>NW_028262344.1:2649230-3311537 GCF_047370975.1 Nipponia nippon | reverse complement strand
TCTTTTGCTGTTTTCCCCTTGCTGAAAAAACATTCAGTTTATTAAAGAGCTGCAGAAACGTCCATCCCATCGCAGGCAGCAGTGCCGGGTGTCTCAGGTCTCCTGCGGGCTCAGGTTGTCCCAGCTGGGGGCTGAATTTCCTTTGCTCTTCGTATCGCAGCCGGTGGCAGACGTGCAGTGCCGCCCCGCGAGGGCTGGGTGCTGGCTGGGGGCTTGAAACAGAGCACAGCGGACCAGAGCAGCAGAGACCGAACATTGCTGCTACACCTGTGGCTCTGTAAAGGTGATGGAGAGCTGGGGCTGGGCTCGTCCCACGCGCCCCGGGCTCCGCCAGCGCCTGCCGAAACAAACCCTTCAGGGCAGAGCGGGACCGCGGGTCCGCAGTCCATCGCAGTGCGGTTCCTGGTGGCAGCATGCAAAATGAATGCCAAGCACCGTGTAAGTCTCAAACGTATAGTGGCATTTTTTAGGCATAGGCGTAAATTATTTAAATGCAACGTGCTTCCAGTCGTAATGCACCCAAGACCTTAGATGTCTGCGTCTTGTGATCAATATTAGACAGCAGTGGTTTGGAAACAGAGAGAAATCAAAGCTCTCGTGCTGCAGCTGTCCCAGCCTGCCAAGAGAAAAGACAGGAAGGGTCTGTGCATCACTGTGCATCACTGTCTGGGTGCTGCGAGTGCGGCAGGATCCTCCCTGGATCCGACTTTAAAGGAGCTGAATCTGATTAATGCCTGTGCCGCCGCTGCACGCGTCTCTGACAAAGCATTTGGTAAAGTGAACTCAAAGGCGGTGAGCCCTTGCTGCCTCGTTTGCTGACCTGGGAACGCCATGGTCTGACTGTTTCTGTGCAGTTTTTAGGCACCTTCCTCATCCCCCAAAAGTCGTCTGCTGAAGCTGAGCGTGCCCACCAGTGCAGGGTACCCCCTTGGCTCTCTCTGGCGTCTCTCCTCCAGTTTCCCAGCTCCCCTTTTCTCTCCCAAGGTGGCACAAATCTCCCTCCTGAGTTAGAGCATCTCTGTGATTCTGCCGAGCAGGGTCAGCATGTGCGGGGCAGGGCCCTGGGGCTTCGCCAGGGTTTGCAGCAGCAACAAAACCCCCCCGGGGCCCCTCTGCCCCTTCCCGACGCTGGCGTCGCTGCTGCCCAGCGTGGGCTGGGCGCTTCCCAGCGCGCGGGGAGCCCCCGCGTCCCCCTGCAGCCCCGGCCTGCACCAGCTCCCTGCGAGTCCCAGTTGGATTTTTCATTTAGCCAGAGTGATTATTATTTCCCCCCCCCCCCCCTCTAAGTTTGCTGTTTTCCTGAAATGGTCTGAAATGTAATAGACGAGGACAATCATCAGAATGAAATATTTCCTACATAAAATAGGCAGCAGCTATTCAGAAATGAAGATCGAGTGGAATGAGGGCTGCCAGGCAAAGATTTAAAGGTGCTGACATGTTCCCATAGGTTGTTTACTGAAGATATCTTCTCCTAAGCCCCAGTTTTAAGACTGCCTTTCAAAAGAGGGCACAAAATAAAATTTAGCAAGGAGCTTTAATAGTTGAAGCTGCTGTGTGCTGAGCTTTTTGTTGCCCTTATGGGAATGAAGCCTCATTTCAAAGGACCTTGACTCTCTTCTGATAGTGCAGGAGAAGTGGCACTGCCAGAGCTCTTTTTGCACCAAGGCACTGACTGGGCGTGAAACCTGTCTCTGGTGGCTGTGCCAGCAAAACCTGGGCAGGCGAAACACCGAGGCATATGGCCTGATTTCCCTAAAGATGCCGATTCCAAGGAATTTGGGGGTACTCTCTCACTGTAAAAGGGCATCTTGGGCACCTGGCATTAGGAAAAAAGCTTTAGCACCGCTCTTGGCGCGAAGATCTGCCCAGCCATCCCAGCGCGGTGGGGCGAGGGGAGCCCAGTGCGGCAGCGATGCGCGGGGGAGCGGGGCGGCTGGCAGCTGGGCCGAGCTGCGGGGCTGTTTGCTGCTCTTGCTTCGTCTGCCGCCGTGTCTGTATCATAGGAGCCTGTATATTAGGTCCTGGGCTGAACCCGGCATCAGGCTGGGTGTTGGGCTGCTGCGGTACCCGGTGAGGACTATGGGTTTGTCTGAGGCGTTTTTCCCTTTCTGGCCCCTCGAGGAGACTCTGTGTACCCGCATCCCCTGCCACAGCACGATGTTGCTCATGGAGACTTAAGACAGTGAATCCTACGCGTGCTCGAACGTTGCAGCTTTGCCCCTGTGACATCCTGAGCTCTTAATAAATCAGGAGTTGCAACGAAGCTGGCAATGGAGAGTAAAACCTTATGCCCTAATGCGGCATCTCCCAGCGAACAGCCTTGACAGCCTGCGCTTTCCCCCCCTGCTTTGCTCGCTTCTCCCATCCGCTTTCCCCTCTCGGCTGGGTTTGAGTGACTTCAGCATCATCCCCGTGGCTGGAGAGCTGGTGTTTGTCAGCAGGCTTCCCCTGTGCGTAGCTGTGGTCCCGCTGCAGATGCACAGCTATGTAGGAGCTCTGCCAAACCCGGAGCAGGCATTTCAGCGGGCAAAACTGTCTTGTACAGAAACAAGTAATTGTGCAATGCCGGACAATCAAGAGTCTGACTTTTAGACCGGACTGCTTGTCGTTACCAGCCCAAGCGTCAAGATCAGGCTGAAAGGGTTGATGAGAATTGCTGACTTGAGACTGCCTTGGTGCTTTGGGACCCACAGGAGCCTGACAGCCCTGGGCACGTAAGAAATGTGCCGTGTCCGGGTGTTAAAATGACAGGGCTGGTTGGTGTGGGGGGAGAGGAGCCGTGTCTGGGTGCCAAGGGCTGTGGGTCGCAGCGGGAAGCCCCATCTTGCGACCCGCTGCACCCTGCAGCGCCCAGCACTCGCCGCAGCCCTCCCAAATCCCGAGGAGGGGGTTATTTTACCTGCTCCCCCCTTGCTCCTCTGCTGCCGGGAGCCCGGCTCAGGCAGAGCCAAGAGCAAGTTTCTGCCGCCACCTCGTGATGGAAAAGCGCTGGGATGTCGCGAAGGACACAGGACCAGGCAGCACGGCTGGATTAGGGAATGGCTGCTTTATTCGTCCCTGAAATCCCAGCCGTGTCCGGCCAAGCCGGCAGCCCCCGCAGCGGAGCGGCAGCCCCGACCCCCGGGGTGTCGCAGGGAGCGAGCCCAGTGGGACGCAGCAAGCAGGGCTTGGGCGGACACGGCTCTTCCCGGTGCCGTGGAAGGATGCGGTGCCCATCCCGGTGCCATGGAAGGATGCGGTGCCCATCCTGGTGCCATGGAAGGATGCGGTGCCCATCCCAGTGCCATGGAAGGATGCGGTGCCCATCCCGGTGCCATGGAAGGATGCGGTGCCCATCCCGGTGCCGTGGAAGGATGCTGCGCTCAGTGCTTGCCTTTCAGGGGTTATCAACAGCAGTGCTCTCCTCTCCCGACAACCCAGAGCGCATTCCCCATGTCCCAGAAGTGTGTGAGCGGGAAGGGGGCTGCTGAGAGGAGGTTTTCGGTGAAGGTCACTGTGGTCGGATTTTGGCTCGTGCGCTGCAGACGTGCACCCGAGCCGTTTGGCCTCCTGCCCCTGCTTTGAGCAGCGTCTCACAAACCCTCAGGGCAGGTCAGGCACATATCATCCCTTCCCTGGTGGTGTCCCTGACGCTCCTCAGGAAGCTGAAGATGTGGGACCCGCCGGTCCCTTTGGCCTCCAGCGCCGACGGAGGCTTCCCTGCGGAGTGGCCAGCCCCGTCGCCGGGCTCTGCCCGTCTGGCCTTGGCTTTGGCCGCCGCGACGGCGATGTACTTGGTGACGATGGTGATGTGGTAGGACCTGAAGTCTGCCAGCGCAGAGACGCACTGGTTGAAAGCCGCGCAGAGCCGCGCGTCTCCAGAGGAGAGCACGTGCTGCTTCAGGGAGGGGGCACGGTGGATGGCCTCCACGAAGGCTCTGTGCGGCGGGGGCATGTAGTCCCTCATCCTGTGCAGGAAGGCGGCTGCGAGGCACCGCAAAAGAACTAAGTTGTGGGTGAGTGGGTTAAAGCACCCCGGTGCGCTCAGAGAGCAGCCGGACTGGCGCACTGGTGCTGGCGCGGTCTGCAGGGACTCAGCAGCCTGCCCAGCCTCCTGGGCCCCTCTGCTCTGTCTCAGTGCCGCCAATTAATTGAGACAGAAAACCCATATTAGGTCAATGCTCCATTAGGGTCGGTCTTAACCCTAAAAGGCAGATTTTAGCCCTTGCTCTCAGCCTTTTGGTTTCGGGTTGTTTGGTTTTGGGTTTTTTTTTTGCTGTTAGAGTGGTTTTGCTAATTTCTGATAAATATACTCTGTTGTGGGCCAGACTAACGCAAAGCTATGTGAATGGATGTGCTAAATTACTGGCAGGATGCTGGCCTGCTCTGCTCCCTCATCTCTGTACCCATATATAACCTCAGTAAAAAGCAAAATCTGTCCATCTGGGAATTTATAGCAGCGAGGGAGCGCCTGCCAGAGCCTTGTTTATAGACTTCCTCCCAAATGAACTGGGCAGAGCCTCAGCCCAGCCGGGCTCTGCGAGGGTTTTGCGAGGGCAAGATGGGCGCGTGTCCCGTCGACTGGCAGAGCTGGGCACTGCCATGGGAATCGCTCTGGCTCTGTTCTTCCCCCGCCCCTTATTTTCTTAGGAAAAAGGAAAAGTGTGTGACTTACTGCTCTCCTCGCTGTGGCGAATCCCCAGGAGCTCATCAAAAGCGTGAAGGACGGTGCTCTGGGCCGCGCTCCCTCCCGAGTACGCCATGGGCTCGTCAGATACACCTTCGTATATCAGCCCCTCCGGCATGGCGGGGTTATCCTTCCAGCTGAGAGGGAAGACACGGCGGTCAGGCAGGGAGCGGCCGTGGGGCGGCTGATAACGGGGGGGGCTGCGAGAAGGGACCCTGGGCTTGCAAGATGGAGCGAAACCTTCCCGACCCGGCCCATGGATCTCCTCCTCCTCGCTCAGCCTTGTCAGCTGTCCTCAAACCCGAGATAAACTCGGAAATCAGACCCTGCGTCGAGGCGCACAACAAGGTCGTAGGTGTAGGGAGAAATCCTTAATTATCCTTTGCCTAGGAGCTAGGGATCGTGCTGTGGGATTGCTGCGCACTGGGGAGCACCCCATGGCGTGGTCCCAGGACAAGCTGCCCTGCACCTCCATCTCCTGCTCGGGTGCTGGCTCGGGCAGGTGCCACGTGGTGGTTTGCGGTGGTTTGCACTGGTTTGCACGTGCAGAGCTGCTTTGGCTGTGCAAGAGGCGAGGGGGCACCTGTCTGGGCAATAGTGGCACCTAACATGAATTCCTTGAAATCCTGGTGGCCGTTAGGAGAAGTCGGGTTGCCTCTGCAGCAGACAGAGTTGCCCAAACGCTCCTCCGAGCCCTTGAAGGTTGTACTTTGGATTTTAGCCTGTTCTTGTTACTCTTGAGATGATGTCTTTAAAGACAGTGCAGGACAGCCTGCCTTTATTTATTTCAGGAGAAAACAAGGCTGTAATGTGATTTCCTCCCTCTCATAAAGCTGCTCGTCCTCGGCAAGCCCAGGCACGGGGCAGCGTCGGTGCCTCCCCCCGTACACCATTAACTCAGCCCCTGTCAGCCAGCTTTATGTGCCTGTTGTGCAAAAATGGATAAATGCTCGCTCACAAATGGAAAGAGGAGTTATAATTTCAGAGAGATAATGTGCCTGGCACAAAAATATCTCTTGACCTTCTGAAGAATGCACCCTTTCATGAAGCTTTCGGTGCTGGCTGCTAAGGCTGTTTGACGGCTGGAGCAGATTTTGCAGAAAATGCAGAGAAAATAGATTCATTATCAAATACCATAATATTTTTAGCTCTCCCAGGGATGTATTTATAGTAACCTTTACTAGTGGGAAGTTCTTATAAGCAGAAGAGAATTTAAAAGGCATGTTTTTCTAGGCCGATGACCATCGAGACAAGGTCAGCTTGGATAAAAAAATGAGAGAAACCTAATCAGGATGCATGGAGCCTTTTGACTTCGGAATGCTGAGATATGCTGAAGAGAAACAAAAATAGAAACCCCCTGGCAAGCCCAGGAGCAGAGCAGTTGGGGGTGCTCCCAGCCCCGCAGGGAGGATGAGGGACGGCAAACCCGCAGCGCTGGGCTCTCGCGGCCCTGTTTCTGCCTTGCCCAACTGACTTCTTCCAGTATTTGGGGGGGATTTGAATTAATGGAATTGTAATGGAGCAAGAGGCTTGTTACAGATATTTCCTTAACACTCAGGGGGAAGAGACCCCACTTGGCTTTGTAGCTTTGCGTGTACGGTGTGTGAAGGTAAATTAGTCTCCTCCTGTCAAAACTGTTTGGGCCAAGAGCAGGGATGATTCATTTCCGCACAATTACGGCTGTTGCGGCGCGGAGCCCGTGCGGGATGGAGAGAAGCGGGCTGAGGGACGGGCGCCAGCCACAGCCCCTGCCCAGCAGCTCCGCGCAGGCAGATCAAGTGCCTGGGAACTCCCTCCCTCGAGGGCAGAGGACCGCGTCGCCCTGGGGGCCAACGCTGCCGGACGCAGCGCCGGTTCCCTCCCCGCCCCGGGGGACCCTGTGCCCTGTCTGGGCTGCCCCTTCCCAGCACATCCCCTGCTCCCCCTGGTCCCGGGAGCTGCCGATGAGGTGGCTTTGGAGGGAAAGGCACCGCACTTACCCAGAGAGAAAGATCCGGATCACAGCGTAAAATACTGCTGGATCCACATAGTCTAGGAGGAAATCAGATCACAGATGTTACTGCGGGCAAAAGGCAACTAGTTTGCTGTGGTCCCCCCTGCTGCCGATGCCGAGGCGACCCGAATCCGTGCTCTGAGAAGGCCCGGGCAGGAGGGGCCGGCACGTTGCATGGTGCCGGTGCCCGCTCCCTGTGGTGGGTTCCCCCCAGCCGGGCTCCTTGGGGCACCGCTGTGTGCGGCACAGCATCGGTGCTCAGAGCTGCTCAGCCCAAAGACACCCCACACGTTAACCCTGGGCCCGTTTGGGTGCTCAGACCCCATGTATCATCCTGGGAGCTCTGAGCTTCTCCTGGATTGTTCCCGCCCATCCTTCCGGAGAGGCTTTATGGGCCAAGTGCAAGCGCATTTACGCTAAGGCATCCGATGAGCTAAAGCAGGCGCAGCAATGCACACAGACACAAACTGCCCTCCAGCCGAAGGCTGCTGTTACCGTGCATCTGTTTCAAAGCCTTGCTCATCTCCCCGATGGCCTCTGCCAGCTCCTGCAGGGCTTTGTGCAGGGTCTCCTCATCGAGCTGCAAGATGGCACGAATGGCCTGAACGATTGCCTGTGAGAGGAGGGAGAGCACGAAGTGTTGAGGAGGCTGGGATGTCTGCGTACCGGCTCTGGATACCCGCTACCACCCACGCCAGCTCTGCCCCTTCCCCCAGCCTGTGAGCAAGCGTTGCAGGGGATGGGTACGCCTCGTGGGTGCGTGCCTGCGGGCGCTTTCCAGGTGAGCAAAGAGCTACGGGGCACGGCGGTACCCTACCTTAATCCCAGGCACAGCCGCCTTCTCAACCAGGAGGGTGACGAGGATGAAGCCTCGCAGGCTCTCTCCCCCAGGCAGCGAGATGATGGTGTCCAGGTTCCTGCAGAGGCGACCGGCGGAGCAGCCGAGTGCGCGGGGGTTAGGAGGGTGCTTGCTTAGGCTTTCCCCACACACACCAGGACCCGCTGAACCCTTGGAGCAAAACCATCCCAGCTGCAGAGCCTCTTAGCTGCACCCCAGAGCTGGCACAGAGCAGAAGGGGAGAGGGGTTGCTCTGGTTTTGAGGGATTCCCGACCCTCCCCATGCACTCGCGGGGCTAAACATCTGGCCCGTGACAGCCAGGCTCAGCGTGGACTAGAGCAGCCCATGGTTCAGCCGTGGTCACGACACTTTGATGTTCTTGCAGTGGGATTTGCGTGCCAAAGACGGAGCTGGTTTTGTTGTGCTCGTATATCAAGAGATAGGTTCAACTTAAGCAGAGCCCTGCAGTGTTGGAGCGCTAAGCCAATTCAAACAAAACTAATACTGTTAGAAAATAAATAAGCATCTTAAATACTTACTCAATTTCCAGAGGCCTGAAGGCATTTCAGTTATTGCCAACAAACGCACAAGAAAAGGAGAGAGAAAGAGAGACATTATAAATCATTCAGCAATGGACTGTGCTCTGTGGGAGACAAACGAGCTGGCTGGACCGCGGGAAGCACCGTCCCTGGGGGGATGCTCCCAGAGGCACCTGGTTCCCCCCCGGCAAGACCCTTCCCCACACCTTCTCCATGAGACAGGCCCCCAGTGATGCTTTTTCAATGTTTTTTGGCAGAACAGGAGTGGTTTGGGAACCATTTGTCCCCATTGTGCTGGATGGGACCTGCTCAGGCTCATCGCTCTCGCCCAGACCCTGGGAAGAGCTGCGCTCGGTCTGCCGGCATTTGCCCAGTTACCCGTTGGGGTTCTTCCTCTTCCAGTTGGCCAACACAAAGTCCGCGTGGCTGAGGATGGGGGGGAGGCCAAGGGCCTGTGAGACCTCCCAGAAGGGGACAGCAAGATTTCGGGGCAGGACCTGAAGGGCACAAAGCACAGGAGAAGACAGGGACACTGTCAGGCTGGTGAAAGGTGCCCATCTACGGGCACCCAACCAGGCAGGAGGGGTCACGGTCCTGCTGCAGCCTCAGGAAAGAGGCTTTGCTCCCATGGGATGAGTCCCAGATCCCAAGGAGCAGGTGAACCTCCTCCATGTTGCTTTTACCTTCACGGTGCCCTCCTCGCCCTCCTGCCAGAGGTAGCCCATCGTGATGAAGCTGAGCACCAGATGCGCCAAGTGCAGCTCCTCGCGCCCTCGGAGGTGCCGTGCGCTCAGCTGCGGCATCTGCCGGGGAGACCCTCGGGAGCAAGGGGCACCGCAGGCGATGCCAAGGCCCCCCGTGGTGGGGGGCTGCCCCGCCAGCCGGGCAGAGACCCTCCTAATTCCTCTCCCCGCCCTTGCCCTCTCCCCGCAAGCCTCCATTCCCTCCCACCCCGCAGGGTTTGCTACCGATTTGCTGTTGGCGGCTTGTGAACACGGACAGAAAACCCTGGGCTTTTACTCAAAAAGAGGTCCCTCTCCCTTGCGCCGGGATGCACAGGAGAGCAGCCGATCCCTGCGTGCCGGCGGGGTCCAGCCGGGCTGGGGGGCTCATGATGTGCCCGGGCTCCTTGGCGGGGAGCGTGGCTGGGACAAGCCATGGCTCTCATGACATCTAGAGGGTTTCCCCTGCCACCGCACGCCACGCTCCAGCCCTCGCTGCCTCGGCTGGCCGCTGCGACCTAGGATCTGCCGTAGGAGCTATTCCTGTGCCAGCATTAAGGCTTTGCTTTTGCATGGTATTAGTCTTGTCTGCGTGAATCCTTGCTGAGGACACGGCTTTGCTGTTGGTTTGCTTTTCCGTGCGTTCAGCAGACGCTGCTGTGTCAGATGAAGGTCTGAGAGCGCTCCAGAGGCAGGAGAGAGAACACAGGTACCTGGTGAACTTGTGAGCGGAGCCGATGGCTCGTGATCAGCTGAGGCAGGTCATGGGCAATCTCCATCCAGGGACCGTAGGGCGCTGGCAGCTCTGTCTTGGTAGAGAGAGGTGAGAGGGAGGGCTGTATATGCACGGAGACTGGCAGCACACGGTGTCGTGAGGCTGTGTCTCCTCTCTCCCCCCGGTTCCTGAGCAGCTCAGGACTGAGGCAGGAGGAGATGTGTCCAGAGGTTAAATCTGGGATCAGCAGAGCCGGCTGCAGAGCCCTGCAAGAAGCAGGGACAGGCGCAGGGGAGAGCGCAGCCCCCTCCCCTGAAGAGGAGGCTTCAGGGCTGTGCTGGGCCAGGGGGACGTGCTGCCACCGTCGTCCTTCGCAAAATAGCGAGGGGCTGTGGGAAACAGGACCCGGAGCATCCTGGCGTGGGCAGGCAGCAGCCGAGGGGGGACAGGTCGCAGCAAACATGGTGCTGCCAGCACCAAGCCTGGGAATAAGTCACAGGGGTTAGAGGCGGTGGGTTGGTTGAAAGAGTCGGGCTGGCTGCCCCGGCGCCTGGACGCCCAGCTTGGGGGGCAGAGGGGAGCGCGTCCCCTGCGCACCCACGGGAGGGGTGCAGCGGGGCGGCCAAAGTGGTCCTGCACCGCTGCAGCTCTAGGGACCAGCGTGACCCTCAGGGAGTCACTGCAAAGGTGGACGGAGGCTGTCTGTCCTGGCGTGGGGAGGGTGAGCCCGGGCTGGGGTACGGGGGGTGCTGGGACAGGAGCAGGACGGAGCAGAGAGATTGGAGATAAGCCCAGCCCTGGGTAAACTCTTTGGAGTCAAGGCCAGCTGAGAGGCAACACCCAAACTCTCCTGCTCTGGACCCCGCTCTGGCTGTAACGCAGAAGAGCCATACGGTCCGGGGAGAAAAGGGAATTTGGGGGAGCGATGGCAGCTGGGGGATGCATGGGGGGCCGGAGCGGGGCTGCCAGGCTCCCCTGCCTGCAGGGAGGGGAAGGGAGCAGACGCCGCCAGCCCGGGCTCCCAGCTTCCATCCAGCCTAATGGTTTGTGTCTGGTTCCCCCTCTTGTAACACCAGCTTGTGTAATTGTGAATTAATGGATGATAAACAAGTATCTGGCTGTCCCCGAGCGCTCCCGCTGTGAAGTGAGCCCAGTGATAAATGGCACCGCTTTCAGCAGGGGAGATCTGCAGTCTGACTGCTCGCCTCGTGCTCCCTGAAATCCTGTAAAGCCAAGGCCAACGTGTGAATTGCAAAGCTCCTTCGCCTCTCCCCGGTGCCACTTGCTGCAGCCAGTTTAATCGTTTTTAATGTGAGGGGTTTGTCCTGTGAAGCTGTCTAAGCCAAAACAGCATGTGCCTTCCTCATTGCTTTTTATAAACTTACAGAGTAGCGTTACATTGAAACCCAACCAGAAAGCCGCTCACCAACCCCTCTATTTTTCTGTTCTCTGTCTCTTGTAGCACGCAGACGCGGTGGCACAGCCGTCTCCTACCAGAGGGTGGGGAAGAAGGAAGCCGTACTCCTCGGAGAGCTGAAACCTCGTCAGGGGCAGCAGGGTCTCCTCCGTGCCGTCGCTGGCCTCCATCACCGCAAGGTCGAGATGTGCTCTGGCTCGGCGGAGACACGCCGGCTGCCCCGCTCCCGGTATGTGCTGAGCCAGCGCCGCGCGCCCCGGCCGCAGGAGTGTACCTTGTCCTGGGGGGGGCCGGGGCCCGGCCGCCCAATGGCCAGAGGGTCCGAGCAAACACGGTTAAAGGTTGCCGATAAAGTGTTGTCACGGAGCAAACATCGATCTCCATCCCCCTTCCCGACAGGGAAGGCTCAGGGAAGCTCCCTTGCTGTGGGTAGGGGCTGTGAGCTGTCTCCCCCCGGGACCTCCCCTCGGGGCTGCGGGGATGCGCCAGGCTCCCGTGGGAGGCTGCATCAGAGGGGCCCAGGGTGCTCGAGGCTGGCGGCAGTGCAGGGACGCTGTCTCTGGGTATCCCCATGATCCTGGCAACGTCAAACTCATGTCCTGTGCGCTGTGCTTGGTCTGCAGGACCCGTGCAAGAACGGGGGACCATCCGTGTCTCGCTGGAGGCTGCAGAGCCCTGCACACCACGAACCCCACACCGCAGCACGGACCTGCAGCCTCCGCAGGCGCCAGGTACGGCCCTGGCAGGGCAGATGTGTGTTGGTGGCTCTGGGAGCTGCCCGCAGCTCCTGCCAGGCTGTGTGTGACTCCCCCCCGCTGCCACAGGAGATTTACCCCCACAGGAGCGATATGCACTCCATCAGACACGAACCGTACCCTCAGCCCCCTGCTCGCATGAGAGGCTGCTGATGTATGCGCTAACAATATGCCCAGCACAGCCAAAATAAATTAATAGGAGCCACATCCAAAGCCGCTGCCACAGAAGCAAGCGCTGCGTGGCAGGGAGTGAAACTCCCTAATCTGCATTTCGCGTCACTGAAGGGCCTATCTGCATTTCCAGCAAGCTGCCTAATGACTGAACGTGAGCTGATGTTGTCATTAAGTTCCCAGTGCCAAACAAAGCGCAAGACCATAATGACGGTTTTAACTGGCCGTAGCGAACGGTGTGCTGGTAGCGCGCCCGCACCGGAGCACCAGCCGTGCAGGCTTCTGCCCTCATTGCCATGCACTGGAGCAGAACTCCCTTCCCGTTGGGTGGTTAATGCCGGCGAGGCTCATGCCGCTGTCTGGCCGGAGATGAATGAAAGGAGGCTGAAAGGGACGTCGCAGTGGAGGCTGCTGTTTCCCCGCGTTTCAGCACGGGAAAGCGCAGGGCTGCAGCGACGTGGTGCCGGTGCCATTTGCTCTCTGCGCCTGCTCCCCTCTGTTTATCCCTGGGGGTCAGCTGGGAGCAAGGGGCCCCGAGGTGGGGGCACGACTGTGCAGGCCTTTCTCATGGAAAGGCTGCAGGGGTATTGTTTGGTGGGGGTGCCGCAGCTGGGCAGGGCACCCCGAGCCCACCCAAGTGTGAGGGTGAGTGCCACGGTGTGCCTGTCCAGGGGATGTGGGCTGCAGCCAGAGGGGGCCGTCCGGCACGCGAGGGTTTCCCGGCACGGCGCCTGCTCTGGTGAGTCAGGCTTCCTCCGCCACCACCGCCCTAGCCCACCCTCCCGCCAGCCCCACGCCAGCGGGAAGGAGCCTGCGGCCACGGCAGGCACCGCACATCCGCCCCGTGCTCTTTCTGTGCGTCAGCCGCAATGGCGTGAGCCTCCCGGTGCCGCTGAGAGCCGCCCCAGCCTGGCGCCCGGCAGGGCAGGGTCCCGGCGGCTGAGGGTCACTGGGGCAGCCCAGCAGGTCCCCCCCCCATCCGAGCAGGGCTTGGCAGCGTGCTCTGAGTGGGGCCTGCCAAAACAGTGGTTTCCTGGGGGAAAAGCAGCACCGTGAGTGCCACCTGCGCAGAAAGCTGCCCGTGCCGAGGCCGGGGCTGGAGATGCCATGGGTGCACGGGAAGGGAAGGGCTGTGTTAGTCGGGGCACGGACAGCGAGACGGGCGTCTCTGTGGGACGCAGCCCCTCTTCCAGGGCTGCTGGCCGGTCCTCACCACCTGGGGATGGGGACGGCAACGGGGAGGCGTCTGCAAGGGCTGGCGCTGGCAGAGCACAGTGGTGCAGCGGCAGCAAACCCTGGGAGCCTCCTGGTGCAGGGTGCTCTGAAGCGTAGGGCTGCATTGCCTGTCTGTACAACTAATGTTCTCCCTGTAGCCTCAGCCTAGAGAGTGCTCTGCTTCTTGAGCGGAGCTGTTTCGCCCCAGGCAGTTTTGGTGTGGTGGTATGAGATGTGCCTCCATCCCGGCTGGCAGAGGTGCCGGATGGGCAAGTCCACTGCCAGTCCTTGCATCCCTGAATGCACCAAGCAAAGCCATGGTCCCAGGGCAGATGTGCTGGGCAGAAAATGTCTCTTGCTCAGGCTGCTGCCAGTGCCCCACACCTCAGCTCCAGCCACCGCTGCTGCCCCCACCAGCAGGGACCCGAGGAAGCAGTCGGTGCCACTGTCCCCACCAGGGAAGGAGAGGAGGGCATCCAGGTTCCTGCAGGACAAAATGGTGTCCCCAGGGTCAGGTAGGTGATGCGCTGCAGTGCCTCTGGGATCGCACTAGCAATTTTCCAGCTCTGCTGAGATGCTCTCAGTGTGCAGCACAGCGTGAAACCCTGCTTCTAGGGACCAGCTGCGGCTGCAGGGTCAGCAGCGAGCGTCCAGGTTTGCAGCACGGGTGCTCCTTGGGCACAGAGGGTGGCACAGGCTCTCTGGGGCCCTGGTTGCTCCATTGCTTGACTGACACATGGCCAGGCCTGCTGCCCTCTTGCCTCGCTGGCTCTGAGTCCAACAAGGGCCAGGGCTGGCAGGCACCTCTCACTCAGTCAATCAGTCCCTGGCATCACACTGGGCACATGCCGGTCAGGGCTGGCCACGTCTCCTGGCTGTGGCCCCGGCAGGAGCAGCCCTTGCCCACACCATCACAGCACATAGCCAGGGCTCCTCCACTCACTTAGGGGCCTCCTAGTCCAGACACGGTTCTGGCACCCGGTGCCACTCCGCAGGGATGACACAGCTCCTCAGAGATCGCAGACACCTTTTATTGAACAACAAACACCACAACAACAGACACTACACATGCTTACAGTGGCCACTACACAGGCTGCGGGCCACTTCGCTCCCAGGGCCGTGGGCATCTCCTCCCCTGTGCCACGCTGCAGCGTCCTCCATGGACTGGGCTCCGACACCCGCTGCCAGACGCTGCCTGGCCCTAGACGCTGCCAGAGAGGAAACGCCACGGAGGCACCACTTACTTCTGGGCAGCACCCCCCTCCAGCCACCTCCACCCCAAGGTCCCTGCCCGCCCAAGGGCTGCTTCACGTGGGACTGCCCCAGCACCTGCCACGCACGCTCCTGCCACCCTCCGGGCTCACGTGCCAAGAGACATGGACCCCGTCTGGGGGCTGAGCGCACCACAGGGACAGCCCTCGGCACCTCACCCAAGTGACACTCGGTCCAACTCTCCACCGAGTCGGCTTGCACGGGCAGGCACCTCCACGCACAGGGCTGCTCGGCACCCCGCACGCCCCAGGGCCGCCGCTGCCGCATCCTCGCCAAACAGGCGTCGCTGCCGCCTGCCCCTGCCCGAGCACTAAGACCAACTACTCCCCAACTTGGACAACACTCACTGCCGCCACAGTCCTCCCCTGTCCCCCTGACAAACCACCCACCTGTTGGATCACTGAGGTTGGAAAAGACCCTTAAGATCATCAAGTCCAACCATTAACCCAGCACTGCCAAGTCCACCACTAAACCATGGCCCTAAGCACATCTCCCTGGCTTTTAAATCCCTCCAGGGGTGGGGACTCAGCCCCTGCCCTGGGCAGCCTGGGCCAGGGCCTGACAGCCCTTTGGGGGAAGAAGTTTTTCCCAATACCCAACCCAAACCTGCCCTGGCGCAGCTTGAGGCCGTTCCCTCTCGTCCCATCGCTTGTTCCTGGGGAGAAGAGACCGACCCCCCCGGCTCCAGCCTCCTTTCAGGCCGTTGCAGAGAGCGATGAGGGCTCCCCTCAGCCTCCTCTTCTCCAGGCTGAGCCCCCCCAGCTCCCCCAGCCGCTCCTCCCCAGCCTTGGGCTCCAGCCCCTGCCCCAGCCTCGCTGCCCTGCTCTGGCCACGCTCCAGCCCCTCCATGGCCGCCTTGGGGTGAGGGGCCCAGCGCTGAGCACAGCATTCGAGGGGCGGCCTCACCAGTGCCAAGTACAGGGGGACGATCCCTGCCCTGCTCCTGCTGGCCACACTATTGCTGACACAAGCCAGGATGCCGTGGGCCCTCTTGGCCACCTGGGCACACTGCTGGCTCATGTTCAGCGGCTGTCGACCAGCACCCCCAGGCCCTTTCCCGCCGGGCAGCTCCCAGCCGCTCCTCCCCACGCCTGCAGCGGTGCCTGGGGTTGGTGTGCCCCCAGTGCAGGACCCGGCCCTGAGCCTTGCAGACCCTCACCCAGTGGCCTGGGCCCATCGACCCAGCCTGGCCAGGGCCCTCTGCAGAGCCCCCATGCCCTCCAGCAGACCAACACTCCTGCCCAACGGGGTGTTGGCTCCAAACTGACTGGGGGTGCGCTCGATTCCCAAGTCAAGATCATCAAAAAACATATTAAACAGAACAGCAGTTGCACTAAACAACTGTCGCAGGTCCCTTCCAAGTAACTCCACTATTCCAGGCCTCTCTATTCCACCCTACTTCCCTATTACACTCATACGCCTTCTTCCAGCAAGCACCTCTTAAGCTTCACCGCTCAGAGCTCATGCTAACTCACTGCCACCCAGGCTGCCATCCGCTGCCACATGCCCGGGACATTTGACCAACTGCTACCTCCTGACCACTTACTCCGACTCCCGGGGCTTCAACCGGCCACATCTGCAGGCACCCAGGAGCCAACATGCCGCAGAAACCCTACTGCCACCCACCCGTGACTCCAACAACCACGCTGCCGGCGGTGCCCTGGCCCCCAGCCCGAGGCTCCCACTAAGGCTGCTCCCCTGCCAACATCAAGGCAGCCACAACGGCTCCCTCTCCACTATTTCCACTGCCAGCTCCACCGCCACGCCCACACAAGCCCTGCACAAAAAAAACAATCATCAGCCACATGGGCAAAGACTTACATTTCAACGTCCTTCCCTGCTGCACCGCTACACATCCGACACGCTCCTTTCCTCATCCACAGAGTCCTTGTCTTCCAACCTAGAGTGGGACGGGAAGGCAGCTCCTGTCAGTCGTAGAGCCACCCAGAGCTGCAAGGAGGAAAAATCCTCTCAGCATTGTCGCTGGCCCCATGGTGGCACCGTCTCGTCCCTTCGTCATCCATCGCTCCTGCTTTCTCTTCCCGCCTCGGGCGTGCTGCAGGGCAAGAGTCCTTGTGCGGGCTCCAGCTTTCCTGCTGCCTACAGCCACCTCCGTGCCACGTCCACAGCATCACCTCAGCACCCTTTGGTGCAGAGAACAGACTCACTTGTCTTCATCCAGCTCCTCGGTGGAGACACAGCGCCTTTGGCCCCTTCTTAGCGCCATGAGGATGAGCCCGACGGTGATGGGCACAAAGAGGCAGAAGGTCAGAAGCAGCCACAGCTTCAGCGAGCCCTTGCTCCCGACGTCTGCTTCATCTAGGCACAGGAAAGAAAACAACCTCCCTGCGCCCATCCTGGGATACAGCACAGGACCCAGACGCTTGCTTACACAGCCCTGCTCTGGTAAGCCACCGCCAGAACAGAAATCCCTCGCCCTGGCCCCAGAACCATCTCTTCCCATGAGAACCCTCACCCCGAGCAGCCGCTGCCCTCGCCACTCACCATCTCCGGACGCGCTGCTGCCACTCCCACCCATCGCCCCTGCTTTCTCCTGGCAAGTCGGTGGTTTCCAGCCAGGATGGCAATGGCAGCTCCCTTGGTTATTGCAGACCTGCGTGACAGGCAGGGAGAGACAGGAGTTCTAGCCGGCTGCAGAGGATCATACTCACACGTCCTCACTTGCCAGACACGGGGCACAGACATCAGGGCACCTGGCACCGGGCAAAGCCTCCCCGTGCGCAACTCGCCCGGGGCTCACACGGCTGGCCCTTTGCCTCGGTCAGTGCGGGCTGTCACCTCCCGGGGCGCTGCCTTCTCCCCATCCTTATCGCTTCTTCCAGCTTCCCAGCAGGCTCAGACCCTTTCTGTTTGGCTGATTTACAAAGAGGAGCCGCCTGGCTCCACGAAGGCGTTCTGCTGGAGGTGCTACACATGCAGCCTCGAGAGATAGTCCGGCACTTCCATCGCCAAGCCCCCCTCAGCTGCCCTTCCCCACAGCCATGACCCGAGACACCACTTTTGCGAGCCACGTCTCTGGAGAGTTGAACAAACCACAAACAACAACGTGCAGCACCGTGACTTACACCGCGATTGTGGCACTTTGTCTTCACCTCACATTTATAGTTCAGGACAGTGGCAGGCACACACTGCTGGTTCAGGCAGATCTACAGGACAAGCACACAGGCAACCCTGGTCAGCCAGCCGGGTGGTTACGCACCAGCTCCAACTCAGGAGAGCTGCAGATCTTTCGGGAACCCACAAGGGAGCATCAGGCTTCATGCTAGACCCCGTCTGAAGGGGGTCACGCCGCCCATACATCCATCCCAATTCCTCCAGGGTGGACACAACAGAAAAGCTGCTGCCCTCGGGGCCCTGACACCGCTACCGCAGCAGTACTTTCTACAAGTCCTTCTTCTCCCAAGGGAGCTGCTACACATCAGGGGTTTCCTTACCTTGTGGTCACCACAGACAGTGCCATCGTTCACCAGCATGGGGTCCCTCTCCGTGGGAGGCTTCATGTAGTCTAACGTTACACACAGCGTGTTCTGCACCCGAGCGTAAACCACCGCAGCCTTCTCCTTGGTAAAGGGCTTGGAGCTCGGATATTCACACACGAGCTTCCCACATCGGAGATCCCTGCAAAGGCATCGCGAGCAAAGGATTGACAACAGCCACCTTCATCCTTCCACTCCAGCTCTCTTGCCAACACCGAGCGAGTACTCGGAGAACGGACCCCGAACGCCCGATTCCCAGTATGTGGACATGGCATGCTTACGTCCGCCATGGGCCCTTTCCACATCCCCCCTCCCAGCCCGTGCGCTCACCAGCCCTGCATGGGCACGTCCAGTGCCCCTGCCCGCCCAACCCCGGGACGGCACCTTCCTCTCCGCCGACGGGCGGCTGAGCTCAGGGACCCCATCCGCGCTCCGCCTCTTCCCCACTGTGGGGCTGGGCTCCCGGCTCCGTGGCAGACCACGCTGCGGCCAGAGCATCTCGGCACCCTTGCTACAGCACTTACTTCCACGCACAATGCTGGTAACCACGGTGATCGGAGCCACAGTGTCCCATTCTGTCCCTTTGGCTATTAATTTCTTCGTAGCAGGCCAAAGGCCCGTTCTTGGCACCTGCAAACACATAACGACACCCATGGTCTGTCCAACAGCCCCTCTCCACCTTGGGTTTAGGCATCACCGCTTAGGCCACACGCTACACCCGCTACTTGGTGATGCCTGGGGCCACCTGTGTGCTCACAGGCATCCAGAGCCTGCTTGCTCTCATGCTCCCTACAGCCTGCTCCAGTGGGATGCCCTGGCTGCCTCCCATCTGCACCCCTGCGTGCCCATCGGCTCCACGCCAGGCTCCCCCCGGCATAGCCACAAGACCGTCCAGGACATTTCTGGGAATTGTGTCCCAGAGAACGAGAGCATCCGCCTGGCCGGAAAGGACAGCGCTCGCAGCTAGCCAGCCCCATCCTGCACGAGCGTCCCCCACCAACGGCTCTCACAACCACTTGCCACTACACACCGCTCCTTCATTGCCAGCCTCCCTGGAACAGCACCAGTGCTGCAACACAACGCATGCACACCTCGCCCTGCGGCCACGAGGCAGATGCTCATTGGGAGCCATTTCTCCAGGTGCCCAGGACACTCACAACTGCGTTGCACCTGACAGCGTGCCACCAAAGCAGCCCCATATCTCCTGGCGGTGTACCACCCCAACTTCAGTTACGCCAGTCACAGCCCGGCCAGCTGCCCACCCTTGTCCCTGGACACCCTTCCCATGGTGCGCTCATGGCCTTTTCCACCAGGCCCTCGGCCGCTTGCTCTTTCACCCAGCTTAGATCAACTTCCATGAGAGCTCTTCTCTCACTGACACCTCCGCTCCGGCTGCAGGGACTCGGTCCCTTACAAACACCCCCAGCCTAACCCACGCTGTGGCAGCACAGCGATGGACAGACAGCCCGACACGCCTCCTCCCATTCCTCCGTACCTCCTCTCCCTTTTTGCCCGCGCACATGAGTTGGGCTGCCAGGGTTTCCCACTTCAATGCTTTCCTTCCAGGTCTTTGCATTTCCCACATGACAGCCAGCTCCCCTCCTGCAATCCGTCACCCTTACCTTGGCCGAAGACCTTCTGACACTGCTTGTCGGCTGTCTGGCAGACTCCCTGGTAGCAGAAGGCAGTGTTCCTGCTGCAGGGATGCCCGTCCATGACCCAGAGGTCGGGTGTGCACTGCCCAGAGGTGCCGTTGCAATATTCCTTCAACTCGCACTCGTCCTCGGAGCTGCTTCTACATAACGTGCCTCTTTTCACAAACTAGAGGAAAGAAAACAGATTAAGTTAGATTAGAAGAGAATAGAATTGCAATAGAACAGATTAGAACAGAATTAGGAGGAATGCCCAAATGCCTCTTCAACACTGACAGGCTTGGGGCATCGACCACCTCTCTAGGAAGCCTGTTCCAGGGTTTGACCACCCTCTCGGTAAAGAAATGCTTCCTCACGTCCAGTCTAAACCTCCCCTGGTGCAGCTTTGAGCCATTCGCACTTATCCTGTCCCTGGATCCCAGGGAGAAGAGCTCAGCACCTCCCTCTCCACGTCCCCTCCTCAGGAAGCTGCAGAGAGCAACAAGGTCGCCCCTCAGCCTCCTTTTCTCCAACCTAGACAGAGCCAGAGGCCTCAGCCACCCCTCCTAGCACATTCCTTCCAGCCTGTCACCAGCTTTGGTGCCCTCCTCTGGACGCATTTGAGGACCTGAACATCCTTCTGAAACGGTGGAGCCCAGCACTGCACACAGTGCGCAGGGTGAGGCCACACCAGCGCTGAATACAGCGGGATAATGGCCTCTCTTGACCGGCTGGCTGTGCTGTGTTTGGTGCCCCCAGGATGCGGTTTGCCCTCCGGGCTGCACGCTCCTGGCTCCTGTTGCGCTCGCTGCCGACCAGCACCCCCTGCTTCCACCACGCAGCTTCCAGCTGCCTGGAATCAAGGCCCGTAAGGGAGAGATTTCAGACCAACCGCTCCGTCCGCTGTTTTCAACAACTGCATTAACCAGCGACACAAACAAAAGGACCCCCAAAGCCTTCCCCACGGTAACACCAGCTGGCCTGATGCACACAACATGGAGAGCAAATACTGTCCAGAAAACAGTGGCTCTCCCCCAGAAAGTGAAGTCTCAGCTCCTCTGGCTCCCGAGCACACTGCACCCTGTCCTCTCTGTACAGTTGCAAGACAAAAGCTGCCGGTACTTTGGGGCCCCAGCTGCAGCCCCCCCCAAACTCCTGCACACCACAAGACCGCTGGCACCCGCATGGCCCGACGCAGCGCGATTCTCGTGCGTGGATTTCCACTCGCCCTGCCTTTGCTCCAGCTGCCATGGCCCCTGCTCGCTCCTCCGCCCTGCCGCCCTCCCCTGCAGCCTGCGCGGCTCTTGGCGACAGGACAGACGTGCCACCACTGACAGGAGTCGCCCGGCCCCAAGCACCCTGCGCTGCCCAGCTGGGAAGGCCAAATGCCGCTACGACCCTCACATGTGGCCATAAAGTCAGCATCTCCTTCACCTCGGGACTTTGGGAGCAGGCACGGTACCTGCCCCCTAAAAATACTTTCCTGGGACACAGGCCCCTAACTGGCACCCGCACTTCACAGCGCTCACTTCACTTTCCAACACTTGCTGACCCTCTGCATCAACGCACTAGCAAGTACCGTCGGCTGGAGGCACAGTCCCCGTTTTCCCCCTTGAGTCCCGTTACATTCCCGTTTCACATCAGGCATGTAAGCGAGTGATGCTGGCATGGGGGGGCTATCCCTAGGGACCGCAGCGTGCCCGCTCCCGCCACGTGGCTTACCCGGCAGTTCCGGCAGCACGGTCCCGACAGGCACTGCACCCCTCTCCTCATCCTGCAGCCAGTGGTGCAGCACGGGTCACGCTGGCATTCCTGGACGTGACCAGTGGGGACAGTCAGGTGAGGACAACAAGGCAACAAGCCGGAGAGCTTGGCCCTTCCCTCCGGCAGCCCCTGTCATCCGAGGCAGCCATCTCCCAGGCATTCCAGCAGCGCCCGGGGTCCCGGGGCAGAGCCCCTCTGCCACGCTGGCTGCCCCCAGCCATCAACGCTCCCACGGCAAGACCGTATTTCCCATCCTCACAACCACGCACGCTCGAGGCCGGGGGGAGCCGTTGCCAGGGCTGGCAGCACTTGCGGGGACAGAGATCGCTTGCAGATGTGCGCACACAGCTGCACCCAGGCTGGCACAAAAGGGGGGGCTTCTAGCAAAACAGAGGAGTTCATCCACTGCTCCAGTTCTCCTCTGCAACAGGAGTACTGCTCCTCTACCAGACCTCCCCCGCTGCCTCTGCCCTGCCAGCAAACCACACGGCCGCTACAGCACCCCTGCCTTTTTGGCAGGCTGCAGTCACAGAGTTTCTCCCCAGAGCGTCACCACGTGCCACACTGCTGTGCAAAACTGCTTCCCCAGTGGTATCTGCAGCAGGGCGCCTTGGCAGGTCCCTAGGGTAATCCACCCAGCGCCGCTTCAGGTGGTGTCCCTGCAGCGGGGGGCTGCGGGCAGCCCCTCTCTACAGCTACAACCGCTTACAAACTCCCTCCATCCACCCATCCCCAACACCACACAACGGCCCTCTGTGACTGCTGCTTCAGACATGGTGGCAACCATAGGCAAGCGTCTGCCTGGCTTTAGGGTTCCATAAAGCCTTGGGCCCTCCCTGCCCTGCACAGAGGTCTGGAAGGTATGGGAGGGATTCACACCTCTCTTGGGATTGCTCTTTCCCCTCGGGACACGTGGCTTGGCTCTTTGCGCTGTCCCAAGGCTCCACAACTAACTAACCTCTACTGAACCGCAGTCACAAGCCTCTCCCCGCTCCACCACTTTGTTGCCGCACACAGGGGCTTTATATGCTGCATCCATAGCTGGCCTGTTCAGCAGGCACTGCCCTTCTCCAGTGGCGAGAAAACGCTGAAAGTCTCTTACGCTGCAGCTGCTGAAGGCTTTCACGCCAGCCGAGTGTCTGCAAGGCAGGGGACAGGGCTGCTGTTACCACGGTCTGCATTTGGGGCTGCGCGCCCTCCTCGCCCGCAGAAGATGTCGGTGACGCGGGGTGGCTGCTCTCCGCTGTGGTTGCCCCCAGGAGCTGCCCGCTGTCTGCCCCCTCCGTCCCTGCCCGCTCCTGCACACGTCCCCTGCTCTGCCCCTCGCAGGCGGCGGCGCACAGACGGGCACCGTGCACACCCGCCGGGAGCACACCCCACTTGGGCCATCACGCCGCAACCCACCCATGCGCCGAGGGGGCAGGGAGAGCCTTACGCCCAGCTGGCCTGCATTATGCAGGCGGCTCCTGCGCAGCGACAGCTCCTGGGATCGTCGTACCCCATCCCCAGGCTGAGCCCCAGCAGCCGGGCCACGACGACTGCAAATGCCTCCAGCGTCATAGCCCTCCGGTACTGCAAGGGGGACAAGGACTGGCCTCAGCCCACCGGTGCTGCCGTACCCGAGCGCCTTCCCTCGGGGCTCTGGCGGGCTGCTGGGCGTAAGGGCTCCTGCACCGACAGCCCGGGGGGCACCCGGTCTGCACCCCCCGGCGCCTCTGCTGCATGGCTGGCGGGGCTCCGCTCCCACCTGGAGCTCCTCGGCCTCGGGCTGCGTGCGGGGCTTAGCTCCTGAGGCACCGCTCGCCACCTTACCTACAGGCACGGGAGGTTATGGGGACAGCCAGCCAGCTCAGTGGTACCGTACCAAGGCAACCCCTCCAGCATGGTTTCTGAGACACAGCTTGCTCACAGAAGATGCCCCCACGTAATGGGACTGGTCCCTGTAACTGGGAACAGAGCAGACCCAGTCCGACACACCGTATAGCGGCACCTGCCTCTTCCTTTCGTTTCCACACTAACACAGCCATCCTCGTCTTTCTTACACAAATAGAAACGTTATGTCCTGCAGCCGCAACACACGATGCGCATTTTTCCACTGCAAAAATCTCTGCAGCAACTCCTCGGCATCTCCCGTGGTTGGGATTTTGTTCTTTTCCGTCCAAAACTCCAGAGAAGACAGTACTATTGTCAGATTGAGGCGAGCAAACATCTGGAGGCAGGCAGACAGACAGACACCACGGCTGGTCCACAGCGCCCTGCTGCTCCGCAGCCTCCCGCTTGCTTTAGCTACGGGGCCTTATCCATACCGCTCCCCCACACTTCCCATGCGCCTTCGGGATGCGACCAAAAGCAACTTACGCTGTTCACGTAGCTGAAGAGCTGCACTATCCTGGCCGTCACGGCATCCTTGTCTGCTCCCATATAGTCATACTGGAAGGCGACAAAGGCCAGAGCGCGTCAGGGCACCGTGCAAGGCAACTCTCCGAGAGCGCTGGCTGTGGTCCCTGCCACAACGTACTCTTGTCCGTGCCCAAGGGAGTTCGTTCCCGTTGCACGAGGGCTCTCAAGCCTCGTGCAAATTGCCCTTGACGTTGCTATGGACTTGCTGCGCGCAGAAGTTTTTTCTAGAGGCAGCGATTTACAGCAGAGAGGATGCAAAGACTTACCAGAGCCTTGTCCAGAACTGCGTGCGTTTCCAGATACCGAGGGGATCTACTGACAGCTTGCTTACTCTTTAGGAAAACCAAATAACAAAACAAACTAAGCAACAAAAGCACCCCCGGCACACATTAGGGCAGAGCTGCTGCAGTTCGTAGCAGCTCTGCAAAGGAGACCTTTAGGTCCTCGGTCAGTTACTGCACTTCGTGGCCATTTGGAGCTGTAGAACAGCCACAGACTCCCAGGAAAACCATCCTCACATCATCTACAACGTGACATCCTCAGCCACAGATTCCAGACATATTTACAACAACATTTTGGCAAGGCCACAGTCCAATGGAAAAAAGGCAAGAGAGAGCAGAGGCAAACCTTGAATCCTTCCTATTGGCAGCAGCTCTGAACGCGGCCACCCAGCAGCACCACACACCAGCCGCCTGCCGGGACCACTGCCCCCCCGGCTCTGCACGCTGCCTTTGGCCCACCAGGTTAAGTTCCAGCGCAGGAACATGCCCTCCCCGCTTGCCTGGCTCTCTTCCCACCGTTAATAAGCAGGCAGAGTCGACTCTGGCATGATAACTGCTGCCAAGAAATCCCCGTCCTGCTTGCCCAGCCGTGGACCACCCTCACAGCTCCCACCCGTCGCAGGCAGAGACCTCATCCTTAGCACAGACGAGTTCTGAAGCCCTTTAGCATCTGCTGTACCAAATCAACTCAGAAACACGCTGTTGCACAAACTGAGGCACCCTTTGGCTACAGGTGTCCCAAAGACCAACCGGCCAGGAGGTGTACTCACTGCTGTTGCGTCCTCTGGCTTCCGTGACACCTCCCCAGTCCAGGCAAGAGAGCTGTTTTCTGCAAACAGCCGACTCTCTCTGTTTTCATTCCACATTGGGTACACAAGGTGCTGATACCCGGCTGCAGCCTCCAGAGGCTTGATCCCGTAGCTGGCATTCGCGAGCTGCAGGATCCCGCTGGAAAGCAAAGGTGCGGAGCAGCAGGAATGGCTCCTCCGCCACCTTGGGACGACGCCGGCACTGCCCGGCGCTCATGCTGACGCCTGTCCCCCCGGCGAAAGCAACCGCTTTACCTCAGGCCGGAGCAGGTGCTAAGTGCCACGAGCGAAACGGGGAAACCCTCAACGTAGCCTTCGTAGAAGCAGTCGCGCTGGAAGGAGTAAAGCCGTATCAACGGCTCGGTGCCTTCTCCCAAGCCCTGGGGAGCGCTGCCGTGTGCGAGGCACCAGACCTTGCTACCGCCTGTGCCACGGTCCCCGTCCCCGCAGAGGACGGGCACACAACGCGTGTGGGGAGGAGCACGGCACTGCGGCCTCCTCTGGGAAGGGACACCTGCACTGACCCCCGCTTGGTCTTTGTCCCTTCCTCAGCTCCCTGCCATCCTTGGCAACCCGTTACGCTCCCGTGTCAGCCCTCGCTGCGGCGGGGTGCGAGCTGATGCGTGCCCTCAGTGTGGCTGTCCTCCCAAATGCTGGGCTGGCTGGGTGACGCAGCCATTCGCCTGGCAGCAGCCGTGGCCCCCCAGGTAGCCCGAGCCCACACGCTGCAGGGCGGGCTCCACCGTGGGATTGCTTGCATTGCTGCACCAGCTACAGGCTGAGCCCACACCCCTGCCCCTCCGCAAAACCCCTGGCTGGTGGCTGCCCGCCTTCCTCCAGCCACGCGCTACCGACCACGTCGACGTTTGAGCGCCGCTGGCTTGGCCACCGGTGGTCCCAGGGAAGGGGTTTGGTGCCTTGAGAAAATTCCTGCTGGCACCGTGGCGGGGGAGAGCTGGGCTGTGCAGAGCACTGCTGCAGAGGGGGCTCTCCTCTGCACGTTCCTGCTGGAGCACTTCCACGGCTGCTCTGTTCTCAGAGACGGTGGCTACAGCGTACGGGACGGGACTATTACCTCGATATGTGCCAGTTCGGCTTTCGCAAGCCCCCCTCCGCCATCGGTATAGATCCGGAAATCCTCCGGCAAAAACACTCTACACACAAAACAGAGGTGACGCCCGTGCAGTCGGCACGTGGCCACGCGTGGTGGCCACCGCACGAGGCAGTGGCCCTCCCCGCTTCCCGCCCGTTACCCTGCACAGCCCCGGGGGCTGCAGAGGGGCCGGGGGGCCGCGCTGCCTGCTGCACCCCACTTACTGCTGCCGCAGGCGCACGGGGCGCGGGGTCCCCTCGATGGGGATGATGTAGGTCCGGGCGTGCTGCCCGCGGGGAGAGGGGCGTTAGGGGCCGGCGGAGCTGGGGAGCGGGGCCGAGGGGGGTCCCGGGCTCCCACCTACCTGCGGGCCACCGCTGCCCGCCGCCGCCAGCCACGGCCCCAGCGCGGCCAGCAGCCCCAGCGGCCCCAGCGGCCCCAGCCCGGCCCGCATCGCCCCGCCAACGGCCCAACGGCCCGGCCGGGAGCGGCCCCGCCGGCCCCGCACACAGGCGCCGAGGCGCGGCTCCACCCAACGCCTTTATTAGCGCCCGCGGCGCGGCCCCGGCTCCGGCTCCGGCTCCGGCTCCGGCTCCGTGCCCGGCTCCGTGTCCGTGTCCCGGCCGTCGCTGCCCTCCTCGGCGGCGGGGCTGCGCGGGGGGAGAGCCGGAGCGGTGCCTCAGCCCCAGTCCTGCCAGCCCCGCTGCCCCCCGTGTCCCAAGCCAGCCCTGCTGTGCCCTGTGCCCTGAGCCAGCCCCACTGTCCCCCGAGCCAGCCCCGCTGCCCCCGCGCCCCGAGCCAGCCCCACTGTCCCCCGAGCCAGCCCCGCTGCCCCCGTGCTCCGAGCCAGCCCCGCTGCCCCCCATGCCTCAAGCCAACCTCGCTGCCCCCATGCCGCGAGCCAGCCTCGCTGTCCCCTGACCCAGCCCCGTTGCCCCTGCGCCCCGAGCCAGCCCCGCTGTGCCCCGTGCCCTGAGCCAGCCCCACTGCCCCCGTGCCTTGAGCCAGCCCTGCTTCCCCTGCGCCAGCCGTGCTGCGCCCCGAGCCAGTCCCGCTGCCCCCCGTGCCCTGAGCCAGCCTCGCTGTGCCCCATGTCCCAAGCCAGCCCCGCTACACCCCATGCCCCGAGCCAGCCCTGCTGCCCCTGAGCATTGTCTGCCACCCGCGTTCCTGCTCCGCATCAGAGCGAGCTGCGCCTCTCCGCTTTTACTGGGGCCTGCAGCTTCTCTTGTATCCTACTTTCCCCCTTTTGCAGTTTGCTTTCCCCAGGAGCTAGCAAATGGAAAAGCTGTTTGCTCCAGCTCTTGCACACAGACAGCGTGCTTGGTGCCAGGAAATCCACCCTTAGTTTTGCTTCTCCTGTATTTGTATACTTTAGACATCTGTTTGCTAGTTTCTTCCCTTGCTGACCAACAAACGGTTCCCAGTTTACCAACAAACAGTTACTGTTTCCCAAGCGCCACTTTCCCTGCTCTGCCCGGGCTGTAAATCCCACTCACCAGCTTTTCCAGTTAACTCCGTGCTCCCACAAATCCCTGCCCATCTCCCACACCCAGAACGGTGGATTTGCATTAAGTAACTAATATCAATTCACCCATCCATTTGTGATCCCCTCCTTGCACAGAATCTTTTCAGCCGGTTCCGCTTCATAATCATGACAGTGCCACAGACCAGGGCGAGGAGGAGGACGATGCTGAAGCTCAGCAGCAGCCAGTTCTTCAGCACAGCCGGGGCAGAGCTTTGGGCGATGTGATCTAGGCAGAGAAGCAAAGGTACAGCTCCGGGTGAGGGCCGGGCGATGCCACGGGCCGTCTGCTCAGCCGCGAGCCTGATGAGGCTGTTTGCGGGGCCGTGGGAGCTGCTGTCGCACCCGGTAAAACCCCGGGGCACCCAGAGCCCGGCTGCGGCACTCACCGGGGCCCAGCGCGCTGTCGGTGCCACGGCCTACAGGGAATCCTCGAGTCTTGCACCTGGGGGGGTTCCAGCCCGGATCGCAGTGGCAGTTCTTGTTGTTATTGCACACCTGCACGCACCAGGGTGGGCAGAAAACATCCCTCAGGGTAACGACCCCTACCGAGGGACAGTGCTCCGTCTCCAGCGGGATTGCTGCTCTCCTCCGCACACCCGGCTCCCATGCTGCGGTCACAACCAGCCCGCCAGCACCCCGCGGCACCGCTGTGCGGCAGCCCCCCTTGGCCTTCCCGGTGTTCCCACTCCGCTCTTCCCCACGCTGCCTCTCGCCGTGCACAGCTACGCTGATCGCTTCCAACCCCATTTCAATTCTGTGCAGTTAAATCCTCTCGAGATACTCTTTTTCCAGTTTTCTGCTAATCTAGACAAGCAAATACTCCAAGCCCCTTTATCTCACTTATTTTTTGCTTGGGACAGAAAGTAAGTTAAGTAGTCTCGCTTAATTTCACCCATAACAACTCATTACTGATTTCAGAGAGCAAGCGTTAGCCCAAAACACGAGTCTAGGCAATTCACAGGCCAGCCTGCGGGCGTTTTAACAGAACGGCTCGCTCTCCTTCAGGCCAACGACACTAACTTCACTGCATTGCTGTTACTTACTCCGTGCCCGTGGCATTTTTTCTGCACGTTGCAGTCATACTTGAGGACTGAATGTGGGTGGCACGTGCCATTCAAACAAACCTGAAAGACCACAAGGAAAAAAAAAATCCTGCTGGGCGCTTTTTCGTCACCGTTTACCATGCTTGCCATAACCCTAAAAAGGATTCCTAGCCCTAAAGAATGACCAAAAGTCAATAGCGCAGGTAGTAATTACTAAAAACGTTAAGTACAGACCACCTTTAACTCATACTGCAAAATAGCAACTATTTCTAAAACCGTTACGGTCGTGAGAATTCTATGCCGTTTACAGATGCTCGTGCGCTATGTCTCACCTTCCCAGGACCACATTTTGTTCCTTCTTTTACCAGGAGAGGATCTAGCGCTGTGGGTCCACGCATAAAATCAAAAGACACGCACAGATGTTCTTGCACTTGAGCATAAATTATGGCACCCTTGACTTTTGTGAAGGGAATACGATTCGGGTAGGTACACACTAACTTTCCACATCCCAGATTCCTAAAAAATTCATTAGCACAATAAATTAGAACAGCACGCACAGCATCTGATTGATCACAGTGCTGGAGACGTTGAGGGAGGGGGATTTACACAAAAGAAAAACACAAGCGTGAAGTTTCAGAAGAGTTGAATCCTTGATAGCAAGGGAGAAGCCGTCCTAAGAACCATCAGAAAATGAAATCCTCGCACAATTAGGGGTGTGCTGAAGTTGCCCTCGGAAGTCTCCAGTTTCTCTACGCCACCGCTTCTCTAAAAACGGTTTCTGCAAGTCAATCCCGCCCAGCAAAAGAAAACCACACCGAAGGCGACCTTCTCACAGATTATCACTTTGCATCGACAGTAAAGGGAAGCACAAATTAAATATTCAACGCTTTGCATTCCCTTGAAACCTACGGCCAGGAACAGGGCTGATAGCCGTCCTTCGGGTGGTTGCCACAGTGTCCAAACCTATCCTGCTGACTGTTGACTTCTTCGTAACAGGCCAAAGGAGCATTTTTTGCACCTGGAAGTTTAGAAATAATACTGGTTACCACTGAGGGTAATACAGACTAAAATACCTCTGTTGCTTCTAACACTTGTCAGTTCTGGCCTCTGGCAGAGGGATACTTGGCTACCGCTCCGGTCCCATCGCTAGCCACCTCTGTTGGGGTTGTGGGACAGATCTCACGGACAGCGGCATGGCCTGAGCGGTCCAAAACACCTTCCTCAACAGCATCAGGGTGTGTTTCTGGCTCGCCCTCCTCTCTGAGGGGCAGCGGGGCATGCGTGACTGGCCGTGGCCATGTTCAGTCTGAAAGCCCCATGGAAGCTGCCCCCCTCTCCTGATGGCCCGTGCCCTTCCCCTCGCTGCAAGCGTGGGAAATCCATCCTGCCACCTCCACTGCCCTTCCCTACACTGCATGCTCCCGGTGCTCCCCAACTCACCCAGTTCCACGCAAGAGACAGCGTGGCGTGGGCATCCATCGTGCTCGGATGCCGCTTTCTGCCCTAGACCAGCCCTGGAGCTTGACGTCAGCACGAGTGACGATGGAGCTGCCCGTTACCTCTCCCGTAGAGCCGCCGGCACTGCAGGTCCGGAGACTGGCAGCGTCCCTTGTAGCAGTAGCCGGTGCCGTGCTCACAGCCGTGCCCGTCCTGCACGTACAGGTCGGGGGGGCAGGACGCGGAGGCCCCGGTGCAGAACTCGGCCAGGTCGCACTGCGCATCGGCGGCGGGGCGGCACCGCGAGGTTTTCGGCTTGAACTGGCAGGGGAGGCAGAAAGGACTCTTCTCTCCATCCTCCCCCACCCGCCGGCGGCGTCCCCTCTCAGGCCCCGCACGGACCCTCCCGACGCTGTCCTGAGACGCATCCCCCGTCCCTCGGGACCCCCTCCGAGGTACTCAGCTCCCCACGCGCGTGAGACGCTGCCCGAGACAGCCTTCCCCCGGGAATATTCCTCCCGGGGCTTTCCGGGAGCTGAGCTAGAAAGCCCTTCCCCGGGAACCTCTCCGACGGCACAGCAGAAAGTTTGTCTCCGTCCTTCAGCGTGGGAACATACTATTTCTCCCCAAATAAACAATGATCTGGTGATAATTATAGGAACGTGCCTTACCTGACATTCACGACAACAGAATCCAGAGGAGACAAAATGCAGAACAAATATTGTTAAGTTTTTTTGGAGATGCCCGTCCGAGCGAAACCAGAAAGCTGGTTGACAGTGCTGCTATAGAAGCTGCTACGGCTCCAAAGTTTAAACATGGCCTTAACTTCTGCTAATTCTGAACAGAGCTTACCTGGCAATTTTCACAGCATAATCCCAAGGAGCACTTCATTCCTGGTTTGAAGTTACACTGAGTATTACAGCATTTGTCTAACGCACAGGCCTGCAAACACACCAGAAATCATTATTTGCTGCAGATTTCCCCATCCGCAGGATGACTGCTTGCCCAGAGCCCCCTCCTCCTAATAAACAGCGTACCGCGGAGGAGCCGAGGGAAGAGCAGCAATGCTACCCCCGAAATGCCTTATACACCCCCTGAGACTGCTTCCAGCTGACACCCGCTCTCAGGACCGGGAGAAAGTACAACCCTCCGCCGGAGCGCGGCACCCACCTCCGCCGCCCCGCAGTCGCACTGCTCGCCGGGCTCCACGACGCCGTTGCCGCAGACGGATGCGTGGTAGGAAGGATGATGCAGAGATTGCCTGATGAAAGGGCAATCCCTGTTCTGCTTCAGGAAGGTTTCAAAGTCCCTGATGCTGCAGCTGCTGAAGGCTTTGGCCCCACTGAGACGTCTGAAATAAAGCAATTATCCAGGCTTGGTTGTGTTACCCATCTACCGCTGCTCTCTCCCTCAAAATCTCTCTGCAGTTCAAGAACTCGTTCGGACGCCGGCACAAGGTGCCGTGGTCCCCCGGGCGTCTTTCTGCTCACTCGTCAAACCTGATTTTACAACGCATTATTAACAGAGACCGAGAAGCATTCAGAAATATCTCGCTTTTGAAACAAAAAGTGTCCATTTCTCAAGTCAAATCACTACTTCATACTTTATCGTTCCTATCGTAAGAACAACTCCATTTTTTTCTCACACTGTCTCAAGTTCCTTTCAGGATCTCACTCTAGACGTGTATTTTAAAGTATAGTCAACATGCAATCATTCTGTAAAACTTGATTCAAATCACGTATAACTAATAACACAGGCAGAAGTGCTGGAAGAGCACGCTCTCCTGTTTAAAGCAAATACAACTATTACTTCTCAAAAATAGTCACTAACACAAACATTGCATTTTTATGGCTGAGATAGTAAAACGGAAGGCCAAAATATCTCAGGATTTCTAGTAATTAAAACATATTTTTACTTTAACTCCTATTTTCTCATTGGCTATTCTTTTCCTAGTACTAACAAAATTAAATCTGAACTGTAATTTTTTTTTTATATATACCATTATATATATATATGTATACACACACATATATATAAATACGCTCCTCAGGCTTCGTAGGGAATGTTTCAGGCTCAGCTCGGCTGCAGCGACCGCTTCCCCCCACCCTCTCAAAGACCGAAAGCGTTTGAGGTACACAGCTACTGCGCGGTCAGCTCACAGGCAACGCTTCTTACAAAACCAACTTTCATCGCATTTACAGTAACCAGAAATTAATTCAGATTTGTGGATGTTCAAACATTAAAACTCAAAAAAGGAATGCACCTTGCCTAGCCTAAGTAAAACGCGCCCCAGGCACCTCTGATGAGAGGGCACCCCGCGATCATCCCCACCACGCAACCGCGGCACCACGCACGCTCGGCCAGGCTGCGGGTGACACGCGGCTGCGTGAGCCGAACGGCGCTGGCACGGCCACGCCACCGACCTGGCGCCTGCCGGGGACCCCGATCTCCCCCAGCGCGTCCTGCCCACCCGCCGCCTCTGCCCGGGACGGGACCCGGCCGACTCACAGCGCCTCCGGGCTCATGAGGCAGATGCTCCCGGGGCAGCGGCAGCCTCGGGAGCTGTCGTAGCTAATGCCCAGGCTGCGTCCCAGCAGCTGGGCCAGGAGGACGGAGAAGGACTCCAGCGTCACGGCCCCTTGGTACTAGAGGGAGGAGAGAGCAGGGCTGCCGTGGCTGCGCTTTCCCTGTGGAGACCCCGGCGGACCCCAGCTCCAGCTGCGGATGCTCCCGCCCGTGGGCGAGCTCCGGCTTCACGGACACTTGGGCTGGCGGGGGACAGGCAGGGGACAGGCGGCACCGTACCACGGCCACTGCGCCGGCAGCGTTTCTCTGACACGCCTTTCCCGGAGCTGTTGCGCCCACGAATGCTGCTCGGTCCCTGTACCTGAAACACACGTGTGCTCACCGGCCGCCCGGCCCGGGACGCCCCGTCGCTGCCAGCCCCAGCCGGTCCCAGCTGGCCGTGCCAAGCTCGGGCAGGTCTCGCTTTAGGTTTGCAATACCTCACTGCATTCTCACTTAATTTTTACAAGAGGCATCACTGTCATAGCAAAGTCTATTGTTCAAAAGCACGTGGATTTGGCAGGTTGTTACAGTCTGCTCTTAAATAACGATGACAATTTATTCTTACAGGAGCAGATACGGCACTTCGTGGGGCTGCATAGTGGGGCTGGTCTGCTTCCACTTCAACAGCCGCGCCAGCACTTCTTCTCCACTCCCCGTTGTCTTAAATGCGTTGTTATCCGTCCAGACCTCCACGGAGGACAGGGTAACTGCTAGGTTAAGAGACCTGAACATCTGAAAGTTTAACAAGAGAAGTGGCTGCTCCCGTACGTCTCATTTCAAGCGCTGTTTAAATGTTTGTTCTCATTAGCAGCCACGCTGCTTCGGGAAAACAGACGGGAGCAGTTGGCAACTGATGACTGCTTTGTGTGTGTGTCATGGCAAGGGTGAAGGAAATATAAAATGGAAAGACACAGAAGCGTATCCAAAAGAGCAAAAAAAAATTAGCTCAGTAAGCAGGATCTAATAAACCCAAAGACAACCTAAGCTTCAATAGAGATATTAAATAATCAAATGTACAGAATACACAAACTTGTCCTTGCCTGCATTTTTCAGGTTTCCAGGAGGAAACACTATACTCCCTCTGATTTTGAGTCAAACGCTCACCCAGCTGCGTACGCTGCGTACTACACAGGCAGGAGAACAACAGACTCGCTCCCCGAAGACAGAGAGATGGAAGGGAGTCGCGGTGGCTGCGGGCGCCTGCCTACGCGCACGACGGTCCCTCGGTGGAGCACGGGCCACGGGACAGCGCGTTATCTCAGAGATTTCAGGCATAGGCACTGCTGGACTCCAGAGCAGCACGGATGTAGAACGTGTGTTTGTGTTGGGCAGCGAGGGGTAAAATCCCCTCCACACCTCCTACCCCGCTCTGGCAAGTCCTAGACAAACCTGGAGCTCCGACAGATTAAACCAAACAGTCAGAAGCTAACAAGCTGAGACTCCGTATTTCCAGAAAGCATGTTTAATTATTATCTTCTCAGAAATTAGACAAATCCTCCCAATACCTAGCCATTAGTTGGCTGAAATAAGCCATCAAAATTTCCATCTCAGTACATATAAACCAGGAAAAAACTTACACCGCTGAGCAAGCTGGAGACCTGAACTATCTTCCGTGTCACAACATAGTTGCCTGCACCCAGGTGGTCGTACTGAAAAATGACAAGAGATTATACCTAGGTTATTTGCCACGCTGAAGCACACGAGGTTGTCACGATCTTTCTCAGAGCGGCTTCTACCCGCTGAGACACGGCCACCAGGCCCAGACCGTGCAGAGCCAGGCAGGGCCCACGGCAAAGCTTCATTGCAGCGCCAGCAAGGGCAAAGAAAATAAACACAGAAGAGGGACTGCCTGACACGGACTTACCAAAGCCCTTTCCAAAACTATGTGGAGTGCTATCTCTCTCTGGTATTTGGACGCTAACTGGAAAAAAAAAAATTCTTCACTGTTAATAATTCATTTCTCCATTTCAGTCACGAGGCATAAGAAATGCTGACTTGTCTGAGGGGCTGAGACACTCAACCCTCCACGAGGCATTGCCATCTGCTAATCTTGTTTTCAGGGCAGAAAGCAAAAGCTGTACATTAACACCTAGGACAACACTGAAGCCTTTCGCTGAGAACATTGGCTCTCGGCTCAGCTGAACATCGGGGCCCTGGGACGCTCGCATGAACTCCACAGCCAAAGTAGCCAGCACAGCACTGCCAACCGTCTGCAAACTGGAGGGGAAAATACCCCCACTTTTACAAATCCATCAATAAATCCTGCACCCCTTGGCAATGGCTCTCGTAGGCACTAGATGAGTAACGATCCACGCGACACCCCATCGCAAGCACTGGCGCTCCTAAACGCCCCCCTCTCATCTCTGTCCGTCCAGATGACACCGGACAACGCTTCCTGCGGGATCGGACCCCTCCTCGCGTGACGGGGACACTGGCATCACCGCGAGGACGGGCACCCACTCACTTCATCATCTCCACGTGCTTTCTTCGACACCTCCTCCGCTGTCAGCCCGCCGGGCCCTCTCTCGCGGTGGCTGTTGGCAAAGAGGGAACCTGCCATCTTCTCATCACTCACTCGGTACACAAAGTGCTCGAAGGCAGGAGAATAATCCAGGGGCTCAATCCCATAGCTGACGTTCTCAAACTGCAGCAAGCCCCTGCCAAGGTGACGGTGCATCATTTGCCACCGGCCATTTGCCACCAGGCGCTGGCAGCCGCGTCGGGGAGGCAGCCCCAGCCCCAGCCCCAGCCCCAGCCGCCTTTGAGCGCGGCTGCCGGGGCATCCCGGGGCTCCCCCGCGGCAGCGGCCGTGAGCACTGAGGGGCCGGGCAGCGCGGGGAGGTGGCGGTTCGGTACCTGAGCCCCGAGCAGGTGCTGAGGGTCACTGCCGAGCTGGGGAAGCCATCGACGTACCCCCGGTAGTGGCAGCCTCCCTGCGTCACGACAGGAGAAGGAGCCCCTTCCGCGGCCATGAAGGCAACTCCAACAGGGGATGGCACAACAAGGATTTTGTGGACAATCTCTCTTTGGCCCAAGTCATTAAAAACAAATCCTAGTGTGAGGATGTGGCATCCTCATGGTAAGGAACCGCCCCGCCCTTTGCCGAGCCGCACTGCTGGGGCTGGTGGCTCTTCTCCCGGACTCTCCGTAGGGAATGGTAGCCACGGTCAGGATTACAAGCTTTGAAGCGAGCAAACTCAGCAACTCCAAAAAGCTTCACAAACATGAATCTGCCCATGCATTTGCAAGGAAAACTTTTTATTTCACCCCAGCACCTCCTGCTGTGATTAGGAGGCAAAAATGTGGAGAGAGAAGGGACGCGCTGCACCCCGGCAGCAACCAGTGACATCCCCCGAAAGACCCAACAGCGAGGCTGCCCTGGAACAAGGCAGCAGCAGAAACACCGAGCAGGTCACCATTACCTTGATACGGGGCGAGTCAGAGCGCAAGGATCCCTGCTCACCATATGTGTAAATCCTGAAATCATCAGATACAAAGAATCTAGAACAGAAAAACAATAAAATCCTCTGAAAATGCTCTGAAATGGCCTTACCCAGAGGTTCTTGAGCTGATTCCAGGTCCTGCAGCCTGCGCTGGTGCACTGGCAGATCCAGAACGCGCTGGCATCTGGGCTCCCGGGCACGAACATCCCTCAAGCCCTCCTCCAGCCCCCTGCCGCCCCTGGGCGCCCAGCACCCACGCACGCAGCCCCTGCGGGCTCTGGGACGCGCCTGCAGCGGGGCACGGCCCCGGCACCTGCAGAGGCTGGCGAGAGCCCGAGGGCGCAGCGCCAGCGTGAACGCCCGCGGGCGGGAATCGCCCCGCAGCCCGGCACCGTCCCGTGCCGGGGCAGAGCACGCGGCCCAGCAGCCGCCGGGGAACAGGGCGGCAGCGGGCAGAGGAGGCGACGCCAGGGCCAACTTACTGCTGCTGCAGGTGAATGGTGTACGGCCTCCCCTCTATCCCGAGGACGTAGGACACCGCGTCCTTGAGCGTGCGGAAAAGCGGAGAAAGGGAGAATTAGGAACGGGGGCTCTGGGAAAGCACGCTCCCAGGGCAACTGCAAATGCTGAGGGCAAGCACAAGAGCTCAGCAGAGTGTGCTCCCCCCATCACCCGCACAGGCAGAACGGGGTTTCCTAAAACCATCCCTCTACCAGTCACACCTCGGCTGTCGCACCTCGCACACGCAGGTATCCACTCGCACGCTCACACAAACAAACTAACTTGCTAACTTCAGTACCGTCTCTCCAGCTCTTTTTGAGAGCAGCCTCTGGGGAACTGTGATGTGCAGCAGCATTTGCGAACCTAGGGAAAGAATTTGTTCTTAGTTATAGTCCCCGATTAGTGTCACCACGGTCGTGCCCGTCAGCCACAGTCAGAAACACGTACGCCTGTGAGAGACACGTACAGAGCCACACGGACAGACGTGGTCTGCACCTGCAGAGGGTCACCAACTCTACTTTCTACCCTGCTATCCTTCACCCACACTTGATTTTAAAGTATCTAGACGCTTGCATAGAAAAAACCAAAATGATGTGCACTTACTACTGCGGGACCCGAGCCCAGGAATGTGAGCGCTGTGTGATGGGAGCGCGAGAGCAAGCTCCAGCTGAACAAACCCACCTCGCGCCAGGAGCAGAAATGGGGCTCAGGGAGGCCGGTCACACGCACATCCAGCGCCACGCAAGGAACGTCCCCTTCAGCAGGAGCCACGCCACCTGCTCCGTCCCCGCGAGCATCCCTGTCCCCACTGCACGGCTGCCAGCGTCACGCAGCTTCACACACTCGGCCGATCGACAAAACCCAACCACCACAATGTGCCTGCAGAGAAAAAGGGTGCCAGCCACAGCTGCAACCCCTCAGCGCCCGAGAGCAGGATTTAACACTTGTTGAACAGCACAAACTAAGCAAGCATAAAACCCTTCCACGGGATTCCTCCCGCCGGATGGTGTGCCGTGCTGGGAGGACAGCATCCTCCCCGTGCATCCCTGCCAAGCAGCCAGGAGGAGCGATCCCCCCCGGGGCCAACGCCAGCCGTGGGACAGACGGGCCCCCACGCCAGAGAACCTCGCCCCGGGCCCGGCGGCCCTTCCCTGGGGTCATCACCAGCCACAACACCCTGCCGCCAGCCGGGGCTCGGGCCTGGGGGAGCGCGGCCCTGGGGCAAGCTGCTGCCGGCATCCGGGCAGCTGCCAGGCCATGATGTCAGTTTCCAGAGCGTGACATCAGCTGCCAGGCCGTGATGTCAGTTTCCAGGGTGTGACATCAGCTGCCAGGCCGTGATGTCAGTTTCCAGAGCGTGACATCAGCCGCCAGGCCGTGATGTCAGTTTGCAGGGTGTGACATCAGCCGCCAGGCTGTGAGGTCAGTTTCCAGGCTGTGAGGTCAGTTTCCAGGGTGTGACATCAGCTGCCAGGCCCTGACGTCAGTTTCCAGCACGTCAGTGGCACGAGGCCACGCGGGTGCCCGGCGGGGAGGGGTGCGGGGGTTCGGTCGCCGCGGGGCAGCGCCGCAGGCGGGATCGGGGGGCCGCTCCGCCAGCGGGGCCCGCCCGCCCCGGGACAGCGGGGCCCGGGCTCTCACTCACGCAGCGCGGCCAGCAGCGCGGCCAGCAGCGCCAGGCGCGGCCCCATCCCGCCCGGCCGGTAACGGCCCCGCCGGCCCCGCACACAGGCGCGGACACGCGGCTCCATCCAACGCCTTTATTAGCGCCCGCGGCGCGGCCCCGGCCCCGGCCCCGGCCCCCGCTCCGGCTCCGGCTCCGGCTCCGGCTCCGGCTCCGGCTCCGGCTCCGGCTCCGGCTCCGGCTCCGAGCGGTCGCTGCCCTCCTCGGCGGCGGGGCTGCGCGGAAACCCGGAGCGGCACCTCAGCCCCGGCCTGGCTCAGGGGTCACCTCAGCCCCGCCGGGGATCGCCTCAGCCCTGGGGAATCTCCTCATATCCCCCCGGGAATCACCCCGTACCCCCCCAAGGGAATCACCTCAGCCCCAGGGTTCACCTCAGCCCCTCCGGGGATCACCTCAGCCCTGGGGAATCTCCTCATGTTCCCCCCAGGAATCACCCCATAAACCCCCCGAGGAAACCACCTCAGTCCCGGGCATCGCCTCAGCCCTGGGGAACCTCCTCGTATCCCCGCGGGAATCACCGCAGCCCTGGGGATCACCTCAGCCCTCCCAGAGATTGCCTCAGCCCTGGGGAATCTCCTCATATCCCCCTGGGAATCACTCCATATCCCCCCAAGGGAATCGCCTCAGCCCTGGGGAATCTCCTCATATCCCCCCGGGAATCACCCCGTACCCCCTGAGGGAATCACCTCAGCCCCGGGGGTCACCTCAGCCCTCCCAGAGAAACACCGTGGCCCCATCCCGTGCCCCCCAAGCCCCCCCAGGGATCCCGTGGCAGGGAGGGCCCCACTCACCCCTCCGTGTCCGGGGGCTGCCGCCCACAGCACCGGCCCAGCGCCTGCCGCCGGAGGATGAGGCAGGTGGCCCCGGCAAGGACGAGCAGGAGGAGGCAGGAGCCCAGCACCGGCCAGGCCAGCGTCACGTCCTCCAGCACTCGCTGCAGGGAGAGGCCTGGCAGGAGACAGCCCAGCTGGCAGCGGGGCCGGGACCGCCACCCTCCCTGCCTGCACCGGGGACCCCGGCCCGGCACCCATTCCCACCTCTCTGGGGGTACTAACCGCCGTCTGGCACCTGGAGGCCACTGTCGATGCTTCCCCCGATGTGGGATCCCTTCTGCAGGCAGTCAGGGGGCTTCCAGCCAGGGTAGCAGTGGCAGTGTCTCTTATTATTGCACACCTGAAAAGCCCGGGGGCGAGGGGTGAAAGTTTGCAATGAATTCATGCAACGGATTCTCCTGCCCAGACCGGCATCGGGCTCGCTGCCACTGGTCGGGTTGGGACAAGGCTACGTGCGCTTATTGGCATTCTGGCAGTTTAGAAGGCGTATCAGGCAAGGAACGCACCATGAAGCACAGGCTCTAATAGCCGGGAGACGTTGAACAAGCATAAAACATCACCCCCCTGCAAAACCCGCGTGCGTTTCTGGCTGATGAGCAGAAAACAGGAGCGGCTTGCCCCGGCCGTCAGCGCTGCGGAGCCAGGTGGGGGTCCAGAGAGCCCGGCAGCCCTCCCTGCATCGCAGGGCGGCTCTCCTCCCCCTACAACCACACAACATTTTTATCTGCCGGCTCCCTTGCCCTCAATTCTACGTCCCTTCTATTTTGCTTTCTTCCCCGCCCCCCTCTATAAACCAAACAAACCATCAAATTCTCCATTTCAGTGAACAAAACTGCCGCTATATTTTGATACTGGTTTTAGGACCAATAGTTTAAATGGTTTCCCTCCACGTACCAGCCGACCAGGGCATGATTTTGTAGCGGATCGGCCCAAAATGGCTCTGCAGCCAGCTCCCACACGAGCCACAGCAAACGCGCGACAAAGCCACCCGCCCTCCGCAGCGACTTACGCCGTGGCCGTGGCACTTCACTTTGCTGTCGCAGTCATATCCCAGCACCGAGTGTGGGTGACAAGTGGTGTTGATACACACCTAGGAAAAACCACAGCGGCTCCAGCCCGGCGTTGCTTTACCACCGCAGCACTCGGCGCGTCAGTCTTTTGTCCCAAAAGGGAGCGAAAATACGCTACTTCTAAAAAACCTGTGCTTTTAAAAAGCTACGTATCCTGCCTTGGGGTTGGGTTATGTCTAATGTTTACGCCATGCCAAACGTTTAATGTCACGTTTGCGTGTTTTTACAGTGTTTGTAAATATCAAGTGCAGTTATGCTGCAAAGGAGCAAATATTCCTAAAAGCTTTTTATCATTTACAATTTATACCTGACATTTTAGATCATTATAAAATGTTTTCTTACCTTTCCAGAACCACACTTTGTACCCGGCGGAACCAGAAGAGGATCCAGCCTTGCTGGTGCATTCAAGTAATCCAAAGATACACATAAATGCTCGCGCACTTGGACGTAAAGAACGGCGGCGGCGGCTGATGCAAACGGAGTGCTGTACGGGTACGTGCAGATTAACTTTCCACACCTGAGATTCCTATAAAATCGGTTTGCATAGGATGCGTATCACACGCACTTACACGGCTACGTATGTGCTGCCTGATGAAACACTAAAACCACTAAACAGCACAACGCACGTCGGGAGCGCTGCGTGATAAGAAAAAAAAGCAGCAGGACTGGGAAGTCCAGGACACGATCTGCAGCGTAAGGGGGGACGCCGTCCTGCTAACAAGGAGAAGCACGCGTAACCCCGCCGATTGCTCCACAAATCTTGCTGTCAGCTGGAGCCTCGGTACTTGCCTTGTCTGCAAAGCCCCGATTCAACGTGCACGTTTGTGCCCTTTCCCTGGCGCCTACCTCCAAGCACAGGACTTATAGCCTTGTCTGGGCTGGAACCCGCAGTGTCCAAATCTGTCCTGCTGACTATTGAGTTCCTCGTAACAAGCCACAGGAGCATTTTTTGAACCTTCAAGTTTAGCAGTAACGTTTATTATCATTTAAAGGAACACAAAGGGACGTATTATGGTATCTAATAACTTCCTAATTCTTCACCCTGTTCACAGCAGAACATAGATGCTGTTCACTAATTAGAGAAAACGCAATACCTGTCCTTGAACTGCCAAACCCGCAGCAGTCCTGAACTCCAGAAACACGGGGTTAGCAAGCCGCGGGTCAGCTCTCTGGCTAAGTGCACTCACAGACAATAATTTGCTTTTTTTGTTGCCGTTTTCATTGCTATCGCTGAATAACCGGGAGAACTATGTGCTACTGAAGTGCATATTAACCAGATTCAAAATGGAGCTTGAAAAGCTTGCTAAAGCTGCGTCCTTCCCTCCTCGGGTGCCGTGCCCATGCCACCCCTCTGCCCTCCTTTTGGGCGCTGCACCCACCCTCCCCAGGCACCCCAGCCCCCGCTCTCCCTCCTGCCCCCAGCCGCCCGCACAAGGAGAAGCCGGGGTGCAAGGCACAAGTCTTGCGCAAGCACTGTGCCTCCTCGCCCCTCGGGTACGTTCAAGTGCGGGCCCCAAACCCCCTCCTGCTTCAGCAGGTGCTTGAAATTGGGTTCAGGCTCCCAGGGAAGTATCCGACATGAGCGAGCAACCAACCACAGCCCTCATTTCCACTGAAACCAGGCTGAAAAGACACAGTGAGACCAGCCTGAGACTGGTGCATTAGAGAGCAAAGACACAAACTGAGTATTGTTACTACTGCAGCCACCTCCTGCACCTGGGCAGCACCAGTAGCACCAGTGCAGCCAGAGCAGCCCCTGCTACCTCTCCCGTAGAGCCGCCGGCACTGCAGGTCCGGAGACTGGCAGCGTCCCTTGTAGCAGTAGCCGGTGCCGTGCTCACAGCCGTGCCCGTCCTGCACGTACAGGTCGGGGGGGCAGGACGCGGAGGCCCCGGTGCAGAACTCGGCCAGGTCGCACTGCGCATCGGCGGCGGGGCGGCACCGCGAGGTTTTCGGCTTGAACTGGCAGGGGAGGCAGAAAGGACTCTTCTCTCCATCCTCCCCCACCCGCCGGCGGCGTCCCCTCTCAGGCCCCGCACGGACCCTCCCGACGCTGTCCTGAGACGCATCCCCCATCCCTCGGGACCCCCTCCGAGGTACTCAGCTCCCCACGCGCGTGAGACGCTGCCCGAGACAGCCTTCCCCCGGGAATATTCCTCCCGGGGCTTTCCGGGAGCTGAGCTAGAAAGCCCTTCCCCGGGAACCTCTCCGACGGCACAGCAGAAAGTTTGTCTCCGTCCTTCAGAGTGGGAACATACTATTTCTCCCCAAATAAACAATGATCTGGTGATAATTATAAGAACGTGCCTTACCTGACATTTATAACAACATAATCCAGAGGAACACTGCACTCCTGGCTTAAACCGACATGTTTTAGTACAGCATTTATCCTTCAAGCATGCCTGGGGACACATCGCAAAACCACGTTATTCTACTTTTTTGCTCTCCCAGAGATTGTTACTGGCAGAGGTTCTCCTTTTCCTTCTTCTCCCCAAAAAGCTACACTGGGGCAATATCTAGCAGAAGAGGCAAAGCTGCGATCAGATCGATGCCGTCATAGAAACGATGTAAAACCCGACATCATCCTTCTCGGGCTGGCCTCTGCTTCAGTTGCGCCCTTAGTCTCAAGGGTTCATTATTCTAAACATAAATTGTACACATTTCGCCGTAATTCCTGCAGCACCCACCGCCGCCGCCCCGCAGTCGCACTGCTCGCCGGGCTCCACGACGCCGTTGCCGCAGACGGCCGCTCTCCGGTAGGAGAGTCCGGTCAAGCGGGGTCTGCTGAAAAGGCACGCGCCTCTGTTGTGCCTCAGGAAGGTTTCAAAGTCCCTGATGCTGCAGCTGCTGAAGGCTTTGGCCCCACTGAGACGTCTGAAATAAAGCAATTATCCAGGCTTGGTTGTGTTACCCACCTACCGCTGCTCGCTCCCTCAAAATCTCTCTGCAGTTCAAGAACTCGTTCGGACGCCGGCACAAGGTGCCGTGGTCCCCCGGGCGTCTTTCTGCTCACTCTTCAAACCTGATTTTACAACGCATTATTAACAGAGACCAAGAAGCATTCAGAAATATCTCGCTTTTGGAGGGAAAAGGTCTGTATTTTCAAATTAAGCACTGAATCACTAATTTAATTATTCTTTTTTTTCATTGTTAAAGGAATAAAAGCAGATATTTCTGATTTGTTCTCATTTTTGCAACAGAATGACAGTTGTCGAGGACACCTCTGATGAGAGGGCACCCCGCGATCATCCCCACCACGCGACCGCGGCACCACGCACGCTCGGCCAGGCTGTGGGTGACACGCGGCTGCGTGAGCCGAACGGCGCTGGCACGGCCACGCCACCGACCTGGCGCCTGCCGGGGACCCCGATCTCCCCCAGCGCGTCCTGCCCACCCGCCGCCTCTGCCCGGGACGGGACCCGGCCGACTCACAGCGCCTCCGGGCTCATGAGGCAGATGCTCCCGGGGCAGCGGCAGCCTCGGGAGCTGTCGTAGCTAATGCCCAGGCTGCGTCCCAGCAGCTGGGCCAGGAGGACGGAGAAGGACTCCAGCGTCACGGCCCCTTGGTACTAGAGGGAGGAGAGAGCAGGGCTGCCGTGGCTGCGCTTTCCCTGTGGAGACCCCGGCGGACCCCAGCTCCAGCTGCGGATGCTCCCGCCCGTGGGCGAGCTCCGGCTTCACGGACACTTGGGCTGGCGGGGGACAGGCAGGGGACAGGCGGCACCGTACCACGGCCACTGCGCCGGCAGCGTTTCTCTGACACGCCTTTCCCGGAGCTGTTGCGCCCACGAATGCTGCTCGGTCCCTGTACCTGAAACACACGTGCGCTCACCGGCCGCCCGGCCCGGGACGCCCCGTCGCTGCGGGTAAGTGGGGGGTCCCAGGTCTGTACAGTCCCCCTCGGTCCCTCGGGCTGCTCTGCTGTCCCCCGGTGCCCCCTGCCAGGGTCTGGTGGTGGCCAGTGCCTGTGCCCAGTGCCCGGCAGGGACCGGGGCTGCAGCCGTCCCCTGGCAGGGCAGCAGGAGCCTCTCCTCAGCCACGGGCTGCCGTGGCGGACAGCACGGTCACGTTCGCTACATCACCACTGAAAGCCCAGCTAGAAGGTACGTCTTGAAAGAAATGCTTTCAGAATATTAAGGAATTAGGAAACATGTAAGAAATAGGTTTCTTCTAAAAAAAAAACGTTTTTCATGGAAATCTTTATAGTCCAACCGACATTGGTTTAACTGATTTCTACCCTGTAGCCTTTAACGAGTAAGCAAAGCTTTCCCTTACACTAATAGATAAGCTATGTCATATGACCGCAGAGCGAGATATGACTGTTTCCACTGTAAAAATCGCTGAAGAAGGTCATCTGCTTCCCCTGCTGTCGATATCTTATTCTCCTCGGTCCACAGCTCCAGGGAGGACAGCACAACGGTAGTATTAAGAGGATGAAACATCTGAAAGCGTAACAGAGGACACGCCTGCTCGCATGCCTTTCCTTTGGCGCAGAACCACAGCGCTATACGCAATAAATCACGGAGGAGAAGCCAATTGCTATTGCCAGTCCCTGAATGGCATCTGTACGACAAACAGAGCGACCAAACCTACAAATTAAAAAGATAAACCAAGAGGCATGAGGAGCTAACCCCTTCATAGGAAGGGTTTCGTGAATAACTTGTCATTGTACGCATGAATCGTAACAGCACCAGTGACGAACAGGATTACAAGTTGCTTATAAGCACCTGAGTGGAAACAGATTCGTCGCGTGGCGGATCAGGGAGACGCGATCCGCAGCGCAGAGAGGGGAACGATCGCGGAAGCCCCAAAACGCTGGCCTTGGGCTGCCTTAAGGCAAACCTCCTGCCTTGTTGTACACCTGCGTGAGACATTGCCGCCCCGTATGGAAGGACGGTAATTTGTAGCAGATTGCCGTGTCGAGAGAAAAATCTCCTCGGGAAACACTTCACGGGCGATAAATGGCAGGCGGGTGGAAACGGGGGGGCAGTGGCCAGGTCCTGCGGATTCCTGCTCCATTCTGCTGACCAGAGCTTTCCTTGACACCGACTTGTCGCAGCTCAAGCCTCACCCCAAGCAGCTAACCCTAACTCCAGCACGGACCGTCCCGCTAGTGCCGTTACAGCTTTAAAGGAGCCCATTTTCACAGTTGCTAAACCAAATCTTTGGATTAGCCCACCGGGACTAAACCCCTCGCCCACCTCTGATCAAGTCTGGACCAGGTGCTGAGAAGCCGGCAGCTCCTCCAGGCCACGGCCAGGCAGCGTGAGCCACAACCTGACATTTTACACAACCTCTGCCTAAAACCAAAAGCGGCTAGGAAATAGGTGGCCATTACTAACATTAGCCCACCCCATCATCTTACTACAGTACAAACCAGACTTGAAAACTTACGTTGTTGACTAAACTGAAGACCTGGATTATCTTCTGCGTTGCAGCATTGGTGTCTGAACCCATATAGTTGTACTGAAAAAGAACCCGAGAGGACGTGAGAGCAGGCAAGGCATTGACCACGATGAAGCAGAACGATGCTGCAGCGCTGACGCGATTGCCAACATCCAGTCGTGTAAACGTCAGCTACGAATTTTCGTTCTTTCTTTGCTACAAGATGCACAGTACACGTAACTTTTCAAAAGGGAAAATACAGAGATAAGCTGGGAAGTGGCACCGTTTCTATGCTCGTAGAAGGCAAATACAGGAGAAAACGACTGGCAGGGACTCACCAAAGCCTTGTCCAAAATTACGTGCACTTTGAAGTATTTGGGAGATCGTGCTGCAGCTGATAGTGGCTGGAAAAGAAAATGGTCTCCGATGCTATTTATCCCTGCATTCTATAGCCACCTTATTCCTGAGGTTTGCTACGCTACTCAAGCGTCCGTTCAAAAGCAATGCTTCGATGCTGTCTTCAAATTAGCCGTTAGAAGCCATTCCAACGTAGCCATTCGGACTTTTTCAGAAGCCTTTCTACCTTGGCGATGCCTCTCGTTAGGCATTGGAGGGTAACGATCCACATGACACCCCACGGCAAGCATGGCACTCCTAAACCCTCCCCGTCCGTCCAGACGACACCGGACAAAGCTTCCTGTGGGATCGGACCCCTCCTCGCGTGACGGGGACACCGGCACCACCGCGAGGACAGACACCCACTCACTTCAAGGTACGTGAACGTCAAGATCATCTCCTCCACTGTCAGCCCGCCGGGCCCTCTCTCGCGGTGGCTGTTGGCAAAGAGGGAACCTGCCGTCTGCTCATCACTCACTCGGTACACAAAGTGCTCGAAGGCAGGAGAATAATCCAGGGGCTCAATCCCATAGCTGACGTTCTCAAACTGCAGCAAGCCCCTGCCAAGGTGACGGTGCGTCACTTGCCACCGGCCATTTGCCACCAGGCGCTGGCAGCCGCGTCGGGGAGGCAGCCCCAGCCCCAGCCCCAGCCGCCTTTGAGCGCGGCTGCCGGGGCATCCCGGGGCTCCCCCGCGGCAGCGGCCGTGAGCACTGAGGGGCCGGGCAGCGCGGGGAGGTGGCGGTTCGGTACCTGAGCCCCGAGCAGGTGCTGAGGGTCACTGCCGAGCTGGGGAAGCCATCGACGTACCCCCGGTAGTGGCAGCCTCCCTGCGTCACGACAGGAGAAGGAGCCCCTTCCGCGGCCGTGAAGGCAACTCCCTCGCCCGCCACCCGACCAGCTGAACTGCATGTACTGGACAGCAGCTCTACGCTGTAGCACTCACGGTACAAAAACCCCAAAGCAATCCCAGGTTACCTTGATATGGGTCGAATCAGAGCGCAAAGATCCCTTCTCATTAGACACATAAATCCTGAAATCATCAGATAAAAAGACACTACAAAAGAAAGGAGTAAAGCGAAGCACTTAAAATAGTGTCTCTTACCCAGTTTCTTGAGGTGATTCCAGGTCCTGCAGCCTGCGCCGGTGCACTGGTGATGCCAGAGCTTATGGCAGATCCAGAACGCGCTGGCATCTGGGCTCCCGGGCACGAACATCCCTCAAGCCCTCCTCCAGCCCCCTGCCGCCCCTGGGCGCCCAGCACCCACGCACGCAGCCCCTGCGGGCTCTGGGACGCGCCTGCAGCGGGGCACGGCCCCGGCACCTGCAGAGGCTGGCGAGAGCCCGAGGGCGCAGCGCCAGCGTGAACGCCCGCGGGCGGGAATCGCCCCGCAGCCCGGCACCGTCCCGTGCCGGGGCAGAGCACGCGGCCCAGCAGCCGCCGGGGAACAGGGCGGCAGCGGGCAGAGGAGGCGACGCCAGGGCCAACTTACTGCTGCTGCAGGTGAATGGTGTACGGCCTCCCCTCTATCCCGAGGACGTAGGACACCGCGTCCTTGAGCGTGCGGAAAAGCGGAGAAAGGGAGAATTAGGAACGGGGGCTCTGGGAAAGCACGCTCCCAGGGCAACTGCAAATGCTGAGGGCAAGCACAAGAGGTGGGTGCCTCCTCAGTGCCGGCAGCCCCCCGCAGCCCCCCGCCGCGCCCTGCCTGCCGAGCTGCCGCCTCCCTCGTCGCGTTTGCGGGCAGCCGCCGCGGGACCGTGAGCTGGGACAGCACCCGCCAGCCTGGAGGGGAGAGAGAGCCGCCAGTGCCCGGCCCCGGGGGACCAGGGGGGACCGGGGGCACCGGGGGGGAGCGGCCCCGACTCACACAGCAGCAGCAGCAGCGCCCGGTGCGGCTCCATCCTGCGGCCGGTAACCGGTAACGGTCGGTCCCCGCCCGCCCGGGTAAAGCAGAGGAGGCCGAGAGCACCTTGTACAAAACCGGTCTCTTTATTGCTCGTTTGTTTTCTTTACAAAGGGGGACGGTAACAGCCCTTTCGTCAGAGCCCGAGGGGACGGGCGCCGCGCAGTTCTGCGGAGCGCAAGGGTTTAAACGCGCGGACGCCGCTTTCTCCAGAGCGACTCGGGGGACGGGGAGAAGCGTACGCTTTAAAAAACGAAAGTCAGTAGTCATCTTCAATATTCAACGCACACAAAATTTGAGCTGTTTCCTTTCCATAGGATCGCTTCTAAAAACCACATGTTCGCTGCTCTACGCCACCACCCTGCAAATATTGCTAACGTGCATGCTGGAAGTATAAAAACTCTATTAAAAGGCACCATTTTCAGCATAGTTTTAGTTCACGCGTACAGCTTCAAATACAACGCAGTAGGTCGCTCGCTCTCGGATGAGTTCATCCCCTGGATTCCCTCCGAACGCGGCCCACCCCAGCCCTGCGCCGCCTGGGGAGGCTCCCACCGGCGCCTGCCTCCTCCCGCTGCAAAGCTCGTCCTTACGGACAGACAGCCAGCCCAAACCGAGTCCGATACAACAGAAATTAGGAAGTGATGATCTTGGAACAAACAGAAGACCCCCCCAAATATGCCTGGTGATATTCTAGGTGCCGTTTTACATATTTTAATAGTGTTATAAACCTTAGTCTAAGTTTATGGGAAACCACAGGAATTCAAGTATTTTATTACTGCAAATGCAAACACTATATATATATATATTTATATATGTATATACAGAGGAAAAGATTATTTTTTTTTTTTGGCAATATTATGGGGGTTTTAACAGATTGAGTTTGTACTCGGTAGCTAGCACGAAGTGAAAAAGCCAAGCACTCCTTTCAGTACTTACTTCGCTTTTAGCAAGTTTGTGCAACCGATTTCTATTTGTGACCACCAGCGTCCAGTTTCTACCCCCGGCACAACGGCATCCCGCCGAACAGACCTCCTCTCCCCGGCCAGCACACCAAATGCGAAACGCTCCTTCGCAGAAAGGGTTTGAAAGTCTCGTTTAGTCGGGGGTGTAGAAACGGAGGGCAGTCCAATCTAACGCTAGTTAGCCCGTACGCATCCTGACTGACACTAAAACGGGTCGAGGATTAGGTGAAAAGATCGCAACAGGTTTCTGTTTCAAGGGCTCGGAGCAGCCCAGGCGGTCTAGGCAGAATTTTTTGCTTCTTAGCGTTCGGCAGGGACTGCTACTCAGTCTAAGACCCAAATTAAAACCCAAGAGCACCCCGTTTTTTAAAAACCAAAATATGGCCACGTCTTCTCGTACCTTCATTTTCACTGCCCGTTCACGGTATTAGTGGACATTAGTAGAGGATTCTCATTTAGCAACTCACCATTACTAATTCAAAATCATTAAACTTAGTGCTCATACAGCACAGCTTAGTGTCAGTCAGCATGAAAGTAAGAGTTTAAGTGCATTATTACATATCAATAAACATATATACATGCATAAACATGTTTACAATATATTTATCTTCCTCTGAAAAAGTACACGGATACCTTATTTCACTTGTGCCATTCATGTGTAAGTGGATAACATGTTCCAGTCCATGCAAAGTGATTTTAAATTAATTGGCCAGATTTCCTTGTTTTGAAAACGGTATGGGTGACGTCAATTCTTCACCGTACGTTTAGAAAGACGACAACGAATCGGACAATTTCATCATTAGGGCTCATCGCAGAACTGGGGAAACCAAAAGCAACTCCCAAGTGCTGTACTTTAAAGATTATTTAGCTGCAGGCCGCTCCACTTCCAGCTGGACAGCCCTGCTGCAGTTTACAAAGCCACAATACTCAGATCTAAGAACGGGTTAGATGTTTTCAGTTCCTGTAGCTTTGGTAGAGGTATTTAGTTTAAAGTTTTACATTCCTCGTTTCGATATCTCGTTTGCCTCGTCCCAGGCTGCAGAAGGAAGGCTTTCCGGGATTACCATGGGCCACTCAACGCGAGAAGGATAACTGCAATTTCAGCTCTGTCTCAGTGAGCAGGTCAGCTCACGTGAAGGCCCCAAAGAAGCCGAAAGCTATTTGGGAGGCAAAGGTGCCGGTCGGGAAGGGAAATACTGTCCCTGAGGTAAACATTTTTGCTGTGATGGAGGAGGTCCCCGAGGTGCACACTTCTGTTGCGGAGGCGGCGGCCTACAAGGGGACAGAGAAGCCGTCAGTCCAGGCGGCCGCATCCAGTACGCGCGTCCCGCTCCCCCTCGCCCGGCGCTAGCACCGCGGCCGCTGCGGAGCCTCCCCCCGCCCAGTCACGCTGCTTCTCGCCATCTCAGCTCCACGTTCATTTCGAACGTGCCGTGGTCAGACTCTGCTTTCCACCACCCGAAATCCTCAGGGAACCCCCATTTGTTAACGCATCATTTTTCCCAAAATAGCATAAAGACCCCTGCGAGTTTCCCATCGACACAGGCTATTTTGAAGTTCTCCCTCTCGATTCCTTGCGCTTTCTGGATACGCATGTTTCATGGCATAGGCTTCACATCTTAGACATATAATTAAAAAGTAAAATGAAAAATAAAGGAAAACTTTCTGTTCAAAGTTAACGAGAAGTTATCCTGTACGTGGCGATAACATTCACCAATCAGCAAAATGACAGATTTTTGAGTCATTTCTTTTTAAACTGCATATTTTGAGAAGCATTTTATTCACCTGTACGCAGGGCTAATATGGCCCCAGAAAAGCATTCTGAAACCTGTTACCCAAAATGCAGCCACGACAGTGTGGAAAATGAATGCTATGGGTAGCGGCACTTCGGTTCCACGGCGCGAAATGAAGGAGAAAAACTTCTTTCGATAAAAGGTCAGGCCTGCTTGCATGCGATACGTGATGAAATACCCTAACGCTTGCAGAGATGAAGGCAGTGACCATCTGTACACATCGGTGCAACTGCCAGTAGTTATTTGGAATAACTCAACCCACCTTGTCGGCAGCTTCTGTGGCTGTGGTGCCCGGTATTGCGGAGGTGGGTAGTAAGACTGGTGGTAAGCCTGCTGAGGATGCTGGTTAACTGGGTAAGATGGAACGGGAAAGGTATTTGGTTCCGTATCCTACGAAGAAAACGTAACGAGAACGTTCACAAATTTGCGCTTAGGGAATTGAAATATTTGTTTCCTTAGTTAAGTGACGTTTAAGACCACTTGCAAACAAAGCTGGGAATGTCAGAGTTGCTCTTTCCTTCTGAGAAACTCAGTAGAAAGAAGCAACAGCAGTCTGAAAAGCACTCTATTTTGGAAAAAAACAAAAAGGCTGATCATGACAAGCGTTCGATGTGTTCTGCCAGCGTGCTTTGCTTAGTTATTGGAGTCAGAGAGAGAACTGGTCTGCAAAGGAGCGCGGCCAGGGAGCTGGCAAGGATTGCTCCTTTCCTCGGGTGGGGCGGGGGGTTCCAGCGTAAGGGAAAGGGGGTAGCAAAGCGGGTGACCTGCTTGCCAAGCCAAGCACAGCCCCTGAAAAAGCTTAAACAGTGGGAAACCGAGGAGTTCCCCCCCCCCCACCATAGGAAATAATTATTCGCTTTGCCTCTCAGAAAGGAGAAAGCCCGATGTGCAGAAATGAAAAAATAAAGTAGCTTTGAAGCTTTTATTAGGGCAAAAATTATAAACTGCCTACAAATAAAGTAATGAAAAGTAGATTACTCCTACCACAGGTGCGCCTCGCGGAGCATAAGGCATGCCGTGTGAAAAGCCTCTGGGGTGGTAGTCTCTCGGTTCGGTTTCTGTCCTAGGAGGTGGCGACTGAAGTGACCTGAAATCCAGTTGATGTGGACTGCGTGAGCACATAACCTCGACAGCACGACTCTGCAGGCTATGAATCCAAGCACTTCGAACCCGCTAGATGGATTTATACTATCTTAGCACATATCAAGCGTTGGGAAGACAGTATTTGCCACAAATCTAATAAACATAACCCTTTTTCTGTTTAGGACTAGGACAGCTTTATTTTGCCACTTTATACCAAAGATGAGACCCAAAAATATAAAACGCATCGCCAGTGCATGACAACAAACATGATGGTAAAAAGAAAGTTCTCTGCTCCCTCAATTTAAGATGAATTTATCTCTTCTGTCGTTGCCCGGGGCAAGCTACATGCGTCATTTGATGCAGAGGCCTTGGCTGCTGTCTTGGACCGGAATATGCCTCCCTACTTTGGCGTTGGCTTGTGTAAACAAACGTCTGTGGACTACTTGGAAAGGGCAGAGGAGAAGGTAAAAAGGAGGCTGTACTTACGAATGGCAGCGTGACATTAATCTTCTATAGCATCGCTTCAGCCTGTCTCTTTTTGCAAATGCCAGAGCAGCAGCTATAAGGAGTGGGAGGATCAGGAAAAAAAATACCAGCAGCCCATTTCTCAGCGAGGTGTCGTCGTCTGATGGGGACAAAACGACAGAGAAGAAAAAAAAAGTATTACATGGCATTAGCACCACTTGACTCACTGCAGCAGTGAAGATTTGGTAGGATTGGTTCTACAACTATTTTCCATTTTTAGCAGAAGAAAAAACTAAAGAATCGAGTAAGACTGCAAGATATATGCCCAAATATATTCTTTTCCGATTATCTTTTCACAGGGGTTGTCTGGTCAAAGATGGAAGAACTGTACGTGCCATGGAACCCTGGGCTCTAACAGCATATTGAATTACTACATCAATACCTGATTTTTCTTCCACCACATTACTGTGAAGATCTTATGAGCTCAGCTGAAAGAGAGGAAAACAGAGCTTCTGCCCTTTGGTCTGATCCTAAATCTTCCTCTTCTCCTACCATTGTTTGCAGTAGGCAAGGAACTCAGGTTCTCAACAATCTCTACGTTTTTATATGCAGCAAATTTCTCCACTGCAGGCTGTACAAAAAACCCTTTCCCTTTTTTTGTCTGATGATTCGAGGCATCTGTCCATGCTTCAACATGATTCTCCAGTCTTTTATTGCATCAGCATAGTGCCTAGCTTCCCCTAAAACCCACATCACCTTATGAAAAAGGGTCTTCAGGATCATTCTTGCAGCTCGTAGAACGGACTACATCAATCCCATCTTTATACACTCCACACGGGCATTGCACAAGTTTTCTCCAAATTATAGCTCGGACTTGGCTTCCTATTTCATCTCCAGACTCTCAGTGAGAAAAGTAAGCTTCACAGTCTCTTTCAGCTTGCTTTCTCGGGTGCATGAGTTGTGCTTTCCTGCCCCAGGCACCATTTTCCCACTCTCCACATTCAAACATAGATACATATATCTTCCAAGTACACAGATACATCATCTTGCCACGTCAAACGTTGACCTAGCGCCTTTCCCGCGGGAAAAACCACAAAATTCCCTCCCCAACGTGTCTTTTCCCTTCACAAAAACAAAAAGCAAACTGGAATCTGCAAACAATGTGGTGTCACAAGCCTCTGTATCTCCCCGTTTCTTCATCACGTACCTCTCTTCTATACTGCAAGTTGTTTGGGGCAGGGACTACATTTGCATTTACTACCAAACGAAGCATGCTGTCTGCACTCAAATGATAAACATTAATAAAAGAGTGACTTGTCAGCACGCGTTGCCCTAGCCCACCTCGGCCAGATGTTAGTCCTGACTGCACTGCAGGTGCACGTGCGACTACCCGCAGATACCAGAACAGGGCAGCTACTCATCTCTGCCACCACTGCTGGGAGCAGCACGTCCTTATGGAGCTGCAGATTCACAGCCATGGATTTGAACCCACATCCTCAGCCAAATTTCATGTTTTGTTTAGATCTAAGAATGGAAGGGGCTTCAGTTCCCGGCTTGGACACAGAGAAGTCCAAGAGGATCTTGGTCCAAGGTGGCAGAAGTCACCTGAAGGCCATTAAAGCTGCCCAGTTTCTTTACAGATCCCCAGCATCCCAAAAGAGAGAAGTGCAACACCTTGAGCCCAAAACCTTAACTTGAACTGTTTGCAAACGAAACCTGGTGGAGGGCCAGCCACCAGCACTTCAGCCACCAGAAATCAGCTGCTTCAGAGCCATCGGGCACTCTGCACTAACTCAGCACCACCCACCCTTAGCAGGACAGGCCCACAGCTCTGGAGCTGCCTTACAGCTACTTGCCTTTATAGGGCCCGCTGTCCAGGCTTCCTCCGTAGCCTTTAGTGTCACAGTACGGGGGGGCCCAGCCCGCTTCACAGTGACAGTTCCCGTTGTTATTGCACACCTGTATTTGACCAACGCAAACATCACAGCAAGGGCTATTTAGTAACTTACATTTCTGTATATTTAACAGCAGCGTGCAGTAGCCACGGCCATCTATTCTGTCCCTTCCACGTCACTCAGCCTGGAGAACTTTAACCAGTAACTCCCACATCAATTCTAAATACTCCTTGGCCAGGCGTCTCAAGATTTCACATGACTGAGCAAGCACAGCATTGGTCAGGACGAGCTTCCAAAGATCAGCTATCCCAATGGCTTAAAGAGCATGGCTGTTGCTTTTTTTTTTTTCCCCCCCTTTTTTTTTTTTTGTGAGATGCAGAGTTTCAAATTACATTAGTAATACTGGAATCGGGAACTCTTCTTGCCTGGCAAAAATATATCATCTTAAGAGCTTTTGTCAAAGATTTTTTTTTTTTTAATACTGTTACGGGATGTCTTGCCCAGAGACATTTTAAAGAGAGTTTTACAATTAAACAAAACAGAAAAATTAAGTTACTATCCACCATTTTAAAACTTGCTCAACTTACAGAACTTCAGTCTGATTTTTGCTGACCGTTAAAGACACTTTTCTCATTTCTCAGCTTTTTATAGCAAAACCCATCCTCAAGAACCCCACAGATTTTTTTTAATCGCTGCATCTAGCATCAGGATTACTTTATTCCACATTAGTTACAGCTTTAAACAGAGAAGGGCAAGAGACTTCCCAAGTGCTAAAAAGACTCGCATATAGACACTATTGATTAAGCACAATTACCGTGTACCTGGCTCAAACTGGGACCTTTGATAAAAAGAAGTCTGTTTATATACTTGCATAGTCATTGGGGTCTAAAAAATGTAATGTTCTGGTCACAAAGACATCAGAGGACCTTACAGAAATACTGCCAGTTCTGTCAAAACTTCCAGGCTTACTGTTTGTTGTAAGCGGACGGTGAGTAGGAGCAGAGGCTCTTGCTCTACTTACCCCATGTCCGTGGCACTGCTTCTCCACGTCGCAGTCGTAGTTCAGCACAGAGGCACTCACACACTGGAAGTGCCTGCAGATCTAGGGGAATTGAGAGAGGTGCGCACAAATGAAGCAAGATGGCATCTCACCGACCTACCCCTTCTTCCCCCCCGGCGGCCCGTGCCACGGCACGCAGCTCCGCAGCCACTCCGTGCTCCCCGACCACAAAGCAAGTCTGGTACTCGTACGCGATAAACCCCAACTCTACAGAAACGCGTCTGTTCTATGCAAGGTTTCTCAGTATGGGGTCTGAACTGTCACTGGAAGTCTTTTGTCTCTAGTCTGAATGTAAAGGAATAGCAATTAAATTGTGCCCAGTAAGGATATGTGGAATGCACATTCCTCTGCTGGGGCTGAGCTTCTAGGCTTTTGAGTTTAGTTGGATTTTAATTGAGAGTTGTCTTAAAGGCATTTGTGTGTGCCCAGCTCTTCCTGCTCATTGACAGAGCAAAGATTCTGGCTCTCAACAAACTTAATTTCTTTTGCTTCACCTATAAATGCAAGGCTCGTTACATTTTTTACGCCCGCGCACTGCAGTGCTAGGCAGCGCGGGGAACCAATGGACTCGCTCAGTTCTGCATTAACGACAGGCATCAAAAGAATTAATGGCCATAAATATTCATGAAACAATGGAGCTGAAAATTTTATTCACGTGAAAGCCCCGAATTATTACTTTAAGAAATCACTTTTTAATTGTTAATTACCTTGCCAGCACCACATTTGGTACCTTCATTCACCATTCCTGGGTCCGGGACATCAGAGCCTAGCTGGAAATCTACACCCCAGCACGTGGTGTCTCCAATGCGAGTTTGGATAATAGCAGGCTTAATTCCAAAAACAGACATAGTTTTCACATTTTCACATTGCAGCTTCCCACACACGGCATTCCTACAACATCAACATATGAATACTGTAGTGACACTTGAATTTATTCTGAGAAAAAGACTATCGCGCATTTGATGTGACCTTTTCTTTCTACTGGAAGACACTACTTGAAAATAAAATCGAGGCAACTCGCCAAACAAAATTGAGCTGGGCCTCATAGTATGGATTTACCCCTTCTTTCTGTAAGCTGTCGGGATCTTTACATTAAAGAAAACATGACGATTTGCTGCTTGTTTTTCTGTAGGTGAACGCCTTAGGATAAGAACAATCAACGACGGGAGACGTGGAACCCTCTCCTCGCCGTACCCCATGTGCGAACGCGTGGCGCATGGATCCCCCGCGGCCACAGAACAGCACGCGCACGGGAAACTGCCCCACGGGCCCGAAAGCTTCAAACCCGGCTACGGCAGAATTGCCTGAACACGCAAACATTCAAACTCACTTCAACTATTACGTGCGAGAGTTAAAGCCAGAAAACCTAAAACTGAAGTCGACAAAACTCACAACTGCGTAAGCGTGGGGGCTTTAAGTGCTAATAACAGCTTCAGAAATTAGGATAAAACGCGTCTTTTCTAAGCTCTCTCACTGCGGTTTCAGAATGATGCATACATGTCAATAAGGTGAAATTATGGGATAGCACACCTCTCCCCGGTGCGCCTGCTAAAACACCCCAGACTAACACCACAGCGCCCGAATAAGGATTCGCAGCGATACATTTAGGAACTCCTTGATGCACTGTGCTCAACTCACCAGCTGGAACATTTCTTGTAGTCATGGCCATGGTAGCCACAGTTGCCAAATCTGTCACCCTTGGAATTCACTTCAGCAAAACAAATGTTGGGGGCTGCTTTGGCTTCTGCAAACAACAGCCCAACCCCCAGACAGAGGAACCAGGTTAAACAGGGACAGAAACACCTCGTATCATCACGGCTCCTTTACCCAGAGCAATTATCCTGCTACACCTAGTATTTTCCGAGCAGCGCAGAGAGCTTAAGAACTCGATCAAAACAATAGAGAGGCGAAAATGTCAGCGCTACAAGGTTCCAAGTTTAAAGAGAGAGAGAGAGAAAAATAGTCACTGAACATTGAGTCAATTATACCATTTGATATTTCTTCATGGCTTCTTTACAGCCCTATACCCCAGGAGCCCCACCGTAACAGGAATGATCAGTGCAAGAAAATTACTACTTGAATCATCAGCACAGCATTAAACGTAACAAAGGAAGAATGTGTGAAGGCTAAGCGATAAATACCGCAATTTCAAATCCTTTGCCAAAGCCAGCTGGTCTTTGTTACAGGAACACAAGTAAATATATTTTAAATAAACTTAGTGTATTCTTTTAGCTACATCTCCTAGAAAAACCGTAACACACTGCTCTTCCTTACTTGGGCCAAAGATATCCTGACACTGTGCATCGTAGTACTGGCAAACGCCATTGTAACAGTAGGCTTCCTCGTTGTGGCACGGGTGACCGTTCTGAACGGTGAAGTCCGGCTGGCAGAACTGGGACGTGCCATTGCAGTACTCTGGAAGGTCACACTCGTTGTTACTTGCTCGACACTCGGTTCCTCGAGGAAGGAGCTAAAGAGAGAGAGAGGAGGGGGAAACTGCATCAGAAAATAGAAACCTTACAGCAGAGATGACCACTGCACCCGACCCACAATATGCACCCAAAAAAAGGGCACTGATCTGAAGCCCTCGGTGGGTGCTGCGTACACATGGCAATTCCATCTCACAGATGCGCTGGCTAGGCCAACGCTCTGCTTTTCTCAGCCACCGAAGAACAATTCCAAATGCTACATTTGAGTCTCTTACCCGGCAGTTTTTACAGCAGTCACCATAAGCACATTCAGCACCAGATCGGAGCCTGCAAGTACCTGGCTCGCAGCAAGGATCACTTTCACATTCCTGAGAACAGAAGTGCTGTCAGCATCAAGGAATCGCACCCTCCGCCGCGCACAGTCCCCTCTCTCGCGAGGGGCGCGCAAGGCTACCCTGGCAGCACTTGTAAAACACACGAGCTACTAACCTTTGGTGAACCACAGTCACACTCCTCCCCGGCATCTACCAGCTTGTTCCCACAGTACGGGACGCTATAGGTTTCATCAGGCCTGGGAACGTTGAGCAGGCAGCTTCCACCTTTGTTGAGAGTTAGCTTCTCAAAGTCTTCTGCGCTGCAGCTGCTGAAGTTCCTCGATCCCCTGCAAGAGAGAACATGAGCTTATCTTTAAGTCAACCCACAAGCATTCCCTCAGTTTGCAGAACAAGGCTAACGTTTGCTTTCCCCGTGAGCTGCAAGCATGACACGACTCTTTGCAAGAGTACTTTGGAGATGAAAGCAGCCTGCAAAAACTAAGCGCATGGGTGGGGAGTGTTGACCTTCGGAAAACGCCTTCCCTTTTGTCAGTTACTTACGATGCTCCAGAGCTCATAATGCAACTGCTTGCTCCGCAGTGACAGACACGTTCATCGTCATGGTTCATCCCCAGGTTATGTCCCAGTTCATGAGCCATAATTGATGCAAACATCTGTATACTGATTCTCCCAAACTGCGCAAGAGCAAAACAGAAGAAAATTAGCAGACAGCTTCTATTGAGAAAGTCAGTGTTTACTTGTGTGCCAAAAAGACACTTCTGTCCTTCTGTCTCTACATTAACAGGATTCTCAGACCAGCTGCGCCTGCTTTCCAACCAAGTGCATGCCATTAGCTTAAGTAGTAAGAGCACTTAAACAAACATATCTGGGACACTACCTAACAACCTCTACTTTCCAGGGCAGCTGCAACATTAGCACAAACACTAGAGTTCTCCACACCAGCCCAAATCTCCTTACATATGCAAACTCCAATTCCAGTACTCCTGTCACTACTCCAAGAAAACAAGATTGCTGGGATTGACAGTTATCTGAGATCAGCAATTCAGTTCATTAATGCTCTGCAATTTCACATAAAGAGGGCAGTCAACCGGCACTGCTCTAGGAGTTCACGACCGTGGAGGTCGAGCAGACACCACAGGACAGATCTGAGAACACCCACAGCTCCCACATACTTCTAAGGCAGGGGCGCTTAAAATGGCAGCAAGAAATCCTGTCCCTTTTTCATGAGTGCTGTGCACTGAGGAAGAGGGAAGGCTGAGCAGAGGATGCGGAAAACTACAGAGAAGTTGTGATCCAGATATCATGGAAGCACCAGAAACGGTTGGGGACCACATAAAAGCCCCCACTAAGCCACTTCAGCTTGTTATTAAAGATGGTGCGCTTCCAGGAAGACTTCTGAAGTGCAAAACTCTTATCTTGATCACATCAGGGTATCACTAAAGACATCTCACCACATTAATGCCTCCTGCGTGGCTCTTGGAGCACACTGTTCCGACGTAGGCCATTCCAGCTGTGCCACCAAACCCCTTCTTCCTGCAGTCACGGGGAGAAAAAGGCAAGGCAGTCACCCCGACTGTACAGACACACGATGCTGCCAACAGTACAGCCCATCCGCACAGCCACTCAACACCTCACTTCTGCTTGTGGGGCACAAAAATACTGCTTTTCCAGCTTTGCAACACCAACAAAGGAGCACTGCTAGGGGCGCTACTATTGACTGTGGGTATGAATGTACCGGTTCAGCTTTACCTTTCTGTTCGTGGTGCTTTTATTCTTTTAAATTAAGACAAGAGTTTGCAGAGGAAGCTATCCTCTTCCACATCTTCCCTCTAAATATAAAGAGCTAAGTGGTCCACCCTTATAATCATTTGTTTTAATTGGCTGTTAGCGGCCTTTCTACTATTGCCAAACTCCATAGATTTCTTTCCTTGTCAACTTCCTTTTCATTACCGCCTTATTTTGTTTCTACACAGTTCTTAAAGCTTAAGTGCAACAGCACAATGCACCACATTTTACTTCACATAAAAGAATTTTTAAAATTAATATTTCTTCAGCCATTTCACCCTCATGGCCTGAACGGTGTTGTTCTGCCTCGGAGGAGCAGGGGCTCCCAGCTCCTGCGGGAAAGGGAGCTTCTGCTTCGCACAAGGGCAGGCTGGGCTGCGGCCCCGTGCGAAGCAGCGCTCTCCCCGCTGCCCTTTCTCGTACTTTGGGCAGTGACTTCCTAAGGACCGCGCTATCTGCGGGAGCGGGAAGTGCACAGGGGCACACGTCCTGGAAGCGGGGCAGAGACGACAGCGCAGGAAGCTCTGTGCTAGTTTAAGGCAGTAGAGACGGACGGATTAACGTCACGTGCCAAAGCTCAAACCATGTAGCTAGCTTCTGCATACCAGCTGCAGAAACAACTTTCACTCCATTAAAATGCAACGCTCTGCACCAGGTTTATGCTCATTTTCAAGTGGAAAAAGCCCTAGATTACAAGCCTAACCGGTGTACAACCTGACACAGGATTATCTGAATGGAAGCTTTATACAATACAACATAAAACGTTGCAGGACAGGAAAAAAAAATGGTTATTTAGCAATATACCTGTCAGAGAGGACACTGAATTCAAGGACCACAGAAACCTTCTTAAAAATGTTTAAGTTGACTTGGAATGGTTTCACAAGTACATAAAACACAGCAGATTGCACTGGGTTCTCTGCTGAAATACAATGGCTACTTTTGATACCCGAGCATGGCTGTGCAGACAGGAAAAGAATAAGCTTCTTAAGAGTCAGGGGGAGGGAACTGCAACTCACAGAACAAACTGGGCACTGTCGTGTCTCCGGCGCAAAACGAGATTCTTCTCTCGCCACTGTACAAAATTTGCCAGCACATCACCAGCACCTCCGTCCGTGCTAATTATGTTTTCATACTTCCAAATCTCCAGACCAACCAGCACAATGCGGATGTTCAACATGATGTACATCTGGGGAGGAAAAAAAGGGAGAAATATTTCTGAAGACCTTCAGAGAAGAACAAGTGGCCTGGCGTTATGTATCTTATTGCAAGAACCTACTTCTTCTGTTTGGTTGGGGATTTTTTTTTTTTTTTTTTTTTTTTTTAAAATTTAGTACACAATTCAAATCACCAGAATACGTTTTCCCTGTGATTCAGACTTTCATTAGCTACAGGAACAATGAGAAAATCCAAAACAGAAACAAAACAGGAGTCTCAATCCTGACAAAAAGCAACGCCTGAAATAGTCAAGTTGAAAGACAGGCTTTTTGTCTAACCTTGACAAATACTTCAGAGTTGCAATAATTGCAACAATCTGGCCTGTCTCTCACTGTACGTAGCGCAAGCTGGAAGAGTTCCCTAAATACTCAGGTATGATGACTGCAGATGAATTTAGAGGTGGAAAAGCTTTCATAGTGATGCATTCACCAAAGCCCACTGTCAATAAATGCTGCCATCGCTTTGCAGCCCCTGCTCCTCTGGCACTCCTTCAGCACAACACGCAGGCACGACTTGAGTTCTTTCAGTCATCAGCGTGATGGCCGAGGGGACAGGTTTAGCTCCTGGCTGGATAAAAACCTTTATTTCATTCTCACCACCAAAGCGGTTACAGAACAGACTCCAAGGTGGAAGTTTACACAAGTGAACAGAGCCGCAGGGCTGCTGCATGCAGCATCATTCCCACTTACGCTCAGCGTAGCTTTAACTTACGCTGTCGAGGAAGTTTGCCAGTTGCACCATGTGTTCTCTTACTTCTGTTTCACTCTTTCCAAAATCTTCAAACTGCAAGACAAAGAAACTTAGTCATAAAGAGATAAAGACAAGAGTCAGAAAAGGGAACAAAACGTTTTAAGACTAGCAACATGAAAAACATTGTGGCCTGGCTCCCCATCTCCTGTCAAGAAGATGCTAATCAAGACAGCAGCATCTTCATTGCTATTGCTCAACAGCTCGATATGCAAGAGAAAACAGCAAAGGCAGTTTTTGCCACGTGTTTTCCTTACAATATTAGATTCCTTGCTGATAGAAACTCTCCATGTCTGGCAGTTTACTCTTTTCCTGAAAAGTATAGCACAGAAGATGTTTATTCAGTTTTAGATTAGCATATTTGCATAACCTTGGCTAAAGTGTCAGTGTCTTTCAAGGATCCATTTGGGAGTAAGACTGAGGGCTTTTCGAGCCATCTCCTGGGTAGAAGGCAGGGACAGCGACACACAATCCCTACCTTTTCTTTATCCACGACTATGAACAGCTCTACATATCTTGTTTGATGTAGGACCGCTCTCTTTCTCTGCGGAAAGAAGAGTTTTAGACAACTTCAATTTCATTAATTCAAGTGTAAACAAAAAAAATCATGACATTGTCACATTACGCTTGATACAACTAGTGGTTTGAGAGACACACCCAAAGCACGCTGTGCCAAGACGAAAACAAGCCAAACCCAAGAAGCGTAATCCAATGCAGTGACGATTTCTCTGTAAGTATTCTACCCTAAAACTGAGCTGCACAAAGATTTCCCATGTTTCAAAAGCAAGGGACCTTTTTACTTTTCACACAGGTTTCTTTGGAAAGACAGCATACGCTTCTATAAAGGAGCGGAAAGATATTAACGAGCAAACGCCAGCAACGTTGAAGTGAAACACAATGTTTTTCATACTCCTGCTTTTACTGTGATCTTGTTCCTGTACAGCCAGTCTTTAAACAACAAGGGGGACCTTCACACCAAACTGTTATTCTGACGGTTAGGAGAATGGAATCAACAGCACAATATTCTCCTAGCTCCTGATGCAATACTTTGTTAATGAGCCTCTCCAATGAGGGTAACGTTCCTGCCCTTAAAAGCCCCAAAAAGCTCTGCCCACGAATAACCTAAGTAGCCACTCGACTCTCACCGCTGCAGAAGCAGGAGGAGACTGCGACAGCTTTGTTGAAGCAACTGAGGTCTTCAGCAGCGTAGAAAGCCCTCTGAATCAGAAACCTCTTGGCATGTGTTAAACCCCAGGAAATCTGATAAGCTGCTTCCATATTCTTAGCTGAACATTCACAAAGCCCATTATAGGGGACTGCAGAGGAAACAGTGGAGTACTTACTCGCAGTAGCTGAGTCATACTGGGATGGTGATTTTCCTCTGCATGTTCCCTTTCATGGTCTTCGGTGGTTACTCCACACATCGTGGGCTCTTTCTTCACATTATCCAATCGATATAAAATGTGTTTAGAGCCAGAAGAGGAATGCATGGGCTCAATTCCATAGGTGATGTTCCCTATTGTCACCAAACCCCTAAAATATGGTAGTGTGTGAGAAATTCTTGCATCCCAGAGGATAGTTACCCAGATTTTTACAGTAAAAAAAAAAAAAAGAAGCAATTATTCTTTGATAACTAAAGGCAAGTCTATATCTCAGTCCTTGCAAAACAGCATGCTTCGTTTCGAACCTGAAAGCAGACTTTCACTGGATAGGGCCTTCGCAAATGCAGCGAATTAAACATTTTTGTAAGAGTCTGCAATGGCCTTAAGCAGAAATGCTTTCGTTCAATTACTATTGCCACTTTGGTGTCTGACATGACACTGCAAAAAAAAAAAAAAAAAAGAAATCAAAAGTCCCAAAAGATATAGAAATTAGCCCAAAGCAGAAAAAATTTCCAATCACATTTGATGTGCATAAGCTTTACAGCCAATTTTGTAAAATTTGCAGACTGGTGTTCCACTTTCCTTTTTTGCACTAGGTGCAGTTCTTTGTAGCGACCACCTGCCCAAATTAGAAAATAAGCCAAAATCTGTGTCCTAGAACGAACAGCTTACTGTACTCTGATAACAAATTGCAACTTAATGGTATTTCAAATATCTATTAACTACAGGAATAGAAGATACCCCAGAAAGACTGCACAAAGGAATACGCTACTGCAGCTCAGCCCCGGTCAACGAAGCCCTGTCTGGCTGAGCTGTAGTTAAAAACAGAGCAAGGATTTTGTTTCAGGTTCAGCCAGCGCGAGACTCACGTGACAGCAGGGAGACAAGAGACGAGCTGTGCTACCTGAGCCCCGAGCAAGTGCTGACAGCAACCACAGAATCCAGGGTCCCCTCCACGTATCCCTGATAATGGCAGTGATCCTACGCGGGAAAACAAGGGCGCATTACACACATACTCCACGCATATCTGCACGCACAGTGTGATCTCTGATCGTGTAATTGCTATGCCTGCCACTGACCGGCAGTAGTTACAACTTGAGAGCATAATACGCTTTAAGTTACAATTTACCACGTGCCGTTTACCTACAGTATATAGCCTCAAACATGCCTCGAGCTCTACCTCAATGCAACAGCGTTTCCTTCACTAACGTACATCTAAACATTTCCTCACCTGCCTTAGTACCACAAGGACCTATATATACGAAGCTAATCAAGACGCCAGGGGCGCAGCGCTCCAACTGGATCCCTGCCTCCCTATCCTATAAAGCAGATGCTCTTCACAACTCGATGGGGCCAGCAGTTCCTTACGCATTTCAGTTTAAAATCCCACTCGCCCACTCAACCGTTCTACCTGACGCCAGATTCAGAGCTGGCGCTGCCAACCCGTTAGAAATACCAGGCAAAGAGGGCTCAGAAACATGATCTAGCAACCGGATTTCTTAACTTGACCATAAGCCGACCTACTCTTAAGTTCTGTCCTCCACCCTGCCTCAAATATTTTGAGGCCAGCCCCTCCCTACTGATTTGGGCCAAATCACCATGCAGCCTTCTAGAAAACAGTCCTGCAGAACGCTTGACTTGGACGTAACCTCTCTCCAGCAAGAAGAGGGCCAACACCGGCTATCCTCGCCACCGGGCGCTGTGCTGCCAGCTTTTCGGTTGCACAGTACCACCCTCATCAGCTCTAATGAGACAGAATACTTCTATTTTGCCCTCTTACACACTTTGGAAACTAGACGAGGAGGTAGCATGGGGAAAACACACTCCATTTTCTCTGGCAAGTGCATTTTTGAATGTTATTATAGGGGTCAGAGAGATTATGCCGCCTGTTGTTTCAGCAACGAACGCAGAAAGCACTGAAGGCATGTGCTAATCCTTCAGGGCCACTGTGGCTTTCACCACCTCGTGCAGAAAAAGCATTTTTCCTCTTAGTCAATCCCTTTGAGCTAGGAAGCAAATACTCAGTTGACTCAGGTGCTCTATTTTCAAAACCAAGATCCTACGAATCATCTATGACTAACGCTTCCCTTTCAAAGGAACAACGTTGATACATAAGAAGAGTGAAACCGTTAGAAATACTCTCATGCTTTTTGTATCACAAGAGCTGGTTTACACTCTTACTCTACAGAAGCAATTAAATTTTCAAAGGCAACCTATCAGGCAGCCTGCTTGTACAGAAACAGAGGTCTGCAACAGCTTTTTCAGTGGAATAACTCCAATGCTATGCAGATAACATCCTTCTCAAAGGTCCTCCAGACTTGATCTTGTCCATCCCTTCTAGCAGTTTACAAATTTCTGGACTAAGGGACAGCCCGTCAACCCTCAAAAATTCTTAGGAGTCACTAAGAGACAGCCTCGCACAACTGAAAAGATGGGTCACCAAGCTCACCATTCATTTTGACTTGTGGACCGATCCGGAGGACTGTTGTGTGTAAGAGCAAAAGCTATACGTTCCGCCACCAGACCACCCCAGTTCTGCCCCGTCTGTTCTGGTCCCCACGAGAAGGCAGGCCTGCGTCCAGAAGTGATACCAATACTGCACTGTGCCGCATGACAAGGATAGCGCCACTCTCAGATAACGAGATACCTGACAGCTAAGAAGTGCATTTCCTTTTTAGAGAAGAGTAACTTTTAATTAGACAGCAATCACCTCCACGTAAGAAAATCCAGGGCTATTACAAGCTCCAGGCTAGAGCCTCATCCAAAAATCAAGGCTTCTCTCCAGGCAGAGTGCAACGCGTGCACGGGATTAGAAGGTGGCCCAGCGAAAAATACAACTATCGCTTTGTAACACGTGACTCCCTCATCCTGTAGATGCTCAGTGGTCAAGTCACCTTCAGTAAGGGTATAAAAAGAAAGAAATCCTACCTGGATATCTGGATATTCGGATTGCAACTTCCCCTCCTTATTATAGGTATAAACTGTGAAATCTTTGGGCAGCAGTTCTCTGTAAGGAAAGGGGAGAAGGAATACAAGAGGAATGTAATGGAATGACTATGACACTACAGCAGGGCACTAAGATGATCCTAATCAGAAGTGTCACAAATGCATACATTGCAAGGAAATAAGGAAACATTCAAAAGGACACCTCCCCCCCCAAATTAACAAAGAAACCGTGCATTTCCACAGCAAAATCCAAGATATCAGAAAGGTGGAACCGTCAATGAAATCAAATCAACCACCTCACCCCGGATAAGTAAAACAAGCATCAGAATCCATTACATTGTGCTGAAAGCTTGCTTTCATGCAGAATAAAAAAAATTTATAAAAAAAAAAAATAATCTCAGCACTCAGTCTGCTGCCTATGACTTCCCTTCCCCGGTTTTGGAAGGAAGCGCATTAGGAAAGTCTCCCACGATTAAGACTGCTGACCCATACTGGTAAATCCCTGGATGCAGTGTAGCTGAATTCCCATGTTTCTGAGGGTCAGGGGCTTGGCAAGCGGCAGCTAGAGATCCCCAGGGGCCTGTACATTTAAATAGTTCTGTCGCTTTTGTCTATTATGAGGGCAGTTTTAAGAAGCAATAGCCTGACAAATAGTAACTTGCTGTTGCTGCAAGTAGCCCTTTAAAAATGAAACTCAGGACAGACAACATCTATATTGTCTGTAAGTTATGGATATTAAGGCCTTGGATATAAAGTCAGCTGCCTCATTTATTAGTATTCTTGTGCTACTGAGACAGGAAAAAAACCCTGAAACAATAAACAAAACCCAGATGAAAGCCAAAATATTTACTTGAAATATAGTTCAGTTTGTTTATTTTTAGATATGAATGGAGAGAGTCATTTCAGCGATTCCCCAGATCCCCTTTGAGCAAACTACTGCTTCCTTCACCGAAAGGGGATCACCAGGGTTGCCGGAGTTCAACAAAATTTCTGGCTGATAGCCAGGACCGTGTGACTGAATCCACTTTCGCGGCAGATTTTGCAGAGCTAGCATGGAACTGCGCTTCTCAAAGAACCTCAAGAATCGGAACTCGCATGGTACCTGCCAGCTTGTTAGTTGGACACAATAGATGGCATTTAATCATCTAAAGAAATGCATCACTTACTTGTTCTTTTCTAGATGAATCGTGTATTCTTTTCCCTCTATCTCAATAGCATACGACACCTTGTCCTGAATATAAAAAAGTGGCATTTTACTCACGTTAACGAATAAAACATCCTTTGAAATCAACAGAAGTTTGGCAGAAAAGAGTCTCTGTGAGCTCCATGACTCCTACGACTATAGCATTCAAATCACTGCCGTCACCTTCCGTGACTCAGGACTAGTCTGTGTTGGTAGCCTCTTTAGACACAGCTGTAGGGGCTGGAGACGCAGCTCATGCCAACAGCATTTAAACCACCTCCTAGAGGGAGGCAGAACTCTTGTCGATAGGAGCTGCCTCTCCCATCACGCTTCTTGTGGGTACCCCAGCGCCGGTGAGGGGAGCGGGTGCTTCTTGTGCTCCTAGACGACATCGCTGAGCCCGCAAGACTTCGCAAGGAGAAGCTCGGGATTTGCTCTGGTTCCCTGACATCCAGCAGACAAAATGACCACCACGTCCACACATTGAAATTGCCAGATACTGAGCTAATAAACTTTCCTTCTTAAATCTTGCTAGTTGCACCAGACCAGGAATAACCACACGTGGGTGAACCTGAAACCTATTTTATAATTGTCCCTACCTCCGGAACCTGGCATCCCTTCCTGTGTAACTGGGGAAAAGTCACATGAAGGAAGCTGTTTCAAAATAGCTTTGTGGTTTTCTTATTCCTTGTTTCTAAGACTTCCACAGAAAAGCTCTTAGTTACAGCTGGAAAAGGACAATGCAGTTTTATTACTGAACATTCACAGTGAGCCAGTACCTCCACAGCCTTGCGTTAGCCAAGTGCTACACACAGCAACCAGGGTCCTTAAATATGAAGTGGATAAGCTGGATCGCCTGACCACTACGTTAAATATCACAGCAGGAGTACTAGTCAGTGACTGCAATAAACTGCAAGGCATTTTTGTTTATATTAAATTCTGCCAACGTTTATAAGATTTCTGATTAAACACAGTTGGTCTAATCCAAATACTTTGAAGCATGCAGTCTTTAGATACGTGGCTACAGAATAATATAGGCTGGAAAGTACCGCTGCGGGTCATCTAATCCGACCCCCTGCTCAAAGCAGGGCCAGCGAGAGTCTCAGCCCAGGCTGCTCAGGGCCTCCTCCAGTCAGATTTTGAGCATCTCCCAGGATAATGATTCCACCAACTCATTCCAGTGCTTAACAACTCTCATTATGCAACTTTTACACCCAGATCAAAAATCCATTGCGGCAACTTGTAACCTCTGGAGCAGGGAGGTGTTTGCCGTAACTCCGCTAAAGGCAATGCTAGATGTAGTACCTTTCGTAAGGATGGATACTTGTTTGCTGCGTGTTTTGTGAGAATTTCAGCTCAGTTTTGGGTGGACCTCATTAGGAAGTAAACTGGAGGCATTTTTAAGACTGCCCAGTACCTGTACCGAGGAGACATTGGAAGCCTCTCGCCGTTCTCTTCCTAACCTCTGCGGGATTACAACTTCATAGGAAGACAACAGAGAAACCTCCTGGAAACCTAGGAAGCAGAACAGAAACACTGGCTAAAGAAACAAAGCAATCAGCAGGGTAAGGCACGAGGAAGAAAACGCTATTTCAGGAAAAGCCCCTTCCGTAGGAAGGAGGCAGCCTGTGATTCCAGTTCAGGTCTCCAACTTATCACAGGCCCCTGAAACCGGGCTGCTCAGTGCGGGCCTGCAGCGCTGCACTGGGCAGATCCCTCTGCCGCCAGACTGGCAGCGTTTCTCATGGCATACTTACGAGCTCTGCTTTTAAGAAACAACATAGCACCACATTGCCAAGGCACCACGTGCGTTTGGAGAGCTGTAAGCCAAATAGAAAAAGCCAGAGGCCCTGATGCACGCAGGAGGGCACAGAGCAAATCTCACAGCAAAGCACGCTTGGATTGCCTTGTAAAAGGCCAGAGAAAACAACACACAAACGGCAGAGAAGACACCAAATTTTCCAGAAGGTTTTAAATTGAAAGCTTTGCATTCCAATTACTGTCCTACAAGTATCTTTCTCATACACCATCGCTTTTCATCAGCGGGAATCGGAGCATTTAACAAAGCAGGTCAGCACGGAGAGAACTTGTTCAAGGACACCCAGAAAGACAGCGTGGAAACCAGGCGCCCTGTGCTGCAGGACCGCACCAGCTCGACCACGCAGCCTCTCTAGATGAGCTCCCAGGGGCTCCAGCAGTTCCCGTGCTTCTAACGGCGCGGCGGCACAAAGCCAGCCCAGCAGGGCCCAGCGTTACGTCCTCGCCCTGCACATCACAGCCAAACTCCTGACGCGAGGGCAGTACTACTCATTATGTTCTTCGAGAGCTCCTGAGGACCTTAGGAAAACAAGCGAGGTGAAGCAAACGCATGCAACAAAATGGCCTTTTGCAGATCATTTTATAAACGATTTGCATATGCAACATCAGCCAGATCCTCTGATTGAACAACCACCAAACAAAACTCTACCGTCCAAGTTTCCTTTATAAGGCACCAGTTTTGGCAAGCGACTGTTCTGTATCGGCCGTGTAATCAATAATAAATTGCACATGTAACTTACTTTTCCCATCAACAGTCTGCCTGGGCCTGGCTCGGGAGCCGCTCCCCTGGGAAGAGGGAGGTTTGTCGCCCGGGACCGCAGGCAGGATGAAGAGCAACAGTTCTACTAGCTCATGGCAATGGAATCGGTGAGCTCATCAGAGGAGCCTGAGCTTCCCGACCCAAAGGTAGGGGGGAAGGGAAGTTATCCTCCTCGCCACCGTTTATCTCCAGAAGTAATCGCCACACGTCCGGGGGGCGGCGAGGGGGTGTTTGGTTTCTGAGATCCTCCAAAAACTCTCTGAGTGGGACCAAGATGCCGCATTCATTTAAAAACCAGCCGCTTTGAGCGCACCAAAACTCACACTGCAACTCCGAAGGCGCCCGTGCCTTTGCGAGTCGCGCGAAGGCGCTGGGTGCTGGAGGCCTCCTCCATGGGAGGCCTGCTCCATCGTTTGGGAAATGGGCTGGAGCCCCCCCACAGGCTTTAAATGCCAGGGATCCCCCTGAAAGCCTCCCCAAGCCAGCACCACCAAGCTGCGGTGGCGTTCAGACCCCCGCAGATGCTTTTGCAGCCTCTCTTCCATCCCCAGCAGGCTGCCGCACAGCCTCCATGCCACCAGCATCCCCTCGGGTCAGCGTTTCCAGCGGGCGCCCCGTTGAGCGACTGCCCGAGGGAAAAAGCACGTCCGCTTCTCTGCACGCTTTCCACCGATATCCCCAAAGAGGAAGCAAAAGCAGTGCGATTGCTTTCAACGTCTCTCAGGTTACAGCACGTCTGTCCATCTGTTTGGAGGATGCAGATGCATTGCAGTGCGCCTATTTGTAATACAGCATTTTTATCACACAAGCATAGGGAGAGCCGTGTTGTTTCTCAAGAAATAACATAGCACGCGTACCGCAGCTGAAGTTTCATTAGTTACAGTGATTGTTGGAAAAAAGGTATAAAATAAGCAGAAATAAACTTCCTGAAAATAGCCCTTATGTTCACAGGCTACAGAAAGTACAGTGTCAATACCTCCTCGGCCCGAAAACAGGGGAGGGAAGGGCTGCTTCCTTCCCTGGGATGAACCACCAAAAGTACATACTCCGGCAAATCACTTCTCTACATTTGTCATTTCCAACCACGCGTTTCACTCGTATCCGGCCCCAGGCTCTTGCACGGCGCTGCTCTGCACTTGCTACTTCCCCACGGCCGGCCAGGAGCACCGTTATCAGTGGGGGATGTGACACCGCGACACTTGGACACGGTTTCGGAGACTCTCTTAGGACACACGCTAGAGAAACAGCGGGGCACGGTTAATCTTCGCAGCGCTCGGAAAGCGGCATGCCTCCCCAAAAGCAGCTTGGAAGCAGAAGACAAAGGAGTGAATCATCGTACGAAGCTAGCAAAGCTGGGAGGGATTTCTGGGAAGAGTGCAACTGGGAGGCCTCCTCTTAGAGGAAGGGCACTAAAGGAGTGCAATTTTCAACTCCCCGAATACTCTGAATACTCCCCCTGCTTTCTGCTCTCCTTCCCTCCCTCCACTACCACCAGTTCGGGAGCTGGTTTCGGGTACAATGCCTTATTCTTCCCTTCGTTGTGGGCAAAGCTCATCAGAGGAGGAGGGCGTGTTCGTCTGGATTAACAGAGTGCTTCCTATTACAACAACCTAAAATACAAGGGTAGGAAGGCACCACCTTGCTTTCGAGTGGAACTAAAAAGAGAAAAGCAGCCTTCACATTAACAGTTTGAACTTGATGGAAATAGTTTTCCCTTTAACTTTCAGTTCTCCTTCCTCTTCTGGCAAAAACATCCTTTCAGTACAGATCAAACTGACAACAAGCCTGCTGACGTGCAGAAGAGACAAGAGTTTGTTTTGTGGGATTCTCACTGGGACAAAACCGCTCCGCAGCGGCTGAAAGCGCAGCACACCCCTTCACCGGCACCCCCAGAACAGAAGCACCCCTGACGGCAGGTATCTCCATTGCGCTGACCCTCACTTTACAGAGAGCCCATTTCCACGCTGACTGCCCCACGCAACATTTCACACATCGCTAGCAACCCTCAAAGAGGGCACCAGACTGGTTAATCAAAAATCCAATGAAAGGGACAAGTGCAACAAAGCAGAAACTAGAACATTCAAAAGACAACCCTGCCCCTAAATCTTCCTCCTGCAAAGGCTGCTTCCTTCTGAGAGACACAAAGCTTGAAAGCTAAGTCCTTAATCCAATAACACACTGGCCACCTCAAGTCCCACCTAGCACCCAGCGCTCCTGCTAGTGACCGACGCATTCAGACTTTATCTCACCCAGGGAAGAAAAATGTACTCAGCCGACCTAATTAGCACAAGGTGAAATTCTGCAAGGACGAGGCAGTTTGCAGCTATCGCAGCAGTAAAGCCAAACGCGAGGTTCCAGCCTGCTGTGAAGGCATTACCGGGTGTGTTCCTGCAACCACATCGGTATTAAGATGCTACCCTCCGGTCAAGATGGTCACGATCCATGAGAATTCATCCATGCTTTTCAGTACAAAGTAAAGGTGATTCATAGCAATCAAGGAAAGGCAGAAGTGACAGCAAAAACCAAACCCAGATACTCAGTTGTTTTCAACATAAGACGTTTGAAGATATTTATATTCTGTTTTCCTAAGACAGGCTATTTTTTGTAGCTTTTCCTCCACCTTCTTTTGAGAAACTTCACTGCAATATAGTAAGTGTGGTTCTCGAGCTCAGCACTTTGCAATAAATTTTTCAGTAGCTTGCAGGGCTCCCTGTACTCGGGTGCTTCCTGCCACTGGCCAAGGCTGTCCGAGTTGTGCTACACGTCACCCCTGAGAGCATGCTGCTTCTCGTTCGCTCCGGCGTGCAACACTAGTTGAGATTGTATTTCCAAGGAGAAAAAAAAAAAAAAAAAAGCAATTACATCCATTATATTTATCTTGTTTCATTAAAGACTGCCTTTAATTACCGAGCATCGGAGGCAACTAGGAAAACGTGACTCATCTGCCCCTCCCCGCCCCGAATCCACAGTAGGAATTCTGTGTACGTTCCACAGCATGCGGGAGCTTGAAAGCCATGGAAACGTGTCATAGCCCTTACGGCTCTCCAGACGCTGAGGTAAGCTGCTCGCTCCCCGACAGGTAAGATCTATATTCGGCAAAAGTCAAGCTGCATCTCCTGTCTTCAGAGACCTCGGCATGCCTGCAGATCGTTGGCTCGGTTACAGAAATACAGCACACAGCTACGTCCACCCACACTAAACGGCTCACCCCAATTACCACCCTTCTTTTACCCTAACTCGTTCCCAAGCCTACGAAAGGCAAAGATATACTTTTTGATGGAAGCAAAAAAATAAAAAAAAAAAAAGAAAGAGGAGAATTTAGACTGTAGCCGATTGCACCACAAAACGAACTCATTTCATAAAAACAAGCTCATCAGCATGTGACCAGCTCAGGCTCCAGGCAGACGCTCACGAGGAACGCGCAGAACACCGCCCTTCCCGCACCGAGCGGGACTGGATTCGCGGAGACGAGGCTCAAGCCCGTCCCACCCGCAGCATCCCGGGGTGCAGCAGGGCGCTGGGCCTGCCAGCAACGGCTGCGGGGCTCCTCTTCTGCTCTGACCGCCCCTTTCGGCTCCCCCACCGCTTTCAGCGTCACAGGTGATACCAGAGGGCATCATTCTGTACAACAAGGAAAACACTGAAGTCCCTCTGATACTACCCAAAGTTGTTCTCAGCTATCCGTGAAACGCAGAGAGAGGACGCCCACTATGACCATTTACTTATATTCACCTACTTCAATTTACTGAATCCCTGAGTAAGAGTGGAAAGTTTCCTATGGAGCCAGGAAAAAAACCGAGCACCACACAGAAGTAAGGCTCTCTTTGGATTTAACCTGGGCCTGCATCCACCCTGGCATCTTTTAGCCATTTTACTCTAAACGTAAAGGCTTGACCAAAACCGTATTAAACCTAGAGCATCAGTTAGCAGCAATGAGTTTTAATCTTCTATTAGCTGTGCAGATGTCTGAGTCAAAAGAAACACATCGCTAAAGCATTAAATACACAAACCCATTAAATTAACCATTGTTATAATTGATTACAATTAATAGATGAGGTCAGCTGCACCAGTCATTCCACACTTGGGCAGCAGACTGCTCACGAGAAGAAGCGCCAAGAGCTTTACACAGCCACCTAGTCCGTCCTCCGGTTCCAGGGTAGGATCGGTTCCGCACAGAGCATCTCCAACAAGCACCCCTGACGTCCAGCAGATTTCCCTCGCTGTGCTTTAAGTAGTATCTCTAATCCCCAAAGGAGGTGGACAGTTTACTCCCCTTCTGTCTTGCTGCAAATTTTTAGATTTTCAAAGCGTGCTGTCCCACTCGCCTCTCCTTTCCTTCAACCAAGTAAAGGCCAATATCCAGCATTTCCTTGTGGAGCCTATTTCTTTGATCTCTGACCGTTCGTATTAGGCTCTACCGGCTCTACTCTCCAGTCAGACCCTACCTGTCCTGAAAAAGGACCCAAACCAGGACACAACAGTCCAGCGAGGCCCCACAAGTATCAAGGTTCACATGCTTTGTGTGGTTATGCACCTCCACAGGTTAATCCTTCTTCCATAACAGACAGCACGGCCGGTTCACTTGTCGTTTCGCCTGCTCTAACACTCCTTTCCTTTCCTGCCGACAGGCTCCTGCACCCCATTTTTCACCCTCTCGTACTTGTGCAGGCAATCATTTCCACCTCAGCAGAACGCTTTGCACCCGTCCTTCCAAAGCCACATCTTTCTGCCAAACATTTCTCTCACGTGTCCACATGATCAGGAGAATCCTTTCTTTAAGGAGCCTGAATCCTATCTGACCGGAAGGGTATCAACCGCAAACTCGGTACGCATCCTCTGTATCCCGTTTTCAAAATCATAAAGGACTTTGCCAAGCAGTATCTGTTTGAGGAGAAACTTCTGTGAACTGGCTTACAGATGTCCTTCCAGAATGACGTGTAAGCACCGATACTTCAGTGTATTTCTTCAATCGATTACGTACGAGGAAAAGCATTTTTAGGTGCAGTTGACCTTTCTGCTGAGACGACAGCTGTAGTAAGGTTGACTCTTTGGATTCCTGGCAGCAAAAATCTCCTTCACTTTCACTATGTAAATATTATCCAAGTCCACTTAAAAATATTTAGAGATTTATAAAAAACACCAAGCTAACAAATCTTCTGCTGAAAATAGGAACATTTCCTATGAAGCCAGCAGTTTGAGTTCCTCCCATACCTCAAAGGCTAAGGAGTGCCTTGGTGGTGCTCCATCTCCAGAGCATCCGGGAACATCTGGCCAGCTGTTCTCCTACAGGCACTCCTCCTTGCGACTTTTCTTTCCGTCTCCTCCCTCCCTTGCTCTAAATCTTCAGACCAAGTGGGTCTCCTTGTGCCACAGTGCCTTTTTAGAAGGTAGGAAAAGATGACCAACTATCACGGCAGGAGAAGCAAATTCATCGACTTGATTTACTGCTCACCTGGAATATTTGTTTAACGTTAAAGCTGGCAAGAACGGTTAATGTAATTTCTCTTCGTATTTCACTGGGGGCGTTGGACGTTAATGAGGATATTGAGCTCTTCTATAGCAGTGTCTCCTAGAAAATTCTTACCTCCCTCTTGCTGAAATCCTGACCTATGCTGTAAGTGTTTCCTGTCTAGACTCTTACTGTTCCTTCTGCCCTTTCTAAAGCCACGCTAATCTGTCTGCAAGACAAAAGCGACTCTTGTTCCACAAAAAGGACTATCGCTCCTCTTCTCTGGTGCTGTCCCAACATCCTCTCCACCTTGGAACCGTCTTACAAGGAGAAACGGAGCAAAGCCACACTATCCTCTGATGCAAGACGATTAATCTCACCAGGACACCCTTCCTCCTGGGCCAACGGCCCTGGAGTCTCTGCCCTTCCACCTGTGACAGCCTTGCCCATGGAGAAGAGCTCCTCGCAGACAGAGCCCACTCGCTTCCTCCGTGTCGTCAGCTGCGCAGATGTCAGCTCGCTTCACGCAGGGGAGGTTCGTGGGAACGCTTCTCTTCGGAGATATCGCTATCGTTAAATTTGGCCACCAAAGGAAACCACACAATACAAATTCAATGACAGAACTCGGTGGAGTTGAGCAAATAAACTTTTTTTTTTTTTAATTTTAGCTTGAGAAAGGAGAATGATCGAGACATGCAAAAACTACAAAGTCATGTTTCAAACTTCCTTTTTCCGAAAACAAAGCACTACACGAGGCAACATTAGCTACGCTGAGATTTCTTTCCTCTTTTTATTCTTCGCACAGAGGAAATAACCACAAAACCCCTCTTTACTCTGCTGAATGATTGTCCCAGATTTGTTGAAATATGGGTGAGGCAGTGCTGTGTTTTTCATGAGCTGAACAAAGGAATTATCTTAACCAAACACTGCATCTCCCCAGAAAACTCAAACCAAAGCATTTAGACACTTCAAGAATTCCTTTAAAAACGGGTGAAGCACAGCTAGAACATCCCGGGATGCGTATGACACCAAGTACTGGGGAAGAGACCAAGTAGCAAAATCCACAGTCCCTGCCTATGGCAATGCCAGGCGGTTTCTTGATGAATTTATACAGCCAAACGCTGAGGCCTCCTACGGACACAAATAGGAGGGGAAAATCTACACTGTACAAACCCCTTAAGGCTACACATCGCTATATGATTATGTTCATTCAGGAGTTTTCACTTTAGGAGTTTCCAGTAACACCCCATTTCTGCCTCATATCCCTATTTATTGGGGGGTATCCGAAGCATATACATTCCAACCCAAACGTTGGAAGTGTCTGGATAAACTGAAACAGGCGACTCGTTTCTCCCCTCTCCTTCACGCTCAGACCAGAGACAAAGAAGGTCCGTTATCCTTCATCGCAGATGTGGCATTATTAGCTGGGACACAGACTTCAGAAGGCAGCAAGAAACACTGCCATCCACCATCGGTAACTCAGGGACCTGTGCTTCCTTCCCCCCACAAGGCAGGAACTAAAATATTACTCCTCAAAACACGGACCAGCCCACTGGGAGCACAAGCATCCAATACCCAGGAGATGCGGCATTTTACACTTTGCTCCTTGGCGCTCTGGCAAGGCGGTTTCCAACACGTCGTGCTACCTCCACCCCAAGCCAGCAGCCAGCCACCTTTTCCAAGCCCGGCTTTCGTCTAGCACACAGCTCACAACCGTCAGTAACAACACACCAAGTGAGAGGCAAGAGATTCGCAGCACAGAATCCCTCAGGAGAGATACCCACCACAAAAGCACTGTCTCTCAGCATGAACCATCAATATTAGTTTTAGAGAAGATTCCTCAATTAGGAAGCCCTGACTATAAAACTACACATTAATGATAAACACAGAAGTTTAACACAGTGCATATATCCCTTCAGGAGGAGGAAAACAATGACAGAGGAGACATTTCTGTTATACATATCCATATGTAACATCAGAATCAGCATCATAAAAGCCCGTAAACAGAACAGTTTCAATTCACGAACAGCCCATAAAGGCAGCACAGCGTCAACTCGTTAAAAGCCCATAAAGAGCGCGCGGTGTCTGTTCACTGCCATCAGCGATGGCACCGTGCTGCGCCCGAGTTCTTGCCCCAGGACGCAGCCTCTGTCCTCCCCCTTGGGGGAGAGCAGCCCGCCGGGGTCCTGCCCCGTGCCCGGCTGTGCCAGCGCAGGCGGTGCCCTGGCTCCCTGACGTCAAAGGCCACCCAAACAGAGAGGGGGAAGACACAGGTCCCTGCACGTGTCCCTTGAAACGCAGTGGAACCGATGTGGGCGTTCTGTCACTTCAACACAGAAACGCAACATCCTCTGGGCAGGGGAAATTACAGGGTTGTACCCAGGATCTGCTCGCACAAGTTTTTTGGGAGACCCACGAACAGGCTGCCCACCCCACCACGTTTTACAGGCTTTCCTGTACACGGATTGCCACCTGCCTAGCAAGAGCCTGGAGGAGCGTGTGGAGCAGCAGACTGCCCAGCCCGGCCCAGGAGAGCCGGAGAGCAAAGCGACCGCGTTCCCGGACACCTGCGAACCCGAGCAGGTGTAAGGGGACGCCGCCAGCTCACCAGCCGAGATTGCCTCCTCGCATTTCGGGGTTAAGACAAAAGGCCCTGCTGTCCTCTCGGCCCCTCCGCAGCACCTCTGACCACGCACAGCATTTACCAGGAGCATTTTGGCAGAGGCCGCCCTGGAGAGGGCCCAGGTTGCGTCACCACCCACAGCACCCTCCTGCCAGGCACCTTCAGACACCCGTGACCCCCGCGCCGTGACCGGGCTGCCCGCACCGGGGGAGATCCCCACGCATCGCATCGCGGGGGGCAGACGGGGACAGCTGGGCAAAGGGAAACGTGTGGGGGGGTGGCGTCTCCCACCCCACCTGCCAGCTTTCAGGGCCAGGCCGGGCCCTGGCAGCCCCGAGCAGGGGAAGGGGGCTACAAGAGCCCCTCAGCTGGCCCCAGGGCCAGGCCGGGCCCTGGCAGCCCTGGGGGTGCTGGGGAAGGGGGCCAGGCGCGCACAGAGGGGACGGGGAAGGGACCCGGCCGTGCTGCCCCGGAAGGGAAGGGGGGCCCGGGCCCGCCCGGCCGGAGGCGGGGGGGGGGGGTGCCGGCGGCAGGCCCAGGCCCAGGCCCCGGCCCCGGCGCACTCACCCGCTCGGTCCGGCTGCCCGGGCGCGGCCGCCAGCAGCAGGAGGCAGAGGCAGCTGCCCGCCGCCCGGGCCCAGGCCATGGCGCTCCGCGTCCGCATCGCCCCTCCCGGCTGGGGCGCTGGGTCCGGCCGGCGGCCCGCGGCCTTATGGAGCCGGGCCGGGGCCTGCGCCGCGCCGCCCCCCGCCGCCCCGGGGCGGGGCCGCTCCGCCCGCCGCCGGCACCGCGGACCGGGGGCGGCCCCGGCGCCCAGCGCGGCTGAGGGCCCTCCCCGGGGCTGGCACCGAGGGCGGGAAGCCCGGCCCCGCCGATGTCGGGCACGGGCGGCCGGCGCCCACCCGAGGCGTTCCAGGCCAGAGCGGCCCCGCGGGACGGGGGCTGAGCCGCCTGCGACCGCGGGGAGCAACACCGAGCCCCGGAGAAGAACCCGGCTGCATCAGGGGAGCTGCCCCAAGGACACCTCCTCGTGTGACAGGGGCGGGAAGAAATCTAGCGGCAACACTTCCAGCGCTTTCTTAGAGAAAAAACAACCGGGTCCCGAGAGCGAGCGAGTCCCGAAGAAAAAGCCTGCTGAAGGGAGCGGGCGTCAGCGCAGACACGGCGGCTCTTCTGGCCTTGCCTTCCGAAAAGCTACCTTACAAATCTGAAGCACGTGGCAACGCAACTCGAGGTTGGCGCTCCGACACCACGGGATAGAGGTGAGTAAGAGAAAAACTCTGCAGGATGAAGCACCGTCACACGGGCCGCGCTGCCCTCCGCTCCCAGCGTCGCACGTGCTGCTCCGGCCTGCCTCCGGCCGGCACACGGCGACCTATCCAACACCCTCCCAAGGCGCTCCGGGAGCGCGGCGTCTTCCTCCGGGGAGAGGAGGAATAAACAACGTGTGACACATCACTCACATCGCTGAACGGGTGAAGCGCCCTCACGCCACAGCGATAAGCAGCGTACAAGAGCCTAGACGAATAAAATCCAGTTTTACCAACCACTTCTCAGATATCCATAACCTTTCCTGGTTTTCCAAGTGTGGTACTTGACGGGTTTTTTCGAGCCTCCATGCTCTTTTCCCTAGTCGGGCGCTGCTCTTGAATAAAGCAGACGCAGCGAAATCCCTCAGGCTAGGTGCAGAGCCAGGCCTGCGCCAAAGGCCACGCGCATCGCATCGGCACAAACAACAGACAGCGAGACGCGAGGGCTTGGAGGGCTGTCGGCCAGAAACACCCGCGCGCACCCAAGTTCTCACTCACGAGGGTCTGACCGACATCTACGATGTTTTAGAAATTGCTTTCGAATGCACATAACGCAAAAGAGGCCATTAACACACACGTAACAGGCTGAGCAACTGGCGCAAGTCTTCCCCGTCTCCTTAACGATGAGTTCTTTCTAAGAGGTTTACACTGCTTTACATCGCTACAGTGAACGATTGAAGAGGAAAGAGTCACCTGGCCCTTCGCGATCCAAAACTGCACCCATTTTTGCAGGAGCGGTAGGAAGAGGACCTGCAGCTCGGGTTTCCCCCCTCGCAGCCTCCAGCAACCAGAAAACCTCCCGTTCCCGTTGGAAGGAGGCGACAACTCGACTTTATGAAGCCACTTTTACGTATCCTAACGGACCAAACCATAAAGCTACGCAGGAAGCCAGCATGCTAAATTGTATAACACTGCAAGGTGAGACCGAGGGTTTCATTCCTGCCTGATGCTAGAAGCAACATAGAGGTTATCCATCCTCAACCCTTACGGAAGCGGCACATAGCTTTTGAGCCAGGTAATATCCTGTGCTTCCCGTAAGCTGGGTGTTACTCAAGACGCAGGAGGCTTCCCATGGATGAGGATAATATCATTGATCAAATACAGGTACCGCTGTGCACTGTACAAATAACGCACAAACATGAATCATCCCCTGGTTCCTGCCCGAGGGGCATGAGATTCCCAGGTCTGTAGTTAGCAAGAGCTATATCCACCTCCCTCGACTTCTCCCGTCACTCGCCACCGCTGTTGCAGCCTTGCAATACAAGGAATTGAAGACAACACACCTCAGAGCTCCAGAAACGAACCAGAAGCGAGGCTGGAAAGCGAGGACAGCTTCTGAACGCAGGTTTTGGGTCAAATGCAAAGCTGCCAACTTTGGAAACAAAAAATCCGGAGAACTGCTCATCTGATCAACCACATCAGCAGAGCTATCGCTCAGACACGGTGGAAGATGCTCTTGGAGAAGAACCGGGTGAAACAAACCAATAAATCCTGGAGCTCTGCCATGTCTTAAATCACAAATGAAACCTCAAAGGCAAGCAGTGGGATTCAGTTGTCTTCAGCACAGACCTTATGGCTAAGTGAGAAAACCCATTGCAGACAAGAGCCTTAGAGATTACTCGATGTTCAAATTAGGATATTTCGTTCTTTCAAAGGCATAAAGAGGAGCAATACTCTCTTAAATAGGCATAAAAGGCAGAAACTGGACATATCTCAAAGAAGTGACCTTACTGAGAAAAAAACATACACAAATGGAAACCAAATCCGTGTGCTGGACATCTCATTTCCACAGGACAGTGGTAATACAAGAGTAAGCCATGCAATACAGCAGCTGCTCTAGCTGAAATCGCTTGCCGATGCGGCTGGCGAGCCAAAAAGATGCAAGCCCAACTATTTACACCAAAGGTAAAGCAGTATCGGGTGTGATAACAAAGCTTATGGGGCAGATGTTGAAAAGGACCTCACTCAGTGTCTGGGGAAGGGAGAGGAATTTGGTGTTTTCCAAGGAAAAGCATTCCATCATCCTTTGACAGAGCCGGGACACTGTGCTCTTGCCTGTCGTTGATGGTGGGACCGCAAGCCAGCAGCCCCATTTCCTAAGGAACGCAGCCGACGGCGCAAGGCCAGCAACGTAACACCAGCAAATAACTGGGGCCTCTGCATCTCCTCTGCAGCGGTACGGAAAGCCCGCACAAAGAGGCGTTTCCTCCTTCGTGTGTTGTCACTGCCAGTCCCCTTTGGAGGCTTTAGAAGATTTTGCGACTGGTTTCTAAAGGGATGCACAACCGGAGCGGCAGTACGGCCTGGCGTATCGGGGCGTAGATCTTGTACACGTGGGTACTCGTGCAGTGCACCGACACTTTGTGAGCTGGACAACAGGCATTGCCAGGCTGTGGTTTAGCGAGCCGTACTGCGCTCGAGCAGACAGTGAGGGCAGGGCAGAGGATACGGAATGAGTTCCCCAAACAACATCTGCTGTTTGTCAGTTATTTTCACAATTCTTTGTAACAAAGCTGTAGAGTCAGCAAGAAAAGAAATTTCTCAGAAATCCTCATATGATGGGGCTGACCATTACACTTCCTTTTCCAGTGACTGCTGAACACGTATCTTTGCCAGACTGAAGGGTGTACGGGCTCCAATTAAACTGGTTAAACACGTAGCAGTTTGAAACAGCAAAGTCAGATGTGTCATGTTCTCCCTCCAACCTCGGTCCTGCTGGCTCCCACATCCACACGTGCATGGTGTTTGCTTATAAGCACTGTAAACAAGGCAGATTAAGGATTTTGGATGCAGTCAGGACTTCACTGACATCACCAGCAACAGTCCAGCTGGCTTAGGAAGCACACTCGTTAACACTACACCAGCAATCGCTGGCTGACGGGCACCTACGAAGCCTGGTAATGGCTCTTTCCCAAATGCATTCTTATCAAATTACATGTTTTGCCTGGCTTCCAGCTGGAGTTAATGAATGCCACGTACCTGTCTCAAACTGCGCTTGGCATTTCCAATCTAATGACCTCAAGACACTGGGGAAGGGGGGGATTAAGTGAGGCAGAAGAAAACGGATGGAAACAGGCAGCAGCTTGTCCAGATGTAGAGGGTCAGTAGCAGGATCCCAGTCTCTAACCCTCTACTTTTATATAGCTGAGTGTGCATTCTCTTCAGTTAATCACTGAACCTCATCCAGAAAGCACTCCGAGGGAGATCTCTGCAGCTCTCTGAGCATAGCAAAGAAGGGCCAAGATGAGGCAAGGGGGTCTCCCAATGCCAATCGCTTTGCACAATGGGTAAGGCAGTTAGGATAAAAAATTCTGCTACTTGCCTATCCAAGCAGGACTAGTTCCTCCTCTGGGCAGGGAGATGCTCTAGACAACTCTTGAAATCCCTTCCCTGTTTTCCTGTTAATGGGGAGTTTGCTCAAGGGGTCAACTCCCGTTTATTCCCAGAAGACTTCCAGAGTCGCGCTTTGGGGAGCTCGAGGGAACGGAGTTTCGCCCCTCCTGGCTCTAAGCCTCCTCCAAGCAGAACCCAGCCGTACAGCTCCCTCCAGACCGTGACCTGCTGTCACCTCTCGCCTCCAACAGTGTCCCCAGCCCCTTTGGACACGACCTCTCCCCCCGCAATTAATGTGGTAAAGTCTGAAATATCAGGCCCTAAAGCATGAGTTTAATTTACACCCAGTTCAAAGGTGCTTTACTCCGAGAGAACGGCGTAAAAGCCGAGTAAAACACACGCTCTACGTGATCTTTCTTCTGCCTCCCTTAGTGCTGCGAACAAAACCCACTGCCACCCAGCCCGCAAACTATGTAATCTTTAAGCTGTTTCTAAAGCCACTTGGAAGCCTCTTAATCGTTACAGGAGGGCTTAGGGGGACAGCTGGCCATCACACCCAACGGGCAAGCCAATTCCTGTTGGAGGGCCGAGCAAATCTGACTCCGGCAGCACCGCTACGCAGCTCTCCAGCCCAGCACCAGTCATCGACCACCGGTGAACAAGCCAAAGCCACAGCTCCTTCAGGAAGGGTCCCCGAGTACCGGGAGAGGCACCACAGGACCTCCGACCACCGCCGGAGGCAGCCAGGCCTCGCTCCCCGCCAGCGGGCCGATCCCTCCCGCCCGGCGGGCTGACAGCGCGGCTCCCACAGCGGCCTAGCAACTCACGCCGAGCGGAGCGGGGCGGGGCGGGGCCTCCTCAGCCGCCTCTCTGCCGGAGGCCTGCGCCGGGAACGCCCCGGGGCGCGGCCGCCCCTGACGGCGGGGCGAGCCCTTGAGGCGGCCGCCGGCCCCGCCCGGGCCTCGCCCCGCATCGGTGTCCCGCCCCCTGCCTTCGCCCATAGGCTGGCAGGCCTCCCTGGCAGCCAATCGCCTCCTCGCCTCGTCGCAGCCCCTCAGCTTCTTCGCTCTGACTGGCTGCAAGCGGCTATTCCCCGCCCCCCCGCAACGAGACGGCGGGCGCCTATTGGCTGACGGCGACGCGGCGGCGCGGCCCGAAGGCCCGGGGCGGCCGCGGCGTTTCCTAGCAGCGGCGGCCGCCGCCATGGCGCCGCGGCGCGGCGGGCCGGTAGGCTACGCGCTGCTGTGCGGGCAGGCCGCGCTCCTGCTCGGCAACCTCCTGCTGCTGCAGGGAGCCTCCCGCGGCACCCCCAACAACGGCACCGAGGCCGACGCGCCCGGACCGGGGCCTCCCGCCGCCGCTTGGGCCTACACCGATCCGCGGGCGCCGCTCGTCCTCTGCACCTACCTGTGAGCGCCGGGCGGGCCGGGGCGGGCGGGGGGAGCGGCCGCCTCGCCCTCCCTCACCGCTCCCCTCCTTCCCCGCAGCCCCGAGGAGTTCGTGGAGTGCGAGGAACCGGTGGACCACGGCGGGAACGCCACGGCGCAGCAGGAGCTGGGCCACGGCTGCGTGAAGGTGAGGGGGCGGGCGGGGACGGGCGGCTCGGCCGGGCCTCGCTGCCGGAGCCCCCCGACCGCCATCCCCCGGGGCTGAGGCCGCCCGCGTTGCCCGCAGTTCGGCGGGCAGGCCTACGGCGAGGTGGATCACACGCGGGTGCAGTGCCGAGCGCTGGACGGCATCGAGTGCGCCGAGCCGCGGAGCTTCCTGCGGGGCAGCAGGCCCTGCGTCAAGTAGGCCGCGTTCTCCGCGGGCGGGAGGGCCCCCCTCCTCTCTCCCGGGCCCTGCACCTCTCCCGGCCCCCGCGGGAGGGAGCCCCGCCGTAAGAAACGGGGCGAGGCCGGCGGGGGGGGGGGGGGCCGCCGAGGGTGCGGGGCCGCCCCCGCAGCCCCGGCCTGACCCGCCGCCACCGCTTCCATTGCAGGTACACTGGGCACTATTTTATAACCACTCTGCTCTACTCGTTTTTCCTGGGTTGCTTTGGAGTGGATCGGTTCTGCCTGGGCCATACCGGGACCGCCGTGGGGAAACTGCTGACTCTGGGAGGACTGGGCATCTGGTGGTTTGTTGATCTGATTCTCCTCATCACCGGCGGGCTGATGCCCAGCGACGGCAGCAACTGGTGCACCGTGTACTGAGAGGAGCGAAGGCTGCTCCCGAGAGCCGAGCCCGCGAGAAGCCAACCCCGTCTCCGCAGGACTGGAGCTGGACTCCTCCGCTTGTTCCACAGCATCAGAACAGACTTCTGCCTTGCACAAACGTGGATTTACAAAGCTGTAACTTAACGTGCAGAACAATTATTCTTGTTAATTCCTCTGTGCAAACCTTGGACACAAAATTGTTCAGTATATATATTTTGCTTGTTTAAAATAATCTGGATTCACACACACCACACACCCCCCCCGAGGGGTAACAGTTTAAGAAATCAGACCTTGCAAACACAGGTGGTCAAACAAATCATAATAAAGTCTGGAAGGAGCCGACTCCTCGTGCTTTCAGTATTAGTAGCGTACATAGAGCCACACGGAGACGCGGGCCGCTAGCGCGTGGTTTCGTCTTGCTAGACTTTGCAGGCCTTTACAGCTGAGTAACCTAATACAAAGTTATAGAGGCTCTGTGGCGAGGTGATGAGCTCTGATTCTATGCTATTTATTTGTTTAAAACCGTGTTCACTGGCTGCGGGGGAAGCTGGGTTAGGTTTAGTGGAAACTGTGCCCTTTGGAGAACATCATTCCTCCCCACTCTTTTGCAGGCAGGGAACGCCACAGCGCAGCAAAGAAAGTTACTCTTCAGGCCTCTCAAAAGCAGCACTTGTGTCTGTTGATGTAACTCTCCCGACCCTGCTCGCGTTCTAGAAACATCATCTGTAGGACGCTGCAGCCACTCCAAAGTAGCACACGTGTTATTTTAAAATCACCTGTTTCTCCCTCTGTCCCCTGCCCTTCGTAGTAAATAAGCGTGCTTTTCAAAACATACTCCATCGTGCTGCCGTGGCGGCAGGTTGCGTTCCCCTTCCCTGCTGCCGGACAGTCGTATTCTTTAAAAACCCGTGACTGTTCAGCGGCAACCATTTGTGTTTTACAGACCTTTGCCTCATTAGTGACAGAGGGCTCCTTCCCACCCGGAGCCACAGGGAACGGGCGGGAGCTGTCAGAGCTCTGGGAAGGGGCCAGAGCTGCCGAGGGGCAGCTCCCGTCCGCGTGCCGGTCACCCCTCCGGCTCCAGCCCGCGGCACAGGGCACGCGCGGGACCGAAATGAATGGGAGCTTCAAGCAACCGCGCACCCAAAAGAGGAAGCCCCGACAGATGCAGTCTGAAAACTCATCGAGCTGAATAAAAACGGGAAAAGGAAGCTGCAGTAAGTCACAGCCAGAACCAGACACAAAATCCGTATGTGCAAAAGTCCAGTCACATCTGACATCGAATATAGCAAACGCACGCTCTCCGTTCTCACGCAGTTCTGCAAACGGAGGACCCTGCAGCCGTTTCCATTTGGCGAATTTCTGCCTGTGTTACTTCCACTTCTGCCTCCGATGGAGCTGCAACGGGGTTCGGTTTGGCCGGGAATTCTGCCTGTTCCAGTTTTGGTTTGTGGTTTATTGCAACAACTCCTCCTCTCCGGGGAATGGGGCTTCTATCCCATTTAGGTCACAAGTAATCTGAATTTGGCGGCTTTGAATAGGTCTCAGGGCGCTGGGGTGGGGGGAGGCTTCAGCATGAAACTACCACATTCTTCAGACCAGGGGAACAACAGGGCTGAAAAGCCCACGGTGGGGAAAATATTATGCAGCGAGCCAGAAGGAAAAAAAAAATAACAAACAACCCCACGTGCAAAAGCCTGTCGTCATTAACATCTCCCCATGTCCTCAGCCCAGCAGCTGCCAGCTAACAGCGGGACCTCCAATTCCTCCCGTGTACGAGGCCATCACGGACTACGCCGATGAACACCAGGGGTATCGGTGCGACAGCGTTCCTCCTGCCCGCGTATTCGGAGAGGCAAAGACAGTTGTGGCTTCCCTGCCGCCGCCGCGCACTCACCCCCTCGCACACCCAGAACGGAGCTGTGTGCGGGGCAGCAGCGCCTGTGCCCGCCTCACAGATGTCCCCAAGAAGCGTGCTCCGCCAGTTCTCACTGGAAAATGTGATGTTGAAAGCAAAAAGAAAAAGTAACAAAGTGTTTAAACCAAGAGTTTTATTGAGACATACCTTACCCATGGAAGGGCTCAAGAGGAGCAACAGCTGGAGCTGTCTTAACATCATCAGCGATAAAATGAAACTTGCCCCTCGGGCTGGGAGGATGCACACCGCCTGCAGACGGACCGTTTCTGCTCCAGCCCGCCGCGTTCCTTGCCAAACACACGCCCCGCGAGCAAGGGATGCTTCTCGCCCGGTTAATCCCTGTCCCCTTGTTTTCTAGCAGTAACAAACAAGATCAAAAACGTTTTCAAAGCAGAGGCCACGATGGCCCTTCACCCTCCCCTCGGTGCTTTGCCCCGCTGGAGCCGGCTGGGGGCCGGGGTGTCCAACGGGGTGCTGTGGGGCACGGGGTGCCGTGGGGCATGGGGTGGGCAGCCCAGCTGGCTGCAGCTCCGCAGTGGGAGCCCCCCAGGGGCTCCAGCCACAAGTGTGGCACAAGAGACACCAGGCAGGACTTTGGCAGCTCTGTGCAGCATCCCTAAAGCTCCCCCAGCACACGATCGCTGCTCCCCTTGCACGGGGGGAGAGCACGCGCCGGTGGCGTTCAGCCCCCCCAGTAAGCATTACCCAAAATACACAATGCAAATGGACAGCCTGGAAAAGCGACTGGGATTTCCTTATTTATTTAAAAACAGAAGGAAAAAAGGGCATTCCATCTCCTGCAGCCAGCATTCACAGGCGAGGGGTGGGAGGCGGGTAACCGACACCACGGGAGCCACGGAGCATCGCCCACGCGAGGCACCCCGGCCCTAAGAGCACTTGAAATCCGCAGCCGGCACTCGCAGACACGGCTGAAACCGCTCGGAAGGTTTCATAGAAAAGAGCAAACCCATCTCTCGCACCACTCCTTCCGCACAAGATTCCTTGAACCTGCACACACCCCTAGGAAAGCAGGGAAACTCAAAGCACACGCTTCATTTTCGAAAGGGAGCAGCTACGGGGGGATGCGTTCATCCCCACGCAGGAAAGCCGGGAAGCAAACGCAGAGGCGAGGGGACACCAGTTTGCTTTAAAACGATGCTGCAAAGCTCTGCCTGCATCTGCCTGGTCCTTGGGGATGGGAGAGAAATTCCTCCCGGCAACACCACCTGCATCACGGATGGGTCTGGAGCCCGGCTCCGCTTGGAATGCACTCGTTGCAGTCTCGCACGCAGCCTTTACGCTGTCCTGGGAGGGTGGGAACGAGAAACGGGAATGTCGCAAGAGCGCTGGAGCCACTGGCAGTTTGTCCTCCTGGATAATTAACCCTAATTGTGCAACAAGCTTCTGCTTTACCATCCCAGGCCCGAGGAAACTTTGCAATTATCAAGCAACAAAAAACCCCGTGGTACTCCATGGTTTTGAAGCCTTGCACAAAGTAACCATCCTCCCTCTGCATTTGCTCTGTTCCAGAAATGAGGTCAGAGCGCTATCACCAAATGCTCTGGCTCTATGATTGATAGGCTTACCAAGCTATTAACACATTTTTGAAACACCACGTTATGAGCCAAACAGCAAGTCAGCCTAAAAAAAAAAAAATAATTTCAAACACTAGTGCAAATAAAGCAAAATGGAAAAGAAAAAGGAACAGCATGGTCTAGGTTTCTACAATTAAATAACAAATACACTCACCCAGTACCGTTTGCATTGATTCCCACTCGTTTTCATAGTTTCAGTGTTCCCCAGCACCCCCCACAACCCCACTTTGAGCCACTCTTACCCCCGCACTGGGAGCTGCCCCATGCACCTTCCACTGCCCCGGGCTCCAGCAGAGCTCGGCTGGAGCAGCAGCCCCTCCAACAGGGAGGGATCGATGCAGGAAGATGCAATTTTCATCTTGTTAAGATCCATCGGGCTAATCAACGCCTTGGAAATCCACTGATAAAGCTCCGCTCGATCCCAGGCTGAGCCTGAGCCAGGCTAAAGCATAGCTGCCAAACAGCTGGAGAGCTGGAAAGGGCAGGGACAAACCAGATTTTTTGCTCCTGGCGAGCACGTTGAGCTGATTTTGCAGAGCAGAGAACGTGTAATGACACAAAAAAAAGAAAGGAAAAAAAAAAAAGAACAGGTAACTAGTCCACGGTGAGGGGAAGCCTTGTTCACTCCAGACCACTCCGTGCAATGCTAAGCTTGCAATGCAGCTCCCGCACCAGTCACCCAGATTTATCAGCTGGATATATCTGAGCTGGCAGAGAGCGTGCCCGCGTCCGACACAGGACGCGGCAGTGCAGCTGGGCCAAGGCAAGCGCATGTCAAAGATGCCACGTGCCCGTCAGCAGGGCCCCGCGCAGCCCCCGGGCATCGCCTGCAGCCTTGCCCGGGGCTCCGGCGCCCAGCCAGGGCACCGCTGCTGCCTCCTGCCCGCCGGGCACGCGCGGGGCTCCGCAGCTGGGGACGCCCGCAGAGCGCAGCAGCTTAATGCGAGGGATGCCTTCGCTTGCTCATTTCGGCTTAATGCAATTCTGGACTAAAGCTTTCCTCCCCGAACGCGTGCTTTCTGTGGTGCACAGCCACCGCCCCAGCCAACGCTCCTCGCTCTGCCTCCTTGGGTCTGGGTAAGTCAGGCCTGAACTAGAGCCCTCAAACGAAGGACGAAGCAGCACCTACGCCTGGGTGGGCTTGACGCAGCTCTCGCAAAGTCACACCGACGTAACCCGCTGCTGCCAGCAAGCAAGGATGGAGCGGTGCGTCCTCGCTCGGTACCAAGGATTACGCATGCATCTCGGGGTGAAGCTATCAGACGATCTCTCGGGAATACCTGAATTTTCTACACGCTATTTATCACACCTCCTACAGGAGCTGGTTTGGTGATATGACGAGTTCACATTGCTCTAAAAACTTCTGCTCATTCTTGTTCCAAGGCAGGCAGCAAGCGAGTTGGGCGGACGAGTCTTCCCAGTTTCATTTACACACTCGGCTTTCATTGCTTTTTTTGCTAAAAGCACTTCACCACCCGGGCACGGCTTTCTGGTGCCCAGATGTATGCGGTGCAAAACCGACACCGTACCTGAGGATCCTCCCGGCCCCGGGAGCCGCCGCTGCACCGGCTGCCTGCCCGGGCTCACGCTCAGAAAGTACCAACAAGCCTTTTGGATGGGCTGAGCAGGGAGCCTGCCAGCGCCGGGGTTTAACAGTGGCCACAGATATAAAAAGACATAATTAAAAGCCAATAGCTTTGTTGATACATCACTAGTCAGGCAGTGCGAAGAGCTGATCTCCTAGGCAAAAAGTCATCAAAACGGGAAGTTGCAGCACGTCCCTTGTGCAGGCAGCTGGCGTCTCCCCAGCTCTGCCCAGGGAAGGCTGAGCAGCACGAAAGGGGAGAAAGGTTTTTCCAAACACAAGAAAGGCCACGCTCCCCTTCATGCCTCTGAGACCCCCTGCTGCTTCCTCCAGGCTTGGTTTTTGGGGGAAATTACGCGGTTGCGGAAGAGGATGCCCCCGCGCCAGGCTGCGGTGGGGACCAGTGCTTCCCGCCCTGCACGGCGCGTGATGGCAGGCGCCCGCAGGTCGCCCTGCTGGGATGCAGCTCCCGAAACACGGAGCCACCCGGGCTGCACCCGGGCCAAAGCCTAGGCCAGAGCAGGCAGAGACCCTGCTCCCCAGCAGAGCAGGGCGCCGGGACACGGGTCCAGCCGGATCCTGTATCGCACGGAAGAGCAGCGGTGGAGGGAAGGGGCACTTCACCCCTGCCGAGATGACGGGGTGAGCTCAGTCCGAGGCGCTAAGCAGACGCGTGGCGACCAGCCATCCCGGGCCCGGCGCGGCCGTGCACCCCGAACCACCCTGTGGGGACCCTCGGCAGCCGGGGAGGCGGCGCACGGAGCCAGGGGGTGGCTCGGCGCCCAGTCAGACATCGGAGGTCCGGATGCTTTCATCGTCCAGGTCGAAGACGAATGGCTTCTCCTTGAGATGCTGCGGCTCTGACTTGTGCCGCACGCGCTTGCCCAGCGCGGCTCCGGCGTCGCGCTCCGTGAAGGCCGGCATGAACACCGAGTCTCTCAGCAGCACGGGCGACTCCTCCGGCGCCGGCTGCTTCCCCTCCGCCTGCGGCACCGGGGTCCAGGGCTGCCAGGAGGAGGTGGAGGGGGCTTTGCACAGCGCTCTCCTCTCCTCCGCTGCCTGCCTGTGATGGGAGGGGGCTGCGGAGCCCCCGGGCTTCACCATGGAGGTGGATCTCATGAAGGAGATTTCCTGCAAGAACAGAGGCAGGGTGAGCTCTGGCTGGGGTTGGGTTTGCGTGTGTGCAACTGCTGTGAGCAATTTGCAAAGCCCTGGGGACCAGGACCAGGCCCTTTACAAGCTCTGCAGAAAGGGGAAAAAAAAAAAAAGCCCTACGCAAAGTGAAAGTCTGAATGAAATGGCTCTTTGCCCCCAGTCAGGCTCTTGCTCGTGCCTCGGAGAGGAGCAGGGTTCACACAGGCCCAGTTCGATGACTGAATCTCACTTTTCAGTCTTTTTCAAGGAAACTTTTCCAGGGACTGGCAAACAAACCCAGAGGGATCTCATCCTGGAAACGGGCTAACTGAGCGCTTACACAAGCCACTGGATAAATATCTTGTACATTGGCATGATCTTCATTTGGCACCAAATACGAAGCAGAAAGGACATGACCTACCCTCGGGCGGGTTTTCAGGGCCTGGACTGCCCCTGTGATTACTTGGATCCAGCTGTGCATGTCCTCAGGGCTGTCTGCCTGCAAAACACACCAGCCCGAATGAGACGTTGCCTTCTGCAAGCCCCCGCCGCAGCGAAGCGGGGACGCGCAGATGGACAGCCTACCGCGGCTCCCAGTATATTTGCTCCTAATTTATGCTTGCTTAAAAATCACCGCACCACCCCATCTGCCCCCAGCAGAAGGGGAGTCGCTCTCCACATTGCAGCATTTTTATATCAGGAATAGATAAAGCATTTAAGGAAAAAGAAAAAAATTGTTGGGCGTTACCAATCCTGCCCCTGCGCTGGCAGAGGCTTGGGGTCCGCGTCCCACCACGAGCCCGCCCGGGGCTGCGCGCCCCGGGCAGCGGGGTTTGGGGCTTTTGCCCGTGCACGTGGGGATGTGCATGCACCGCGTGGCACAGCACAGCGCGCTGGCTGCTCTTCAGGGACTGCCGAGCGCTGAGGGGGGCTGCAAATGCCGAGAGCACCGTGCACAGCGTCCCCCGTCTGCTGCCTCCCCCTGCCCAGCCCGGCCAGCAACGAGGAGACCACCTTAACACCCCTCCACGGCAGAGAAGGGCCGGCCAAATCCGCGGGACAGCGGAGGTGCAGAGGCAGCCCCGCGCACTCGGGATGCTCATCGGATCGCCCTGTGCTTTTGTCTCCACTTTTTCCTACTCGCACAAATAGCCGCTAGTATAAATAAGCCCAAGGGGAGAAGTGAAACCGCCTGGCAGTTCTCCCTGGCCGCCCGTGCCCCGACGCCGGGCGAAGCTGTTACCAACTCATCTGCTTGCGTTCGCTGGGGGACAGCCCGTTTGCAGAGCGTGGCTTGCACGAGCTGTCGAGAGCTGAACTTACTGCGCAGCAAAGCAAACCCGCCTGGGCTGCCTCACCTGGATGTAGAAGGTTCTGGAGCTCGTTATGATTTCAAAGAGGTTGTCCCGCATCAGGAGGTCACTAGAAAGAGTGAGAAAGAGACGGTCACTACCCAGAAGTCATCATGGATGGGAAAAAAAAAAAAAAAAAAAAAATCCGTATTTACCCTCATCTCTAGAATGTGCTGGGGAAAACCATATTGAAGGCGAATGTTGGATCTCATTGGGATTTTGAGAAGACCCCAGCTCCCCCGAGACCTTCAGCTACAAATACACTCCAGCTTCTGCAAGCCCCTGCCCCTCCCCAGACCCGTAATCCATCTCGTTTACAGCTCATTTTAAATGTGCACTTTCTACTACTTATCAAGAATAAAAATTCAAAGATAGATTAATAAAATACATTTTTACTTTAGCTAAAGAGGTTTGTTCCCTTAGTTCATTTTCCATTGCAAGTCTTCAAGTTACTTTGATTTCGTCAGCGTTTGCTGCAATAAATTGTTCCCGGGACATTGTGCAGCCACCTGCGCTCGTTTAAGGCAAACGCCTATATACGGCTTTCGGCAGCTTTGGGAACACCTTTGTTCTTCTGTCATACGATGCTATTTACTGTGCAGGGCCCGTACTCCTTAATCTACGGAGATAAGAGAGCTGTAGGAGCACGCCTGCCCAACAGAGATGGCTATCAGCACCAGAAGAACAGAGGACGGACAATATCCTGCATCCAGCCACATTTCCCCGACCTGCTCATGGAGCTGAAGGGGAAGAAAGTTCTTAAAAGCAAAACAGAGAGGCGACGTTTGGCTTACAGGGTTGTAAAAGACACGCGAGCAGCAGCGCAGCTCAGCCTGGCCCCGGCTCGCAGCAGCAGCCGCTGCTTGGGCCCCCTCTGGGCTCCCCGAAGGAGGGAGCCAAGTTCCCTTCCCGCCCTCCTCCGGTTCAGCTCCTCGGGGAACTGCTTCCCGCTGGCAGCCGGAGCAGCCGGAGCTCCCATGAGCTGCTCCGGCCCTGGCACAACCTGGGGCTACGGCAGGAGCTGCAGTCCAGGGAAACACGGACGGGAGCATTACCCAGACTTGACCAGGCACTCGTGGGTCTTGCAGACGTCCTTCAGGAGAATCGAGCGCAAGGGCTCCTTGTCCTGCGGAGACGAGAGGAGACGATGATGGGCTTGGCTGGCCCCTGGGGCTGGCAGCACTGGGACGTGCCTCCCACGGAGCCACCCGTGCCGGCCGGGAGCACAGCAGCCCCAGATCTCTGCTTGGGAGCAGCCGGTCCCAGGCTCACCTGCTCACACTTGTAGTAACTGATGGAAAATTCATCCAGAACGAAGAACCGGCGCTTCCAGCTCTTCCTCTGGAAAAGAGAGGGGGAAACCACTGGGTGCTGGGCTCTGGCGCTCTCCCCACGCTGTTGCTGTCCGGCATCCAGAGCATCCCCAGAGCATCCCCGACCCACGGCTGAGCCTGCGGCACAGGGGACCCCGGGCACTCACCACGTTCCCCTGCTTCACGCAGTAGCCGCTCTTGAGGATGGGGGGCCCGGCGGGCGGCTTGGCGGTCGAGGTGGGGATGTAGCTCTGCGAGCGCCGCAGCAGCGGGTGGGCGGCCACGTCGCTGCCCTCCCCTCCGTCCCCGCCGTTCTGCAACCGGAGAGCAGAGAGTTACCGGGGAGCACAGAGTTACCGGGGAGCACAGGGAGAGCAGGGAGGGGAATTCCCTGCTAGAAGGCAGGACACCTGAGCTGGAGGGAAAAGCAACCCGAAGCAAACGCTGAGCGCAGCGCTGCATGCCAAGGGCTAATTGCAATGCCTGGACAGAAGCAGGGGAATGCACCAGAGTAGAGAGCTGATTTTATCTTGTTGCATGCAGCTTTTCAGACTGCTGCCCAAGTCGAATTCACTATTTAGGCACCCACATGTTAAAAACAACGTTAAGAAATTGAAAAGGCTACAGAAAAGCCACAGAAGCAATTTGAGGGCTGAAGAAAATCCCTTGCAGCAGGGGAGTGAAAGGACCTCATCTGCCTGGCTTATCAAGGACCGAGAGGCGAGTCGGCTGCCCCACAGACCCTCTCAGGGGGAGATGCAAGGTACCAGGAGCTCTTTCATCTGGCAGAGGGAGGCAGAACAAAAACCACCAGCTGGAAGCTGGAGCCAGACAAACCCACGTTAGAAAGCAGGGATGCTTTCTAACTGGAGAAGGTAATATATCATGGGAACAAACTGCTCAGGAAAGCCGTAAAGTCTCCGCTCCACATTTTCACAGCCAAATTCTCCCAAAAGAAACTGGGATGTTTGGAGTTCAGGTAGAAAACTTGCACTTCCCCTGGCCCTGAGCCATCTCTCCCCAAGCATAACACTTGCCGCTATGAGCGTGGACGGGCTGCGCATGTGGCCGTGCATCCAGCACCCATCCCCTGGCTCACCCGAGCACTTCCCAGTGCATCCCAAGGGCTGGACCCTGTCCCGCTGCCAGCATCACCCCTCTCTCCCCGCACCGCCCCGTCCCCCGGCAGCACCCTCCCTTCCCCCTTGGCAGCGCAGAGGATGGTTGAGATGAAACATCTGCGCTCATCTCCTTCCCCAGTCCCTCCAACCCCTTCCTCCAGCTCCGCGCTGAGGTTTGAGAATTGCCATGGCAGCCGGGGTGGCTCTCACCGCCACCAGCCTTATATGGCACCTGCGCCGGTGCAACTGCCGGTGCGGTTAACCAGCGACCTGCCCGCGCTGCTCCTTCCAGCACCTTCGAGAGGCTGCTTTGGTTTCTCCAGGACAGAGAGAAGCAGCCATTTGGCTGGCCCCAAACTGCCGCCTGGCACCTCCGGAGAGCGGCGGAGCTCCAGCCTGGCCAGGAAGGGGAAGCCGCCCGCTCCCCTCGCCCGGGCCGCACCGGCTCTGCCCAGCGTTACAGATGTACGTGTCCAAAACCAGAGATGGGGATGCTGCTGCAGTGGGGAGCGTTACACCCTGGAGCTGGGGTGATGCTGCTGGCCGGTCTGGGGGTGCAGCCGGAGCGTGGGGTTCCCCCCTGCAGTCCCAGAGCCGCGGCGGGGCAGCCCTGACCGGCCCGGGCAGAGCGGGGAAACCACGGATGTGCCCAGGAAGCGGCAGGGGAGGAACAGCCATTGCACACGGGGCAATCGGCATGGAACACGGTCCAGCAGCTGATGCACCACCTCTAAAAAAACCCCTCCATGAAAGAAAAGTTGGGCGAGGGCTGAGGATGGAGCTCGCGGCTCTCGGGAGGTGGTGGCAGGGAGGAGAGGGAGGCAGACTCAGGAGTCTGGAGGAAAGAGCAGCTTTAACCAACTGAAACAAAAAAGAAAAGTCACAGGGCTGGCTGCTGCCGCTCGTTTGCAAGCAGGCAGCCGGGCTGCCCCGGCTGCAGGGCACACAGGGAAGCAGGGGGGAGGCACAGCCTTCCCTGCCCTTCCCCACTCCATGCACAGGGCCGAGGGTCCGGCAGCGTCCCACGGGGCAGTGGCACCGGGAAGGGCCAGCGGCACCGGGAAGGGCGAGCTGCTAGCCCAGCCCCGGGAGCAGCCCTGACCCCACGCACTTCTGCACCCCACACACCTCCCACCCCGCTCCCCGACAAACCCTGCGGCCAGGGAAGCGTTAAAAGCGCCTGCCAGCAAAAAACCGCTGCAATGATCTAATTCTCTGCTCTATTTTTAGTGCTGCCACTGATAAGAGCTGAAGTGAGGCCCAGAGCCGGATGAGCGCCCAAAGGTGGGAGACACGGATAGCCACGTGCACAGCCGGCTACGTGCCGAGGGAAGGGGGTGCGGAGCCACGGCGAGCGGTGCCAGCCACCGCCTCCAGGATGGGTCAGTCCCTTCGGCTGCATTTATGGGGGCAGCAACACAGGGTCCCTCTGCCCCGGGCACCTCGATGGGGGATTTGGACCCAGGATGGGTGGGTGGATGGTGCGGGATGGCCAAGAAGCCGAGCAGATTCCTAGCCTCCTCCTCCTCACACCCCCTCGTCTCATCACACTTCTGAGCGAGACAAAGGATAGGTACTACAAGGTGCTAAGTGCAGCTATTTATACACCCCTGAGTGGGAAGGGTTTGCAGGCACTGAGTTTCCAGAAATGAAAGTGCAAACCAGCCTCCCCAACAGCTCAAACCAGCAACTGCCTCCAGCCCCACGGCTGGACCTCCCCGGACCCCCGGACCCCACGCCCCAGCCCAGCGCCACGCCGGGGGACCCACGTCCCCAAGCTCCGCTGCTCCAGCGTGGGGTTAGAGAACGACAGAGCCCACGGCTGCTGTGTATTAACAGTATTTCTCCACCCATTGCGCTGCTCAGCAGGATGCTAAAGGAATAATAACGCCCAGACACCCGCTTTCCCTCTGCTCTCCCTTCCCACAGCAGCAATCTGACCCTCACTTGCAACAAGTGATTTGAAGGCCCAGCCACCTTCGCCCCGCTCGACTCGGAGGGCAGCACGCCCTTGCTGGCAGGGCAGTGACGGCAGCAGACACAAAACCCAGTGGGCAGGGACCTCTCAAAGCCCAGCTCAAGCACCGAAGGGCCGCCGGCAGTGAGGTGCAGGAACGTCAAAGCGGGGTGTGGTGGGAATGCCCTCGCCCAGCTACGCATGGAGGAACTGCCACCTTTGCTGCTTATCCCCATTAGGAGCTGCTCTTAAAACACGGGGAACAGAGAGAACAAAGCGGGGTGCTGGTGTCACAGGGATTTTGCCCCCAGGATTTGGGACGGTGCACAGATCCTGCCAGCTCACCTGGCTGATGGGCGTGTGGACCACCACCCCCCCGATGATCTCGGTTTTGTAGGCAACCTGAGGCTTCCTCTCCTGGGCCTGGGGCACCACCGGAGGCTTCGCGATCTCCGTGGCCGGTGGGACGCTGCCGCCCTTTGGCACCTACGGGAGAGAGAAAGGGGGTGAAGGGCACAGGCGTGACCACACCGGGCAGCCCCACACCTGCACCGGGCACCATCGTCTCTGTCCTCCCAGCCTAACTGCAGCAATGTCCCTTTAAAAAAAATAATATGATGAAAAAAAAAAATAAATGAACAAGCCACCCCAATTAAGGAGGGTGTGGGCCCCACCCAGGTGGTTTGCAGGAGGTGCTGAGATGGGAGATGAGAGGTGATGAATAATTAAGCATCACCTCACATGAGTCTGCGACTCGCCTCTGCAGCCCGATGTGTTTGTGGGACACTTGCTCCTTTAATTGTCCCTGCTCTACTGCGGCTAGGCTTAATGATGAGCTCTCATCTGCCTAACGAGGCTGAGCTGCAGCACGTCTGCAGGGGTGCAGCGGACGGCCGGGTGCTATTTTACACACCGAACGCCTGTGCGTCCTGCACCAACGCGCAGCCAGGCAGGTTGTGCCTCTGCGGCGAGTGGCCCCGCATCCCTGGGCAGAGCCTGCGCCACGGGGACCCGGCTCCCCGCGCTGGCATCCTCCTTCTCCCCAGCCCAGCTCCTGCCCTCCGGAACCCACCTCTGGACAGAAAGGCGGGTTTCCAAATTTTCCTTCCCAAGTCTGCACTTCCACTTCTCTAATGCCATTAATCGGGGTTTCTGGCTCCAACCCACCCTCGTGCCTTCCACCTCACAGTGCACAGGGAGCGAGACGCGGTCCTCTCTGTGCAAACCTCACCACGCATCGGCTGCGGCTGGGCAGAGCAGGGCTCTCAGCTGCTCCGAAGTCCCTCCCGAGGCAGACAGCTGGACTCGGGTTTAGGCTGAGATCTGGCTTAAGCCTTGGGGGGCAGAGGTCTATGCTAAGACCTCACAAACCCGCAGGCAGGAAAGGGCTGGCAGGAGAGGAGGAAGGGCCAAGGACAAGATCCCGGTCACCCCACAGCCATGCTGCTCACGCAGAGCCCCGGGTGCTCTCCAGCAGGCAGGCTCGGCTGGCGGGGCAGGCAGCACCAGGCAGGGGACAGGCAGCAGCGGCAAGTTCAGGCGCCATCGCTTCCTGCTTCGGAAACGCCGCTGCCGTGCGAGCGAGGGGCCAGGCCATGGCAGGCTCCCGCACGCCTGCGCTGCACGGCCCCGCACAGAGCACCGGTGCCCGCAGGCACCGGCACGTACCACCACCTGCCCCGGCAATGCGGGCGAGCTCGAGGCGGGTGCGTGGTGAGGCTGGGGAGCCGGCACAGGCCACCCGGCCGGAGGAAATGGTTTCACAACGCAGATGCAGAGACATTGCATGCACGGGCAGCGGGGCAGAGAGAAGGAGCTGCATCTCTCTGCAGGCAGCAGGGCAAGGGGGAAGGTGCCGCTCGGCGCCTGGCATGGGGCAGCGCTGCCGCCAGCTCGAGCCTCCTCGTGCAGAACTGAGCAGAGTCCCTTGTCACGGTCACACCAGCCTGCTGCACGCCTTCAGCCGCCAAGGCCCTGGCTACAAAGACAGCATGCAGGGTGAGGAAACACAGGAACCGATTTGCCAAGAGCAGAGGAGAAGTCTCCGTGAGAAGCGGAAGCTGAACCTGGATTTCTGCACCAGGAGCAATACCCGAACCGCTGCCCCATCCGCCTCATCCCACCGCAGCGAGTGGCTCGGCCGGTGGCGGTGTGCACCGAGGACACAGCGCACGTGAGCGTGCTTGGTGGGACGCAACCCCTGCCCAGGAGCCCGGCAGCCCTGCAGAGCCCAGGGGAAGAGGGAGACCTCTCAAAGGCCAGAGGCTGGGAAGGGTCCAAACCCCGCCGACAGCCAAAACATCTCCCCATGCCCTTCTGTGCCTCTCCAGCCACGCCAAGGCGATGAAGCCACTGCAATTTGGAGCCGCCCAAGGAAACGCAGGTGCAAATGGAGACCTATGGGAAGCTGCAGAGCGGGGAGAGGGATTTCCCACGCAGGGCAGAGCGGCAGCGTCACCAGCATCCCGGTAGCCCTGTGTTTCCCAGCCAGCCTGCGAGAACTCCTCCCTGCAGGGCTGGATGAGCCGGTCGGCCAGCCAGGACGCAGCCAGAGTCGGGAAGGGCTGGCCAACATCAGGGTAGGAAAATCACTGCGGTTTATTGCGGAAGCTGAAGATGCGTCTCTTCCTACCAGCACACCAGCTCCCACCCCGGCCAGCCTGGCAGGTCAGCAGCACGGGCTGCCTGCAGGCAATTACCCCGGAGGAAACTACCCCACTGGTACACCCAGACAAATGTCGTCGGCAGGCTCTCGTTACGACTCCTACCCAGTTTCGGAGGTGGGTTTTTTGTAGCCAGTATCACCTGAACCCATAAGAGAGAAGGTACAAGCCAGAGCCCGTGCAGTCAGTCTGACGGCTTCAGGCACAGAGGTTGTCACATTTAAGGTATTTGCAGATTAAAAAAAAAGAAAATGCAAGCCAAGTTTGGTCTTGTAGATGAGTTTCCCACAGGGACTACAACACAGCGCTCCAGGGATTTTAAACAAAAAAATCAAAGAAAAAAGTTATTTGATAGGCCCCAATCCTAAACTGTTTGCCATGATTTTCCCTTATATTTAGTTTACAAACCACAAACAATATGCATCAGCGCGTGATCTAGTAAAACCCTGCTAGCATTAAACACTGGCAACACGGCTAATGCCAGCTACGCCGAAGCCTGCAGTGCCCCCGACCCTTTCGCAGGGATCCCCCGCATCCCAGATCCAGGAAGACGCCGTCCTGGGAACACCTAACCCGGGAGTCCCGGCGTACGGGCGCTGCCAACTGAGCATCAAACGCAGAGCGTGCAGACGGGGCTTCTGCTCCCGCTGCCTGAGAGGGAGCACAGCACCATCCCTCATCGCCAGGAGCGCCGGGCAGCTGAGGAGCACAGACTCCGCGAGTTGCTGGGTCAGTGACCATTAATTTACGGTTATACGAACACAACAGTAAGCGAGAGGAGATGGCAGACAAACTCCTTCGGATCCAGGCACAACCCGCCCTGCGATGCCCTACAGTGCAGGGCATTTGCTGCCCCTCGTCACAAGCCCTAGTGTTCCAGGAGGAATAAAAATTGAGTAAATAAATTACTGAAGCACAAGAAAGATGCCCTTTGACAGCCACAACGAGGAGTCAGTTACGGGTGTCCCAGCCGACAGGAGGCAAACGTCCCCGGAGCAGGCGGGGATGGGGACAGATCCCGCAGGACCTTCCCCAGGCTGCAAGTGCCGTCCCCCCCAGCAGCTGGACAGGGAGCGCGAAGATGCGCGAGCAACCAGCGGCAAAGTAAATCCTGGCTAGCAGGACCCCGGGGGTGGTGGAGGGAAGACCTCCCGTCTGAAGCCAGACCCCTGAGAGGGGTCACTGCGCAGCTCTGGCCTTGCGAAGGGATGCGGCGAAGCCGTCCAGAACCGCGCGCTAAAAGGTTGCATCGCCAGCACATCCCTCCTCTGCTCAGAGCGCTTCTCCCTCAGATCCAAACCAGCCTGGCCCCGCGCGCTGGCAGAACCCCACGCAGCCCCGGGGGGTCTGTGTAAGAGCCCTGCTCTCGCAGGGCCGTCCGGGGGACCAGGGCACGCTTCCCTGGGAACAAGGTGGGTTTCTGCTTCACTCACCAGCAAAACAAGGGATGTGCCAGAAGCAGAGCAGGCTCCAGAAGGAAGATAAGAGACCGCAGCCACCAGCCGAGAGCTGCGCTTCCATCCTTCCCTGGTGCAGCCTCCGCACTCACCCAGGAGAAAGCCTGGCAAGTTTGGCACCGACCTGCTCCCAGGCTGGGGACAGCCTGGCCACCATCGCTGCTCCTCAGGTGGGACCGGGGAGGCGATGGAGGGGGAGAGCACAGCAAGAAGGAAAAAGCACAGCTCTTCCAGTCATTTATCGAGTGGCCCATCAAGGAGGACGCAGAAACACCAGAGACGAGCGTAATGCAACCTACCGTGATCTTACTGGCCCGGTTCAGTGCCTCCACCCAGTCCTGCAGGTCCTTCTGATCACTGGCTTGTAAGAAATAGCGCTGAGATAAAGCATTGATAACTATCAAAGGAGGGAACAAAAAGAAGAGTTAGGTTACCCGGTTCAGGGCTTAGCATTATTAAAACAAATGAAAGATAAATCAACCAGACAGCATCTCTCGACTCCCAGTCCCAGAGCGATTTGTAGATATCAATCTCGCAACCTCTCGCATGGAGAAGCGGCCGAGGGGCCAGCGCTCGGGCATGGAGGGGGGACATGGCAGCTGGTCAGCTGGATCCTCGCACCAGAGCTTAGGGAGGGCAGGGCTGAAGCCAGGCTTAAACCAAGGCTGTGGCACAGCCCAAACTAGGACTTAATCTCGTGCTGAAGGTACCCCCTCGCACGGGGTGTTGGAGGGCCCCTCGGGACTTCCTTCACTCAGCACTCGGGTTTTCACTCTCATCCGAAACGTTGGTGCGAACCCCAAGCGGGGTCTGGGAAGCTCCTCGGGGACGTGCTCCCCGCAGGCTCCCCGGCGAGCGCTGCCTGCTGGCCGGCAGCCGGGTGGCTCAGAGGAAGCTCTTGGAGGATTTCTGCACCAAAAAGCCGGAGATATTTTTAACTGCACAAGATCTTGCTGAAACTCCTAGGAGCCTCGCGCCCCGAGCTCTGCCACACCGGGCTCCTCCGGAGCAGCCCCGTCCCCGCGCGGGGATACACCACGCACTCTGGTCTTTGTCTTGGCCTCCATCCCTCGTAGTAAAGTATTGCAAAGGCAACACCGATCCCCTGGGACAAGCATGTGCTTGTGCTGTCATTTCTGTTGCTTTAAACCCGAGTTCACGGCTCACGCACAAGGCACTGAGGCAGCGTGGGTCGGGCTGAGGCCATCTGGGGTGAGGGGGAATTGGACACAAAACACCCCGTCCTTGCACCAACAGGAACAGAAGCTCACGCTGGCATTGAAATGGAAAAACAGCCCTGTATTGCACAATGCGGTGCAGCACAACGGGACACACGGAAAGGATTCAGGAGCACAGCAAAAGCCGGGGTCGGTGCAGGGGACTGTCACAGAGGGGAGCCACAGGGTCCTGCCTGCCTCACCAGGCTCTGCCCACGCATCTCGCGTGGGGGGTCAGGGTGACAGGGCCACCTAACGGGGCTGGGGCCCCGCGCTGGCCCTCTGGCACGATAGGCGCTGACAGCATCCCCTTCCCTCCCTGACCGCGAGGATGCTGCAGGCAGGGTCTGTCCGGGCGGGCTCACGGGGGAGGCACCTAAGCCACAGCCTCCCACGGTGGGGGGTCCTCCCTGGCAGAGCCCCGCCACGGCCCGGGGTCCCCCTCACTCACCAAAGCAGAACGGAGTTTTCGGCTTCTGTTTCGGCGTGGCGATGCTAACCTGCAACAGAGCAAATTAAAGAAAAAATTAAAGACAATAGTGCAGGCTAACAGCATGCACGAGAGCTGGAAGCTTCCATCCGCACACCCATGATGGAGGAGAAGCCGGCGTTCCCCGAGCTCCAACCCAGTCCGCACTGTCGGTTCATCGGAGCCCCCGTCGAGCACTGACGCTGCAGCGTGAGCGCGGGGCCGAGGAGCAAGCGCCCGGCCGCTGGCACGCCGCAGGCTGCAGCCTCCTTATGCTGTGCCCAGCAGCCGCTCCGGCCGGACGGGAGGCATCACCTGCCCTCCCCGGCCCTGCGATTACCCCGGCTGCAAACGAGGAGGAGAGCCGGCCAGCTCATCAGGGAAAACGAACATGGGTGACGGGCAGGGCCCAATTAGCTCATCTTCCTCGTGCACCTCCGGGTCGGAGCCCTGCCACGTGCCACCGCCGCAGCCCGCAGGGCACCGCTCCCACCCCAGGCTCCGCCGCCCCCGGGAACGGCCGGGCAAGACCCCCAGCAGCGCAGATGCTGGGCCGACGGCCAGCACGCTCCTCGAGGCGCTGGCGCATCCCCTGCTCACGAGGACGACGCGGACGGCGCGAGCCCAGGAGCCGCAGCGCAGCTGCGCGAACTCTCAGGAACTGGCCCGTATCGGATGAAACACAGACCACATGCAGCAACGAACGCGCGGTCCCAGGGGAAGGTCAGCGCGGAGACGGGGCTTTCATCTCCCGCCGTCCCCCCCGGCGCTGGCTGCACTGTAAAGCAAAGAACGGAAAGCTTTCAAAGACCTTGAAAACGCGAGTTTCTGCTGGACTAACACAGTCGCTCTTGTCAGCAATTAAGAAAATTGAGGGAAAATAGCAGTGGTTTCTCCCTAAAGAGTAGGAATCATTTATATAAGAATACTCCTCCCCAGGGCTCCAAGCACAGCATTCATGGAGTATTTATTCTGACAGGCTTCCTCCTTCAGAGCCAGTCTATAATGCTTTAAATATGTTTTCTCAAGCAAACCTCCATTTTTCTGGCATATTTACAGTTGGTAGTTAAAGCCGCTGGCATAACCCAGTCCTGAAGTTTGTGACCAAATGCTGTCCTACAGCAATTTTCATTTAGACTAAAACATATATAATTTATAAGTGAGGCTCTTTCCGAAATGGGGAAGGCTCAACCTCCCAGCGTTGCTTCATCTGTGCTTAATTTATAAATCATGATTCAGCAGGAACAGAGAGATCTGTCCAATTCTTTATCCGGCTCCAGTACGGAGCTGAGCCCGGCGAGGCGGCCACAAGCCCCCGCTCCCCCCGGCAGCGGCAGCCGAGGGGAAGCTTGCGGGAAAAGGATGGTGGCAGCTCCGCTTGCCAGAGCCATGCTCGCAGCCACGGCTCTGCGCGTTCCAGCTGCCCTCTAAGCACAGAGGAGAGGTACTGGTGCCCCCGAACCCATCGTGAAAGGGACCTTGGGACCGTCTCTACCTCCCCATCTTCACTGGGTCTGATGAGCACCCTCCCGCAGACCTTGGGCTGCGGCGGGAGGCACCACGCCGGGGTTATGGGCACTGAGTGCCGAAGCGAGAGGGGCACCGCGGTGGGAGCACAAAGCCTGGCTCAGTCCGGTGCTGGAGCAGCAACACCGAGCTGACTGCCAGCCCCGCGTCCAGCTCAGGCTGACACCATGCTCCCGTCCCCACTCAGCCCCGGCCACCCCGCATCCTTCCTCCTGGCACAGCAGTTCCTCTTCCTCCTGCACCCCGACCCCGCAGCCCGTCCCGTGCCAGTCCACGGGTGAAGGCGAACACCGGTCCCAGCACTGGGACCAGCCGTGCTGCAGGGACGCTCTCCCCTTCCCACAGCCCCGCTCAGGCTCCCGTCCCAGGGAGGATGCCGCAGGCTCAGGCAGGACCAGGACATCGCTTCGGGTGCTGCCGGGGTGAGCCATTGCCTCTCCCGGGAAGGCCACACGGATAAGGGGACAACAGGGAGCGTTCATTTTCCCTCTGCCCCACCCCGATATTACCTTGGAGATATAGGTCAGCTGCAGCGATCCGACAGCACCCGCACCGATGGCCAGGTTCTGCAAAACATTTAATGAGCGATGGGAGTTAAATGACAGGGAGAAGGCAAAAGAGGCGAGCCAGGCTGTCATTTAGTGTCACTGGGGTCAGGCAGCAAAAGCAACAGCCATGCTGCCGGCCTCGGCCGCTTCCCTCCTCGGCACACCTGGTTCACCTCGCACCCTACCAGCAGCTGGGACCAGCCACGCTGTGCTGCACCCAAACGCCGTGCCCTCCTCGGTCCTGCTCACCGCCCCGTGCAGCGGCACCTCAGGTGCGAGACGGGCTCCGACTCCCGCCTCGCGTAGCCCAGAGAGCAGGAGGCTGTGCTAACACCGGCCAGGAGGCCGCGAGCGGGCGGCCGCGCGCTTCCCCTTCCCCTTTTAACAAGGCAATGCAGAATCTGCTGCAAGATGCTCTTCAGGAAGGCAGGTGCCTCCCCAGCCTACAAGCAGTGCCTGAGCACCGTGGGGTTTCCAGGAGGGTCTTCCTAGAGCTCAGCTTTGGCTTTTGCTCTTTTGAGCTTGACCGCAAGCGCTGGGGCAGCTCCCAGAGACATCGGGCATGACACGCACAGACTCCATCTCCCCCAGCTGCCTGGCTCCTGGTCTAAGTGCTTTCGCTGCATGACACCGCTTCCAAGATGACAAGCATTTCTAGGATAACCTCTTCTCTTGTTATCGCTGTCTCTAAGCTAAGACACAAGGGAGAGGTAACACCTCCCACGGGCACAGCATTTCTATAGGCTCCTCCAGGCTACCAGTGGCTCCTGGTGGGGTAAGCTGCTGCTGGGGCACTCCCGAAACCCGCAGAAGTCGCGTCGGGGCTGCTCTGCTGCTCTGCTGGAGCTTGGTCGTGGCTGCACACAGCCAGGGGAGACCCCCGCAGACAACCAAGGCAGCAGACAGCATCCTCCTTCGGAGACCCGGCCTCCGCCAGGGCAGCCCAGCGGGGAGCCTGAGATGCAGCTGAAGACTCGCTAACGACTTCCACGGAGGTGCCCAGCGTGAAGCTGGGAGCAGCACGGGAACCTACCTGAGGGTTGTCCATGTACCACAGGAGGCAGTTGGCCTGGGTGTCCAGGATGAAATACCTCCGCAGAAACTTGCCACAGGTCTCATTTTCTTCAATGTCCAGGAACCCGCAGATACGGTTCTGTCGATCCAAGTACGGCATGCCGGGCTCCTTCTCGCATCACCCTGCGGAGAAGGGACAGGCAGGGAGAGGTGGGTGCTCTGCTCCCGCAGCCCCAGCTCCCCAGGGGAGCTCCTCCTGCACCTACAGCCATCTCAACCCATCACAGCCACAGGCGCCGGGATGCCAGGACAGTTGCTCAGCCCCCATCTGAGCTCGCAAGAGGGAGAGGGAAGGCACAACCTGCCAGGGCTGACCCAAACGAGCACGTTAGCTGCTTCCCCTTGCTGAAAAATGAGGTGTTTGCATAAAGGCGTTCCTCCCCGCAGAGGTCCACGTCGCTCCCCAGCCCCGAGAGCCGCCAACCCCACCGTGTCAGGAAGCTCAAGAGGTGTGAAAGCCCGCATGGCGCTTGGCGGAGGGTCTGGGGCTTCACTCCTCGTCCAGCTCCCCCTCCGCATCATGCCCCACGGTCGCCGGCTGAGCTTCCTGCAGGTCCAGTTTCCCAACCTGCCCAAACCTCCTGCTGCCTCTCCCAGGCCTCCCCAGCCCACGGCTTAACACACGGAAAGCAAAGTCAAACGGCCACCACCGCGCGTTCGCACTACGGGGAAGCTGCCAAACGCGAGCGTCACCCAGCACGCCTTTGCGAGAAGAAGGGGTGCCAACATGCCGGCCCCGGGCGCAGGGCAGATCAGACCAGCGAGCAGGACCAAAATAGCTCAGCGAGGAACCGCAGGGCTTTGGAAACCTGGGAGCTGCAGATGGACTCAATCACCGCACGCTGCTGAACAAACGCTCGCCGGCCTGGCTCCGAGCCTGCTCATGGCACAGGGCAGCACCACGGCCACCGGCACATCCCAGGGCAGCGAGAGACCGACGCCGAGTGACAGCCCTGGGCCCCAAACTGCCCCTGTCACAGCGGTGGTCGCATCCCACCGAGCTGCCCTCCAGAGAGCTCAGCAGCGTGGGACAGCCCCGTGCCACAGCTCGGCCCACCGAGAGAGGACAAAGCAGCCACAAAGGATTTGATGTGAGACACCAGGTCCCTGGGAACCGTAATAAAAAATAACCCCGAAGCGGACTGCGCGCTAGAGAGAGCCCGAGCACACTCCCAGGAAATGGAAAACAATCTGCAAATCCAGCAGAAAATCTGTGCAGCCAGGATGCCGAGTCAGCAGGGAAAACAATGACCCATCGCCGCGGGGCCAAGCCGTGTCACCAGGTCTGCCGTGGGCACGGACCCTCCCTGGCGCTGTCCCCCAGCCGGGGCGAGCCAGGGGGTCACCTCCGAGCTCACCTTGGCCGCAGCAGCTGCAGAGGAGCGGAGCTGGGCTGTGACACCGACCTCCCAGGCAGCCACGGCACAAACCCCCTCTGCAGAAGCAGGGAGAAACACCGTGCCCAGCCTGCCACAACACGGGCACGGGGCACAACGGCCCTGAGCAGCCAGACTGGAGAGCACGGCAGCCGCGGTGCCCGTAAATAGGCTTTGCTTGCGTCCCCCGTGGGTGCAAGACGCGGGGGAGCCCGAGCATCGCTCTCGGTCACCCTGCAGGAGTGGCAGCAGCCGCTTTGAGTCAGCAGGAGTGGGCGCACGTTGCCACCGCTTTAATTTGGTGGCAGCTCCCACCCACCTTGCACAGCAGAGCTGGCTGCAGAGCCACGGTGAGGGGAGCCCCTCAGCACCCCTGCAACGGGGCTGCCCCGGCAGGCTGCGTCTCTGCACCGTCACTTCCAGCCCCACGGAGGGAGCGAAAGCAGCACCAAGAGCCGCGGGCGGGCAGGACACATCCCTCCGCCCGGGCAGAGCCCCCTCGCCACGGCCCGGGTGGACGGGCAGGGACGGAGACAGCGGTTACCGAAAGGACGCGAGCTGAACCTGGTGCGGTTTGTCCGGTAGAAGAGGGGTGACTCACGCAGGTGCCAGAAGTGGAGGCTGCACAAATAAAAGATCTCATGCAGAAAAGGAGGAAATACTATTTTTGAGCTGAATAGCTGCAGTGGAGCGGGGCCCTGAGAGGCAAGTGTTGTGCAAGAGTTGTGGTGCAGCTGCAAAGGTAGAGGTGGCAGAAAACAAGTCAACCTGCTGTTAGGATCTCGGAGTTTATCATCACCAGCGTCTCAGAGATGGGTATCAGGGCTTTGCTAAGAGGGAAATCATACTGAAGCAGTAGAAGAGATGGTTTTAAAACAACACGTTTGCCGTGATGCAAGGGTTATGTGGGCACTTCACATTTTACTGCTTTTTTGTGGGGTTATTTTTGTGGGCGGGGGGAAGCACACAGAAAGCAGATTCCCCAGTGCCTTCAACCATACCGACACGTTCAGACCAGGCCTCATAAATTACCTCTTCCTCCTGCTGCTAACAAAAGTCCAGAGATTTCTGCTTATGAGAGGGATGAGAAAGCCGAGGTGTGCCGCAGGCAGCGCCGGGACGAGCCCCCAGCCCCTCGGGACACCTCCTGGGACTCCCTACGTTCCCACCCTGCCATCCTTAGTTAATTTGGGCTCGGCTGAAAGCCCACAAACCAGCTCAACTCTTCTGTGCGAGCTGCCCTCGGATTGCACTTGGATATGCAAAAAAAAACCTTTGGACAAAGGAGACCGCAACTGCTCCCGTCTCTGCCCTCCGGACCGGGCTCCCCGCAGCCAGCCAGGCTCCCCGTCCCCTCACACCCCACTGCCTGCGGGACGCAAACCGTCTCTCTCCTTGCAGCCACTGAGAATTGCGCTTTTCCATAGGAAAAGGATAAAAGTAGCACCCCCAGCGCGTGGGTATTTGGTCCCCCTGCTCAGGAACTCCGGGAGGGCTCAGTTTGCACTAACGTTTACTATTTATACAGCACTTCGTAAACTCAAAGTCTAAATATTTTTTTATGCGAGACCCAAACTTGTGTTTGCTGTAGGAAGGACAGAAGATGAAATCTGAGGGTGAGGATAAGAGGGACTGAAGGTGAGAAGGACCTCACGGAAAACCGGCACCATTTAAAAGTCCGGATAAGTCCCTGAAGGCCTCGCAGTGAGGAGGCACTTCAGCTTCAGAGGACAACCTTCGTGGAAACACGACGGACATCACCCTGGCACTGGGCATGGGCAGCTGCGATTTACAGCCGATGCCCGCACCCCGTTCGTGGAGGCTGATCTGCCATCCAGCGACGACCTGAACTTCCCAAGCATCGCGCCGCATCAGGCCCTCACGATCCCTTTTAGGAATTTATGCCATAATATCCCACCATAATATCAGTCTCAATATCCCACCAAGAACAACCACCCTTTTCTGGCTCAGTTAATGAGATGACAAGAGGAATTAGGCTAGAGAAGATTTACAGCAAAAATGCCCTCTCGCCTGCCTCCCGAGACACAGGTAAGCGCTTCCCAGGAGGAGGCGGAAGGTGCAGGGCAGCGTCCAAACGGCACCCAAGCCCCTCTCTGCGGTCACTGCTGGCTCAAAGGCCTCGTGTGCAGCCACACAGCCAGACTTTCCGGGAAGCACCCCCAGGACGCCAGCGCTTCCCTGCGCCGTCACGGCTGCCCGTGCCCTGCTCTGTCCTGCTCCTGGCACTTGCTGCGCCGCTACAGCCACGGGAGCACGACCACGGAAAGCCACAGCGGAAAAAGCCGAGGCAACGGGAGACCTGGCATTCAGAGCATCGCAGCAGCGCTGGCCGGAGGCATCTCCTCAGCACCTCGCTCCACAGCACGGCCCGTTGCACCTGCAGGCAGTCACAGCATCCTCCTCCTCCTCTCTCACGCCTGTCTGTCCCAGCCGCCCTGGTGCCGTTTGCGGCGCGGGGTCACCACCCTCATTGCACGAGGGCTCCAAGCTGCGACGCCCGCTGCCCCGGTGCAGCTCCCGGACAGCCCCGGCCGCGCGGGGCGACGGCTGTGAGCAGCAGCGGTTGCCGCAGCGGTTGCAGCAGTACTTCCTTTTACCTGGCCTTGCAAAGGAGTTTCCAGAGTTTGCCCTGCCGACGTCTATCCGGCGGCTGACACACGAGACAGATGGTGTAGGCAGAGCCCAGCAACTAACTCCTGCTAATTCCAGACATTTGCCTTAACGAAGTAATTAACCTGTTGAAAGGCAGGCTGGGAGCAGCCAGGATCCATTTCTTCATCTCACCACAGAAAAACAGTCAGGGGAACGCACTCCGAAGAGCTGCGGATCCCAAACCGTCCCCGCACGTTTGCTACCAACCCCACAGACCCAGGGATGAAAGCGTGCAGCACCCCCAAATCTCCCACAGGGACCCCGTTCCCAAAACCCCAGGCCATCCCGGCAGGAGCGGCCCTCACCACCTCCAGCTCCCTCCGTCCCCGCAAGCAATAACGTGCAGAAGGCACTCGCACCGCGGCGGGGAGGCCTCTTCCCACCCACTCCCACGGATGCTTCCAGCCGCTGAGCCAGGAGTTTCTGCCGCATCCCTGGACCCAGGGACCGGTCCCACCAAGGCTGCTCCCCCTCGGGGCCGGGCCGCCGGCTGCCCGCAGGCACAGCCGCCTCCCAGCGCCGGGGACAGGGGGGACCCGACGCCCCCGGCCGCCCCGACCCCGCCGAAGCCCCTTCGCGGGTGGGTCATCCCACGGGGTGGGTCGGAGGGAGGAGGGGGACGGAGCAGCGAGGGGCCCCCCAGCCCGCCCCGCGGGCTCCTCGAAGAAACGCCCGAAGGGGAGCGCAGCCCACGGGCGGGACGGCGGCTCCGCGGACACGCGTGGGCCCCGGCACTCACCCCGCGGCGTCCCTGGGCTGCGCCCCCCGCGCATGGCCGGCGGAGCGGGCTGGGGCTGGGGCTGCGGGGCGCACGCCGAGCGGCGGCGGCGGCGGGAGGAGGAGGAGGGAGGAGGAGGAGGAGGAGGAGGAGGAGGGCCGGGCGGCGGAGGGGGTGTGCCCCTGGCTCCGCCGTCGCTTTTTTCCGGGTTAATTACGTCTCCCATTAGCAAAGCCGGCCCCGGATGTGAGTGCGGGCCGGGTGGCCCGGGGGGCGGTGGGTGGCCCGGGGGGGGCTGCGTGTCCCCCACCCCGAGCACCTGCAGCGGCACCGGCCGGCCGCCAGCGGGGGGGAGGGGGGGTAGGGGGGGGTGTCCCACCCCGGTCCCCACCCTGAGCCTCGCACCCCCGCCTCCGAGCCCCCCCCGCCCAGCCCCGGGCTCGGGTCCTTCCTGGCAAAAGCCCCCCCAGACTCGACAGAAGACCGCTCAGTAAATCCCCATCCTCCCAACAGCTCCTGCTCCGTCACCGGGATGCTTCAGCAAAGAGTTTCCCCGGCCCATCTCATGAGCTGCCCCTTGGCCCACGGGGGACCGTGGGGACGGCTGCATCCCCGCCACATGAAACTGCGTCCCCCGAGACCCATGACCCTGACCGAGACCCCGCCTGGGGCAAGAGCCACGACCGCAGCCTGGCAAGCAGCGCCTGCGCTGCTAGCCGAGATGCTCAAAATAGAGAGGGGATTCTCACGCAAGAGAAGTTTCTGAGGGTAGGCACGCTTCAGTGGTCCTCCTCTACAGTTAGCCCGACGCAAACTCAAAGTCCCAGGGCTTCCGAAGCATGTGGGGCATCGCTACTGCTTTGCAAAACCTTTCCCTGCTCCCACGGCCTTATTATGGCACGTAATAGCAAATACAGCGGCATCTGAGCAAATAGAAGCGAGCAGGTGAGAGCGGCGTGCATCTCGGAGGGTGAATTGTCCCAGCTTCTGCATCCGACTTGGGCCATCATCACCGTTTTTGTTCATAGTTCAGTTCCAGGTCCTGTCAACCCAGCTACGCCTGTGAGTTTTCCCTCCCCGAGCACGTTTTCACACCAGCCCGAGGGCGCACCCGGATCTCTGGCTGTGCACACGCAGGCTCGCAGAGCTCGGAGCCGGCGCTGCAGGCAGGCAGGGACGGAGGCCGGAGAGGGCGAGCTCCGGTCCCGACCCTACAAAAACACCGCGGCACCGACAGCGGCGCTGCTGGGAAAGAACAAGCAGCCGGTGGGGTTGGCACCCCACGCTCGCAGGGTGGGAGGCGTAAACCCTGCCGTGTAACGCAGCGGTTACGTCGGGCGTCAAACCACGGCGCACCGCTCCCCGAAACACTGCGGGCGCCCTCGCAGCGGGCCAGCAGTGAAATCTGTAAGCAGTTATTCATGTGCTCCAGCACCTGGGCTCGTACAGCCCTGTGGTTCCTCCTCACCTGAGAAAGCTGCAAAAATAAAGCCTGGAGTTAATAACCGATGTTTTGAGCGTGCGGACCACCGAAAGCAGCGCAAGTCACTCTTCCCCTTTGTGATGGTCTCAGGGTCCTTGCCACCTCCCTGAACCTCCCGCACGGTGCCCGGAGGGAAGCTGCTCCTCGTTTTAAAGCCAAGGGCGATCATTCATGTACCGGGCTTGCAGGCGCTGCCTGGTCACCCAGAGAACCTCAGGGTTGCATCAGTCAGTCATTTGTTAGTCAATCGGCTGAGCCCGTCACCCGCATCCGGAAGGTCCCTACATGGCTCGGGCCGATTTAGCCACCGAAAGTCGGTGGTGCTCCCACCCCCCTTGGGGATCAGCTCTGCAGAGTCCCCGTCTAGAGACGGTCACCAGCTTTGCCCGTTCCCAGGCACTGCAAATGACCCCAGCCTCCAGCTCCGTGCCCCTCGCTACTGGCGTATTGGGGGGTCTTCCCTTTTTTCATGTTAAGGCAAGACTCTGGTTTTGAGGATCCAGTCCCATGCCTTTGAAGATCCTTTTTCCCCCCCTCAGAGCAATTACACACTGTTCAGCGCTTGCTGTACGAAGTGTTGCTAAGTAAATATATTGCCTCAATCCTGAGCATTTCCTACGGCCCGGGTCATTTTTAGAACAAAGTTTTCCCCCCCACTCCCCCCCCCCCCCCCTTCCATGTTGCAGAAGATTGCCTGAACGCTGTTACTGAAACCATGTGTGTTCATTTCTGTGTGACTCTGCTCTGGGCCCGTGTCACCGCCCCGGAGCAGCCGAAACCACAGTCTGCCACAGCAGAGAGCAGCCTCCAGCCCGTCGCAGAGATGGCGCGCCGGGGCACGGCAGCCGAGGGCCCGCTCTCGCCAGGCTCTTACGCACGTGTTGGAGCGTGGCCTTGAATGGAGATGAGCTGCCCAGTTTGGGTCACAGGTCCTGCGGCAGCAGCGCTTGGGAAAGCTGCTGCCAAAGCTCAGGGTGGATTTGGGGAGTAGGAAACACTCGCTCCCCCCCCGCCACCCCATGGCACCCAAGGCACCGTAGGATCCCCGCGGCTGCACCCTCGGAAAGTCCCTGCTTTCTCTCTGGAGCTGCATCTGGCCCCGAAGCACTTTCTCCCCGCGTGGGCGAAACCGATCCTGGTGCTGCCGGCACCACCGAGGGTGCACAGGGAGCCCTGCTCTCACAGGCGCCGTGCAAGCGGTGCTTTCCCAGCATTTTGCGCAAGAGGTTTTGTTGGGTTGTTTTTTTTTTTTCCCCCAGAAATTTCCTGTTGGATCCTGACAGGGCTGTTCACCCCGTCTATCCTCACTGAAAGCACAGCATTCAGCGCCATTAAAAAAATGCATCGTCCAGCTTCGCACTGGCGGCTGCTCCCCTCGCTGCAGCCAGCCGACTGCGGCCACGCATCCGAGGAGCGGCTTCCCTCCCCGCTCCGTTTCCCCGTTGGGGCACAGTCCAGCCTAGCCCTGCCAGAAGCTGCAGCCCAAAACACATCATTTAATAATTACATCAGGAGCAAAGAAGGGATGACCTCCCTCCGCATCTCCTCCTGCCAACACTCCGGGGAGCCCCAGCAGGACCGTGCATAATTGCGAGCGGGTGTACACAGGGTGACTCTAGCTTGGATGCCCATTTTGCTGTGCAGGACAGAGCAGGGTTTTGGCATTGCCCCTCGTGTACCTTTCAAGGGAAGGATCATCCCTCACTGCAGCCGGGGCGTTATTCCTCGCACTGCCCATCTCCCCACGCACACAGGCGGCCACAGGCCCTAAAGCCCACCCTCGCCCAGCTGCAAACACGGATGGAGCCGGAGCCTGACAGTGCCAAGCACTCCCTGTAGAGCTTTTGAAGGTGCTGTGAGGGAACCAAAACCTGAAGCACGAAAAACCACCAGTTATGGAAATGCAGGCCACAGCAACAGGATTATACTTAGAATAAAAAAAAAAAAAACCACACCAAAACCCACACCAAACAAAGAGAAAACAAGGAGGTTGGAAAAGCAACCTTCCTGCCTCAAAGCAGGGCTGGCGGCTCCACCGGGCGAGGACAGGGCCATGCCCAGGCAAGCTCTGGAAGTCTCGGCGGTGGATACCCACCAGCCTGCTGCAGCACTTGCCCACCTAAACCTGCATTTAACGCTTAAACAGGCTCAGGCGTTACCGCACGCACACCGAGATGCGGGCATGGCGCAGCAGAGGCAAGATGCACCCATACCCACCCGCAACCCTTGTCCGTCCCGCGCGTGTCCGCTCCGTCCCGCTGCACCGCCTGCCTCCCAGCGTTTCTCGCTGGAGCTCTCTAGCCTTGTCCTGCCAGCCGCTGTCTTTCCCCCCCCCTACCCTGCCCCCATCCCTGCCCGCTTTGCAAAGACTAAACTGTTCCATAGAGTATTTTTATACCGGGGCATCTCTTGCAGACCTTGTGACTTGCACCAGAGCCTGGATCTGAAGCAGCTCTGTTTTCTATGGGCACAGTCACATGGCAGGTAGTCACACTGCTGCTCTTCCTTTATTTGGCGAGCCTTTCGGTTCTCCTCCTATATTTTTTTCCAATATATTTTGCTGCTGTAGCCTATCCGGGGGTGCGAGCAGCCCCTTGAACTCACAGAGACACCCCATGAGCAGACATAGGGGCATGAGGGGATTCCCAGGGCAGGGTACATCTCTGCCCCAGGGCCTGTGGAGGTCCCACCAGCACCCAGGGTCCCCCATGTCCTTCGTGTACCATGAGGAAGGAGCAGGGCCCACAGCAGACAGAATAATCTGCTTTCCAGACGTCTCCCCTCTAGTGGCAGCAGCCAAGCATCCCTCTTGGTTGGTGTTAGCCTTCCCAAGACCTGATATCCATGTTCTCCAGGACTTCTGACCCTCTTATCCTCCAGCGGTCACCGAGGTCTCTGTTTCAGTAGCATCCTGCAGCAGGGAGTTCCACGGCTGGATCTGAGCATGCTAAATTATTTCTTTTCTTCTGTTTGAACTTGCTCTTTTCGGTTTCAGTACCTGTTCCCTTTTTTCTTGCATTATGACTAAGGGAAACTCCCAGCAGATTGCTTTGCTGGAGGAGCAGCGGCTGGGCTTTCAGTCAGCAGTTTGCTGGCTTGCCCTGCATTACATTTCTTGCAGTCAAATTCCCACTCTCCACGCTCCCAGCCATCCTTCTCTCTCCTCCCTTCATCATTCCCCGTTCTTTCCCCCTCATTCACTCGCTTTTACCCTTCTCCCTTACAAAAGCAAGCAGCAGCGAGCCCTCCTGGGGGGGTCTTTCTAGCAGAGCTTTAAGCTGTGTGATCACCAGCCGCCCCAGAGCAAGCCCCACATCAACGCTCCCCCCTGCAAACCACGGGACTGGCAGGATTCACCCAGGACCTTGCCGCCCCGAGGAGCCCCCGTGCTCAGGACAGCCCCAAATTGCTGCTGGCCAGCGAATGCTGAGCGGCGCGGGGGCAGAGGAGCCTCCCCACGCCCGGCCGATCGCTCCTCGGACGCCTTTCCCCCAGGTGCTACCGGCCACCGCAGCCAGCAGAGTGCTGCCGTTTGCTCGGCTCGGTGCGGACGCTTTCACATTCGTAAGCATCATATATTGAAAATAACCGGGAAAGCAGTTTGCTTGCCTGCTGCCTGGCCCTGGGTCCCACAGTGCCACCAGGATACCGTCCACTCTCCGCAAGTCTTGGGAGCTTTGTTCTTATCCCAGCGCACAACTGAGCTTCCCACGGGGGAGCTCAGCCGGCCTCCCCCATCTCCTGCCTCCTCCCCAGCCACCCCACACGTTTCATCTCCTCCTTACCTCAACCAGGCTCTGCTTTCCTTCTCCTTAGGCTGCAAAATCTCCTCGGCCAAGCCCCTGTGCCTGCGTTAGACCAGTCCCAGGGGGTCTCCGAGCTGCAGGAGGACTCCTATATAAAATCCCACTTTAGCAGGTAGTAACAACGGGCACCTGCGGGACACACCCCGTCATTAGGGGTTCAAAGGGAAAGCCTGCTGGAAAGAGGAGAAGCAAGATCTCCCGGCAGTGGCGGTGACAGCCAGGGGATGAATTAGTCACCTGAAAGTTCGGTCTCTCTGTGACTGCAGACACGCAGCGCTGCTCGTCTGGGGACAAGCCCACCCCACCGTGCAGCGTGGCTGGGGCTCCCTGCGGAGGCGAGGGGGTCCCGATGGACGGCTTCCTCCCGCCGAGCAGCTCAAGGAGCTGCACCGAACAGGCTCGGCCAATATTTCACACCAAATATATTTTATAGTCCATCCAGGCCCTTATCTTTCCAGCCGCAAGAGGCAAGAAACCACTGCCCACAGCTGGGAATCTCAAGTTAGCACAAAGCAGCCCCAAAGCATCTCTGTTGGGGCAGCGTGCTGGGACGGGGGGCTCTGCCCCAGCCTCCCAGGGCGGCTGCGCTCGGATGAGCTCCCATTCCCGTAGGGAGCACCAGGAGGCCAAATCGTTTTGGTTCGGGCTGTTCTCCAGAGGTTATGGTTTTCCCGTAAATGAGAAGCAGTGGCTGGGAACACGGCTTTCAACTGCAGCGTTTATTTGACTGATGGTGGCTCGGCCTCTCCCGCGCTTTAAGCAGAGAAGCAAACCCTTCGGCCACCAACCTGCGCGTGTCCCTAGGCTATTGCAGCAAGCAGCTACGCCGGGCCGGCCGCCCCTCACCCGGGACGCTCACAGCCAGCTCAGCAACAGCTTCCCCGCCAGCGTGGCGGCCAGCAGGCTGGGGAGGTGCAGCGGCGTGGCCCCCCCGCCGTTCCTGGAGCCCCGCGTCGGCCCGTTGCAGTCGTCGCTGAAGCAGCATTGCAGGGTGGCCCCGCCGGAGCCGCCGCGCCGTGCCTGATCGCAGAAGGATTTGTAGGAGCAAGACTTAATGACGCTGTCTGCAAGGAAAGGCACGCGGCGGTTAGGCAGTCCCGGGCACTGGGGCTTCACTCCTCCCCTGCTAAGCTGGGGGAGGAAAGGGGGAAAGCAGAGTCATGTCCCATTGCGTTGCAGATGTGGAATAAAAGGGTCTCCGTCCTGCCTATGGGACTGCCAAGAGAGCCGAGCAGCAGTCCGGTGGCCAAGGGATGTCCCCACAGTCACACTGCTCCAAGTCACCGGGGAGCACATTGCACAGCCCCACTGTGAAATAGTGGCCATGTGTTTATAGCCACATGTGAAAATACGTATAGCCCAGGCTATGGAGTGAACCCGAGGCGGGAGAGGAGGTTGGTTTTGGGAAGCATCTCTGTCCATCCCGCTGGCCATGCTGCTGCCCTGCAGCCGCATGGTTGCACCGAGGGTGGTGAAGCATTTCTGGAGGATGGGAGCAGCACGCCACAAAGAAGGACTTTCCTCATGCCAGGAAAGGGCTGTGAGTTGTCTCAGACCAAAAGCCTGTTTCCAAGGACTAAAAACTTGGAAAAGAACAGGTGGCTCATTCCTGCTTCATGGGGACAGGGGGCAGCCAGCTCCTGGTCTGCCCCCCCCGGTCCTCCCCTTCTCCTTGGCCTCTGGTCCCCCCCTGCCCCTCTGGTCCTCCCCCAGCCCCTCCAGTCCCCCCCGGCACCCCCAGTCCCCCCAGCCAAGGGACTTACTGGGCGCAGTGATTGTGGAGCAGGCGTCGGCGTACTGGGGGCAGCTGTGGGAGCCCTGCTTGTTGCAGTCGTTCTCGTTGGATGCAACGCATTTGTGGCATTTCAGCGCTTGACCTGCGCGAAGATGGGGAGGAGGAGGAGTGAGAGTGGCGGCGATGCGCCGTCCCGGAGCTCTGAGTGCTGTTTGCAGTCCGTGGGTCTCCACGGCCACTGGTGACCCCCAGCACAGGGCAGGGAGTCACGGGCCAGGGTTAGCACCGGTCATTGCTGGGCAGCTCTGTCGGCCAGGAACCGGCAAGGCCACGGCACGCAGCGGGCTTTGGGGTGGGGGTCCCTCCTGTCCGCACAACGCGTGCGAAACTCTTCCAAGAGTGACTCAAAATGATGAGAGCTAAAGCGGGCAGGCTAGCTCTTCCGAGTCCTTGCTCTGCAAAAACTTTCTGCAACCGAGATTCCTGTAATTTCCTTTACAGTAAAAATAGGTAGAAATAATATTAAAAAAAACCCAAACCCTAAATCTTTGTCTTCTTGTGCCAAATTCCATTTTAATGAGCATTTTTGGGGGGAAGGGAGGATTCAGCTAAACCATGGCAGCAGATTTTGTGCATTTGTGTGGCTTTAAACTACGGCAGCTCCCCCGTGCAACGTGTTGCACAGAAAGCGCACCCCGAGGGCGCTGCCCGCGGGACGCAGTGCAGTGACAGGCAGCAAAGTGCCGGGCAGGCGCGTGCGTGTCGGGAAGGACGAATCGTCTCCAAATTGTCCTCAAAGGAGGCCACAGGCATGTCAGATAATAACCAGCCCCTCGCCTGCGCCGGCACTCTGCGCGTCAGAGCTGATAATAGGGATGAGAGCTGTTTGACCCTTCAGGAGGGGAAAATGCACAACTGCCAGAGGTCCCAGCTCAGTTTAGGAACCAGCTGAGCAAAAGTGAAAGTGTTATTATCATTTTATGACAGTAAGAGACTTTAAATAACAGCGCTGTTTTAAATAGCTGCAGACGAAGCACAACCCTCCCCCAAAAAAACGCAAACGTGAAGATCTTGCTCCCGCCTGAACTTATGAATACTTGATTTTGATGGTGATGGTTAAATTACCACTGATGTCGGGACTAAAATTTGTATCTGCTTTGCTGGCTGAGCAGAGCCCTCTCGTGGCAAGCGGGGCCCAGCTCCTGGGCAGCAGGGTGGATCTTGCAGGAGGCCACAGCTCCCACCTTCATCTCCTGGGAAAGGAGAAAACCCATGTTTGGGGGAAACTGGGATTTCATGGGGCCAAATGCCAGTAAACGGCTGCCATTAACCCACGCAGACCCCAGCTTCCACAGTGGGATTGCTTATCTCGCGCTTCTGCTTTGTGGGTCTTTGCAGCACGTTACAACCTTTCGTTTACCCGTAGCTAAAAACACCATTGTGCTTCAGCTTCTCCTGCTGCAAAGATCCTGAAACCATCCCGACCTGGCCACGCTTCATGGCGTTGCTCTGAGCAGCACGACCGCCTTCCCGCCTTTTAAGACGGCTTTTTGTGACTCTGCCGTTGAGGAACCAAGTTTTAGCTGGGAAACACCGCTCTAGCGATGAGAAGCTGCATTTCTTTGGCTCAGGTACCTCGTGGGCTCCATCACAGATGGAGACCGGGAGGCTCCGTGGTCTCTGCTGGGCACCGCACGCCTGTGCTTTGTGCAAGCGGCAGAGGAGAGGGCGAGGGGCCGGGTGCTCCTCTGGGTGCTCCTAGGAGGAGAAAGCCACCCCCGACGCCCCCAAAAGGCCGTTTTTCTGCAGGGATGGGAGCAGCGTAGGGCAGGGCACAGCAGGCTCACGCGAGCCTGCGGGCAGGCGGCAGGGACGGGGCAGCCAGCAAGCAGAAGAGCAGCTACAGCGATTTACCCCGCCTAGCGCTGCCTTGAGCTACGGGACACTTACTTTGTCCAGCCAGGGATGTGATGATGGCCAGGGCCAGCAGGGTCTTCAGGGTGGACATTTTCAGCAGTGTGCAGCACAGGGCGTGTAGCCTCTGTTTTGTCTTAAGGTCTTACAGCTAATCTACTTGGGTGATTGGATCACCGGGCTGGGGATAACACACTTACTGCAGCCCCTGGCTAATGCCATCTTAGCAGGAGAGGACAGGACGCGGCTCCCCAAGGGCATGGGCTGGTCCAGGGCATGGGAGCAGGGCAGAGCACCGGCCCAGTGCCGGTGGAGGTAGCCAGACCTCCCCACGCTCATCAGGCTGGGCTCTGCTCCGTGTCCCACCGGTGCCTGCTTTGGGAACGCTCTCCATCTCCGGACACGTTACCTTGGTTGGCTTTCTTGTCCAAGTCCATCTGCTCCATCCAGAGAATAACTCCTTTCTTGCTGTTCGCAGCAGCTGAGTTGGGGAAAAGCCTCCAAAGTTTCCAACCCACCCAAAAGAGAAGTGCAAGAGAACGACTGAAAACCCGTACGGGGCTGGGAGCCCAGCGGAGCCATCCCTGCGCTCGCCTACTCCCCAGCCCTCAGCGGGCATGGCCGTCTCCATCCTTACAGAGGGATTTACCCAAGGCCACGAAAGGTATCGGGGTCAGCGCGGGGATTAAGCCAAGCCCCGCTGCCCAACGTCTCCCCGCTGCCCTCGGCTCTTCCTCCTGGCCGAGCTCGCCCGTGGCTGCACCGCGGTCCCGTGGAACCCGCCGGCTGCGGCACTGCGGCGTGGTAAGTGTCGACGGGGCATCAAAGCTGTCTCAGGTCTGAACTTCGTAGTTTATGAACACAGATTTCAGGAACAGATGATAAACATGCTTATTTGAAACCAACTGCATTATCAACCACATTAATAAAACCATGGCAGAACACGGCCCTTTGTGGAAGATAAAGCCAACTTCTCCAAAAACCCTCCACCGACCGTACCAACACCAAGAAAGCTTTCAAGAGTGGTAAAGACAATTTTTATTCAGGCAATGAAATATGGAAAAAAATATATTAGTAATCATTATAATAATCTCATTTGTGTGAGTATAACTCTTACAAATATTTACCTGACATATAAAAGGGAAATTATGGTACATATAAAATTGATGGTGACGGCAGTTACATACATGGTACAAAGCGATCGGTAGTAGTCAATGCAGAGAAAGTTCCTGCCTCTGGAGGGACGGGTGGAAGCGATCCGCAGTCGGGGTGGTTACTCGTTGGCACTTCACTGTAGACAGAGATCTGCTGGCAAATGCACACTTGCAAACAGCAACACTAGTGGCTTACGGGCAGGCACCCGCCACTGCCAGAAAGGGATATTTAAACTCTACGGCAAGAAAAAAAGACGACAAACACAACCAGGCTGTGATCCCGATGCACGGCTATCTGCAGGGTCTCCCTGGTTACATATCTCGGCTGGAAGAGCGGGGCGGCGTTTGAACGCCCTCGTCTTTAAAAGCTGGGCGAGGGAGCCGCTGTGCACCCCTCCTGCCGCCGGCTCCCGCTCTGCCCCCACGCCGTCGGTTAGCCAGCGCCGGCGTCGCGCCGCTCCGGCCTCGCCGAGCGGGAGCTCCGGGGCCGAGCCAGCCCCGGCCGCAGCACTGCTGCCGGCTCCGCACGCCGTAGCACCACGCGAGATGCAACAGTCCTGCCCATTTACAGTTACAAACACACGCCTTCTATTATATATAAACTATAACCATTATATATATATTTATATATATGTAACTATAACCATATTATAGTTAATCAATCATTCCTTAGGAATCTTCTTTGCCCAGACTGGAAGTGCATGCTGACAGGCACAGGAACGCGACAGCACTGGGGTGAGAGAGGCGGCCGAAGTGGGACCGGGAGACGGCAGGGAGCAGCGGCGGGGAGGATGCTGCCAGGGCGGGTTATCGCGGTGGGAGCCGCTCTCCGCAGCCAGCCGGGCCTTCCAGGCAGCCCCTCTTTGCCCAAGAGGGAAGACTGCAGCGTTGACCGTGCCGTACGCGGGCTGGGATTCTGGGTCAGTGCTGAGAGCGGTGAAATCCAAGCTGCTGCGATTATCTGCCGCCTCTGGGGCCAGACCACCACCCCTGAAGAGAGACCGAGCTCAAACACACTCAGGTCAGGCTCCCAGCGAGCCCGACGCCCCGCGCCGGCTGCTGTGCTCCTCGGAGCTGACCCCTGGCCCAGGCATGGTTTATCATCCCCACTGGCCGCAGCAAACACAGAAACCGAATTTCATCCCTTCGGGCAAAGCGGGAAGTAAACATTCACACCGATGAACTGGGGCATTTATACCTCCTGTACAGCCAGCACCGGGCAGCGTGGCCCCCGGTGCAGAGCACAGGGCTGAGGGCTGCCCGGGACCTGCGGTGCCGACCTGGGACCTGCCCCCCCGCGCTTCGGCTCCATCAGCCTCGTGCCGGGACCTCGGGCACCGCTACAAGCGCGACGGCGAACCTGTATGCCAAACCAGCAACTAGCCCCAAACTGACTTTTTACGAGCACCAACAGCTTGTGCAATGCCGCTCTGGTGACCTGCTCCCTTCGATTTCTGAACGGTTGCAAAGAGAAAAACCCAGCTCCCTAAGAAATCCCGGGGTCTCAAGGGTTTTAATTTAACTGCACAGACCCTAACAAGGTCCAAAGGTGCAGCACCTTCCAGGGGTCACTCCCTGCTGTCACCAGCGCCCTGCCGAAGCCCAGCGCACCGCAGCCTGGAAAGGGTCACTCGCATCCAGGCAGGAAAGCTGTTCTGGAGCGGGACACGTATAAGCAGAGGAGGAGAGGGGTGCTAGTCTGCAAAACCCAAAACGCTGATGAAATGGAGGGAAGGGGAGCCATGCTCCGGTGGGCTGGGGCCGGCGTTTTGACTCCCCGAACAGAAATAGTCCTTGTAGATCATCTGACAGAGGCTTTTCTACCAGCCCACGAGAGGGACGCGTGGGGAGGGCAAAAGAAAAAAAAAGGGGAAAAAAAAAAAAAGGTTTTTTCCTTTCTGTCAGCTGTGCAAAGGGGTGAATATTCAGCACGCAGCTGCACAGCTCCGAGCGGTATCAGCCATCGGCTTCCCACTGCACAGCTACCAGCCCGTTCACTGGTCTAACTGGGAGCACAGTGAACAGGCCTGGACTCTGCGTGCCAGGGCAGGCTGCTGGCATCTTTGTCTGCTTAAGTGTATAATAAATCCTCTCTATACATAATATAACTAATAAAATATATATCAGGTGTATGGCTCTCATTTAAACAGATGTTTGCACTGCATGCTCAACACAGGGAATTAGAAAATAGAAGGAAAACAGCTCGATTCTTTTACAAAAAGGTAGCAGCAAAAAGGTTTACGAAAGTCATAGATAGGCTGGGTAGGAAGCAGCCCGAACAGCACGTATTTCCCTTATATGACGCTTTACAACTTCGAGGTTCAAGGCGATAGTAGAGAATCCTCCATCACTACAGCTATTGCCCGATTCCATCCATCTGCCTTCCGCAGGACGGGCCGGTTCTGCACTGACCCCGGGGGGCAGCGCCCACGGCGTGCCCCGGCCCACGGCACGCCCCGGCCCACGGCACCAGTTACCGCTCGCGGACGCCGAGCGCCGCGCCCGGGGCAGCGCAGCCAGGAAAACGCGCCGCTGCGCAGCGTGCGCGGCAGCAAAACTCACCGGGCAAGGCTGGCTCGTGCAACGGCGTTACCAGGAGGGATGCACGGGATCTACACAGGGATTTAAAAGCATCGTATCACTCCAGAGCCCCCTGGTTCCCAGCACAGGGCAAAAGCAACCTCAGCAATTCTGCTGGAGCATGGCGTGTCCAGAAAAGTAAACACCTCTGAAATAGAGCAGGCAGCCTGCCTGCATGGAAAGTCAGGTTTTGGGCTGCATCCAGACAGATTTCAAAGTGTATTTTACTGCTGTCTGGGTCTGCCTTTGCCTGTAAAGGCTGGCTTTTGTTTGGTTCTTTTAATATTCAGTGCTGTAAGGGCATTTTTGACAGCAGCACAAGGCCCAGGGCAGTACTGCACTCCTCCTTGCCTTTCTGTACTGGCTGGGGAAAAGAGCCTTAAGTCAGCAGAATCACAAAGTAGTTCAGGGTTTGCTTCCCTCCTACTGCAACATCCAAAGTGGGGAACTAACTCGCTACGGCATGGGGAGCCAACAGCAAGGGGCCTGGCTTTGTGCATTTTAAAGCAGACTAGAAACCCCACGTTAACAGGCCTCAGGAGATGCCAGGGCTGTGGGCAGCGCGGCCACGGGGAGGACGGACGGATAAGTCCCAGCTCTCCAGGACCAACATCTCCCCCGTTTCTCAAACACCTCTTGCCCGCAGAAGCCTCCTGCGCTCCCCTTGGCCGGGCTCTCCTTTGACAGAACTTAAGTTACAACTGGTTAAGTGGCCGTATCCATGCTCCTGGGGGAACGAGACGTGTAGCAGGACTGTGCCTGACTGGAAGAAGTCAGCAGAGAGCCCGAGTGCTCATAAATGCTAATAAAGTGCACAAATGCAGAGACGTCAGCTTCCTTCCTCCGAGGCTGGCATGGCCAGGGACAAGGACGTGCTGTGCTGTGTATCACCCATGTACCAGAGACCAGGACCAGCTCCTCGAATACCAGTGCCTCTCCCAAAACCGATCGATCTACTGGGAGGCTGCTTCAGCCAGGGGATCCACGCCAGTGGCTCCAAACCAGCTGCGGCGGGTGCCTGGGGTCCCTGAGCCCCTTGGCTGCCTCCCCACCCATGCACCCACGCACCCACGTGCCAGGTCCCCTTCCCCAGTGCAAGGGCCAGCAGCTCCAACCCTGGCATCACCCACGTCCTGGCGCAGGACCTGTGCAACGGAGCACACGAGGACAGTAAGTGACAGAGCGCGTAAGGGCACGGCTAGACCCACCCCGGCCAAGGGGGACAGAGCCCGGGGTGTCACCTCCCAGCTGAGAGGGGGCATCCGTGCAGACAGACGGCGTGGCGGCCGCTTGCTGCTGACCCCAGGAGGGACACGCGCGCCCAGCCTGGTCCCGGGGAACCCAGCCCCAGAGCCCTTGGGAAACAGAAACAGGGACAGTGTGGGGACCGGCTCTGCACGGGGGGCCGCGGGGTCCAGCAGCCAAGCGGAGCAGGCAGCTGGACGCGTGTGCTTCTCTGCTGGGGGGGGTCCTGGGTAATAAGGCAAGGTGCTTGACGTTACGAGAAAAGCGGCCAAGTGCAGAGTGCTGGACAAGGGGCGGTGAGACTCAGTCTGTCTTTCCCAGCTTCGCTATCAGCTCGTCACAGATCTTGGTCAGCTCCTCAATCTCCTGGTTCTGGAAGAAAAGCAGACCTTGAGGACCCCCGCGGCGGCACAGATGGGGGATAACGCTCGGGCCCATCTGCCACTGAGCCAGCTCCTACACCTGCCCCTGCGAAAGCTCCTCCACGCAGCATGCAGGTACCGCAGGGACCCCTGGGCTCACCCCTCCTCATCCCCAACAGATCCTGGTGCTGCGCAGAGACCCACAGCTGCCCAGCTGCAGCCCACGCGGCGGCTAGCGGGCACACATGAGCAAGCTCTGCCCATGCTGCAAGACAGCCAAACCCATGCCAGCCCTGAACCGGCAGCCACGTCACTGCCTGCAGCCTGGCAGAGCTTGCGTCTCCTTCCTTGCGAGAGGACACGGTTGTACACAGGATGTTCAGGGCAGCAAAACGGTACCCTGGAAATCCAGAGCAGAGCCAGCGCAGCTCCCAGGGTGGGTGCGTTACCTTCTGCTGGAGCGCTCTCTCCAGGGACTCCACCTTCATCTGCTCCTTGCGCAGCCCGGCGTGCAGCGCCGCGCTCTCGGCTTTGGCCTTCGTGCGCACCTGGGCGATCTCCTCGTTGGCTCTGCAGCGGGGTTTGGAGAGAAGGGGACGGCGGTCACATCTTTGGGTGCAGGCAGGAGCACCGCGGCACAACGTTAGACCGTGCGGCATCAGCAGAGCCTGGCTCCTGCTTGCCTGGATGAATCAGACGTGGTTTTCCCATATGGAAAACCTGCATGAAAGGGGATTAATTCAGCTCCTCCAAACTCCTGTATGGAAACTCTCCTTTCTCAGAGCAAAGCTAAACCAGTTCCTCACCCACCGCCCTCGGGGCTACGGTGTGTTGGTGAGCTATTGCTCATCAGCTGAGCCTGGGTAGCTGTGCCACCCCTTCACACACCGCAAACATGAGCCCTCTGAAACGTGGGAACTTGTTAAGCGACTGTAAATAGACTGCGAACCTCAGTTTCTCCATTAAAAAAAACTAAGCAGAGATCAGAGAAGCCGTTCAGGGATTTGTGCTGGCTTACTTACAGCCATTTTAAGTCACTTGAGCCTGAGGTTGTAAAAGGCAGCTTTTCACATCAATAAGCTCCTGCCTTCCAACCTCAGGGAAGCCAAATGGAGACACTGCCCTACAAGGTCTTTAAGCACCGAGAAAGCTCCTCAGCACGCCCAGCAGTCTCGTCCATCACCTTACTTGTCTAATTTTTCTTCTGCGTGGACTTTCAGGGCCTGATACCGCTGCTCTTCTTGCTTGACCCGGGTTAAATAATCTTGAGCACACTTCTTCAGAGCTTCTTCGTTCTGGAAAAAAAAAATATATCATCTGCATTGGGACTGAGCACAGAGATGTTGCTCTGATGGGATGATATATCCTGTTCTGAGTGTAAAATTAAAAGGCTTTAAATAGAATCAGCTTCTCTCTTATGCTGGAGCCCCTTATCCAGCTCAGCAGCATGGAAAAAACAGCGTGTAGATGGAGACAGGCTTTCCCGGGGCACGCTGCCCTGGCACCAGCTCTGCCCAGGGCGCGATGCTCTGCCGGAGAGCGCCGGGGAGGAGCGCGGAGAAGAGCCGGAGAAGCAGGCTCCCCGCAACGGCTTCCCCTGGCATGTGAAAGACTCTTGGCTCGTTTATCAGAAAGCGAGCAGAGGAAAGCAAGCGAGCGGTCCCCCGCGCAAGGGCCGGGGCATTGAAGCAGCGCTGCATGGGACGGGAGAGCCACGGTGCTGCAGCACGGGGCAAGGTGGGGGCAATGCTGCACGGGAGCTCTGCGCCCAGGGACCGGGGCTGCAGGGAGAAAGAGGAAACCAAGGTAAGGACCTTCTTAAAGCCTTCTAGGACGCCCTTCAGGTTTTCATATCTCCTGAAGAGATCCGACAGGGACCTCTCCACTGAGTTTAGGTCTGCCAGAGCCTGGTCTTTTTCCATCGTGAGCTGCTGCAGGTTCTTCTGAGACGTCATGTTTGTCCTCTGCTCATCCTCTGTGATGGAGAATAAACAGCAGGGACACGGTGACTCGGGGGGGACGGCTGCGGCAGCCAGCTCCCTGCCCCGCGGGCCCGGCCAGGCGACGGCACCTTACCTATCATCTGCGCAATGGTCTTCTCATACTCAGCCACTATTTTCCTGGAAGGGAGAAAAAAAACCAGGTAAGAAGCAGCAGTTTTTTGCAGACACACACCTACAGCTCTGCTGCCAGCAAACTGCCCCAGGATCATCCCTTCCCCACGCCACAAAGGCGGCCCAAGCAGCAGCCTGTCTGCAGAGCCCCAACTGTTGATGCTGCAACTCCCACCATCGCTCCCCTACGCTAAGACCTCCCTCCAGCCGCGGCCGCTCGGGCCGGCGCAGCTAATGGGATTTTATTCCTGCGACAAAGAAACCAGCAGGCTCAGCACAGCACAAGCACAAAGAGTACACATCCCCTAACATATCCCACCCTGATGATGATGAGCCGTGTCATCCCATTACAGCCCCGCCAACCCACCTCCCAACGGGGAACGCACACAGCGCCGCACCGTGCAGGGCAGCGGGCAGGCGAAGGTGCGAGGAGAGGGCTTTTACCTCATCTCTACGGCTTTTACCTCATCTCTACAGCTTTTACCTCATCTCTAAGACTTCCTGGCGGCTCTCTTCGTATTTCTTCTTCCACTCGTTTGCTTCGATCTCCTTTGTGATTATCTAGGTTGCAGCAGACACAGGACGCTCGGGACGTGCTCGGGGTGGTTTCCCTTGCTGCCCCAGGCCTGCGACACGCTGGGGACCAGAGCTGCCCCCGCTCCCCCCCGCAGCGCCAGCCAGGATGGGGTCCGGCGAGGGGCAGCCCCGGGGTGGCTGTCACGCTGGGGTACGCCCCAGGAGGACAGGGTCCCCGCTCGTTACCTCCTCTCTGATGAGCGTGAGCACGGCCGTCTTCTCGGATTCACTGAGGCAGATGCCGTCCAGGGGACTCTCGCTCCTGCTCACGCTGGTGACGGCTGCGGGAGACTTGTCCATGGAGCACAGCCCGGGATTGCCCTGGGGGGAATTTCCCAGCTGGGACGCTGCGTGGGTTTTCTTTCCACCCTGCCTCTCCTGTTTGGGGTGCTCTCCCCCATTTTATCAGCCTCTATTCAGGCACCAAACCTCCCTACCTGCACACACTGACAGCTCAGAGCATGGTATCAGAGACACCCGGCAGAGCCCATACGGGGATTTTAGTGCACTTTCTGCCCAGTCCCTTACTGGGAGCTGGGGCTGACGCTGTAGGACACCCACAGGTTGCCCTGGGGCTTGGCATCCCAAAGGGGAGACAGAGCAGGGGCCCATTTTGGACGGAGGAGACCCAGCTCTGAGCAGCTCACGCCCGACACCCCTTCACTTTCCCCATGGCTGATTTCAAACTATCTGTCTCCAGCCTGGAGGATCTTTGCTGACCGTGAGCCACGCATGGGGGGGTCTGCCAGGGTCTGGGTTGCCTGTCTCCATCACCTCCGGGTCAGGGGGAGATGTCACTGCAGCCGATGCACCCAAAGTGCTGCCAGCAGCTGCAGGGACATTTGCTGGGTCGTGCTGATCGCCCTGAATGCAGAAGGGAGCTGGTGGGGGAGAACAGCCTTCACCTCCCTGCAGAGCAGGGTCTGGCTGGCCCAGCTCTGAGGCTGCTCCCGCTCTCCTTCCCGAGGGACAGCCCCACTCATCCCACACTGCCCCAGCTGGCTGGGAGAGCTCCGAAATCGGAGACGCTCGCGCAGGGCTCCTGGCACCCTCCCCTTTCCATTACGGGTGCTTCTCCAAGGGACGAGGTGGTGGTACCCCCATTGCTCACTGCTTTCTCCCCCAGAGCCCAGCTCCTTTTCACCAGTGCTGCAGCCAAAGGGCCCAAACTGGGGGGGGGAGAGCTCAGCCCCGTGACCCAGGCGCCGAGTCCTGCCTGGACGTCGGCCCCACCTCGGGGGGGTCCTGCAGTCTGAAAGGCCTCCAGAAAAGCATTCCTTCAAACCGAGGCTTACACCACCGCCTGTTCCTCCTTTTATCATCCCAGCTGAAGTGACAGCCCCGCGCAGCCATCTCCTTGGGAACCAGCTGCCAGGCCATAAATAGAGAAGTGCTTTGGAGGAAGCAGGCTGCTTTTGCCGTGTTTTGGAAACCAGAGCACTAAAGCACTTCTCTCCCCGCCTCCTCCCCTGCGCTTTGACTGCTGCCCAGCTTCAAGCACGACCGAGCCCTTCACAGGCTCTCACAGCTCTGCTGCCCGTAGCAGTGGGCAAGCGACGGCCGGTGGCAAGGAGCCACCCCCGGGAGCAGGTTTACATCCAGGCAGCCTAAGACTGGGGAGGTTCAACCCCGTGTGGTTTTGGCAGCAGCCTCCCCCAGCATCTCCCAGAAGCAGGCGCGCACCTGAACACCTGCAAGCACCTCTGCCCACTGCCGGCCCCACGGCAAATCCTCCCACGCTGGGGCTTTGGGATGACCCCGGCTCGTCTGCAGGAGCAGAGTCTGCCCACGCTCTCCCCAGCACCAAACAAAAGGTTCACTTTGCCTAATGTCCTTGTGGGGCTTAGCAGAGTTAAATCTGTCTCAGAGAAGCTAATTTTGCTGATGTTGCTAATCTCATTGTCATCTGCTTGTCACTCCGAGCAGCTTTGGCCAGGGGCGGCTAAGCTGGCACGGGGTCCCCCCTGCAGCGGAGGGGTCTCGGGGCCACTCCGATGGCTCCCCGCGGCACATCAGGGGTGCCCCTGTGCAGATGTGCCGCTGCCGGGGTGCCAGGGTCACTGGTGGCTGCAGAGCCAGGGCTGTTTTCATTAATCCCCGTCTCTGCTGTCAGCCGCCTTCCTGAAAGCAGCGTTTGAGGACCCGCTGTAGAAGGCACAGGCACCAACCGGCCATCAGGGCCAGCCCTGGACTCCGCCACGTGAGAGACAGCCCATCCTGCGGCTCGTCCCTTCCCCGTGATCTCCTCTGCCCTTTCACTGTCATTCAGCCACTTCCAAATGCAGCGTTTGCTCTCGTTGCCCTCCCACGGCTGCAGCCCTGGCTCCCCACCAGCCCTGCTCCATCCCCGGCATCTCTCCCTCCCACCCACGAGCAGCAGCGCCCACCCGGGAGGGAGCCGTCCTCTGCCAGGCTCCTCCTGGCCTGCCGGGAAATCACCGCTATTTTTATCAAGTCCCTGCGTGGGCTTTTCAAGAATTTGAGCTCCCAAAGAAACTCCTTTTGGTAGCATTTCTGTGATTAGCAGCAACGTTTGCTGCAGCTTCCCCCAGGCAGCGTCTGGGATGCAGGAGATCAGCCCTCCCGCAGCCCCGCCGCCCTGCTGAGCCCCACGCCAGCGCCCGCGCAGCCGCCCGGAGCCTCCCTGCAGGCGAGGGAGGAGGAAGCAAGAGGCACTCACGGGGAAGATGCCAGGCTCATCCTTTTCCATCTGCTTGGAGATCTCCTTTTCAAAGCCTAAAGACAAGGAAACACAACCTTTTAGCTACCTGGAAACAAAATCCTGGTGGCACATGCAGATTTGCTGGGATGCAGAGGGGTACCCCAGAGTCTCTATGTCCCTTGAGCTTCCCCTCCCAAAAGGCTTCTTTGCCCTCAGCTCCTGCCCTCGCAGGGAGGATGCACCCTGCATCCCTGCCCCGGCTCCTGCCCCTGCAAGGAGGATGCACCCTGCATCCCTGCCCCAGCTCCTGCCCCTGCAGGGAGGATGCACCCTGCATCCCTGCCCCGGCTCCTGCCCCTGCAGGGAGGATGCACCCTGCATCCCTGCCCCGGCTCCTGCCCCTGCAGGGAGGATGCACCCTGCATCCCTGCCCCAGCTCCTGCCCCTGCAGGGAGGATGCACCCTGCATCCCTGCCAGCCTCTCCTCCTGCACTCCCCGGAAACCAACACTCCCCTCTGGTGGCAGTTCAGCCCTGTGCCTGTGTCCCCACAGCTGCCACCCACACCAGCCATTCCCTGGGACCGCAGGGGGCCGAGGAGGAGGAATGAAGCTGCACGGGTCATTTTGCACTTTGCTGGCCGGCATGGGCAGGATGCATCCCTGGGATGAAGCCCAGCTGCTCGGGCCACTCCGAATAGCACAAGCCTCAGCCCACGCCAACTGGTCCCAACGCCCTCCAAAGGAGCGGCCACACGGCCCCTGCTATTCTTAACAGCAGCGGAGAGAAGATAAAAGCCGTCTCCTCCCGCCTGCAGCACGCGGGACACCCTGCCATCTCACATAGCCTGGGAGATAATTTATGAACCTCACTCAAACAACTGCAGACATGACTGGCTACTCACATGTTAACTGGGCAGAGAAAAGAAGTATTGCTAGAGCCCAGCTAGGAAAGGAAGGAGGCAACGTAACGCTTGTGACTGCAGATTTCCTCGTGTTTCCCCCCGTTTCTCCCTGCGCCCTGGTCAGCGGCTGCTTGCCACAGCTCACAGCACCATCCCCGCAGCCAGCACCGAGCCCGCGCACCCCTGCCTGGCCCTCTGAGACGAGCAGCAGTGAGTAAAACCTCCCAGCCTCTCTGCTGACCATCACATTTTTCCTCCCTGTAGAGACAAAGGACTGTTTTCCTCTCTCTCGAGCCTGCAGCTCTGCACAGCATTCAGGAGAAATGATTAATGCACAGGGGAGAGCCGCAAACCTTCCGTGAGGTGATTTCTCCTGCTTGCACCTGCAACTTTGCTACTGATTAAATGCCATGTTGCCTGGCTTTTAATTATTTTTTAATGGATTGCTCAGAGAGGCTAATTACATAGGAGACTGACAGCAAAATGCCACCAAGAGCATTAGCAGAGGTCTTCTGTAGCGACGTGGAGATCTCAGCCCTTGTGCCGGGACACTGAGCCCCAGCAGCTCTGCTCCTGGCCCAGGTTTTGAGCAGAGCACCCTGCAACCCGGGAGGCAGGGCACGTGCATCGGGAGCATCCCAGCTCAGCCCTCGTCCCAGCTCAGCCCTCGTCCCAGCTCGCCACTGAACACTGGTTTCAGGAGGGAAATAGTGCAGATAAGCAATGAGAGGTTTTGTTATAACTTGCGGCAGCCTTTAGCCCTGGCAGTGTAAATAAACTGTGATGAAGCCGCATTGCCTCAGCGGCACCAATTCACTGCCAGAGGCTGCAGCGATTGCCTGGGTGCACGCACGGCGCATCTCCAGAGCCAGAGGCAGCGGGGATACTCCTTACCTGCCTCCGTACCGTGCTTCGCCGCCGGCACGGGAACGTTCGAGCACTCAAAGTACTCCAGGTCATCTTCTGGCTCACTCTTCTTCTCCAGGCTGGCCGGTTTCTGTGCGGAGGTGGTGGAGGCCAGCTTCTCCTCATCAGTGGCATGCCCATCCCGATTTGCAATATCTGGGATTTCGGAGATCAGCGCTCCTTCATCCTGCAGGATCAAGGCATGCAGTTAAGCAGGGCTGAGCTAATCCATGGGGATCAGGCAACCAGGCTGCCTGGACAGCCCGTGGAAAGCACGGGAGGCTTAGCATCCTCCGACAAGCTGCTCCCCACCAGCTCCTTGGCAGGTTTTGGCAGAAGGAAACACATGGTGCTGGGGACAGAAGCGATTAAAAAGCAAAATCCATTAACCCGACCGCAGAGCTCGGTGCTTTGCTCCGGCCCACACTGGGGACAGGGCTCAGATACTGCACGCGCGTGGTCCCTAACAAACCACGTGGAAAACAGGGAGCGTTTCCCAGCCAGGACACCCCCGCTAAGGCACCGGCTCAGCCTGGGGGTGAGCACCAAGCACAGCCCTCCTCCCTCCCATCCCACCGCAAACCGCCCACGGAGAAGATGTTCTCCCCGCCGCCGGGAGCTGCTGCTTCCAGGGAACCGGCCCTTTGCTCAGGTGTTGCTGCAGGCACACGCCAGCCCGAAGCTCAGCCAGCCCAGCTCTCCCCACGCCACCGTCCGGGCTGTCCCAGCATCCTGCACCTCACCAGCAGTTCCTGGGGTCGGATCCCACGTACCTGAGCGCAAACGTCCAGGACCAGGGACTGTGTCTCGTACTGCTTCACCTTGCAGCCGCTCCTGCAGGGGAGAGAGAAGTGGCCGGCTGAGGCGCGGGCTCGCGTGGGCCGCGCAGGGAGGAGGCAGGGGTGCGTGCGAGACAGCCCAAGCAAGGGGAGGCAGCCCCAGCGCTAGCATTGCACCCCGCTGCGCGCCAGCAACCCCACTCACCAGTGAAATATCGAGGCAGAGCAAGTTCTGGAACGAACAGAAGGAACAAGCAAACAAAACACACGACTACAGAGCAATTGGGTTTGCCTTTGAGGTGTTTATTCCTGTTGAAGGTAAGGATCAGAGAAAGGTGCTGACAGCGAGAGAGGCAATCACCAAGGAGCCGGCAAAGAAAGATTTCGCTTGCTGCTCCCTCGCCCTGCGCATCCAGCGCGACAGCATCCTGAGGTCTGAGCGCACACTGATTTTCTGCAGGAAGGAACCATTTCCAGGCTGTCTCGTGCCCTGTCCCTGCAGCTGAAGGTTGGTCTGGGAACATCTCCGCAGCGTCCATGCGTCTCCCACGTGAGTCAGACCCGCACAGCCGGGGCGGAGGGCTGCTGGTTAGAGAGCTCTGCTTTGCTTGCAGGAGCACCAGGGCAACCCGCTGTGCCTTGAACGCTCCCTCCGCCAGATGCAAACACTGTCCCAAGGAGAAGGGCCTTGCAGACGGGAGAAGGTCAAGCTCAGGCTGCTCTTGCAGGTGGTCCCGTGGCTGGATGCCCTCCAGCGAGGGCAGCTCTCCCTGGGACTTTGTCCTGTGTTCCTCAAAATGCTCCATCCCGGAGCTTGGCTGCACAGGCCCGCAGGCACAGCCGCATCCTGACACACCGGGCATCAGCATCGTGAATCAGCTTGAGGCCGCGGAGGGACAGCTGTGGACCAGCCCCAGCAGCACTGGGTCCATGTCACCGAAGCCCGCGGGGGCTGAGGGAGTCGGCGGTGAGATGAAGTGCACCCCAGCACTCGCCTCTGGCTCTCCTGCATCTCACTCCATGTTTAGCAATCGCCCCCAGCTCGCTGCCATGCCCGAACCCCCCAGAAGAGAGATATTCGCTAAGCTGGAGCGTGACAGCCCCCTACGGATAGGTGGGGAGGGATCTCCACCTCCAGCCTCAGCACTCCCCGCCACGGGGACACGGGCAGAGGCTGGAGCAGGACTGCAGTGAGCCGTACCAGCGCCTAAAGAATCGCCCTCACCCGCTTCGCTCCAGCCTCCCCGTCCCATCGCACACGTGCGCCAGCAGAGCACAACGGGCAACGTGGCACAGCACACGGAAATTTTATTTGCACACTAACATGCACACCTGGGTCAGACTGAAAAAAAATCCCTCTTGGCTCTTTCTCCATCACACCCTAATGTGAGCAGCTAAACTGCAGCTCACCGTGTCCTCCTCCACCTCTCTGCTCTGCACCATCTCCTGGGGCCGGTGTTACCGCACCATCTGGCAGCTGGTTTGATCTCCCGCACTGACACCAAGATAACAGCTCCATAATTCAAGGGGATGGGGAAAGGGGGAGAAGACGGCCAAGGCAGACGGCCCTGGCCCTGCCCCACAGCCCCCGAGGCCAGGACAGGCACAGCCGCCCATGCAGGGGTTACCAGTGTAACCGTTTGGGATAAACCCAAATGCAGGCAGCGCTGCCTGCGTGCCTGCCTGACGCACGGGCAGACCCGCCGGGCTGTGGGTCCCGCATTAAGAGACAGACATCCACTGTTGAACGTCGTGCTGTAAAAAGGCAGATCAGTTCTCAGCCGAGACACAGATGTCAGTGCTTGAGCCCAGCTCTAATTTTGTTCGTGCATATGGCAGGCGGCACTAAGCGGACAAGAAGGGCATTGGGACGGATGACATAAGATCAGGAACTAAGCCCAGGACGCTCCTTCCTCCGACTCCCCTCGCACGAGAGCGGAGCGTGGATGAGCCCAGAGGGTCCCGGGGGGCTGACAAGCTGCAAGAGACACCGAGCATCGCCGGGAGGCTAAACAGGGGTAACGCCGGTCCCTCCTGCGCGCCCTGCCCGCGGGACGGAAGCGCAGGGCAGCCCTGGGGGGGCACGGCACGGGGCACTCGATATTTCACTGGTGTCCCACCGCGGGGCTGCTCATGCTGGGGGTACAGCACGGCCCCGCGGCAGCAGCACAGGTCGCAGGGCAGTGAACGAAGGCTGTTTTACTCGAGCCACACTATCTAACCCATCCAGGATCTCGCAGCCCAGCTCCACCGCCCCGGCTTTGGGCACAGGAGGGATGCTTCAGGGTAGAGCCACGAGCAAATCGGCTCTGGCAGCCACCAAAGATCTAAAGAGAGCCCTGTTTGGAGCTGGCTGTGATGGCAAAGCTCCCCCGAGACGACATCCCGGAGCCAGAAGAGATAACCCCTGACTCCCTCCCCTCCCCTCCCAGCTGATCCTTTCCACCCTACCCCTCTACAGCAGCTGCCTCCCTGGTGGTTTTGCACGGGAGGGGGCGAAAGACACCCTCATCTCCAGGGCCAAAATCTACCCATCTTTGCAGGGACCTGGATGGCACAGGAACGTGCTCCCCCTCCGTTAGCCGACGCACTGCTTTCGAGGCCTGGTATATCATTAAAAGGCGTTGCAGGTGGGCATGCCGCGGGAGCAAGCACAGGCGCACGCCGCGGCTGCAGCCCTCCTCTCCTCTCCTCCCTCGCCCCCAGGCACTCGCCAGCCTGAGCTGCCCCGGGGACCCGGCCCGAGAGGCGCAGGGCACACATCAGACAGCGGAGAGCATGAGTCCAAGGGCAAGAAGGAGCGTGCATGCCATGGAGACAAGTGGGGCCAGCACACACCCAGAGAGAGAGGACAAAAACCAGCAAAGGAAAACAAGAAAGAAATACAGAAGAGAGTACTTACAACAGAAAACAGAGAAATTTCACTTGTTCAGTAGTCCTGATGCACCAAAGCATGGACAGGGAGAGAGACAGACAGATGGAGAGAAGAAGAGCGCGTGAAAAGGCCTGGATATTAACTCTCATCTGGAAAAGCACAGTGAGTTGCCCAGCTCTGTCTTTTTGGAAGGAACACGCAGATAAAAGGTGCTCTGATTCTGCATTTGCTATTCCTGGCGGCGGGATGAGATTCAACCACAAATCCCGCTGCCGGGGGAGGCGAGTGCCCGGAGCAGCCCATGCTGCTTGGAGGTGACGGAGAGGAAGCCTGAAAATTCCCCGCCGCCTCCCCTCACCGCCAGCTCCTGCTCGCCCGTGGCCACACGCAGGAACGCCAACTCTGAAAAAAACCTGTACCAACACTCTGCAAATATTTCTCAAAGAAAAAAATCCAACACACCCTTATTTTTGCCTGCTAGGTTTTATCTGCTCGCTCTGTAAAAACCCACTCTCTAGTTTTCCCACCAGAGGATTCATTAGCAGGGTGATGGCTTGTTCTGGCTTTACTGTCAAACCAGCCACAGACTCTGTGCTCCTGAAACTTCCCCTTTTAAGCTGATTTCCTGCTTAACCCCGCAATGGGTTCCGATTACCCGTTAAATGCAATCACAAAATATAGTGGAAGGACCCAAAATTGGCTGGGCAGTTATTCCCTCGTGCAATATCCCCTCTGCTTCCCTTGCCTGCGGAGAGACCCTGCGGAGGGAGGGCAGGCAGAGCCAAGCCCGGCTCAGCAGCAGCTGTCTTAAACGTCAGGCTGGGACTCCAGCGCTGCCCAGACACAGGCTGGAGGGCATTTGCGATACAACAGGTGAAATACCAAGAAAATAGCAAGATTTAGCCATTAAACCTGTTCCCAGAGGATGGAATGCTATCTGCATTCCCAGGAGGCACTATGAAACATCACCATTTACATGGGGGTTTTAAATAGCACGGTTCAGGAACTAAATATGCACTTAAATAGTTCAGCAAGGAACAACAAGCTCCCTACCGCCTGTGCGGATGTGATGAAAGCAACAATCAATCTGCCTGTTTAACCTCTATTCTCTTCCCCCATTATAAAAAAGGAAATTCAGCGGCAGCTCACAAAACGTCCCAGCAGCATCTGATTAACCAGACCCGCATTCGCGAGCTTCAGAAGACCTGCAAACCCTGGTGTGCGCTCGGCAAGCCCTGCAGGCTCAAGCCTCCGTCAGAGGTTTGCTCTGACTCCGCAACCCTACACCTCGGCCCCACGAGCTGGAGCCCCGAGGGGATCTCCAAAGGGGTGATCCTGCGAAGCGGGTCCCGATCCAGCCCTCCCCGCTCTCTGTGGGACCCAGGGCACCGGCAGCGCTCCGGGACACCCGTCCCTCTCCTCCCACCCGCTCCTGAGCGAGCGGAGTGCCGGCATGGAGAGGGGAGCTGCCCTTCCACCAGGACAAGGGGTGGATAAAACCGGGGCGGCAGCAGAACCCGGGGTGCGCATCGGTATTTCGGGCTCGCTCAGAAGGCATGGGGGCAGGAGCACCATCACCACCACCACCGCCACCACCTGCCTGCGTGCAGTGGAACGGAGGGGGCCGCCAGCCCCCAGCCGGCCGCCCGCTCCGCGCGCACCGGCACTCACGTTATCAGGCGCGACTTGGGCTTCTTTGGGGAGTCTCTGCCTTTCACGAGATCGTCCTGCACCTCCAGCGTCTGAGACTCGAGGATTTCGTTGAGGCTGTTGTCGGCAGTGGGGCAGGAGTCGGCGGTGGTGCTGGCGAGGGTCTTGGTGGGCTTGAAGGGATCCACGGAGTCAAAGTTATTGGGGTCGAAGTGGTAAGAGCCCTTGGGGAGAGTCGGAGAGTTTCGCAGCGCTGAGCTGCCGCCGAAGGGGTTGAGACCCGGGCTGTCCCAGAGCGCGGGACCCCTCTCCGCGTCCTCGGCTGGTTTCTTGGGGGGCTCTCGGTGTCTCTTCGGTGTCAGCTTGCTGGCCGGGATCCTGCTGCCCTTCCTGGGTGCAGCCCTCCTGGCCTCCGCGCTCTCTCCCGCCTCTGTACAATCGACCCCAGGTTTCGGGACCTGCTCTTTGGGCTCCGGGGCCGGGTCCCCCCCCAGCTCACCGGGGCTGCCGCTGGGAGGGGGGAGGCGGCGTGGGGTTGCCGGGGGGGAGCTCTGCAGCCGGCAGCCCCCTGCCACAAAGGGGTTTACGCTCTCGTCATACTGCTCAGGGTCAAACTGGTAGGATGCTTCAGGCACCGGGGTCTCCTCTGTGGTTTCTTCTGTTTTCCTCCCCAGCAAAGGTGTTTTCCCTTTCCCAAGCTGGCCCCGGCTGGGCGAGCACTCCTGGGCCAGGGCATCAGCCTTCGGCTCCACCAGCCCCGTGTCGGCGTCTGCTGCGTCCTCTCCTGACATGACCCGCTCCCCGGCGGCTCTGCCCGCATGGGGCACCGGGGCTGGCTCTGCAGCGGGCACGGCAGCGCAGCCAGCGTCAGCCCCGCTTCCCAGCGCAGCCAGGGGCTGGGTTTCAGCCGGCAGCTGTGTCAGGGACGAGTCTTCGGGGTTGCATTCCCCTTTAGTATCCGAGTTGGCTTTAGTGGCTCCAATCTCCGGTTGAGCCTCATCTTTGGGGTGCTTCCCAGGCGAGCTGTCCCGGTGGGCCTCCCCTACCAGCAGGTCACCATGGCCACTTGGCTCTGAAAAGATAAAAGGAGCCGGTTAAACCCCCGCCTGCCGTGCACCCCCTTCCAGAGGGGCTCCTCTCCCCTCCTCACAGCTGCTCCAGGGTCAGATTTTATGGGGGACCCGCTGACCCAAGGCTCAGCCTCCCCACCTGCCAGAATGACCGTGTAACCCCGGCTTCAAGCACTTTCTGTAAAATCCGAAGCCCGTGAACACAGCGCAGAAAACGTACATAAATTGCACGCCGAGGGCGAGCCCCGTGAGGTGTTGTCTGCACCGTGCCAGCAAACCTACCAACATCTCCATTTGTGTCTTTCCTCTGCCCACTGCTTGCTCCCACCCTGGGTGGTGGCAGCGCCAGAGGGGCTTCGCAAAGCCCAGCAAGGCTCCCGAGGACCAGACGCCGGCTGGGACCGACCATGGGGCGGCTGCTCCCAGGGCAGAAACACCGGCATCCGAGTGGGAATGGCAGCGACAGGGAGTCACTGCTCACCTGGGCGGAGAGTTAAAAACTACCAAGAGGAATTTAGGGAAGTATGACATGAGAAAACACCCTGAAACGTGATTAAGCAGGCTCTGGGGCGAATGGGAATGGGATGCTGTGCTTCATGAATAAGCACATAACAGGCTGCAGCAGGGATTTGGGGGTCAGCCGCCTGCAGGGCTGTGGAGCTGGCTGAGCACCAGGCAGAGGGAAGCTGCCCGATGCAAACTGCTCCCCAGAACTCGGCTGCCGCACCCCAAGGCGTGGGAGCAGGTTTGACAGCACTTCTGCTCTCCCCCAGCACCCCAGCCCTCGCTCTCCTGCAGAGCCTCAGCAGTCCCGACAGGCGCCCAACGTGGGGCTGCCGTGCGGTACGCACAGTCCTTGCCCGCACCAGGGCACCGCTCCGCCGCCGGCGGAGACACACGGCCATCCCTGCAAAGCGCGAGCTCCAGATACAGCAGCTGCACGTGGTCGATGCTCACAAACCATCGCTGCAATGCAGAAATGCGAGGAGCCAAAGTGCCCGGAGAGCAAAAACCCTGCGTGCTGGATGGGGTGGGAGGGAAGGGGGGCAACAGCAGAGCAATGAGATGCCCAAAGAGCAGCGAGCCCGCAGGAAAGGGCCTGCCGGGAGCAGGGCGCGGGGAGCCACTCTGCTCAGCACCGCGCCTGCCCGCGGTTTCCATCCTGCCTGCCGGAACTCGGCCACACGCTGCCTGCACCCCTGCCTGCAGAAACCCTGCCTCTGCATTTATACAGGGCTCACCACGCTGCTGTCAGAGTTTCTTAATCACAAATCCTGATCCATGACTTAATCACTATTACTCCAATCCCTTCCCCTAAATCCTTTTACTGTTTAATCTTTTCTTTGCTGTCAGGGGATGGGGAAGCTCCTTATCCACCAAGGCATCCTGAAAGCTACACCCACCAAGCACCTAGAGCCAGGACCTCAGCACAGGCACGAGAGGAAAACACCCGGTGTCACCTCCACACAGCTCATCTGCGCCTCTTCTCCCACGTCTCAACCAGGGACGATTGCGCAGACTCCCGGGATAAGGCAGAACGGGATGCTGGGGTGCTCAGCACCCATCAGGGAGCGCGCAGGACCCGCAGCTCTCGCTGGCACCTTTCTGGGGAGGCACAGCCCAGCCAGCTCCTCCAAGGGCACAACAAAACCAGTGCTCGCCTGAGGACCAAACTGGTTTGAAAACCTGGCTGGGATTTGCAACCAGCTCACGTTTCCTGGTGACCAAGGGAGTCACAGGCTGGCAGAAGGAGGAAAGTGAATCAGGCAAATATCTGGTCCCTGGGCTAATCCAAGACAGGGAGCCAGCAACCCTGACTCAGCTGATGGCTTGTGGTTTGCATAATTGATCTCCAGGATGCTAAAAGCCATGGAAATGAATCATGAGGGGCTGTGTGCTCCCTGAGACTGCAAAAAAGCTCCCTCCAACTGCAGAAAAGCTCCCTCCAAATAGACATTGCCTTGCCACCCCAGAAAAATGCATCGGTAAACACAAATCCAGTGGAAACGTACTTGGAGTGCAGCCAGAAAACACTCCGAGGCAGTGCCTGCCAGGCCTTTCCATCACCGGCAACCAGGAAAACCTCCTTAACAGACCCCAAAGAAAACTTTATTACACTTGCTGTGCTGCTCAGATGTTTTAAACCTCACTGAGACAGCCCTGAATAGAAGAACAGACTTCAAAGTCAGGGCAAAAGGCACCTTTTAAATGCATTTTACATTCCCACCGGAAGGTTTTGCAGCTGCCGTTCTCACAGACATGAGCCCATCCTGGTTTCTAACCCAAGCAACGAGTAATTATGCCTTGAATAACAAGCAGTCGGCACACAAACCACCTCTCCTCCTTGCTGTGGATGTCTGCAGGGCGGGGAGAGAAGAAGGGATGGTGCACATGACCATCGCTCAGAACAACCATTTCTTCACCAAAATTACAAGAACCACCCGCCCAGGTCTGCCAATTTTGTGATTCACTCGCTTTCTGCACCCGAGACAGCTCAGCTGCTCCGCTCCCCGCTGCCTGCAGCACAGCCTGCTCGCTCAGCCAGTCCGAGAGGCTGAGGAACTGGAATATACTGGGAGACAGAAGGCGTGGGTGAAGGACAGCTCGGGAGCTCGCCAGCAATTTTGGCAGTCTTCTGAAGTAGGACTGTCCCTCCTGCAAGCTCTGGGGGTTTTTTTCCCCTTCCCTGGCTACGAGACAGGCATTAATCACTTGTGCGAGCTAACAGCCACGCTCAGCACTGCATCTGAGCAACGGCCCACGGGAACCGAGAGGAAGGAACGAGAGCCGAGGGAGCCTGCCCACCTCCGCCGCAAGAACCCATCCCGGCCCTCCCCACGCTCACGCGATGCCCCAGAGTCCCAGTTTTCAAGCCCTGCTTGGGCTGAGCTATTCACCTCCCTGGAGGAGCCCAGCCTCGGGGGCTGAGGTCACCCCGGGACGGGGTCACGTTGGCACCGAGATGGCTCCATACAGAGGACACAGGCAGGCAAAGCTGTGAGGTCCATTACTTCTCTGGAGAGCGCTGCCGGGATGACGGTAGGGGCAGAGCCCTCGCCACAGGGACCGGCCGGGACCACGGGTGCTCCCAGGGCACCATTTAGGGCTTCAGCTGCTTCTCGCAGGGATGGAGAGCCAGCCCCTGCCCCTCCTGCCTGCCGATGAGAGCAGGACAAAAACCCCTCCTGTAAAGCAGTCCCAAAGGTGATGGCATCCCAGGCAAACCCACCCCACACAGGTCCCCCTGCCCAGCAAGGGCTGGGGGGGACAGCCTGGCCGTAAGCCCCCCCCGGCCCCAGCCAGGCGGCTGCAGTTCCTCCCCCTGTGCATTTCCTCTGCCTCCAACGCAGCCTCCCATCAGCCGCCAAACAACCGGAGCCCACGTTCCTGCGGGAACAACTGCACAGGATGCAGAAACCAGTGACCCGAAGGGCTTCGGGGCCCTTGGAAAGAGCCGAGGTCCGCACTCCAGCCCTGCAGCTGCCCGGCTCTGCTGGGTACGAGCATCGTGATAACCTTGGTGCAGCATTGCCTATTCCCCAGGGAGCCCTTCCCAACCTCAGCGAGCTGCGTGCGGCTCTCCCTGTTCTTCCACAGCCTCTGCACGCATTTACATCCCGAAGCGAGCACGGCTCCCCGCCACCGCCGTGCAGTCACGTTGGAGAGCCGCCGCGCTGGCTCAGCACGCACTCCCTCCACTCACGTCTCCTGCCAGGGAAACCAGCCTGCAGAAACAGGCAGTGCTGCCCCAGCCCAGCCGCCTCACCAGCCATCTCGCTGCCTTAACCCTCCTTTTGGGCCGAAACGGTGCCGAACGCCCCACGGGACCCCAGGAGAAGGCAGTTTGGCAGCCAGGCTCCCGCGCACGCTGGCCCACGGCACGCAGCTATCCCCCTGGGACCGGCTCTTCGCACAGGCATCCCAGCAGGTGCCGTTCAGCAGCATCCCGAGAAGGTGACCCCCAGCTCTCCCGTTTCACCTCCGGCACTGTGCCGCCCTGCAGGTGGGGACATTTTAGTTCCAGCATGAAAACGGGCACTGCCAGCAGCAAGGCATGCTCAGTGACTCCAGGATCCATCCCAAACACAGATCCAATAAAAGGCACTCTGGATCCCCCAAAACAGCAGTAGTACCGGCCGTGCACGGAGCACGAACCTGCTTCTGGTCCGGCCAGCGTACGTGGAGGGGATATTACAAAGTGAAAATGGAGATTTTATCCTCTCCAAAGAAAAATGTCCAGACAGGACAGTCTGGCACCGCAGAAATAGGCACTTTGTGCATGTGCATTATAATCGTTACACTTGTCTTCCTTAGGCTGAAATTACACCCAAACACCGACTAACTAAACAGCTTTTCTACATGCCATCCCTCGCTCCCTGAAATGAATCAGAAGAACTTGGCGGCAGCCGTGCTGCCAAGCAAAGGCTCCGCGCCCTTTTCATCCCACATACAGCCACCAAGTGAAGCAGCAATGATCCTCTGCACAGCCCTGAATGCCAAGCGCCGGCGAGAACAACCCCTCCACTATCCGCAGCCTTTGATTCGGCTCACGCTTTGTGCACAGCCTGAGTCACGCATTTCTCCCCTTCCCGACCCACTGGCACAGGCAGGCTGAGCACAGGATATCTGGCCGCTACGTTCGGCTTAGGCTTACGTAGCTAACGACTTTTTTCCTCTTTTGGCTTTCTGCTTTTGTTTAACAGACGTTGATCTATTTTTAAATCTATTCTGTTAAGAATTAGCATACCAGCAAACGATGCTGCCGCTAACACACCGGAAAACACGTGCCCTGCATCAGGGTAACAGAAGTAAAAGCTGATGAGCCTGCTCCCACCGCTGACGGTTCCGTATTTATTGCTTCTGCTCATATCCTTGTACAGATTATCTCCTTTAGCAAGAACGGGATAGAATTAGTGATCCTGAATGGGCCCGAAGCCTAACCGCAGCCCGCTCCCCACGGCGATGGGACCGGCTGAATTTTTGCCCCCGAGAACAGGGTTTAATGCACCCAGGCCACCTCTCAGCTGTGCGCAGAGCAGCCAACCCCCGCTATCACTTCTGCCTTACGAGTTTCCTAACCCTATTTATTCCCACGTAAGGGTGAGACTGCGGCTGTAAGACAGACAGGGGTCTGCTCCTGCTGGTCCCCCCGAGCCCAGGAGAGGCTGTGCCTGCCTGTGTGCCCGCCCGCAGGTCCGGGCTCCTGCAGCTGCCCCCTGCGCTGGCCCAGCTGCGCAGAAGCATTGGCAGCAGCCATTCCCCGACGACTGCAGGGCAGAGGCTCTCGCTGTACATGACAGCTCGGCTGGTTCAGCACTGACAAGCAGCCATTACGCTGGATTGCCTCCTGAGCGCAGCATTTGTTACCGCTGCTGCTCCTGAGCTGCAGCCAGACGAAAGGGCTGCAAAGCAGCGTTGCAAAGGTGAGGGCTTAACCTACAGATTACCCAAGGTATCGTGATTTCAACCCAGGATGCCTTCTGCACGCTGCAAACTCACAGCCGCACCCGGGTAATCCTTCCCTCCACCATTTCAGAGACACCGAAGAGATGCACCCGAAGCCCCGGGCAGGGCAGGGATGGAGCTGGCCCTGCTGTCTCCAACATCCCGCTCTCCACCAGCCACCAAGGAAAAACAGCTTTTGCCGGAGATCATCCCCTCGGTCCCGCAACACTGCGAGCTTTGTGCCTCGCTGCTGTGCCAGGCTGGCCCCGAGGAACTGCTGCTCGTCCCAGGACGCAGGGGCACAGGCGCGCGTTGGGGACGGTGACTCCCTGGAGTCTGAGGCAACGGGCTTCCCTGAGCAGAAGCTTTGGCAGAAAAGATCCTCAGACCTGCTAGGAAAGCCTTTATCTCCCCTCTCCTCCTCCCCAGACATTATCCCCCAAAGTAAAGATGCCTCTATCATCCCTTCTTAAAAGGGAAGGATTATTCCAAGAGCTGTGATTATCAGAAGCATGAACCAAGCGCTCTCTCCATCAAGGCAAAGAAACCAAGAAACCTGTGTTTTCCACGGGGATGGGTGGGCACCCAGATCCATCCCAACAGCGAAACAACACCGCAGGAGACGGAGAGCCACAGCACCCTGTTACTGCCAAGGTCACGCAGTACTTGGGCTCCTGCCCGGGGAGGACCCACGGTCTGGTTCGAGCCAGCATGCTCCGAAACCCAGCTGAACAAAGCTGAACCAGCCTGCGGTTGCAAGCATTCAAGAAAAAGCACAATATTGCCAGTCCTATAGCAGGGGCCCTGCAGCGGCGAGAGGCAGTCAGGCACGAGAGGGCAGAGGATGCTCGGGATGGCCCCTCCGGGACCTGCCGGCCCCCCGTGCGCTGCCCGGCCAGGCCGCCCTCCTGCAGACAGCCCCGGGGGCTCACAGGCACCCTGCCCCTGCCCAGTCACCCCGCTCTGCTGAGAGAGCAGATGAAAGGGGAGGTCTCCCCCCTGCCCCGATAACCTCCAGCAGTTATTGCAGAGGTGCCGGAGCTTCAAAGCCTCCTCCTGGCAGCACGAAAACAGACGGGAGCACCAAGCTCAGCCACAGACACCAACCACAGTTCCCCCTGGAGTACGATGATAGGGGGGAGCTGGTCCCAAAAGGCCAAGGGTTAACGGGGAGCTGCGCTCAGAGGAGCGGCAGCCGGTGTGAGACTCAAGGACAAACCAGCAACAGCAAAGGGCCCCACTGGCAAAGGAAACCCCCTGCCTTTTCAGCAGATCGCTTGCAATTTCTTCAAAAATATGGTTTAGCAGCGTTGAGCTTTTACATCTTTAACAGCAGCTACACAGCAAAGACACTTGGCCGCTAACTCCAGGGAAAAGAGACCCATGCAATGAAACCTCTGCCGCCGACCGGCCGGGGGGAGGACACAAACCCAGCACCACGTCAGCTCCTGGACGGAGCCAAGGGTGAGCGGCGCGCGGGGCACGCGCGGGGCAGCTCCCACCGGCCAGCAGCCCGCTCTCCGCAGCGGCCAGCGACGGGAGGCAGCCCCGAGCGCCGCGCAGTCGGCGGGGGAAGTGGCAGAGGGCAGTTTAACTGACAAAATGATTCAACAACATCCTCTGTTCCTCTCCATCAACCCATCGCGGCCGTCCCGGCTGCAGCCTCTGCATGGGCGCAGCCTCAGCCGGCTCGGCAGCTCACGAAACCCGATGTGCAGAGCTCTGCCTCCGCAGCCTCTCGCTCCCTCCCCGGCTCGGGGATAGCAGGAGGGTGCAAAACAGCACAACGATGATTTTGCACTGCTAGACGTGAGCCAAGGGGGGCAAACTGACTCTTCTGAGCCTGCAGTGCAGCCCCCTCCCTCCAAAACGATTCAATCATCAAGTCAACATTTCACTCAAGTGAGAGAATAGCCCTTTGCAGAGCGCACGGCCCTGAGTACTGGCATTTGAACCATCCAGGCCATTAACCACAAAAAATGTGGCAGGCATTATTCAAAAGAAGCGACTTCTCCTCTTTGACCCCACCCTGCCTTTCCGCATCCGGATCAGAGAGCGGAAAAGCAGAAGGTGCACGCGGGCTCTTTACCTTGGGTCCCGGCCTCAGGCTCCGGCGATCCCGGCGGCGGCCCGCAGAACTCCTTTAGTGGCGAGCGGGTCGGTGTTTCTGCTTCAGGGGTCTCAAAATTACCTTCGGAGTCCGAGCTGCCGAGGGGGGGGAAAAGAGTGAGGAATTACCGCTTTCAAGGCTAGCTCTGAAATCCTCCACACTGCCTACACATCCAGCCAGACCGGCTCCCGGGCCGGCCGGCCGTGGGCATCCTGCGGCGGCCGCTCTCTCCTGTCCAGCGGGACACGCTAGCAAACGGAAAAGGGAGAGCAGGTGAAACAACATCATGGGCATCCCCCCGCACGCCCCCGACCCTCATCCCGGCCGAGCCTCCGGGATCACTTCTCTCAGGTCTTTCCCGAGCTGTCTGAGCATCCTCCAAGGAGACGGCGGCCCCCTCGGCACCTCGCCCTGCCGCTCCGGAGGGCCGAGCGAGTTTGGGAAGCAAGCCTCGATGCTCCCGCCTGGTGCCCACCAGCATCTTGCCGGCAGGGCAGCGCCCAGCTCCGGCGGGACGGGACGGCCCCGGCCCCGGCCCCGGCCCCCCCCGGCGCGGTGCAGGCTGCGGCCCCCCCCGGGCAGCCAAGCCGATGCCAGGCAGCGAGCGGGCAGCGAGGGGACGGCGGGCTCGGGGCAGGGAAGGGAAGGGAAGGGAAGGGGCCGCCGGTCACTTGCCTGAAGCCCAGGGCCGTGCCCTCCGCCGGCGAATCCTCCTCGGCCCCGCCGTCCTCCCCCTCGGGGCCGCCCCCTCCCCGCACCGCCGACCAGGTCCAGCGGGCCCACTGCACCGGCGAGAGGATCTGCCAGGCGCTGAACGCCATCGGCCCCGCCGCAGCACGGCTCCGCTCGCCGCTCCGCTCCGCTCCCCGCCGGCCTCACTGCGGCCGCGCCGCCCCCATCGCCGCCAAGGGCCTCCCCCGGACCGTCCTACTCGCCGGCAGGGAGAGCGCCCGCCCCCGCCGCCCCCCGGCGCCGCCCGGCCGGCGGGGAGGGAGGGACCGGTCCCCCGCAGCCGGCCCCGGCCCCGGCCCCGCCGCCCGCCCGCTCCCCGCGCTGGGCGCCCCCGCCGCCGGGGGGGGGTGGGGGGGTGCGGGGCGGGATGCGGGGCGGCACCCCCGGCCCCCCCCGCCCGGCCGGGTGCTGACGGGCCGCCCCTCCCTCGCTCTCCTCCTGCCTCCCCACGCAAACTCCGCAATCCACCTATTTCTGCCCCAAAGCGGGGCTTTAAGGCAGATGGCTCCCAGCGCCCCGCCAGGCGCCAGCCCCGCAGCCGCTGTCACCCCCCGCCACGGGATGCTGCGCTGTGCCCTGCCGCCCCCCCGCCGAAGGACCCCCCCCGCCGAAGGACCCCCCCGCCGAAGGGACCCCCCCGCCGAAGGACCCCTCCCACGCCGAAGGACCCCTCCTCCACGCCGAAGGGACCCCTCCCACGCCGAAGGAGCCCCCCTCCACGCCGAAGGGAACCCTCCAAGCAAGAGGGCAGGGGCTGTGAAACCAGATTCCCCCCCTCCCCGCATTATCCCACATTTATGGGGGCTGCGAAACCAGATTCCCCCCCCCGCTTTATCCTACATTTATGGGGGCCGCACCTGTGCCGTAACACAGCCGGCGGGGCGGCAGATTCCTTCCACCCCAGGCTGGCCCGGAGCTGCCCCACAGGGCCAGTGGCCCCCGGGGTTGCCCAGCTCCCAGGGCAGGGGGGGCTGCCCAGAGCCAGGGGGAGCAGGTCGCTCCGAGGAGTCAGACAGGGCAGAGGGAAACACCTGCCCCGTCCATTTTCCAAGGAAATACCGACTTCAGCAGCCCTGGCTGATGCTATATCCTTCCGTGGCAGCAAGTTTATTTATTTATTAAACTATTGTTTAAAAATAACAGCCAACAGTCGCTGCAGAAATAGACTGCCATGCTGGCCTCCCTCGGGAATCTTCCCCCTAATGAGGGCTCCCGCTCCCAAATCCATTACCTCCCACATGCTTACTAGAGAGAGGAGCATAACGTTACTGAAGCCGTGCGGTGTCCGGAGCCCGGTGGGGAATGCCCGGGGCTCGGGCAGCAGATCTGTCACAGGCAGCGGCATTACCGGCTCTGGATGGTGGCTGCCGCAGAGCCCGCAGCTCCCAGAGCCCCGGGCTAGCTCACCCCGCTCCCGGCGGCAGGTCCCAGGGATGACCTGGGAAAGGGCAGACAACCGTCCGGCTGGAAAACCAGCCGGGCCCCTTGTGAAGAAGCGCCATTGGCCCTCCGTAACCGCACGATGCGCTCACGTGGCAGGCCGAGACCACAGCCCGGTGCTTTTCTGTGAATCATCAGCCAGCTCCGAGCGCAAGGAATGCCTTCGCATGGGCCGAGAGGCCTCTGGGTCAGACCAGACCCATCCATCTGGTCTGGCTACCTCTAACACCCGCCTCTATCAGGTGCTTCAAAGGGCTCGCTCCTCACCGTGGAGGATCTCAAATAACCTCCCTACAGGGATCCTTTCTTCCAAGCTTCCATCTGTTGGTGTTATTAAATATATGCATCATTGCTGCACGCCTTTATTAGCTGGCCTCTGTCAAAGAAAATCTCTTACCCCCCTTCCACAACGCTTTCAAACTGCCCCAAAGACGCCTCTGGCTCGGCTGCAGCTGCCAGTTCCCACCGCAGGTCAGCGGCAGGAACAACTCACGTGTCTGGGCCGCGGGATAAGGGCCCGGCCGCAGCGCAGCGCTGCCCTGCACACCGCCGGGGCCCGGGGGCCAAGGAGCCCTGCAAACCTCCCTGCCGCTGTGCGGCGGACACCGAGCACGAGAGGATGGAGTGACACTTATCAAAGCTTAGCCAAAGGCCAAGAGGCTGAAGCACAAGCAGAACCTCAACATCCTGTCGCCTACGTCTGCTGCGAGCAGAAACGAGCAGCCGACTTCCCGCCACGTGAAGTGGCAGAGCTGATTTCTGCAGATGAATTTTACATAAGGAGATCCTCAGCGTGCGCGGTGGCGTGAGCCGCTCTGCAGCACCGCTCGCGGCAGCCTGAACTCCTCCTCCCTCTCCCCATTCCCGCCAGTCGCTGCCCGAATCCCCGCCGATCCAGAAGACCAGCCGGAGCGACAGCATCGCCGCCTTTCAAAACGGCTGCCTGGGTTCTGCCAGGGACCGCGCAGAGAAAAGAGAGACGCGAATGCTGCAGGAGCAGCGGCTGGCGTGGGTGCCAGCAGCGGGAGCGAGCTGCCTCTGCTGCAGAGGCGATGGAGCTGCGCCAGGCGAAGAACAACGTATTTCCACAGCCCCCCCCACTTGCTGGATGAGGGAACTGGGGCGCACGAGCGGAGGAATCAGCAGCATCCCTGCATTGTGAAGGCTGCACACCCCCGCTGTGCCCAGCGAGGACCCCCCTCCCTTCCACCCACCGCCCGGAGGAAGGAGAGCCGCCGGCAGGGGCGGCAGCAGCAGGACTGAACCGCGCCGGCACCAGCGTGGGCTGTGAAGCCCCTGACCTGCGGGGCCCTGGGGCAGGAAGATACCAGAGCAGTGCAAGAGCAGAGCCTGCTTCCACTTGCTCTTTACGATGAGCAATTGAGAAAATGCCTCGAGTGGTGTTTTCCAGCTTGGCACCCAACCCAGCTTGGCAGCGACACCGGCTGCAAATCAAACACTGAGGAGATAACCTGACTTTGTCAGTCACACCGGTGGCCCTGGCTGCCAAATACTGCTTGGCATAGTCAGCAGACATATTTCTGCAGAGCAGAGAGGATGCTGACCTGGTCAAAAAAAGACCTGCCAGCAGCTTCCATCCGCGCGGTGAGCTGGACAGGCTGTCCTCTGCACCGCCATCACCCCCCGCCCCGGCCCAGGGCTTCGGCGGGCTAAGCACCGCAGAAACGCAGTGGCTCAGGGACAGGCAGCGACGTACAGCCTAGGTATCGATGTACAGCCTAGCTATCGATGTACAGCCTCTTGATGTACAGCCTCTCGGTGTCCAGCCTCTCCATGTCCAGCCTAGCACCACCCTGCCCAAGCGCCCAGCCTCTCCCAGTTGGGGTCCATAACAGGGCCAATCTGCGAGCGCAGGAGGAGAGCTGGATGTGGCAGCACGGTGGTCCCCAGCCCCGGGAGGCTGTAATCACAGGCACCCGGCCTTGCTTAGTTACTATTTGTCTTGGCTTTGCCTCTTTTCAAACACTGTGGGTTACGTAAATAACATCCTCCATCACCTCTGCAAGCATGCGGGTGGCAAATACCCCGAGAAGGGATCCTTCGGGCTCTTGCAGCCCTTTCCCTGCGGATCACCGGTCCGGGTGGCTCTGCCAAGGGCTGTCCTAATCGCTCCCGGGAGGAGAGCCGGGAGCAGGCAGACAGCGCGGCACTGAATGACCTAGAAACCACCCACGGCTCGCACGCTGCTTTGGCTTTCCGGGGAAGGGGGAGAGCAGCAGCGCTCCGCTTCGGAGCAAACAGGTGGAGCCCCAAAGATTTTGGAGCTGGAAGATCCCTGGCATCTCAGAGGCTGCAAAAAGATGCAAAACCTCGCTCAGACGACTTCTGCTCATCCTCGCAGGAAGCCAGCTGCATCCAGGGATAACAGCTCCGCATCCAGATGGACTTTCCCTTCTTTTCTATGGAAATGAACTGCCTCCTGGCTGGCTGGCAGCCGCGCCTCCGCCCGGCCTCATGTCCCAGAAACACAGCGTGCCCGATTCTTCTCGCTGTCACCACACCCCAGGGAGGGTGCGGGAAATAACACGCTGCGGAGCAGGTATCACACAGCCGCGTTTGTCATCTTTGAAGCTGCGGTGCCCCGGGTTAGAGGAAGGCGTGCACCTGGAGTTTCCATTCTTGCCCTTTCATTAGGCAGGAGAACATCTATTTCTGGCTGCCGAGCTTTTCCGGGCACGGCGCAGCAAGCCAGCGCTTCCATTTCTAGCTCAGAAATGGATCTTTTGTGGGTTTTCATTTTGTTTCTCCGCTCCTGCCGCTCTGCGCCTCCGCAGCGGGGCCTTTTGCTCCCCCGTGGGGACCGGGGTTGGGGTCCCCGCCGCCAGCCCCGGCACGGGGCACAGGGATGGCACCGTGCCCCGGTGAAAGCGGCCTTTCAGCAGGGGATCGCGGGGACAGCCCGGGGAGATCAGCACACCGATAAAACGTGAATCCATATTTCGCTGCTATATAAGTCTCCTTAAGAGCTTGTAATAAGCACTTTATCCACACGACATTTATCTCCTCCAGAAAAGAAGGTGCGAGGTGTTTCACGAGAACATTTTTCTGTCGCTGTCTTTTACGCCACTCTATTTATCATGTTTTCCTCAGTTTCAAGCGGGCCCATGCATCGGTAAAAAGGTAAATTATTCTCTGCCATTGCATTGTGAAAAATGCAAACTTTGGGAATTAACAGAACTATTCACACGAAGGCTTAGGCGTGCCAGTGACGACGTGCGGCAAACGCTGGGGAGAGAGATGGTTTCATAATACCTTTCCCGACCTTTGCAGTGACACTGCAAAGATTAACGCTGGTAACTCCCGTCTGCGACTCACTTGCTCGGGCCACAGAGCACATCCGAGGAGAGGCGTAACCTCTCCCTTCCCCGACAGCCCAAGTCAGAGGGGGAACCGGGCCCTAGGAAAGGGCAAGCAATGGGCAACCAGAAAACCAAGGCTATGGGAAGAGCGGCAGCACTGGCCGAGGGCCTCGGGGGCCATCCCTGCCAAGAACGGGATGCGCCCAGGGCGCAGTCGCATCCCGGAGTGTTCCAGAGCATCCCCTGGGTGCGGCAGCATCCTGGAGCATCCCAGAGCAGCCTCTGGGTGTGGCAGCATCCCAGAGCGTTCCGGAGTGTTCCAGAGCATCCCCTGGGTGCAGCAGCATCCCAGAGCATCCCAGAGCATCCTCCGGGTGTGGCAGCATCCCGGAACATCCTCCGGGTGCAGCAGCATCCCGGAGCATCCCAGAGCATCCCCCAGGTGCGGCAGCATCTCGGAGCATCCCAGAGCGTCTGGGAGCATCCCCCGGGTGCAGCAGCATCCCAGAGTATCCCAGAGCATCCCAGAGCATCCTCCAGGTGTGGCAGCATCCCAGAGCATCCCAGAACATCCTCCGGGTGCAGCAGCATCCCGGAGCATCCCAGAGCATCCCCCAGGTGCGGCAGCATCTCGGAGCATCCCCGAGCGTCTGGGAGCATCCCCCGGGTGCAGCAGCATCCCAGAGTATCCCAGAGCATCCCGGAGCATCCCCCGGGTGTGGCAGCATCCCGGAGCATCCCGGAGCATCCCCCGGGAGCTCGGCGGGGCAGGGCAGGAGGGGCCGGGGCCGGGCGGGCGGTGCTCTCGCTAGAGGGCACTCCAGGATGGGATTTCCAAGGGCTGCGGAGCATTCCCAGTGGGATGGGGGAGAGAATCGGGAAAAAAAGGGGAAAAAATGGAAAATTCGTGGGTTGAGATAAAGACAGTTTAATAGGACAGAAAAGGAAAGGAAAATAATAATAATGGTAAAAGGCTATACAAAAATAAGTGATGCACAATGCAATCGCACACCACCCGCCGACCGATGCCCAGCACATCCCCGAGCAGCGATCGCTGCCCCCTGGCCAACGTCCCCCAGTTTCTGTACTGGGCATGAGGCCATAGGGTACGGACTAGCCCTGTGGCCAGTCTGGGCCAGCTGGCCTGGCCGTGGCCCCTCCAGCTCCTTGTGCATGGGCAGAGCATGGGAAGCTGAAAAGTCCTTGACCGGTATAAACACTACTTAGCTACAGCTAAAACATCAGGGTATTATCAACATTATTCTCATCCTAAATCCAAACCAGAGCACTCTACCAGCTACTAGGAAGAAAATTAACTCTATCCCAGACGAAACGGGAGCGACCCCCGTGCGCTGCAGCACGAGATGCGGCCGAGCAGAGCCCTGGGGCCGAGCGGATGGAGGATCCGCTGGCATCACCTCGGCCAGCCCAGGCCGGCGCGCGGCAGAGACCCCGAGCTCCTTCCCTGCCTCGCAGCTCCTCACCCAAACCTCCTCCCACAGCACTCGGGCATGTGAACGGGCCCACGGCCGAGCCCCCCCCACGTGCGGGGTTTCGGGGCAGAAAGCGGCAGCCGGCCTGGCCCGACCCCACTGGTGTTTCGGGGCACTTTCCCACCATCGCGCGGAGGTCCCTGCCAAGGGATGAGGCAGGAGCACGGGAGGCCAAATCCACTACGGCAAAGCTCCCACGTTCCTTTTTCTTCTCCTGACCTTGGCGGAGCCGCAGTCTAGATACAGATCACAGGACCGACAAGCACAATACCGAATGCCCTGGCATTCAAGGCAGACAAAACACGATTTCGTCCCAGCTCGGGCTCTGCCGCTGCCATCTGCTTGCCAGGGCGCAGCAGGAACCTGGGCGTCGCGCTGCGGCGGTGCCCCGGAGCACCGGAGCCGTGCCCAGCGTGGGACAGCGCTGCTGCAGGAGCAGCTCAGCTCCCCCGGGATGCGACAGTTCCCATCACTACACATTCCATCAAAATAGCTCTATAAAAATAGAAGTAAAGGACACAACTGCCACACACACGAGCCCCAGACACCACCAACCAGCCCGGGGCTCCAGCTGCCTTTCCCCACCCTACGGCCATCAAATTAATAAAGACAAACATTCGTGACTGCATTAAACCGATGCAAAAATCCATGCGCTGCTATTCCTGCATTTTAAAAGCAACAACCACAGCTGAATCTCGCTCATGCTACGCGCGTGGATGCGAGCTCATGCAAAGCAACTCAATAGAAACAGGCTGAAGGTATGTGAGTTCCAGCCTGATTTTCACGCTGATGGTTTATGAACACAAGCATCTGCCTTCATCTTGCTGCTTCTTTACTCCCCTATCGACTCCTTCGCTCTGTTTGCTAAAAATATCCGTGCTACGTGGCAGGAATGCTCTTATCAGGTGTTTGTCAGGCCCTGGCTCCCTGGGTGTAGTTAGGAGTCGGGGATATTGGGAAACGCAGGCAGCACCTCAGCCCCATAACCTGGGGTGCTTGCAGGGATGCGGGGCAGCCGAGGAGCGAGGACGGCAGCCGGCACAGGGAGCGGGGCAAGGGAACGACGAAGGACGGGAGGGAACAAAACAAAGTTAGCTCAAGGCGGAGCAAACAGGTGGTGAGCAGAAGCAGCCGAGGCCGCCGGCGCAGAAAGGAGCGGCTCCAACGCACGCAGTGAACAACAGGGTGGTTTTTCTGCCTGGGAACACCTCTAATTTACGTTTAGGAGCCCACCGCAGAGAAATAAAGGCAGGGCTGAGCAGTTCCGAGGGGGAGAAAGCACTTGTTTTCCCTGTCTGAACCCAGCGTTTGCAAACGGAGGGATGTTTGTAAACGTTTTGAAGAGCAGCAGCCTGGCTCCGGGTCACCGGCTCGGTAACACCTGGCAAAGGCTCCAGGACACAGGCAGCGCCCAGCGGGCACCGGGTCCCGACGCGGGGCCAGCGTCCCCGCAGCGCCGCGCAGCCCCGGCCAGCGTGGGCTGCGTTAGAAAAGCAGCAGCAAAGCTCCCGAGTACGGGAGCATCGCAGGGTGGCTCGCTTAAAGAAAACATTTCTATGTTCCAGAAAGCGTTTGGGTTGATTTACAGATAAGATGTTTCCAGTTTTCCTTTTGATCACAGCTAGCCTGCTTTCCCTTTTGCTTACGGTGTCCCAGCCGGCTGGCGAGGAGCAGCTCCCCAGCCCTGGCTCTGGCTTTCGGCAGCCCCCAGACCCCAGCCAGCGCCCACCTCCCACCTCCCCAGCTGCTTTTCTAAAGGCAACATCCAGAACCGCACTTCTGGGTGCAAGCCCCGAGTTTGACGCTGCAAAACCCAGGGGTGACAGAGCTGCCCCAACTCCCCAGCAGGGTTAACCGCAGCGGGGGCTGAGCTGCAGCCTGGGAAACCCGGGCTGCTGGGAGCGGGGCCGGCGGGCGCGGAGCGGGGCTGGAAGCTGAGCGTGGCTGAAGGAGCGGAGCAACTTTCCCCCCCCCCCCCCCCCAGTTTCACCACTTCAGGCTCTGCTTTTCGCCTCCTCCACCGCTGCGAGCCCCGCAGCAGCTCCGCGCCTCGGGAAGCCGCCGGCGGCGGGGGCGGCGGGGCGGACCCGGACCCGGACCCGGGGCGGACCGCGACCCCCCCCCGCCCGCACTCACCGGCGCCGCGGGGGCCCCGGCTCCCGCCGCCGCTGGCTCTGGGCCGCCCCCATGGCCGGGCCGGGCCGCGCTGCCGCCGCCGCCTCCGCCGGCCCCGCCGCCGTCCCCGCCTCCGCGGGAGGGAGGGAGGGCGGCTCGGCCCGGCCCGGCCCGGCCCCGGGCAGCTGCTCCCCCCCGCGGGGCCGGGCCGGGGGCGCTGGGGGCCCCGCTGCGCCGCTCACCGCCCCGCCGGGGGGGACGGCGGGCAGGAGCCTCTGCGGGGCGGGGACCCTGTGCGGGGCAGGGACCCAGTGCGGGGCACAGACCCCAGTGCGGGGCAGGGACCTCAGTGCGGGGCAGGGACCCTGTGCGGGGCAGGACCCTGTGCAGAGCTGGGACCCTGTGCAGGGCAGGGACCTCAGTGCGGGGCAGGACCCTGTACGGGGCAGGGCCCCAGTGCAGGGCACGGACCCCAGTGTGGAGCAGGGCCCCAGTGCGGTGCAGAGCCCCTGTGCAGGGCAGGGAGCCCAGTGTGGCACAGGGACCCCAACGGAGCGCAGGCGCCCAGTGTGGGGCAGGGCCCCCGGTGCGGTGCAGGGACCCCTTACAGCAGGGCAGGACCGTGCCCAGCCCTCCCAGGCAGGATGCAGGCAGCTGCCCGTCACGCAGCCCAGCAATGCCGCCAGCAGAGCAGGGCAGCTCGTAGCTGGGGGGCCTCAGGTGGGGGCTGGCATGGGGCAGGTGTCTGATACGGCACCATTGGGAAACGGCCCCTCGGACCCTCTTGTTTGCTCCAGGAACGCGTGACTTGCGCCTCTCGGTATGCGCTGCTGGGCAGCGACCCACCAAGCCTCAGCACTACCCTCTTCCCTTCACATTAGCCGTGACAAACGACAATCTAGATCTGCCTTTGAGGTTAAAATAGCAGCCACACACGCACGTAGCGATAGTTGCCTCCTAGTTTATTGACCGATCTCTACTATGCAAAGCTAAACACTACAGACACACCGGTTTACTTGTTGTTTTGTGGTGCACAACCTGCACACCGTTTATAATCTGTCCTCAGCTCTCAGTGGCTTCTGCCACCCTGGGCTGACAAAAATCAGCTGTGACCTCAGGGCTGAAGCCTCCAGCTATCAGCACGGCTCCGCTGGGTTACACCAGATGCCCGTCACCGTGGCATCTGACCACCTATTCGCCAGGCCTCCCAGTTACGCTCCCCGCTCCGCAGAGCGCAACGCTGAGGCTGTGGCTTCGGCAGCAAGGACGCCGGAGCCGTGTCCCACGGCAGGGACAGAGCTGCTGGGAGGTAACTTTGCTGCCAGGTTATTAATAACAGGTCAGCGCGCAGCCTGGCGTCAAGGAACCAGCATCCCACGCATGTTCACATCACCTCTGTTGGACTTATTCTCTCTCTTTCACTCAGTGAATTTGACATTATGCAGATTTTAATGATGCAAATTCACTCCAGTCCTGAGAGCAGAGTGCTTCACGCTGCACCCCAGAAATGCTTGCAGGGGCTGAACTTCACCTAACAGGGCTCCCACCAGACCCCAGCCACCAGCACACCCTCTCATACCCCATGTTCAACGAGAAAATGGGTTCCAACCCCTTATCTGGGGCACTCTCCCTCAGCCAAGGTGCCCTGATAAAGTGCCGATGGCACCTCTCCCCTTAGAAGAGCCTCTCCCCAAATCATGCCTTGAAGGGAAAGCCAGACGAGTAGCAAGCCCCGGTGTCAGACAGCAGCCAGACCCCTTCGCGGGGGAAAGATTTAACGCAGCGGTTTAAAAGCGCAGAGGTGACCCTGCTAAGGAAATATCCTGGTTGGATTTATTTTCATTAAAGTGCCTGAGAGAACATATCCATTTCTGACACCATTTCGGGCTTTTTACTTATGAGAAACTGAAAACTCAAATAAGTAATCTTTTTTTTTGTCAGTCAGGGTGTTCTGGCTTGGGTTGTGTTATTTTTTGGCAAGAAAAGTGTTGATACCCTTGAAAGCTTTCACCTTCCTAAAAAAACCCAAACCAACAACAACCAAAGCACAAAAACCAATCAAAACCAACCAAACCTTCCTCAGATGAAAGTAAAATGTCCTGACTGCTCGGCCGCCCTCCTGCCTGTGCCAGCGCCCGGCATGCCCGCAGCCACGCACGCCAACGCGGGTCCCGGGGGGGGAACCCCCCTCTTCTTGCACGGGGGCTCCCGCGGCGGCCGCAGTCGTTCCAGCGGCCCCGACCACCCTGAGCTCCCCGGAGCCCGCGGAACGCATCTGATGGATAGAAGGGAGCGTTACCTCTGCCGCCGGTGTGCCGGGAGAGAGGCTGGAGGCTGCGGTCGGTCACCGCGGCCCAGTCAGGTGATAACCATGTGGGACGCGGCGCGGGGCCCCTGCCTGCTGCACGCGGCTGCATAATCCCTGGCAGTGGTGCAGGCAGCGGGCGGGCAGCACCCATGCACTGCCGCACAGCCTGGGCATTTCTGAGCCCTCCGGGAGGTGCTGGCAGCTGCCTGCACTGCTGGCGATGCCTCCCCTGGGATGCCCGCAGCCTCCCGGCACTGCACCACGGCCCCATGGGCGAAGGAAAACCCAGCAGCAAACGGCTCCGAGCGTGGCCTGGGAAGAGGTCTGCTGCAAAAGCTTCCCCCGCTGCTTGGCAGCTCCGCAGGGGAGCAGGGGTCCCGCTCCAGCCCCTCTGCTTTCCCCTGCCAACTGCTGCTGGGGGAACCTGGCCATGATGGGAGGGAGCGCATGGGGGCTCTCAGGCTGGAGCACCGGAGCCCAAAGCCCTGACTCAGCTTGTGGCAGGGAGGCGAAGGAGGCGATGAGATGGTTTTTTGCATTCCCAGGCCCACGATGCAGAGCTCAGAGCGGTCTTTTGGCTGCTCTGATGTTCTGCGTGTGTTTAAAAGACCAAACATCACATACGTGATGTGCTGCGTCCTGCGTCGCTACCCATCTTCTCCACCTTGCAGCAGAGGACAAGCCCTGCCTCGGCGCAGCCCTGCCCATCGAATGGGGCAGGAGCGACCACCGTGCAAGGCTGTGTGGTGCCCGAGCGCTGTGGTCCCCTGCACGGCACCCATGTACGGAGGTGGCATGCCCGAGGGCCGGGCTTTGGCACGGGCAGCCTTCCTGAGGGCTCGGCCCTTTTGTTTCCATGCCTTTGGTTTCAAAAGAAGTTCCTGCAGCCATTTTCAAGTGGGGCATTTAGAAATGCTGCCCTTCCCAGCCTACGGCAAAAATCCCAGGGTGCCTGCAGATGCTGAAACGCTGCGGTTTATAGATGCACTTCAACTCAGACCTCCCGAAGCAGCTTGGGGGGCTGCCCGGCACGTGCACACACTGCAAAGCTGGGATGCTGCATCCAGCCTTCAGTGATTTATCTCAGAAATAGGCTTTCCTGAGGCCTCGCTGAGCCCAGGACCTCTGCCAAGCGGCAGAAATTCCCTAAGAAGTCTGTCCTGTCGGAGCAGGGATCTGAACTAAAGGGGTGAACCCAAAGGTAACACCCCCCCCCCCCCAATCAGTGGCTCTCTTCCACCACCGGGCGAGGGGGCCAAGGCTCCAGCAACACGCACGCATCAGCAACTGGCTGTCACCAACGCTGGGCAGCGCTGACGGCCGCTGCGTCGGATGCTGCGTGGGATGCGCAGCCGGTAACGCGCCAGCGCTGCTGCTCCGTGCTCGGCTCTCGCTGGAGCTCGGCTGTTGCAGCTGCATCTGCAGCCCCAGCGCTCCTTGGCAAGGGGCCCCTCCCTGCGAGCAACAAACACGTACAGACCTCTGGGAAACTGCAGGCTTTCTGGTCAGATGCTGCAAGGGAAAATCAGGAGGGGGAAGGCACGAAAATTAAACAAGGATTACGAAGCACCCTAGGAGAGAAAACCGGTTGCCAGACACCAAGAAGCGCAGAGTGCCATCCCATGCCACCTTCCCTAGAGCTCTCTCAGCCTGACAAACATTGGCAAAATCCTAATTAAGCTTTCCCAGGCCCTCGGGACAACAGTGAGGGTCAGTGCCGCCATCTGCAAGCCACAACCTCGGCCTCAGAGCAGGGACAGGTCCTGGTCAAGACCCCCAGGAGCCCCAGTCCAGCTCCCAGCTGTGGCACGGCCCCGCTCTGATGGTCCAGAGGCGAGCACAGCTGCGTGAGACGGCTTCGCTTCCCAGCTGCGCAAAGTGTCACAAGACCTTTAATAGTCACACAGAGCCACAAAACTCTGCCCGGGAAGCCGTTCCCCTGAGGGCAGGGGCTGGCAATGCCCGTGGAGGCTGTGGGACAGACACACAGCAGGCACGCTGCCCAGAGAGGGGGGCAGAGATCAGGCAGGGCTGCAGAGCAGCCAGATGTGCCCCAGCTGTGGGGTCCTACTCACTGGAAGGGCAGCGACCGGGGCTCCGGGGCTGTCCTGCTGCTTCACTGGCAGAGCTCGGCTCAGGTGGGGCTCCCACACCCCCTGCCCGTCCGGCACCCCGAGGAGTGCTGGAGCCGGCCGGCGGGGTGACTGCTGTCTGCAAGGAGGCAGATGGTAATAATTACCCATATGCTAATTCCATGGAAATTTCCATGTGCCTGGGAAAGAGGCACACCAAGCCCACGCTGCTGCCCGGGGCAGAGGTTCACTGTTTTTTCCGGGGACTGTGACTAAGAGCCGGGTCTGTCACATGGACGGTGTTTAAATGCCTCCTTGGAGCCTCCCATCTAAATGCCACTGGCTACCAAACCTGCCCAGAGCCGGCACCACTGGGCTGTGAGGTGGTGTTGGGGAGCGCCCGGAGCACCTCGGCTCTGCAGTGGGCTCCCCGGCACCCCAACCTGCGCCCACCTGCACCAGCAGAGCAGCAGCGAACCACCGCGGAGGGCGGACGCCGTGCCCGAGCCCTTCTCCACCTGCGGCTTGCTCAGATCCCCGATGGCATCTCCCCTTTCAGTTTCCCGAGAGGGTCCCGCGGGAGGGCAGCTCCTGGCCCGGCCGGGCAGGCAGAGCGGAGCTGTGTGCCAGCACACGGCATCGCGTCGCGCTCTGGCAGCTCCTCCTTAGCAACACAAACAGAGCCACAACACGGACCTCGGAGGCAGATAGCATCGCAGCCTGGCGCGAAGGCTCTGGCGGGGAGCCCAGCGTGCCCACGCTGGCCCCAGACAGCTGGCAGGCGCCGGTGCCCTGCTCTGCCTTGGGAAAGCACCAGGAGATCGAGCTCAAAGCAGGGAGGAGGTTGTGCTATTCAAAGGTGTCGTCCAAGGTCTGCCATCACAGGGCGGCTGGTGGGAGCTGGAGACCAGCTCCGCACCCCGGGATGGCTTGAGGAGCCCTTGCTCCCTGCTCTCCTCCTCCCTCCAGCCTGATGCAGGCAAGTGCTCGGTGAGCGTCCCGGCCCTCAGCTCCCTTCTCCTTCCTACCTTTCCAGCCGCAGACTTGTCCCGGGCTCCGTCACTCTTTGCTACCTGTCCTGGGGCTCCTTCGAAAGCCGCTTGCATGAGCAGCTGCCTGAAAAAGGAGCGGGGAGGAAGGAAGGGGATGGACAGCGTGGGGAGGGCCAGGCAGCGGCGGGGTGTCTCAGTGCACCCTGCAGCCTGGGGGAAAGGAAAGAGGATGTTTTGTAATATTTGGCAGGCGCTTCTACGGGCAGGGAGAGTAAACTGGTGGGGCAGACGCCGCTGCCACGCCGGTACCGGAGCCTCTCGGGCGAACGCCTGGATCTCATGCCGTCTCCTGCCGGGGCCCCACTGGTGTCATGCCGTAAAAATGTGTTCTTGGCTGGAATTTGGCAGCCTGGCCTCTGGCGGGGAGGGAACCTCTCTGCTTACAGAGGGAGCAGGAGCTGCGGCCTTGGGGCTGCGGGGAGAGGAGAAGGGGAGCTGTCAGGCATCCTGAGCTCCGGGAGCTCCCACGACACTGGGGAAGAAGGGCTGGGAGCAGCAGACATGCCTGCGGATTGATGTCCAGGGTGGCTGCTTTCCCCCCGCTGCCCCACACGAGGGCAAGACACGAGGACAGGGACAGACGGTGACACTGAGCTCCCAGAGAGGCTGAATCGGAGGCGGCATCACCTACTGCACCAGACCCGGGGCAGTGGTGGGACAGCCAGCAGCGTTACCTGAATAGCAGGGGAAGCATTTTGGAACAGAGGAGACTTTTTCCTTTGAGGTTTCAAAGGCTTCGGTCAGGGCTCCACCCCAGCAAAGGGTTTTCACAGCCGGGGTGCAGAGGCGGCTGCTCCAGCGAGCATCCCCGCATGCAGCAGCCTCTCCTCTGCAGCCAGCTCCTGCTCTCCCCTCTGGGGCAGCCCCCCCCCTCCGCCCCATTCCCCGGAGCGCCGAGACCATCGCAATCCCCAGTTTGCCCAAGCCCAGTCTGGTCCCCGCGTGTCACACCGGACAGGACTCAGTCCGCCATGCACGTATGGAAATTAGCTCAAGGCTATTCAATTAAACGACCGCCTGGCCTCACCCCAAAGGGTTCCTGCCAGAAATGCCAGCCTGACTTTGGCTGCAAACCCATGGGCTGGATGTGGCCCCTGCCTCCCCCAGCCCCGCAGGCCGGTGGTCCGCTCCTGCAGAGGGAGCGCAAGGAGCGGGAATGAGCGATGGGCTGTGCCGCAGCCATTTCAGCCTTGGGAAAGCGTCAGGCAGGGGTGTTGCTTCCCAAAGGGAGGGGAAAACTCTGTTCAGACAGGGAACTTCCCTCCGCAAACAAATTCTGCAGTCTCCTTCCAAAGCCCCGGGCTGGACTCCGGTCCCTGCCCTGTGCCCTGGCCAGAATTACATTCCCGAACACCCCGGGACCAGCAGCAGTCGTGCAGAGGGAATAAAACCAGCTCTCTGCATCCCCACCTCCTGCAAAAAGCAGGAGGAGGGCAGTGAGCGGGAGGGACACCGCTATGCCACGCATGGAGAGGGGACACGTCTGGGGAGAGCGAGGTGGCGGGTGACGGCCCAGGAGCCCCCATCACTTCTGCCTTCTCTCGGGAGCTCCCTGGCTGTGCACCCTCTGACGCCCAAGCACCCTTCCCAGCCACCCATCGCTCCCTCCAGCCAGAAGGGCAGAGTGCGGGTACCTCGATCGAGGAGTAGAGGTCTCCATCTTGCTCGGATGGCCGTAGCATCCTACCTGTACCAGAACCCGAGCTCGGCCAGGCTTGGCTCTGGGAGCTGCCAGCCCCCGCCCGCAGCCCGTGCTGGCCCCCAGGCCACGCCAGCCCTGCGGACCCCACCATCTCCCTGGGGTTTGGGGCAGGGAAGAGCTCCCGGCTGCGGGAGCTCCCCGGAGCTCGCTTCGGCAGAGGGCAGCGGCACTCGCCTGGTTGTCTCATCATTGGCCCGAGTCCAGCCTCAAACTCCCATCTCCCAACTTGCTCTGGTTTTCAGCTGAAGCTTCCTGTTAGTTATCATTTTCATTCTTTACCTCTTCAGCAGTGCAGAAAATTGGCACTTAACTCACCCTGCGAGGCTGCGCGGTGGCAGCTTAATTGACCCTCGTTGCGTCACCCTGGCCACATCGCGGTCAGTGAGCTCAGCCTTGTGCCACATTAATTTCCCGTCCGCTCTGTGTTTATCTGCCCTTTTCAGGGACGCTGCTTCTGTTCAGCTCCAGGCGAGAGTCCTGGAGAAAAACCTGCTGCCATGGGGCCGGGGTGGCCCACGCTGCCCAGCAAGCTGCAGCGTCCCTCCCGGGTTTGCATTCAGAGGAACCTGGTTTTCTGCAGCTCTCTGCCTTCCTCAGCTATTCAGCAGGTTGCTCCGAACCCAGGACATTTCAGTGTCCCACCTTTGATACGGTGGGTTGCAGAATGAGATCGCAACTCTAGAAGCTTCCCCAAGCCTTGAAAATCAGTCAGAAACATGAGCCTCCAGTTGCAGCCCTGAATTTCCCAGTTGTTTTCCAAGAGCTGGTCCCAAGCATTTGGCCTTGCATGAGCTGGAAGGACCGCAGAGCGTGTTGGTTAAAACCAGAGCAGTGAGGATCGAGTGGCACACTGACCAGAAAGCTTATAATAAAAACAGATTTATAGCAATCACCCAAATGTAGTCTCAGCTTAGCTCCAATTCCCTTATTGCATCATTTGGGGCAGAGATTGCTGCATGAGTACCTGAAATAATTGGTATTCAGAGCATAATAAAACTCCACGTGTGGTTCACGATCCAGGCAGGACTGCACGATGGCAGATGTCTAGCAGGGGAATAAGATTTTCCAGGTGAATGAAGGAAACGCATATAACTCTTGGTTTGGGATATCTCTGAACACTGCTGAAGAGAAGCGAGCTGCTCCTTTGCTCCTTCGTTGTGCAGCAGCAGCGAGAGCAGGAGACCGCCGCCGCCAAGGCTGCGCCCAGCTGTCCGCTCTGGCACGGAGCCGGCCAAGCGCCCGCGGGGCCGCAGCATCCTGCTCACCCCACCGGGCTCTCAAGGACGTTGGGATCACACCAGCAGGAGCGGGTCCCAGCGGATCTCCCTGGAGCATGGAGGGATGGGCTCGGCTGCAGGTTCCCAGGGCAGGGCTAAAGGCAGCACCTCCAGCACCGTGCATCCTGGATGCGCTCTTAAGGAGGAGGGCTTTCTTCCTCTTTCATATATCACCACTCAATTTGCGTTGGACCATGGAGTCCTTCCAACACTCAGAATACAATGAGTTAGTATCTGCTGCTCTGGAGTTTGTATCCAGGCTGAAAACCCGGCCAGCTGGGAGTACGCTGGGACCAGGCTCCAGCACAAAGAACAATGGAAAGGCATGGCGAGGGGCGGGTGGAGAGGCAGGATCCAGCCCTCGGTGACAGCGCTGCATCTGGGGCTGCTCAAAGCCCTCTGATTCTCCACCTAGAGAGGATCACAGCTTCCAGAGCCTCCTTTTAACTCTGCGTCTTGTCCCCTCGCTCCCCTTCGTTGCGTTTTCAGGCGGTGGGTTCTGCGTGCCAAATGGGATGCTGGAGAAGGCACTGCTGCCTGGATGGGCTCCAGATGCAATGCAGCTAATCCATTTTTATAGCTGGGAGCAGGTGTCTCGTGCATCACAAGCAGCTAGTTTAAAGACCACTCTTTTCATTTGGCCACAAGCACCGGAGAAGTCCAAAGGCATTGGCCACCACTCAATGCCACCAGCTCCACAAATGCCCTTCGGGTGCCCCGTGGGACCATGGTCCAACGTGTTGTACCTCTGCACGGCTGCATTGCCCGATTCTCACCCACGCAGCAGGGAGCGGAGCAGGGAGGGCTCCGGGTGCAGCTGCAGCGTCGGCCAGCACCCCCCGGCCCGGGACATGGGGCCGTAGGTTTGCCTGCACCTCGCTCGTCTGCTTCAGAGCTGCTGGCTTCAGTACTGGAGCAACCAATCCTGCAGGACGCGCAGCCTCCCGGGGGCTTTATGGCCTGACCTGCGTGTGCATAAAACGAAGAATACAGCAGCAGGGCTGTGGAGAAACTCCTTTTTGCCTGTACTTTCCCCCAGTTCCTATGCCCGTGCTCACCTTCACTGCACAACCAAGGATGCGCACAAGCAGCGAGCACCCACGTGCCCAGCGGCTGCGAGATCTGCAGCAAGCTGGGGAGAGCCGGTACCTGCGGGGAGGAAAAGAAGAAAACCTTCTGCTGGAGCCGGAGGTAGGAAAGGCAAAAGGGTTTGTTTTCCATCCCCAGACCACAGCAATGTGGTGAATGGAACCCGGTCAAGAAACCTTGTCCAAACCCACAGCTCCTGAGGTTGCAAACAACGCCTCAAAAGGGACCTCTGTTCCTGCCTGCCCCGCTTCCCGCTCCAGCAGGGAGAGGGGACCCATTGCCAGGCTCCGGCGCTGCCTCCCCCTGCCCAGGGAGCCCTGGCCATGCCATGCAGCAGCACCCGGCTGCGGCAGGACCAATGTGCAGCCCCGGTGCTCGCCATGGGTGACAACCCCGTCCCCAAAGCAGCCAGAAGCACCTGGCTCTCCCGAGGGGCTGCAGCCACAGGTCCTCCAGCTTTGCTGAAGGCAGCAGGTTCTGGGGGGCTCGGGGAGACCCCAGGAAAGGGTCCACAGCTGCACGGGGCCACAGTAGCAGGGAGCAGCCCCGACCAGGGAGCTTTGCCGCAGCCAGCTACCAGCACGCCTGGACGCGATAGCCCTGGTGAGACAAAGAGCCATTGCTGGATTCAGCTGCCCTGGGTATTTTTTTCCCTCTTCGATGAATCACCTGCTAAAAATATTATAAATTGAGTCGCTGGCCAGACCTTTCACTTCTCTGGAAGCAAAAATATTTATTTTACTCAGGCCGTGCCTGTGTTTTAACAGAACTTTATGATCAATTTCTGAGGAATGTGCCATGCTGTATATTCAAATTACAACTTTTTTTGGCTCTCAGTGTAAATTTAAAATGTCTTGTTTAAGACCCAACTGTTGTGTTGCCAGAAAAATGTGGTTTCAGCTGCTTTTTCCCAAAGCACCAGTTTTGCCCAGTGGATGGTTATTTTCACCCCAGGTGTGCGCCTGTCCCCGAGGCCTGTGCCAGGGGTTGGTGGCACCGGCAGCTACCGAGGGGCGCAGGCTGGGCTCCCTTAGGCTGGGAGCTTTCACTTCCATGGGGAAAGCATCACGTAATTAACAGCATCGCCACAAAGAGGGGGTGTGGGGGGTGCTGCCAGCCCACCTGAGGTCCCCGCTGGGCTCCTGCATCTCTGGCTCCTCCTGGCTCCCGCGCCAGCTGCTGTTGCCCTTGCTCCAGTGCCAGGCACACCTTTCCTGTAAATCTCTCCCACTCTCATTTGAACCTAGGAAGGAAACAAGAGAAATTTCTTTTTCTTGCTTCAGGGCAGAGAGAATAATGGGATCTTTATTCCCCAATAATTAAGTTGATTTTTACATGGGTTTAATTTACACTCCCTTCCAGCCTTTCCTGCAAAGCGACGCCTCTTGCAGGAGCGTGGCCTTCGGGTGGGTGGGCAGGGAACGTGAGCAGAGCTGGGCCCTGGGGGACCTGGCGCTCGCCAGGGAGGGTGCAGGGGACCGGCAGGGCTGTTCCGCACCCAACGGCGGCGATGCTGTGCAAGGGCTGTAGAAAGGCTTCAGCATGCCAAGCCCAGCCACTATTTCTGCAGCTTCAGAAAGGCAAGTCAGGTTCATTGCAATCGCAAAAGCAAAGAGCAGGAGCTCACAGCCGGCCCCAGCGAGCACCAGGGCTGCCAGGCAAGGTCAGCCCCGGCTGCCAAACACCACTTGCTGCTTCAGCCTCTCCGTGTCGGCTTGGAGCAGCTCTCCCGGCGCGTTGCACCAGCATGCCCAGGCCGTGCAGTGCTCCAGGGAGCAGCGCCGGCATCTGCCTGGTGCTGAATGTGCTGCCTGGCCCCTCTCCATCCTTCCCGAGAGGCACCAGGGAGACAAACGTGCCGCTGCAGTCGGACACGTTATTGTCAGTTTCTGCAGAGAGGCCAAATATATCCCTAAAGCTGGTGTTTAGGAAGGGGTGAAGACATGGTGCAGCCACAGGACTGCAGTTACCCACAGGAGCCCTCTGCAGAGGGCTGGAGATGAAACTGAGCATGGCCAGGAGGGTCCTTGGCCCACGTCCCTTCTCTTCCCAAAGAAAAGGCAGTTGGCATGTGTGGAGGGAGCTCCAAAAAGCAGCCCGGTGGGGAAGCACCCCCATTTCCCAAGGTGGGGGTGGCCCTGGGGGTCAGGGCACCTTTGTCACCATGGCAGAGCCAGGCCGTTTTTCCCATCGCAGCCAAACATCTGGAGATGCTTCACCAGAGAGTGAACTACCAGGGACCACATGCCCGGGAAAAGAAGCTGCCATGCTCGCTGTCCTCCCTGGCGAGGAGCTGAGCGGAGGCACCGGGGGCCTCGTTGCCAGCAGCTGGGATCCTCTTCATGCCAGTACCCGATCCTGCAGCCAGGAGCTCTCCCCACCGCCACTGCTCCGAGATCCACCAGCCCCCCTCGTGCCCCTGCCCCGCGCTGCCGCAGTCTCAGCCCTGCGGCCAAGGCTGGGGAAACGCGTCCCAGCTTTTCCCTGCAGCCAGCCGGGCACTTGCCCTAACAAAAGGCATTTGGGAGCTCTGCAGCCCCCAGCACAGAGCTCCTGGGATGGGATTTGGCTCACCCCTTCAGCTGCCACGTGAGGAGCAGCCCGCAGCCGGCTCCCCCAGGAGCGGGATGGGGAGATGAAGCGAAGGCCCAGGAACAGCATCTGGTCTCGCAGCGGTTTTGCCTGCGCCGGATATCGCAGCCGTGTCGCAGAGCAAACGCAGCACATCTGGGACGGCGCTCCAGCCTACCTGGCAAGCCCTCGCTGAATTAGCTGGGCTGAAATGAAGCGGCACTCGCTGCACCGAGGCTCAAAGGATCAGCTGCTGATGCGACGTGGCAGCTCCTACCTCCGAGGCGGGGAAGAGGATGAGGGTACAGGAGCATCCCACAGCCCCGACGCCAGCGGAGCCAGGACAGCCATGCCGTCAGCCTGCCTGCAAAAGCAAGAACCACGTACATATTTACAACCACACATGAAATTCCCAGCACGCAGAGAAAGAGGGAAAAACAATGTTTTGATCACAGATTTTAACAACAGAAATACATGCAGCCAAAAGCTGACGCTGCTGCGAAGGACAGCCCACAGCGGGTGTTGGGAGACACGAGGGGCGCAGGCACGATCTCCCCGGCCCTTCCCTTGCCGCAGGGCAGACAGCGGAGGAAAGCAATGTGTGCACAAACGAGAAACTGCTGTGTTTGCACAGCGCTCTCGTGGGTCGCAGAGGGGGAGCGACGCCCGCTGTACCCAGAATCGCAGCCCTGTCATCAGGGATGCAAAATCCATGACGGCACCCGCTGAATTCCCCAGCCAGGGCTGCTCCGCGTCCCCGCACAAGTGTTCATCGGATGCGGCACGAAGAGCCCCGTCCCTGCCGCCCTGCAGAACAGGCTCAGGAAGTTTCTGTCCTCGGCTGAAACCCCTTTGGTGTGGGAGAGCCTGGAACTTATTACAAATCGCTTAAGTAACTTTGGCTCACTTGAGCTAATTAAATTGGTTTCCCTGGCTATTCTAGAGGCTTGAAACCACCAGTCAGCTCCCAGGCTCGCTGTGCGAAATTAATTAAAGCAAATGATAACTTGGCAAGGACAAAAAAAGAAAGTCTCTGTAGTAAGGAACAAACCCAGCGCGGGAGGCGTTTGCTGCAGCACGCGTCCCTGTGTGCTATACGGTGTTTCGGATACACCCTCACCCAGGGATGGACTTCAGCTCATGCGTAACGCTGTGTTCAGGCTTAAATGCTTTGCCAAATCTGGGCATAAAAATAAACTTGGAAGTTCGGTACAGAGACACAGAGTAAAGGCAGGGACCTCTTGGTTTCCATAGGAAGCAGAATTAATAGCTTGGCAGGAGGGGTGCGTTTCCATTTTTATACAATAATTTCCTCCTCCTCCTGCACAAAAAAGGGCTTGTAAGAAATACAAATTCGGACAGTTCTCCAGAACCTGGCAGCAGGCTCCGAAGCATCCCATGAGGCGCACGCCAGCCAGCGGGACTTCCAGGTTTCCAACCAAAATCAAGTGGACCAGCACACCGCTCCTCTGTTCCTCGAAAGCGCCGGCGAGGGGAGCGTGGGGAGCCAGCACCGGCAAGGACAGCAAGGGCCACAGCTGCTCCGGGCCTTTCTGCTCCTCGGGCACGGCCCTTTTGCACCGCATCCCGGGTGGAGGGGCAGGCACCTTCCTCCTGGACCGAAGCCACGAGCCGCAGAAGGGGAGATGGCTTTGGAGTGTCTTCACGTCCTCGCCGGGCCCCTGCTCTGCAAAGCTGCTTGGCCGGCGGAGCTCCCTTAGAGCCCCCTGCAAGGAGATGAGCGGGCTCGGTGGTGCGTGCACCTCGCCTGAAGCGACAGCCCTGGCAGCAGAGCCGCGCCGACAGGACAGAGGCTGAGCCCAACCTTCTCCCCCTTCCCCAGCGCTATCTGAAACCGTAACCTCGACTGGCTGCAGTTTTCATCCATCTGCAAAAGCACATTAAGGAGGGAGAGAAAGGTTGGCAGCTAACCACAAACCTACTCCCCGGAGAGGTCCTTACCTGACTCTAACCAGATGCTGTTTATCAGCCCAAGCGTATACTACATGCCCGATGTGACGGAGACAGAAAAAATACAAGAAATGCTTGTTATGCTGGGGGCTTCGGGGGTTTTCATCCTCGGGCCGGATATACAAGTTCCAGGAGAGGAATATGCGTCCCTGGAGTCCCGGGCTGAATCTGGAATTCATATACTCTGTAAATGTACTTTATTTAATACAGGAATCAAGAAAGGTTTTGGAATTATTGCACTGGAGAGCTTGATTGCGTAGTTACAGCTTGGAATTAAGGAATAACTGCAGATCTGTAATGCAGCACGTCAGCCCCACGGAGAGGGCAGGACGGTGTGTTTTGGCTGCACAGTTTTGCCTCTGTTCGTCAACTGCTGGCCCAAAGAGTGCTGAAGCCCAAGGGAAGACTCCAGCCGGGTTTGGTCCGGCCCTGCCTGTATCCTGCAGCAGATCTCCCTTCGGATTAAGCCAACAAAACCCAGCAGACCAGGAAAGAGGCACCTAGGTGACAGCACAGAGATCGGTCATGGAATCATTAAGGTTGGAAAAGACCCTTAAGGTCATCAAGTCCAACCGTTAACCCAGCACTGCCAAGTCCACCACTAAACCACGTCCCTGAGCACCACATCTCCCCGGCTTTTAAATCCCTCCAGGGATGGGGACTCAGCCCCTGCCCTGGGCAGCCTGGGCCAGGGCCTGACAGCCCTTTGGGGGAAGAAGTTTTTCCCAATACCCAACCCAAACCTGCCCTGGCGCAGCCTGAGGCCGTTCCCTCTCGTCCCATCGCTTGTTCCTGGGGAGAAGAGACCGACCCCCCCCCCGGCTCCAGCCTCCTTTCAGGCAGTTGCAGAGAGCGATGAGGGCTCCCCTCAGCCTCCTCTTCTCCAGGCTGAGCCCCCCAGCTCCCCCAGCCGCTCCTCCCCAGCCTTGGGCTCCAGCCCCTGCCCCAGCCTCGCTGCCCTGCTCTGGCCACGCTCCAGCCCCTCCATGGCCGCCTTGGGGTGAGGGGCCCAGCGCTGAGCACAGCATTCGAGGGGCGGCCTCACCAGTGCCGAGTACAGGGGGACGATCCCTGCCCTGCTCCTGCTGGCCACACTATTGCTGACACAAGCCAGGATGCCGTTGGCCCTCTTGGCCACCTGGGCACACTGCTGGCTCACGTTCAGCGGCTGTCGACCAGCACCCCCAGGCCCTTTCTGCCAGGCAGCTCCCAGCCGCTCCTCCCCACGCCTGCAGCGTTGCATGGCGTTCCTGCCAGAGGCGCGGTGGAGCCAAGGGGATGCCGCGTTCAACACAAGTTGGCACAGTCAATGCATGGGGGACAAGAATGAACCACTAACATCCATGGCTCCAGCAGCGAGCCTAACGGGGATATTAGAAAGCCGAGTTTCAGCTCATGCCACTATACTAGGACAAAGGAGGAGCTGCCCGGGCAGGGATGCAGCGTGGCCCCGGCACGTCACTGGGAAGCCGCGCTCAGGGCACAGGCCAATTGCCAGGTCCCAGTGCTCGCAAAGCCCGAGGAAGCCACTCAGAGCAGCGTGAGAGCCAGGGCCAGGCTGGGAGGTGGGAGAGGACGTGCTGCAAAAATCAGGGCAGGAGTAATATGGAACATGGTAGCAGTCCAGCCCAAGCGAAGACAGATGTCTTCACTGCAAAAAAGATAATAGGACTGTGTTTAACAGATACGTATGCATATATATATGCAAGCACATATCTGTATGTTTGTATAAACGTACACATGCTTTTTATCTATTCCTGCTTGTTTTCTAAAGATCTAGCTTTTGCTATGCCAACACACTTTAGCTGAAACCTGCAAGGTCTTGGAGGAGCATCCTTCCCCCATGTAGCTCAGGGCTCCCCTGAAAGCAGCCTTGTCTCCATCTGTGTTGCACCAACGGCTCCGTAGAGAGCGGTGCTGACAGCTGCCGGCGGGCAGCCCAGGGCAGTGGTGGTTGCAACACAACCTGCCAACTCGGGGAGACCCATGGCACTGGACCCAGGGCATAGGGGTGGGATGCAAGCCGCTCCACTGGCTGCTCCCCACGGTGGGCCCCACTTCCAGGAACCACCCCCCCCCCCGTCCCTGGGAAGAAAGCAGAGTCCACTTGTTAAGTGGTCCCCCACCACAGGAGAGGCCTTCCACTCTGCCACCCCAGCTCCCCCAGCTCCTCCCGGGCTCATTTTCCACTCCCACTCGCTCCCTCTGTCACCCATGTCTGGCCAGAGTCATTGCAGCAAGGAAAACAAAGGCAAGACCAAAGGGAGCGGCGGGACCATGCTGCCGGCAGCCACGGGGGCTCGCTGGTGCCCAGACGGCATTCGGGATGCCCCATAGCCCATGCCCGCTCCTCTCTTACCTGGGCAGAGCCAACGTCAGAGGCAGCACGTTGGATGCTCAGGGCTGCTCCTTTCAGGGTGCATTTGTGGCTACAGGGTATTTCACCTGGGTCTCCTCCAGCCGTGTCCTGGGGCTGGTCCCACCACGCTCCCCTGCAGCCAGCATCACAGGGCCTCCGGGCATGGCATGGTGCTCTGCCTGCAGAAAGCTTGGTTGCCTTGGAAAGCATCCCAGTTCCTTTGGCTGAAGGTATTTAGGCAGGGGCCACTGGAAAAAGTGATGTGCTCTCCACACATATGTGCCACCGGCAGCTGTGGTCCAGCAGCATTAATCACCGTGTCAGGGTGCCAACAATTACAGAAAACCGAAGGAAACATCTTGCTGCAGCTCCCTGACTTGCGAGGGGAGCACCCTGCCCCTGCCAGCCCGAGGGGTTCCTGCCACCCAGCACTATGCACAGCATGAGCACATTCGTTTTTCTTCACTACCTGCTAAGGAATCGTCTTAAACAACCAGCAGATTGTCATCTGCTGGCACAAGACACAGAGAAAGCCACGTGCTGCTTCTGTATTGGAAGATGCATGTGCATACACACACATTGGTGTGTCTTACAGAGATGCCCATACCCAACGCACCCATTGCATCCATAGGTGCACGTGCCTCAGACACCGGCATCTTTCAGAGCACCAGCAGCACTGACTTGCAGCCCCCCAGTTCCTCCATTTCACCCCAGGCGCATCTCACTCCAGGGCACGCAGCTCCTTTTGCTCCTGAGCGTGTTACGTGAATGCTGGGAGCAGGCAACCTTCCCTCTGCAGAGCCACCAGGGATCACTCACATCTCTATTTCTCCTTCTGGGGCTGCTTCCTTCTAACTCCAGCGCTGGGAGCTGGCTGTGCTCTCCGGGAAGCGATATTCCATCTTGCCTGTAGCCAGCATCCCTAAATGCACCTTGGCAACGTTTCTCTTTGCCACTCACTTGGCTGATTGCAGCTGGGATCACATTAAGTCCTTATGGTCCCTCCTCGCCTTCCCACTTCCCCAACCAAGCAGAGAGAAGGACAAAGCAGAGGAGAAGGAAGGAAAAAAAAAATGCACAAAGCAGCATTCCCAGCTCTCAGAGCCTTCTAGCTGGGCTTTTATATTCACTGAGAGCTTTTATAGCCTAGAGGTAACTGATTGCAAATTAACTCAGAGTAATTAGCACCATTGCAAAAGCTAATCTGGTCACTCCCCAAACATGTGTTCCTAACTCTGAGGTTGATTTTGCCCTGTGCTGGGGGCTAGAGAAGAACTGCCCACGTTTGCGTGCTCGGACAGACGCCTGCGGCACCTCTGGAGCAGCCCCAGCCGCCCGGAGCTGGGGTGCCCGCCCCGGCAGCTCTTCTCCCCCCTCCTTGCGTGGGTGTTAGACTTTCCCTGGGTGCTTGGGCAGAGCTGTAGGTATTGAGGGGAGGGAGGGCACCCTGGGCACCCCCCACTGCCTCTGCTCCCCGCTCCCTCCATCACTTCTCCGAGCAGATCCACAGGGAAGGACCGTCCGCCTGCTCAGCCCCAGACCCTGCTTGAGCACCTCGGGGGTTATGAGTAAAAGGCATTTCTTGGAAGGGCTGTGAAATCACCTGTGCCGGGCAATTTGGTACAGGGATAGCATCATGTCCCAGCAAACGCCCTGGCCAGCCGATCCCAGCCGACGGGCAGGGCTAACTCATCGGGAAGGTGCCGAGCAAGCGAGTGAAAAATGCTTTGCTGCATGTCGGTGCCTCCCCGCTCCGCCCGCCGCTGTGTGAGTTATGTTGGCTTTAAAGCCTGCTGGCAAAATGTATAGTGGTCTCCACGCTCCAGCCACCCCAAGGGTATTGATCAGGCTGAAAATATAAAAACAACAAGAAAAACACCATCTACGGGGTGTGTGGCATCGGACACTCGCTCTGGGAGCTGGGCCAAGTGCTTGTACCTTGACTCTCCCATAAATACACCGTCAGGAAAATGCATTATCTCTGGAGTGCTTTAAGACCATTTAGATTTCAGGGCAAAACAGTCCAAGGCACCTGCTGCATTTTAATGATTCTTCTCCATCACCTATAGGGATGCTGAGATTTAAATAACTGCCCTGCAGCCACCCTGACCTTCCCACCACGGCTCTGGGAAAGGCGGCATCAGCAGTGCCAGCACCAGCCGGGTGCACCCGGTGCATTTGCACAAATCCTCCCATTTTGGAGCATCAGAAGATGAGCACGGTGGCAAGGGGTTGTGTACCTCGCTCTGCATGGTGTCCTGCATCCCTGCGTGAAGGAAAGCGCTGCTTCACCCGGCACAACCACAGCTGCCTGGGCAGGAGATACCAGAAATCGTAGCTGTGCCCCCCAAATATTTCCCCTTCTGTGGGCTGGGCTGTTTGCACAGAGCTTCCCAAGCAGCTGGGGGCAGAAAGTCTTAATTGGGGACCACCATCATCAAGAAAGCACCCGGGGTTGTGCAGAGGGTGAAATCCCGGCTCCCCGGGGCACTTCTGCTCCCTCCTGCCTGGCTGCAGGCTGCACGGGCAGCGCTGCCAGGGGAGCCCCGGTCACGGGGCTCCTGCCGAGGGGGACACGGGAGCGGGGGCTGACCCAGGGTGAACGGATGCACCCTGGTAAAAGGTACAAAGGCTCAGTCACGCTGGAGCCCGAAAAGCAGACTTGATGAAGAAAACATGCCCTTTGCATTGCTATTCCCTCCCCATAAAGCTATAAACTCCTTTCAAATGCTTCATCTCCCTAACTTTTGGATGTCATTAAACTCTTTATTAATTTACTCCAAATGCCTTCGCTCATATTCCAACACAGCTAACCCCATCAAAAGGATAAGAGCACAGTGCTTAGACAGCACTTCTTCTCTTCAAAGCCTGTTACTGAGATTAATTGCTTCTCTCAAGTCCTCTGTGAAGGAGGTACATGGGGATAATTGTTATTAGTGCTGGGTGCGAGGTAAGAAGCAGGGTCCAAGGTAAAAGCGGGGACCCAAGCTGGCCCAGCGCCGGCGGGAGGGGACGGGCTTGTGCGGGCTGCAGGCGCAGCAGGACGAGGGGGTGCAGGGGAGGCCTGCCGGGACCGCGGCTGGACTCCATCTCTAATGGACATTCCCACAGCTCCTCGGCGGGAGGCAAAGCCCAGGCGGGCAGCGTGGTGCCAAGGCAGAGCCACAGCCCCGGGGTGCCTGGCACCCCCCGCCTCCAAGCATCTTCCCTTGGATGAGCGCTGAGCTTGTCCTCAGGCTCCCCACTGCTCTTCCCTAATCGCTGCTGCCTGCCAAGAGCCTCGTGTGCAGGCAGAGGTCCCTCCTCCCTCCCGATTTATCCCATGATGTCACCAATCCCAGTACTTCCTGACGTCACCAGTGACATCATGAGTCCTTCCCCCCCGCCCCTGGTGCGGCAGCGGGGCTGGGCAGGGGAGGACAATGCGGTACTGGCCGTACTCTGCCCCTCTGGGCAGCTCGAGGTCCTGCTCTCCATGGTGTTAAGGAGCGGTCAGCAAACCCAGGGCACCGGCTCACGGGCTGCACGGCCCCCAAAATGCTGAGCAAGCTGGTGCCCACGGGATGGAGGATCCCGCGGGAAGTGCCGCGAGCCCGGCTCGGCCGCGCTGGGCGCCGACGCCATCAGCGCAGAAGCAATACCAGCCATTAGCTCTGGCGGTGCCCGCGCCTTGGGGCCAGATGTGTGCGTTACTGAGGCTGACACGGTACATCTGGTCCGGTTTTTGGTTTCCATCGCGGAGTTTACCACATCCACCCCAGCCGGCTGGAGGCGAGGAGGCGCACATCTGGAAGTAATTGCAGCTGTCACGCTTCAAGGAGATACTGCACCGCAGAGAGGAGAACCCGATACCTCGCCCCAGCAGCCTCCTCCCGCCCTCCAGCTCCACCAGATGAGAGGAGCACCAGCATCCCCTGCTGTGAGCCGGATCCTGCCGGGTGCTGAGCCCCTCCCAGGAAGGGCAGCGCGTGGCACCGGCACCTCATCGGGAAGAGAGACAGGGCTGAGCCCCATGGTGGGGAGTTAGCTCAGGCCGGAGACAGCCCCAGCTCCGTGCTGGAGCAGGAGGGATGCTGGATGGGGCAGCACCCGGCCCTCTCCCTGCTGCGGCCGGGCATCGCCGGGAGCCCAGCACGGCTGCACACCCTCACGGTGCTCATTTTTAAAAGCTCTGCCAACCCAGGAAAGCCCCGTGCTGCACTGGGCTCCTCCGCACCGTTCCCTCCGGTGCCCGGGAACGGGATGCCTTTCGTTTAATTAATTGTCCCGTGCTTTCTATAGCTCACCAGGTCTCGGGAGCACAGTCACCGCGGAGTGTTTCTGGCAGGGAAGGAGCGCTTGTTTCTTTATGATATGGAATAGTTTCAGCATTAGTTATTTCTAAATCATTCTAGTTTACGAGCAACCTGACAATTTGGCAAAGGCAGCAGGCCTGGGTCTGTACCAGGCACTAATAAAACCTTGAGAAGAGCTGTAAAGCCGTGCTGGCAGCAGGTTGCTGGGGGAAGGGGGATTATTAGCAGGCACCTCCGCTCCTGCCTCCTCCGGAGCAGCGGGCAGCCGCAGCGGGCAGCAGCCGCAGCGGGCAGCAGCCGCAGCGGGCAGCCGCATGTCTCTCTGCGGGAGGTGATAAGCATCCCAGCCCGCTCTCCTGGCAGCAGCGAGCTCTTTCTCCTCATCCCACTCTCACCTCATCCATCTCCCAAAGCATCTCTGGGTACCACCCTGGGCAGCCCGAGGGCAGGCAAGGGCTGGCTCCTCACCTCGCTGGGAGACTGCAGAGAAGGGGAGACAGGAGCTGCTGCTTCTCTGCCCTGCACTTTCAGCTATTAAGGCTTACTGGAGGGGAGAGAGGGGAAAAGAAAGACTGAAATGGGGAACAAAAACCCTTCAGATCTGATAGGAAATAAAAACTGCCATTGCTGGGCAGCTGGCAAGGTGCTCTCAGCAGTGGGGCAAGTCACTGGCCAGCGCGTTCCCGGGCTGCACCAGTTTGTGCCCGGGGGCACAGGGGCTTTGTGCACCTCTGCACATGCATGTGTCCCCTAAAGGGACGGGGAAAAGTATTTGGGGAGGGTGGTCTGACATCAGGCCTCGCTGCATTTGTCCAGGAGTCAGCTGCTCTTCGGCCAGAAAATTTGTCTTGCGGCGGTACTTTGACCCCAAGAGCTGCAACCCCCCTGCTCAGCCAAGGGGATGCGCACTCTGGAGCCTACAGATGATGCTCCAGACTCAGCTGCTAATGTGGGAGGAGGAAAAGGAGGCAGGAGCCTCACCAAAATGCCCAAATGGGGCACAGTAGCCTCTAAACAGCATCTGGCCACACTGTCCAGGCGCTCTGCCCCAGGCTGGGGCTTTGCACGCTGAGCAAGCTCTGGACCGATGTGGGGTCCAACCCATGGTCCCAGCCCGGCTCCTGGGAGCTCCCGCAGCAGCAACGGCAGCAGAGATGGACCGTCCTGCCGCTTTGGGCTGTCGGTCTGGCAGCAGGAGGGTTTGGAAGGGGAAGATAAATGGATGTGGTACATAGAACTAACAAGTGCTTTGTGGAAACCATGAAGAAATAACCAACGGATTAAAATAGAGTATCTATTTTTGGAAGGCCTGGAATAGGATCTGACCCAGAAAGCCACCTGCAAACCCGGCCAGCACCGCTTCCCTGTGCTTAGACCCAGCCAGCTCTGCTCCAAGGATTGAGGCATCCCTGCCCTGCTGCAGGCAAGGTGCTTGGAGGGGCCGGGAAACACCGCTCGGCACTGGCCCTGCCCCAGGCAGCAGCCAGGGGGGCTTCCTTGCTGCGAGACCCCAGGGGGCTCCCGGGGAGAGCGAGGGCAGCTTGGAAAGGCTTGAGGGATACGGGGGCTGCAGGAACAGGGCCTTTACTGTTTGCACGCTGGATCCAGTTACAGCCCCGGTCAATAAAAGAACTGATTTTAGACTTCTATGGCTGAAATAATTGCCGCTTGCATGCCAAGGGCTTGTTAGCGGGGGGCAGCAGGTGATGCTGCGGCTGGGGCTTGCGCAGCCCCCCTTGGGCTCGGCATTGCTCACCGCTGTTTCGCTCCCCCCAGTATTTCTGCTGGCACAGAGAGAAGTGGACTGGGAGTCAATGGCACAAGTGCGGGTGACCCGAGCAAGCCGTGGTCACTGGTCCCTTGCCCGTGCAGCAGCCAGCCTTCCTCCCGCTTCTCCTCCTCCTCACCTCCCTGCATTTCTCCTGAAAACCCTTCTTTGTCATGGAAAGTTCTGCAGCTGGAAGACGCTGGGGCCAGGCGCGGGGGCAGCCAGGTCCCCTTGGCACAGGCCCTTCGTGCTGCACGTGCTTTGCTCCCCGGTGCCAGCGGCTCGGCATGGCAGGAGCAGCGCGCCCTGCTCTCGCAGGCAGCCGCCTGCCTTCGCTTAGCGGTTAGCAGCAGCATGGCTGCCTGTGCCAGACCCACCTCCTGCCCCAGTCACCGTGCGCGTTTTCGGCTGGTCACATATGGAACAGGTTATGTTTTTATAATCATCTTTATGCAATCTTTTCCTATTTTTTTTTTGTTCAGTCCCAATATCATTCCATATAATTCCTCCCCTCTCCCACGCAAAGGTCTTTCAAACCTGCGTCTACGGGAGCCCATGCAAAACCTTTCAAACGCTGTTCTTCCCCATCCCTTTCTAGGAGGGAGGCCTGTATCTGATCCTTCCACCTCTTGCAAGCTCCCTCCCTTCTCTCGCTGACTGCTGCAAATCGCTTCCACAAAGGCTGTTTCCAGAGGAAACCAAAAGCAGAAGGAAGGGGCAGGCGGGTGGGAGCAGCTCTGCTTCTCCTACAGACAACTTTTGGCACTCCTCCTGCGGCTCCTGGCGCAGGGATGCACCCTGAGGTCCTCTGATGGGGACCTGGAGCATGACCAAAGCCTCCTGCTCCTCGCCATCAGCCCAGACACGCTATGCTTGCGCTGGGCATCGCTGTTTCCCTCCCCGCACTTGCTCTTCACCTCCTTACATGGGGATTTCTTGGGCAGGGAGAGCCCCCTCGGCACGTCGTGCACGGGCAGCGTGGCCACGGGGAGCTGGGACCCGACCACAGCAAATGTCGCGGTGTAGAAAACGCAGGGGAGAGGCGAGCCCGTGCTCGCGGCCGCGCCGGGGAAGGCAAGGGGGCGATGGGAGCCGGCACCCTCGGAGCACACCCCTGTCTCCCCTGCATCCCCCCAGCACGCCCGCCTGTGCCGTAAGCGCCGGGGCAGCTTGTGGAGGCCAGCAGGTCTTGAGAAAGGCGCAGCAGTGAATGAGGAGCCCCGGCTCTGGGCTCGGCCAGCTGAACTTGTGTTCCTCTTTCCTGAGGAGAAAAAGGAGACAACACTTTTCCCACACAATCACTGCTCTGACACATCTGAACCCACCCATGGCCCCACTGTTAAATTTCTGCGATGAGAGAACAATTTACTACAGGATTTTACTGTTTTTTATTCTATAGAGAAACTGCTGGTGCTGCCTGGAGTTATTAGCCTGGAGAAGAGGAGGCTGAGGGGAGCCCTCATCGCTCTCTGCAACTGCCTGAAAGGAGGCTGGAGCCGGGGGGGTCGGGCTCTTCTCCCCAGGAACAAGCGATGGGACGAGAGGGAACGGCCTCAAGCTGCGCCAGGGCAGGTTTGGGTTGGGTATTGGGAAAAACTTCTTCCCCCAAAGGGCTGTCAGGCCCTGGCCCAGGCTGCCCAGGGCAGGGGCTGAGTCCCCATCCCTGGGGGGATTTAAAAGCCGGGGAGATGTGGTGCTTAGGGACGTGGTTTAGTGGTGGGCTTGGCAGTGCTGGGTTAACGGTTGGACTTGGTGATCTTAAAGGTCTTTCCCAACCTTAACAATTCCACGATTCTATTCTGTGATTCTACCTGCAGGAGCCAGCTGTGGGTCCTGGACTTCAGGGAGCCTGGATCTGTTTGGATGTGCCTTCAGGATATTTTCCTGGCAAATGCAGCCCTCTGCCTCCTTCCCTGTGAGGCTCCAGCTCAGTACTACACTACTTTGCCCGGGCAGAGCAAGCACGTACCTGCTCTCAACACCACGTTGACGTCTCCCTGCAGAGTGGCAGCAGGACACATGCAGGAGCCTGACCTGGTGGGAGATGCATCAGCAGGTCCAGCTGTCCGGAGAGGCATCGGCAGGGTCCAGGGAGTGCACTGATCCTGGAGATGAGGAGAAAGGCAGGGGCAAGTGAACTTTATCAGGCTCTGAGCAAATATTTCCTACTTCAGAGAGTGCCTAACGCTTGGAAGGGAGCTGGAAAGGTGTCACGGAGATGTCTGTCCTTGCCAAATGGGGGTAAGGTGGGCAGTCCACGTGCCAGCAGCCTTTAATCTTGCTTGTGGCTTCTCTAGCCACGATACCCCATCCTTTTTCTGCACAGGGCAGTAAACTCAAGGAGAGAAAGGGAGAGCCCCAAGCTCCTGCCCTGGCACGGCAAACTGGGCAGGAAAGCAACTGGTTGGGGGTCCCACGGCAGCAACGCTTGGCTTGAGCCAAGCTGCTGAAACTGGAACCACCAGTCACCCCCCGAGCCCCAACAGCCCCGCGTGCTCCCCTCCTGCCGGGAGCTGGAGCGGTGCCGTGCACTCGCATCGCACTGGCCATAAAAGCAGACAGGGCTTGCGATGCAGGCAGGGCAAAGGCAGAGTGCGTGTTCTCACTGTAAATAAAATGAGATGATTAATTAAAGTGCAAGTCTGCTGCCAAAAGGAAGAATGGGGCTCAGGTGGGTAATTAAACTCAGGCTGCAAAGCCAGCCAGAGGGTTTCTGCCTTATGGCCGTGCACACAACATCTGCTCCATTAAGATTTCAAGAGATAAAGGCAGGAGAAGTGCAAGAATGTAGGAATTCCAGGAGAGTCGCCAGGGCAGACCCTCTGCCACAGGGACCCGCTGTCAGCCAGGGGATGCCCAAGGCGCAGCCTGAACCTCCACAGGGACATGGACATCCCTGAAAATTCCTCCTCCCCGCTGGAAACACAGCGATGCACCCTGATAACCGCCACCTCGCCCAGTAAAGCCTGCAGCACAGCAAGGGGGGGTTTACACAAGAGCTGGGCTTTTCCGTCTTTCACCCCAAAGTGGAGGGGACGGTGCGTGGCAGCCGGCAGCATGCCCGCGCCTCTGCTGCACCTCCTGCCTGCGTCTCGGTGGATCCGGCGCTTGCCTGCACCCTGCCTGCAGCTCTCCAGCAAAGCAAACGTCGCTGGGACTGCCGGGGCGGAGCGGCACCAGCGAGGTCGCTTCGGGGCCGGATTCCCCCTCTCCTCTCCCTCCCCAAACATCTGTGCAGATGTTAACAGGCGTGGCAAGGCTCAGTTTTCGATACGAAAGGCAAAGGGTTAGAGTTGAGCTCTTGGGTAAGCGACACCAAGAAAGTCAAAGTTTAATTGGCATTCCTGCCCGGGATGAAAGCCCGTGGCTGGCGGTGCTGGCAAAGGCTAAGAGGGGCCATTGGTCACGGGCCATAAAGGCCACACAGGCGGCACCGGGGCAGGTCTCCCCCGCCGGAGGGGGCTTCGTCATCGGGGCTTGGCCCTCCTCGGCCTCTCCCCTCCCCGCACCCCTCGTGCGGAGGCAGCGGTGCCGGGGAGCATCCCCGCGCACGCGTGTCCCCCGGCAGCCTTTGGTCCCCACCTGCTGAAGGGTTCAGAGGGGGTCGTCCTCCAAAAGCCTCTCTGAGCAGCACCGGGCTCCTTGTACCTATCTCACCTTCGAGGCTTTCTGGTGGGGAAGATTTATACCGAATAGCGTTCAAACCTGTGAAATTTGCAATAAAGCCTCTTCACAGACGGACAAGCTTGGGCCCTGGCAGCAAACACTGTTGGTAACCCGTGCCAGCTCCTCAGAGCCAAGCAGGAGGGCAGGACGGGAAAGCCGGCGCTGTTGGGCAGAGCCCAGAAGCCTGTAGTGGGTCATGGCTCACAACGGCCACCCGGGGGTCTGATTAGCGCTGCCCCGATCCCCGTCCTTGCCTTCCCCGTGGGGCTGGATCCCTCCGCAAAGCAGGGGAGGCTGAGGACAGCCACGGCCCGTCTGTTGGACATCCTACACCCGCTTGCCAGGGCTCTCCCAGTTTGCAAAGAGACCAGGGGTTCAGGCATCGCCTCCAAATGTCCATGAGCAAAACAAGCAGCCACGGGCACCTGCGCTGCCGGACGGGCTCTGCCACACGGAGGAGGTCATGCACATGAATTACAGCAAGGGGCATATTTACCAGACGTCCCAAACTGCCTGAAAACAGTTATTATATTAAATGCGAGGTCTGGCAGATGCAAGTCAGTAATTTCACTTCTGATGTAACTTGTTCGCAGCGCCGATGTCGTGGGGAGGGAGCTCGGTTGATGTTTCCCATTAGTGCGAGAGCCCCTTGCTTTGCTGCAAGCCCTTCCCACTTTAAATGCTTCACTGGGAAAATGGAGCCACTAAATTCAGCTGAGGCCTCAATCCCTTTTAACTCCTGCGTTGTAGGGGAGCGTCAGGCCCCAAGGGAGCTGCTCTGGCTTGTTTTGGGCTCCTCAGAGAAAGCAAAGCAAACAGAGAAACATCCTTCTTATTAAATCAATAGAGACTCGCAGGCTGCTGGAGGGGAGCACCAGATCAGACCCGGGACAGCTTTGCTTTGCTCGTCCCGCTGATCCAAGGCTGCCGCAAAGGACAGGGCTCAGGGACGGCAGGTTGTGAAGCGGCTTTACCTTGCTGGGAGAGCCGCTGCGAAGGGGAGCGGAGCTGGGCTGGGGCGGCTCCCCGGGACGGGCATCGCAGGGGTACGGCCGATCATCCCACAGCGAGAGCAGCCAGTGGGACCTCACCCACCCTGCTGGGCGACTGTATCAATACTGAAATAAGGGAAGCATAGCCCCAACTCACTGCCGCCCCCAAAACCCTTCAGAGAGCCGGCAACAGCATGCAAAGCCGAGCCCAGCACCCGCCTGCAGCACGCCCCGCACCGCGCCCCAGCACCGCCGGGCCGGGGGCCGGGACAGCAGCCTCCCCCTGCCAGCCCCACACTGTTTTCAGTTTGTTAAGAAACAGCAAAGCGCTTAGTCCTCATTACAGAGCCCTCAACTGCCAAATTCTTTCCTTTGACTATAAATCTGTTCCAGAGCTGCAAGAGACACCAATACCCAGAGGCTGCAGGCTGCCGCGTTCGCCCTCACAGCCCACCGCAGCGGGCAGGGAGGGAGCAGAGGGACCCCAGCCGGGATGGAGGTGGCCATGCACAGCGAGCCTGGGGGGGCAAACCCAGCCCTTCCCTGGGGCGGCTTTGCACTGAGGTGCACAAGCCAAGGAGAGCTGGTGGCCAGGGTGTGAGGGTCCCCTGTCCCACCCTGGTGGCACCCCACAGCACCCAGGGACAAACCAGCTAAGCGCAGAGGGCTGAGCCCCGCTGCAGGTGAGCGCAGCCCCCAGGGCAGCCCTGCAGCACGCTCACCCCAGCTCTGCAGCGATGCAAGGTGCCAGCACAGCCCCAGCTCTGGGGGCTGCCCCTGCAGCCAGGGACCCAGGACAAGCTCGCCCCTGCACATGAGCATGCCAGAGGTCCCTAAGAAAGCTCAGCGACTGGAGTCAATTGTGGTCAGGTGGTTGTTATTATCAGTAGTTTTCATCGTAATTCAGAACGGCTGCCACTTGCCAAGCGCTTTCTGCAGCAGCCCGTTATTAACGGCACCTTGAAACAGAGCCGAGCTTTGCTTTTGCTGTCAGACAAGTACTTTTGCTGTCAACTGCTCCTCGTAGCCTGACAAAACTTTGGGTTTCTCCTGTAGATGGTCAGTGCTCCCAGAGCCCCGGGGGCTGAGCCACTGCTGTGTGTGGGATGAGCCAGGGCCGCTCCCAGCAGGATTCCCTGTGCCCAGCGGTGCAACCCCCCTCGGGGCCACCCTGCCAGCAGCCCCCAGCATGGGCAAAGCACTGAGGTTGGTGACGGCCTCTTGGAGTGGCCATAAGGAGCAAGACGGGACTCATCTGAGCCTGTATCCCATCTGCCCCTATGGCCTGGCCAGATGCCTCAGACAAAAGTCAAGTGATCCTGGAATTACAGAATAATCTGCCATAATAATTCATCCTGATCCCTGTTAGCCAGGGGCTGGTGTACACTGTGCAGCAGGATGCTCATCCCTAGTTATTTTCCTGCAGTTCCTTGGGCAGCCCCTTGAGAAGTCCCGTTGGGAAGGGGACGCCGGCCAGGGAAGGACGGGCTGGCCGGGGTGACGGGGACGAGCCGTGCGGGTGGCCTGGGGTGATCCGCGAGGAGGAGATGCTGTGATCTGCACAGGTGGATGCTTTACACAATGCGGGAACGCTGGCTTTAGCCCTGACACCGCTGTGCTCAAAGTCAATAAAAACTCCTATAAAATAAAAGCTTTTTGTGCAAATACAGTGGGTCATCCTGCTCTCTCTCTTTCCTCCTGCTCTGTCCCATGCCTTCCCACAGGGTCACTAAAATCTCCACTGCAGTTACAGCTCCCATCGCCAGCACTGCTGGGATGCAGCACCCTGCCTGCGCACCCTCTCCCTGCCTGCACTCCTTCTCCCTGCCTGCCCCTCTCCTTCCCAGCCTCCATCCCTGCCCAGGGCCATGGCAACGGCCATGACGTCTCCCGCACCTCCAGGGTGATTCGATTACGTGGGCTGCACATGAGAAAGTTCCTGTTGGAGCAGAAATGGATCTAATTACTGACACTAACGGCAGCACAGGCTCAGGAGAGGAGCAAGGTGCCGGGGAGGTGGGGGTGCGCTGGGCAGGAGCGTGCTCAGCAACAGCCAAGAGCTCTGCTCCGAGCGTGAGGTCAAGGACAGAGCTGAGGCTGCTTGAACTGGATGCAAGAGAGGACCAGACACCAAACCTCTCCTCCTCCCCGCTCCCTACCTGGCAGCTGATGCTCTCCAGGAGGATCCAGAGCAGTGGTCCAGAGCTCCCGGTCTTCCCGTGCCCCGTCCCGTGCCTGGGCAGCATCATGCGTCCCAAGGGAGAGCAGAGCTACCGGGATAAAAATCCAAACAGGCCCCAGCTTTCAACAAGCAGCTGACATCGGTGCTCTGTTACTGTTTTTGCAGGAGACAAATCACGGTAGGCAACATCGCCCCAAAGCTCCTGGCGCTGGCTCCTGGCAGCGGAGGTGGGCAGACCCGAAACCCTCCCTGCCGGGGAGGGAATACGCTCGGAGACGAAGGGAAGCGCTGGAGCTCTGACTCCCGAACCATGATCCAGAAGCGGGCACAGAAGGGAAAAACTCGGCATGCTCAGGGCTGTGTCTCCTCCATTCCCGTGCTCCGCGGCGCGGCGAGTGCGGTGCACGGCGCCCCGTGCCCCTGCCGCGGAGCGGCGGGTGGGAGCCGGCACGGAGGGTGGCCGTGCCACTGGGGAGGACGAGCCCCCCATGCCGCAGCTCCTCTTTCAAAGAGCCTCGGGTGAGGATTTTCACTCCCTTCTTCCTCCAATTTCAATGAAACTGCAATTTTTACGCAGAAAAAAAGGCCTTGAAAAAACAATCTTTTGGCATGTTTTTGAGGCAAAAATCCCCTTTTTCTTGGAAAACAGGCCAAAGCCTAGCCCATATTCGCTTGGAAATGGGCCTTGTTCTATTTGAAAAACAGCCCAATTTTTCGATGGAAAATTGGAAAATAGACCCAGGTTGGCTCTAGGAGAACGTGTGCATCGCAGCAAAACTTTCCATGAAAATGACCTGGAGACTGCAAGAGAGCAAAAACCCTCGAAAGTGGAATTTCATCCGCCCAGCCCAGCACTGGCGGGACCGTCCTGGCCGCGATGCTGTGCCGCCGGCGGCCGGAGCCGCTTCCCCAGCCTGCTGCGAGCACGTCGCTGCTGCCGCTGCTGCGGACTTGAGGAAAGGCAGGGCCCCTCAACCCATGGCTGGTTTTTTTCTCCAGCCTCATATGAGAAATGAACTCCCCCACAAAATTTGCCCTGCTAATGTGATTCTGGCATGGCATGTTGCCCGATAGGATTTCTATTAAAATGTGATTTCCTCCTGCTTATAATTTCATTATCTGAGGCATTTGTGTAGAACATCGACCACACAGGTAATATATGGGTACGGGAGCTAAATTAGAGCGCATGTACGTTTTTTAATGGAGGCTTGCAAGTAGACGTGAAATAATCAAGGCTGGATACAACTGCCATCATTTACTGGTGCCTGACATGGTGAAATACTTCATCGAGGGGTTATTGCCGTTTAACACATCTTTCACTTCTTCCATCTTTCCTGAATAAAGTGCCCAGCCGTCCCATCCGTCTTCAGGCGGGATCTGTCAGCGCCGCTCCCTGCTCCGCCTGCCAGCCGCGGCGTGATGCTGATGTATGCCGCAATCACCCGCGCCCAGCAGGAAGCATATTTCTTTCTTTATCAGCACTCGAGGTGTTCTATGTAAATTCAAAGACAGGGACGTACCGGCGAGGAGAAAACAGTCTTGTTCATCTCGTGCCCCATCCGTCTCCCCCCAGACCTCTCCAGACTGTAAATTCATTTTGCCTCCCGCCTCCCTGTCTGCAGACACCTTGCGTGGGACTGCAGTGAGGGACAGCATTCGCTGCACCTCAAACCCCTCCCAGCCGCCTTAAACTAATCTGAGATGAGGTACCAAACTCAAAGGGTATGCTGGATCACCGCTTTCCTGGGCGAGCAGCTGGGATTCAGGGAAAAAGCGTATTTGGCCCCTTTCAGCAGCCTGCAGGCTCCGTGGGGCTGGGGGTGCCGGGGGACGGCGGGGCGGCAGCCCCTGGCTGTGGTGGTGGGTGGAGGATGCTCAGCCCGGCGCTGCCACTTAGCATTCCCCCAGCATCTGAGGAATAAACATCGCTTTGTTTTAGGCCTCCTCGCTGCACAGGCAAGAAGCACTTCAGGGCTTTCATAAGCTCATCTGCATAATAATGCTGGAGAATTCTTATCTCAAGTGATCGGAGTGTCAAAACCCACAATCCGGCAGTAAATTACGGGGAGGAAGCGCCGCAGAGAAAATGACACTGGTGCGGTGGAGGGAGCGGGGCTGGTTTCAGAGCTGCTCTCATGCCACGTGTTTTTAAGCAAATGTCTGAGCAAGAGGAGGGCGTAGCGGGGAGTGAGGAGGAAAGTTTGGGTGCCCAGGGTGGTGGGAGAGGCCGGGCTGCGCTGCCGGGTGGGATGCGTGTGGCTGCCGGAGCCTCATCCCCCGGATCAGGAGCAAATCCGTGTCTGCTGGGGGACTCGCGAGGTGCCCACGGCTCCCTGGGTGGGAAGCACCGGCATCGCCAGAGAGCCCCGAAGTCCCGCACTGGGATGGGGCCGTGGTGCCACCTGTGCATCAACTCTCACTGCGGCCGGGGGGCTCAGGACCTCCCCAGCCCGCTGCCGGCCCACGGGAATAGGGGCCACATACCAGATGGGCGATTGCTAGGGAAATTCTGATTTATGAGCAGCAAAACCTGCTAACACCGTCACTCTCCAGTGAGGGAGACGTGTTTTCTCTGGCATGCTGTAGGAACAGGGGCTGCTTTGAGCTGGAAGCTTTCCTGAGCTCCCAGCCCTCTGGGTGTGAGAGTCTGGGAGGTGATAACTTATGCAAACACACACGCTCTTACCCGGCCAGCTGAATTTAGCATAAATCAAGAACTCTGGCTTTGCAAGAAAAACAAAGATGGTGAAATGAGGCAGGGCAAATGGAACAAAAGCCCTTTCCTAAATTAGATGATAACACAGATAGGGAGACAGGCGGCATTATGCAGGCTGCAGCAAGCGCACAAACCCTCCAAGGGACGGGGCTTGCCGGGACCGGGGGCACCCAGCAGCGCTCTCCCGGCGGCTCCCGCAGCCCTTCTTCCCCGCAGCCCTTCCCCGTGGCCTCCTGGCAGGTGGCTGGGAGCAAGGAGAAGCTTTGCTCGCCCTCCTCCTCCATCTCCCGCAACACTGGGCACCCTCTCACGGGGAGGGCTGGGAAGGAACCTGCTGCCAGCACCCGCGGGGTACCTCGGGAGATGCTTCCTGAGCCTGGGGAGGGGGAGTGCAGCCCAGACACCCGTAAAACTCTCCCCAGAGCCACAGGGGGCCGAAATGGAGCTTATATAAAAGAAAAATGGGTCTCAGCAAGGTGCATTATTCATTCGTGAGCTCAGTGGGTGCTGAGAGCCGTGCCCGCGGTGCGGAGCGTGATGGATGTAGGTGGTGGCGGGGCAGCCACCACGAGCGCCGAGCTCTGTTCAGCCTGAGCGCGTCGCTTTGCGGGGGAGACGTGGCCTGGGGTGAGTGATGGTTTCAGGGGGGGAAAGAGCTGCTGCTGGAGCCTGGAAAGAGCGGGAACGAGGAGGAAATCACACCTGGCTTCAGCTGCTAACCCGCTCCTGGGAGCCAAGGCAAGAGCAAACCCAGGGCTCACCCCGCAGCCAGACCTTGCAACAGCCGCTGTAAAACCAGGGGTGCCCTGGCCCAGGCTGCTCATCTGCTCTTTCTTGAATTACTCTGGCCACGAATGCAGCCAGCACTGACAATGCCAATAGTCCAAACCTCCTTCTCCTTGGGCCGGGGATTGCGGGGAGCTTTGCTGCACCTGGGTGCAGCTTTCACTGGGTGCGAGCTGGGGCAGAGCATGGTCTTGCCCAGACCTGGAGAGCAAACCGCAGCAGCAGGGCTCAGGGGGGTGATGCTGGAGGCAGCGAAGCCGGGCTGGGAGCAGCACCCTGTCCACAAACGGGACCACTGGCAGAGGAGACACATCCTCGAGCGGGGCTCCCGATGGGCTTCACATCCTGGCGTGGGAGATGCTGGAGTCTGAGATCACGTTCATCAGTCAAAGAGCCACCGAGAGGAGCTGGGAGTTCATCTGGCACATCTTTAAATCATCATTTATTCTTTCTACAAGGAGTTCAAAAGTTACTGACTGCAAGGTCCTCCCAGAGCCCTCGGAGCACGCCAGGGTACTCCAGCCCGGGACATCAAGTGCGCGGGGCTGGGAAGTCGTTCGCTGCTCAGAGCTCAAAACAAAACCACGTGTGTCCCACCCCCAGCGCCTCAAAACTTCCCGTTCCTCCCATAATGCAAGAAAAACATGGACAGGCATGAAAGGGAAGGGGCTGCTGACACCAGCAGATTTGTGACTGCCGTCGTGAGCTAAGCAGACGCTCTGGCCATCCTAAACGGTCCTGTTCCCAGGAAGATGCTTGGGGTGTAGCACAGCAAAACATGATCTTTTTTTCTGCCAAGTTACATCAGGACTTACAAGGCATTTCCAGGATGGAAAAAAATGGCGAATTATTAGGGATGCACATTAATTTCAGCTCCATGCATGAAAAATATTCGGCAGGAGCAGACTGGGTCCCCTGCGCCGTCCGTGCCGCGCCGCAGAGCCGAGCACCAGAGGCGGTGGTGCGGGAGGATGCGTTTCTCGGAGGGTAAAGGGGAGGTGGGAATTAGGGCGCCGGGGTTCCCGTCCTGGCTCGGGGCTGATTTGCTGACCCACCCCGGGCTCGTCGCTTGCTTTGCTTTCCGTGCCCCCTGGAAGCCACCCCTGCCACCAGCTCCCGAGAGGCTTTTTATTTTTGGCAAAGAGCCTTATGAGTGAAGGAAGCAGCTCACATGGAAAAGGACTGGTTTGGCCGATGCAGTGCAAAGCCCCTTGCCGTGCTCCAGCCAGCACCGAGCAGGCAGCAGCATGCCCGGAGCACCCCCGGGAGGGGTTGCTGGATGCGGCCCCTCTCCGTGCCGCATCTCGCTGGAGCCTCCGGCGCACTCGGGCAGGAGCCGGTGCCGGCACACGGGCAGCACCGCGCCTGCAGAGCTGTCCCTCGCCTCTACACAGAGCAAAGCAGGAGGGGGAGATCAAGCATACGGCTATTGATTTATTCCAGTTATTTTAACAGATTACTGGAAAGAATAAAGAAGGGAACCTGGCATTGCTCGGCTCAGCCAGCAGTGCATTTCCTCCTAATGGCTTTGTCGCTGCCTGCGCGATTGCTCCCCGCGGTCCTGTTCAGTGAAGAAGTCCCTTGCTGATGGCAGCAGTTGGCCTCTCCACGCGCGCTGGCCGGGCTGGTGGCCGGGGAGGCAGTTCTATTCTTAGCCTGCTTCTGCATCCTCTCGCAGCATCCAGTCGGTGTTTGCCTGATTTTTTTCCTCCACCCCCAGCTGGTTTTTGACAGACATTTTGTTGTACAGAAGAGGCCGAGGTGGGGTTTCTAAGCAGGGCAATTCTCCTGCAGCAAAATCTGAGATGTTCTGGCAGCAAAGGTGTTTTCAGGGCAGGGGATGCCGGTGAGAGGGGGCACCTGAGCCTGGCCCAGCCCTGCAGGTGCTCATGTCCCCTCCCAGAGCCCGGGAATGTGAAAGATGCTCTTGACACCCCGGGGAGCAGAGAAGCTCCCGCAGAGCAGAGGCTGAGTGTCAGGGTGCTGCGGATGAGCACCCCGGGGCCGCGGAGCCCGGCCGGGCGTCAGCTGCGCGCCAGGGACGAGCCCCCGCCGGGACAGGCCATATGCCGGTGCGGCATTTGCAGCCCTCCCGGCAGAGCACAGACACCTTTTGTCGCCTTTCCATCCTACTACATATTTATCAGCCTGATTTGCATGTCCCTTTGCATAAGCCACTGAGCCGGTCGCTGCGAAGTGTCTCTCTTGAAGACAATCTGAAGTATTCATCTAAATAATTCTGCCGGCATTTTGACTTCCCGAGACAGAGCCTTTGTTTTATGCTATTGCCAGCAAATTCCTGGTCAGATGGGCTCAGGTTTCCAGCGCGCCATTAGCGCACAGCCGTTCCCATCGAGAGCTGCGGAGAATTTCCCCCTTTCCTTCCAACTCTCAACAGCAGCAGCCCGGATTGTGTTGGGAAACCTGCTCCTCATTTAGGTGTCCCAGCACAGTCAAGAGAAAAAATCTTGCTTAAAAACGCGCTGGCAGGCTGCACAGCGGCATTTCTGTTGACGTTACTCACCCAAGCAGTTTAACTAGAAGGCTCCTTTCCTATTTCTTACAGCTCCATTGAGCGAGAGGAAATAGGGTCGTTATGCTTTTGATTTCAGACCCTAATTAGGCCTCAGGAAAGGAAATAGTGCTACTGAGGTAATGCGCTCCCTGCTCACCAAAGGGTCCCAGCGTCGCTCCCGGCTTTGACAGGGTTCAGCCGTGCACAAGGTCCCTGCTCGGCGGTCCCGAGCCACAATAGCCCCATTGAGGGCTTCCAGCGGGGATGCGGGAAAGAACCACGGCAGCACAACCCGGCACATGGGTAGAATAGACATCAGGGTGACGGCTTGTACGTGAAAAACACTCAGGCAGCGCGAGGCAACCGGGCATCGCCGGGCACGAAGGAAGCCGAGGGGCCAAGGCATGGCGGACATGCTGCATCCCTACCTGGGATGCGTCGAAAAGGCTGGGCACTTCATTCAGAAAATACCACGTTTCACCGCTGAATAGCTTACCCCAAAAGAGCCGTCTGTCCTCTTCTTTTCTCTTTAAAAATTGACCCGTCTTCATGGAAAAAGCCCTTTAGCGGGTTACAGAAAAGGGGTCTGACTTCATACCAGTATAACCCAGACCTCGCAGGGGATGTAAAGCCCAGCCTGCTGCCGTTGCCTATTTCATTGCTGCAATTCACAGCCAGCAGCTTATTTAGCATTCAAATAAAGACTTGGATTTTTAAAATAAAAAACACATTTCAAGATGTGTGCGTTGAAATGTATATGAGGATGTGCACGCATAAACATGCGCATCTGGGTATGTGTCCTGCAGGAGAGTGAAGGGAGCTTGGCCTTTCTCCAGCAGAAAATGTTGGTCTAAAAAAAGTTAGAAGTCCCAAATTTCCCATTTCTTGGTGAGAAGCAGCCATTTCTGTATCGCGTTCCCAAAATCAGCTGCCACAGCACTGGCTGGGGAGAGCCCTGTGGGGCCAGGACCGGGCAGTGCGGGACCGCGGGAACGGGGACGCCAGGCCAGGGCGATTGATTTAACAAATCTGGAAAAGCAAAAAAACCCATAGCAACAATCGAATAAGACATTTCTGCAAATACATCTCTGTCCATTAGGCCAGCACGCGGCTCCCCGCCTGCTTGATGAGTCGGCTGCCCGGTGTGGTGGCTGAGTGCTCCAGCCTGGATCGATGCTCCCCGGCTTTATAAACCCACTAATCACCCTGATTTATAGGCAACGTGTCTCGGCGGCACCCAGAGGCCGCCTGCGTTTGTTCCGAGAGGAGGGTTTAAACCTTTCCTGCTTTTCAGTAATTTTGGTTTGGAGAAACCCGTGGCTGCCAGCTGCCCCCAGCCCCTTCCCTGCGGCTCCCGAGGTTTGCTGTGGCGGATCGCCCGCGGCGCGGCTGGGGGAAGCGGAGGGCTGCCGGCTCCCGGGGAGGGGGTCCTGGGGGCCCCCAGGTTTCTGGCATCAGGGCTATCTCCAGCCCCATGGCTGAGGCAGCCGCTCTAAAGTACAAGCAATACTTGTGCTGTAGTTTCACCCTTAATGAACCCATCCTCTGCTTAGCAACTGCTCCCTGTTATCTGCAGGAGTATTTGCTTATACAAGCAGCTCTGGCTGCTCTGCAGCGTCCTGGGGCTGCGGGCAGGCTCAGAGCTGCCTCTCAGTCAAGCCAGGAGGCTGAGGAATCCCTCCCTGCCCATCCCGGGGAGCTGCCTGTGCAGCGCAGGCAAGGGCCCTTCCAGCACCCAGCTAACGTCGCGCCGCTGGGCAGAGGGAGCGGGAGCAGCATCACCACCACCGGGGCATCTCCACAGGGTGCTGCGGAGCATCGCCACGGGGTGCTGCGGAGCATCTCCGTGGGGTGCTGCATCTCTGCGGGGTGCTGCAGGGTGCCTCTGCAGGGTGCTGCGCACAGCCTGATTAGCCCAGGCACCACCCAGCTCCGCAGCCTTGCAGAGCGCAGTCTGTTCAGCTAATCAAAAGGAGACGAAGCGCCGACTTGATTGCGGTGACTAAGCACTTCGTGGGCAGAAAATGCCAGGCGCTGGAGAGCTCTTCAATCAAACCGCGCAGAAGATGGCACAGCAAGAGCCGGCGGCCAGGAGCACTCGGGGTTTGCCTGGGGACCAGCACATGCTCGTGAGAGCGAGGATGAAGAGGGGAGGAGGGACGGGGAGCAGTTCTGTCTCCATCCCTGGGTGTTGGGGTGCACAGGGGGTGCTGGGCACACCCTGGGGCTGCAGGAGACCCGTCAGCCAGGCTCAGGCACACCGACCTCATGGTTGCTTCTGGTCTTTAAATCTGTGAATCCACAGACTTTAAGTATTTTCAAAGAATTTCCTGAATTTAAAGAGAGAGATGCTCTTAAGTGCTTCCCTGGATGAGGGCCAGAGCACTGAGCACCTGCAGGATGGACCCGGGCTGGGGACTGCATGGCCGCACACCTGATGCTAGGAGGAGAATATGCCCATGGATGCATCTTCTCCCCAGGACGAGCTCCTGGCCCCTGCCTGCAGGGCTCTCAGGGATCCTGCCCCTGCCTGCAAGGCTCTCAGCACCAGTGCATGAGATTCCTGATGCAGAGGAGAGCTTTTTTGCATCTCCTGCATCTCCTGGATGGCTTCCTGGGACGGTCCCTGGATGCTGAATAGCACCAGCGGGGCTGCAGGGCCGTGCCCAGCCTCATGCCCTGTGCCAGCGAGGAGAGCTCCTCGGGCTGGCAGCATCCATTGGGCAGCACAAAAAAGCCTGCACAAAACTGCGGGTTTAACAGTTCATATTAACCTTTGCACTGTTAGCACCCATTAAAAGGAAGCAATTAAACACCGTCAGGTCAGTTTATAGGCAGGCGTTGCCGACACAGGCGCCTGGGCTTGCACAGTGCAAGGTGGCTCCCATTCGGGGTGATGCTGGCTGCTCTACAGCTTTCTGGGTGCACCGGGGTGGATTTTCTTCCCAATTTTCTATGCTATTTCCTTTGGGCTTTCCAAGAAATAGGCTCTTGCTGCCCCACAGCTGCCTCTTCCAGCCCAGTGCTGCAGCCTGCCCTGATCCCACAGCCTGAAACATGGGACCCCCCCCAGCACAGCAGTGGGAGGGGAGGAGAGGTCTGAGAGGCCGCTTTATTTGCGTTTTGTAAATAATGCATTCATTTGCACTTATAAGAGTCTGAAAACACAGCACACTGGTTTGTGTTACTGCTGGGGCTGCTGAACCGGCCGCTGCTCCCTCTGCGGCGGTTTCCGCAGACAGGAGCACAGCATCTCCCCCCTCCCTTCGGCTCCTTCCTCCGCAAACTGTGCTTTTCACTCTTAATTTCCTCTTTCCTACTTAATGAGTTGGTAAGTATCAGGGATGATGCCTATCTTGGAGCGCCCTGTGCATTAGCGAGAGATGATCCCATTAGGAGCAGTCCAGCAAGCATGGCTCGATGCATCCCATCCTATCCGGGGCTGCCAGCCTGGGACGGCGCTGCCGCCAGCGCCGCAGGGCCCTGTGGGACAGCCCGCCCCAGGCAGCCCTGCCTTCTCCCCACGGGATGAAAGCTGTCCTGGGGCAGCGTGGGCAGCCCCACGCCTGGTGAGCGTGCCGGGGTCCCCGTGTCGGCCCTTCCCTGGGACGTGCGCATCCCCTGCTCCGCAAAGCGCCCGAGCCGCTCTGCCCGCAGGTGCGAAATGCTGCGCAAGACAAGGAAAGCTTCACCTGGGGCAATGCAGAAGTTCCCAGAACCATGGGTCATGCTCTGGGGAAAACAGAGTGTTTTCAGCTGTCTGCTGGTAAGAGAGAAAGCAGAGAAGGGAAAACACGTTCTGCTTTTGGAAACCGCGACCTTCTAGCCCAGAGATCAGGACACGTCAGCTCGTCAGCGCCCATCTGCCAGAAGCTCTGCATGTACCGGAGGTGTCAGAGCGACAGATAGCATAATTGCTAAATAATTCATCAGAAAAGGCCAAACAAAAGCAAGTGGTAAGAGCAGCCCAACAGAGTAAATACGCGAGCCGACAGCAGAGCGCCGGGGCTGCAGCGTGGTATCCACTTTGCAGCGAGCTCTCAGTTGGCAAGAGCTGCTTGGAAAACTCTGGGTGGCTTCGCTTCCAATAACACGCCTGTTGATTTTCCCTCTGTCCCTCCAGCAACTTTTGTGACATCATTTTCTCCTTATATCCCTCTTTCGCATTTCTATTTCGGACCAGGGTGAGGAAGGAGAGCAGCAGGACCTCCCCCAGCACAGCTCACCCTCGCGTTGCCTCCACGTAAGCCTGGAGCATCCCGGGGAGAGGCTGAGCCAGCCCTGCCCGCAGCCCGGCTGCCCGGGCGCCCCGGCGGAGCCAGCTGGGTCATCCCTTGGCACCCACCTTGCTCGGCATTTGGGGGAGCCAGACACCCCCAGAGCAGCGGCTGCACCCTAGGGTGGCTGCTGCTCACTGGTGCTGATCCCTCGGCTGCTTGTGCCAGCCCCGCTTGCCTGGGCAGCGACTCCTTTCCGCAGCCAAGTGAAGCTGCGTCCAGAAATTGCAGAGGGACACGGCTGGCAGGTTCCTGGCACCCGTCCTGCAGGTTAAATCTGTCCCCGGCCACAAATTAGACGTGTCTGTTGAGTTCATCTTAAATTACAGTGCAGAGTGGCCCTTGTAATTAGGAGCTTTGCTCTGAAAGCACATCCCTGCCATGAACGCCCTGTGCATGCTTCTTCCTCCTGGGCGTAAATCAAGGCAGAGGGGCCCCATCCTGCCCGCAAAACCGCGTGGAGGAGGGCTCCAGCCTCGGGCACCGGCGGGAGCTCGCCCCGAGGCGGAGGTGGCCGTCGCCCGGCGCAGGCTGGCAGCAGCAGGACGCGTGACGCTGCCCTGCACCTTGTGCCGGATTTCTGCCCAGCGCAGTCCGATTTCCAGCTCTGGGATGCAGGAGTGGCCAAACTGGGTTTTATCCCTAAGCCCTCAGCTCCTTGCAGCGGGTCTGGCCGTGCTGCGACTCCCTGGCGGAGGCACCGCAGTGTGCCATGCGAAGGGCGGCAGAGCGGGGATCGCCCTCCTCCGTGCCATGCAGCACGGTAGCAGCCGCGCGGCACATCCAGCCCCCGCAGCCTCCCCCGGCTGCAGCGCCGCTGCTCGGGCAGCCGTGCCAGAAATGGGTTTGGCCGGCTGCCTCCCACTCCTGGAACTGGCGGGGTCCGGAGCCAAATGGCTCCTTCCCAGGTGCCCGGGCAGCAGCAACATCTGCAGGGATGGGCTTGGCACCGCTGGAGCCTTTGTCCTAAAGAGGGAAAAGGCAAAGCACCCAGATTTTAAAAAAAAAACAAACTCTACAGGCAAACAGGGGCTGTTACCTGTGCCCTAGTTGAGCAGGGCATGGCTGAAGGGTGGCAGGTTGTTCCTCCAGAGAAACACCTGGGAAAGGGAGGCTGAGCAGCTGCTAACCCAGTGCAATGAAATTTCAGATGCTAAAAAATTATCCTGCCCATCAATCAGCTCTTCCTCAGCCCGCAGCCTCCGCGCGGGGCCTCACCTCGTGGCTGCCGGCAGCAGCCTCCACCCCGCGCCCCAGCTCCGCCGAGACCCTCCCGGCAGCGGCAGCAGCCGCCGTGTGTGCGCAGCCTTCGATAAATCTTGCTAACGGATGGGTTGTGAAAGCCATTTCCAGGCTGCGGCACGTGAGGAGCAGCAGCAAGTGCCCTCCTGGACAGACCCACGCCCCCAGGCCGCTTGCTCTGGGGGGCCGCAGCAGGGCCGGGGGCTGCCTGAGCCACCAAAACCGTTGGTGGCCACTTCAGAGCCACCGTGCCTCCCCGTGCAAGTGTTTGTGCAAAGGCACAGTCACCAGAAGACAAGTGGTGCGCCGTGCCGGGGGAAGCAGTGACGCGGCGCAGTGGCTCAGCGCGGCAGGGCCGGCGGGGACGCGGCGGCGTGTGATGGGCTGAGCAGAGGGGCTGGCGTGGCAGGGCCCGGGGCCGATCCGGTGGGCTAGCCATGCTGAGCGCACCGGTGGTTCTGGCACAGCGGGACACAGAGTCTGCTGCAGGTACGGCAGCAGCAAGGAGGCACTGAGATGTTTTCACGCAGAGCTGGCTTTTTTGTCAAAACAAAGCAGAGCAGAAAATCTGCAGATTTTTTTACTGAAACCTCACATTCTCTCTTCCAGATAAAATTTCACTTTCTGGTTTGTTGTTTTTTAACCAGAATAACCTAAAACATTTCAGCAATGTGCTCCGTAGCCCAGCCCCAGATGCCTACCAGCATCTTCATCCCAGCAGCCCCGGCCCCAGACCGCTCCTCCCCACCGCTTCCCGCCATGCCGGCGTGAGGGCACAGCGGGCATCACAGCACCCAGACTCGCTCTGCGCTCCGGATGCAACCGCGGTCCGCTGCGGCTGGAGAGAACAGGACACATCCCCGGGCAGTCCCCTCCTGCCCACCTAATATTTCTGTGGTCTTGCAATTGAGAGCCAAACCGCTCCCCTCTTCCCGCCGCCGCTGCTGATTTTGGCGTTGCTGCTGGGAGGAGCCGGGTGCCTGCGCCAGGCAGGACATCTCCGCGGAGCCTGCGCCCGCTCCGTCGCCTGCACAGCGCTGGGCATGGCAGGGAACGCTGCCTGCAGCGCGGGGGGTGCATTTGGGGTCCTTGTCACCCCGTCGGTGGCAGCGCTATTCCTGGTCTAATTCCTCCTCCCCGGCCAGCAAAGCACGCACGCTACAGCTCGGTGATAGCGTCACTTCTCCTGAACGTCCCTGGCAATCGCATCGCAGCGGGAGCCTTGATCAAGCCCTGGAAGCTCAGACGTGGCCTGACAGGAGCAGTGGGCACGGGGGAGAAGCACTGGTCCCACGCTGGGCACTCAGATTGCTCCTCCAGCCACCAGCGCCGCTGCTCCCCGCTCTCCCCAGGCCTGGGGGGCTCCCCCCGTCCTCTGCTTCTTTATACAACCTGGGGTCAAACCCCCCTGGGCAGCAGCCAGCTGCCTCCGGGCTTGTGACACCAGATGTAAACTTGGGCCATTGTCCCTTTAGGACATTTGTCACCCAAAAATACCACCTGTGTTTTCCTGCACACTGTTGTAGTTTGTAATTGGTGCATATAAATATATACATATATATACAGAAACACAGCTGAGCAGGGGCGCTATTTAAAGCCCGGGCAAGGAGAAGGACGAGCGCCAAGCCCAGTTTTCAGGAACGGGGCATAGGTGCAAGCTGAGGACACAGACCCAGCCCGGTGGCTGCGCGCCAGGGTCACGGACCCATCGCCTGGCAAAAATAGGAGCGTCCGTAGGGGTTGGAGGAAGTTTACATAAACACCGGAGGTGGCGCGGAGCGGAGCAGCCGAGTCTGGCGTACGGCACCTGAACCCGGCGAGCGGTGGGTAACCCCCTGCCCCAGCTCCCCTCCCCACTGCAGCCTACGGGATCCCCCCGCAAGGGGCACGGCTGCCCTGGTGCCACAGCACCCCGAAGCCACGGGCAGATGGGGCTTGCACAGCACCGGCCCTGGGAAGGTTTAGCGTTAGCAAATGCTGAATGCCGGGACGGGGGGTGCTCCGGCAGCACCTGCTCTGCCCTTACACCTGGGCACAAAGGCGGCCACTGTGCCGGGAACGCGACACCCCCGCCAGCTGAGCCCCGTCCTCCCCGGGGATTTGCGCAATAGAAACCCCAGCCCTGCCAAAGCCAACACAGGCTGCTGCCTCCGCGGGAAGAGGCAGAGCGGAGTTCAGAGCCTTTGCTCGGGCCCGAGCGCAAACCACCTCCTGCCAGCTTGGATGCCGTGGCTTTGGGGGTTTTTGCTTCCTCCCCACCATCGTTTGAGTCAGCCCTTTCTGCAGTGTGCTGGGAGCAAAAGCCTCCGCAAGCGCCTCCGCGAGAAGCCACCGAGTTTCCCTTTGGTTCCACCCCGGGCCCCACGAGGACCTGAGTGACCCTCGACGCTGCAGCTGCAATCCCGGCCCGGGAGCAGTCAGCGGGGGCCCCATCCCGAACGGGCTCCCCTGGCAGCGATGGGGGGACGGGGAGCTGCTGGCCCCCAGCCAACAGAGCATCCGGGCAAACGAGGAGCGGCGCTAACGACTGCGCAGCCTGGGTCCTGCGCATCGGGGCTGTAGGAGAGGGCAGGTTGGGATGCCTGTGGGTGCTCCATGTGCCGTGCAGCACCAGGCTGCCGGGGATGGCCCCAAACTCCTTCTTGGGGCTGCAAACCAAGGAGCATCGTGCTCGCCCCGAGCCCACGCTGCTGCCTGCTCCGAACTTCACGCTACCGCTGGGCTGCGTGGACAGGGGGACAGGTAGCCTCACCTTTGCAGCCAAGGAAACAAACCCATCGCCCTGCACCCTGGGCCACCCCGGGAGCCCCGGCTAGAAATCCCACTGCCAGCACCGCGTGGGATGCGGCTGCAGCATCCGGAGGCACCGCGTGCCCCTGCGCGACAGCACGGTGCAGGTGGACAAGACCGTGAGATGTCTGTGTTGCAACACCTCTGGACAGCCCCCTCTCCCTGAGCTCGCCGGATTGCAGCTGATGAACCCCGACCAGTGCTCCCAGTGCCTGGCTGCAGCGTGGATGTACCTGCCACGGGCTCAGCCCCTCTGTCCCCAGACAGCCACCGCCCCCTGCTCGGGGCCAGCTGGCAGGTGACGATGCTGGGGCTTTGTCTCTGGCCTATGATGTTGCCCATGATTTATAGGTCATTTTACAGCAGCTGTAAAGAGGCTGTAAATTATAGGAGGGGCATAAATTAGCCACGGACCCCTTTACTGGCCATAAAGATCTAAGGCCCACCACAGCTGCCTTTGGAGCTGGCACCCCGGGAGCATTCCCGAGGACAGCCAGGGGTGTCTTCAGCCAGGCCAGTGGGGCCGCGCCGAGTTATTTAGCACGCCTCAAATAAATGGGCCCTTTTATTCCAGCGGGGCCACGGAGTCGGAGGGTGACAGGTGGGGAGGGGCCGGTGCGATGGGGGCCGCCCAGGGGCCGGGGGCTCCCTGCCGAGTCCGGACCTTTCCCCCCCTCACTTCGTTGTTCTGTCCCTCCGAGGGGCCCTCGGTGCCGGGACCCCCAGCCCAGCCCCAGGAAGGTTTGGTGGTCCAGCCCAGCAGCTGCCTGCCAAGATGCGGCAGCGGGACGGTACGGAGAGCAGAGGAGCTCGGCAGGACCGTGGCGGGCTGGGCGCAGGCAGGGATGCATGCAGCTCCCGCGGCCGCCCCGGCTGCCTGCCCTGGCTCACAGCACGCGGGGGCTCTGCGGGGCAGCCCCACGTCCTCCTCTTAATGAATGCAGGTGCAGCTCCTCCTTCAGCTCCTGCAGCCCTTGCCAGGAGCCGCCGTGGCCACTGCCTTCTGTGCCACGTGCCCTCCGCGCAGAGGCTCCGTGTGCACCGAGTCCCCCAAATTCCTCCGCTGGCCGCCCTGCCCCAGCGGCAGTTGGTGCCCTGTTGTTCTCCGCCGTGACCCTGGAGCACAAACAGCTTTGCAGCTCCTCGCCGTCCCGTTAATTACATTATGTCTAACAAGAAGGATCAGGCGGAAGGGATTAAACTTTGAATCTGCTTCCGCGGTCCTGGAGCACAGGAGAGAAAAGCGGCTTTATCCATTCAAAACGGGAGTCCTTTTTCACACCAGCTCCAATCCCAGCGCTAATCTCCTTAGTTTACGCAGCCTGCTGTCAGCTCCGCACGCAGGCAGGGCAGGCAGGATGGTCCTGGCCCCAGCCACGGGGTCTTTCCTTCCTTATCCAGGTTTGTAGCCTGCCGGACAGGGATGGAGGTGGCAGGGCTGCGATGGGGTGGGCAGGGGACTTTGCAACCCCTGCCCCAGCACTCGCCGTGCTCGAGGGACCCTTTCAGTGGCTTCTCCCCCGCCTCTGCCTGCACTGTGCTGCACCGGTCGCCACCGGACAAAACAGCACGTTTGGGGAATTTCTGCCAGCGGCTCAGTGTTTCCTCCTGCTTGGGGCTGCAGCTGCTGGCCGCATGGCCGGAGCGCGGGAAGTACCGGTTTGGGATGAAGCCTGTTCCCAGGCGTTTCAGGCAAGAGCTTCAAAGCGTTGGGGTCCACGCATGCGCAGCACCAGCAGAGCTCCCGGTCCCCGGGGCCACCCGAAACCCCGTGGGTGGGCGCAGGGTGAGCACCCACGGCCGAGGCGGGACAGAGCCGGGCAGGGAGGGCTGCAGAGCTCGCATGAGTCCAGCAGGACCCAGTGCACCGAGGGCAATGCTGCACCTCTGGGTGCCACGGGAGTGCAGAGACATGGGGATGGGGTTCGGCTGCCACCACCGCTCCCAGGGTCTGCTCCGTGTTTTGGCCCCTCTGTGGCTGCGCCAGGGCAGCTTGGGGCAGCCCCGCAGCCAGGAGGCTGAGCTGGGGGGTGAGCAGTGGGATGGGTGACTCTGGAGAAGCAAAGCCCCCGGGCAGGATGGGCAGCCGTGGGAATTGGGCTTGGCAGCCGCTGTCCCCGCATGCCCTGTCACCCGAGGTGGCCCAGCGTCCTGCAGAGCTGCAGCCAGGCGGCCTGGGGGTGCGTCCACAGCGAGGTTTGGGCCACTTGACATCGTCAGGTTGTTACGTTACACAAATAGGGAGATGATTGTCCAGGTTGGGAATCATAGAATCGTGGAATTATAGAATCATTAAGGTTGGAAAGGACCTCTGAGATCATCGAGTCCAACCTGAAATCACCCAGTTAGAGGGTGGGGACTGTTCTGCCCAGCGACTCCATCAGCCAGAGCAAGCCCCTCTCGTGGGCATCCCTCCAGGCTCCCGGTCTAGTGATTTGCATGATTATTCAGCATGAATTCGCCATTGTTACTGAACAGGGCATAGCCAGGGGTCACCATTTCGGAAGGGCCGCGGTGCCGCAGCCTGGCACGCAGAGCTGCCGGAGACAAGGCCGCAGCGGGTCAGCAGCCAGGCTGACACCCCGCAGCAACGGGGGCGGCCCTCACGTCGCTCAGGCTGCCGCAACGAGGGCGGTTTGTGTTTTTGAGAGGCTGGGCCATCACCTGCCTCCCCCACGTGCAGTCCAGCACAGAGCCTGCATTTCGTCCTCTGCCCAAACTACCCAGGAAAGCACCGGCTGGCCAGGCAGGACCGTGCAGGGCTCCCTTCCCGGCCAAGCTTGCCACACTCTTGCCTCCACCGCGTCCAGCGCACGCCACTACGCGAGCCAATGGCTCGGCCACGGGCTCCCAGAGCCACCGGGGAATTCGGGCAGGTGTTTCCCTGCAGGGCCATGCCACCACGGCTGCTCGGTTGTCACAGCCCTGAAGCGTGCCAGAGCAGGGGAACGAATGCTTCAGGCTGGGCAGAGCCACGGACCGAGGGATGGTTTGCTGGGATATGGGCTGCTCGGAAGCAGGGTCTTGCAAATCTCAGTTTAACACTTGAGCTGAGATTTCCCAGCACCGTGTTAGGCATGGAGCCCTGCGGTAATTCCCCGGTGAATAAGGGAAAGCGCAGCCTGAGGACTCGGTGATGTTTGCAGTCTGCCTGGCAGACCCACGTCCTCTGACGGGAGCAGACAGACACCCCCGGGCGAAGGGCCCCCCTCAACGTGCCGAATCCGACCCCGCAGCTGCCCGGCACGCTCTCCCTGCAAACGCCTGACCTTGAGGTCTCTCAGGAACAACAGGGCAAACCTCTGCCCCCCGGCACGGGCACGGGGCTCAGCTCTGCACAGAGACACCCTTGTGCTCCATGGTGGTGCCTGGACCTGGTGGCGGTGGCTGCAGCGGTCACACTCCCAGCACAGAGATAAGGCTGCGGAGGGGTTGGACACGGGGGGCTGCCCCGGGCGGTGCGGAGGGGGTCAGACACGGGGGGACTGCCCTGGGCAGTGCGATCAGCTGGAGCTCGGCTCTGCGAAGCCGTCCCCGGTAGCCGCAGCGCAGGGAGCGGTGGGTGCAGCCACCGGCCCCCCGGCCCGGAGCGCAGCTGCCGTCCAGTGCTTGCTGCGAGACGGCAGCAGTAAATCTGGGCTCGTTGCTGGAGACCCCAAGGAGAGCATCTGCAGCTTGTTTTCAGTGTGAACTCCTGTAAAAAGGGCACCGTGTCTATAAATCCATCACGGGGAAGCTTCCTGGAAGCCCGGTTCGGCTTCTGTTCCTCTAATTCCTCGTGCACACAGCCCCTACCACTGCCAGCGCGGAGGCAAGGCAAACCGAAGGGGCTTTACACATCACATCTCTGCAGCTTGCCTGGCCGGGTCCCCCCTGGTGTCACCTTCTCAGTGCTCAGCAGCGGGGACAGGAGCTCCCACCCTTTGGGCACCAAACCCCTCTGCAAAGGCTCCCCATGGCCAGAAACCTCTGCCAAGGCCACCCTCTGAGCCAGGCTGTGCTCTGCGTCCTTTAGCACCAAACAGTTAAAAGAGGATTTAAAGCCTTCTTGGAAATCACAGCCCATCAGCCAAGAGAAGGGTAAGTATTTTCAAGTCAGATATTGGCAGGTGAGCATATCAGAGAATGTTTCCTACCCCTGCAGATTAAGCCCAAAGGAATTAATCAATAAGAGTCTAATTTAAGAAGCTTTTATGCACCTGGGCAGCTCTTGCTTACTCTCTATATATACCACTTGCCTATCCCAGCACTGCAGGTGCTCTTATAAGCTGCTGATCAGGATGAGGCCCCGGGGAGAGCTGGTAACCACTTCAACTCTAGCTGGAGGTACCGTGCTAAGCCATTCCCCTCCCTGTGCCGAGTCCCTGCCTGCTCGGGGACTACTGGGGATGCTGCAGGTGAGGACATGGGCCTGGGGGGCTGGAGCTGTGTTTTGGGGATGTGGGAACAGGTGTGTGTCTTCTGCTATCCCTCCCAAGGGGTTAACCCTGCTCCTGAGTTTACATTCCTGTGTGATGGGAAATGTGATCCAGCAGCCTCAGCCTTGTTACTGCCCGCAGGAAACCCTGCGATGGTCAGTCACTGCTGCAGCCACCCTGGGAGCCCTCCCTGGCCCCGCTGGGATCCAGGGCTAGCCAAGGCTTGTCCCTTGCTGGCCGAGGGATGCCAGGTCCCTGCTGCAGGAGAGGCAGCAGGGTCAGAGGGACCCCTCTTTAGGCTGGCATGGGGACCTTCCTCCCCCTTGGCTGGGAGCAAACCTCGGCTGCTGGAGCTGTGTGCCGCAGCCCTGCCTGGGGTCTCGGGGCGGTGAGGGCGGTGGGTCCGGGCAGGTCTCTGAGGGCCTGGGGAAGGTGATGGGGAGGATGGGCTGTTGCAGGGGATGGGGCTGCTCAGGGCAGGGTGAGCAAGGCACAAGGGTTTTGAAAGCAGATGGTGAAAGAAATGAGCTGGAAAAAACTAAATATAATCACGAGGGGCTCCTTCTAGCATAATGCTCTTCAGTGAGCAGGGACAGGGTGTTTCTGCTTGCTGGAGACACCCCTTGAAGAGTGCCTTTGACCCCGGCCATGGCCCTCAGGTGTTTGTGGAGGTTTCCAGCACCTGTGACCCCAAAGGAGCATTTCCAACCTGCGGGCTCCTGTGCGGGGCCAGGCTGCAGCTGGGGAAGCAGCAGAGCTGCCGCAGGAGCAGCGGGAGCCTGTGACCCCGGGGTGTGCCATGTAGGGCAGTTCGGTAGGGGCTTGGTCCCGGAGGACAGGCAGCCGCGGTGGTGGAGGACAGACGTGCTCCTGTGGCGCTTGGGGAAGGCGCTCTGGGCAGAGCGTGCATTGGTCTGATGGGAACCCTGGCTCTGCTTTGGGAGCGATGCTCCTCCAGGGAGGGATGGAGAAATTTGGCTGTTTGCAGAAGCAGGGAAAGGGCAAGAGGAGCCCAGCGGTCCCGGATGGGAAGGCGAGAGGAGCTGTTTGCAATCTGGAAGGGGTTAGAGAGTTTAGGGTCTTCTGTGGCTTGCTTTGCCTTCCTCCTCCTCCTGTTTCCAGCGTGTGGGAGGCATCTTCGTCCGGCCTCACCAGTGGCATCAGGCTCATGTGGGTTTGGAAAAGCAAGCAGGCACAGCGCTCTGCCCTGGTCTATAAATACAGCGGCTTCTCCGGGGCCGTCTAGACAGGAAGCAGCCTGCGAACTGGGAGAAAACTCCCCGTGTTAAAGGGGACCGGCAGCCCAGGGAAAATCGGCTACCGAAATATTCAGACGTGCCCAGGAAGCTCCTCTGAAAGGGGCCGTGGACCCCAGGAGCCCAGCTGCTGCCAGGCTGCCTGGATGCAGTGAGGTCCTGGCCCTGTATCGGCTGCACAGGAGCTGCTGCCTGCAGCCCGTGCCATGCCCTGCTGCCGTCGCAGGCAGCGCAGGGCTCCTCCTGCCCTCTGTGTCCGTGTCTCATCCTTCAGAGTGCAAAGACTCCCAAAAAAACTTCCTTCTTCCTATGTCTGGGAATAGGGAGAGCCCTGCACCAAGCACCTTGCTTCCAAATCCAGGGGGTCCAAGGCCCTGGATGAGGTGGAGGAGGATGGGGAGGCAGCGCGGCCGTGCCGGGGAGCATGTCCCTCAGTGCAGCTGCAACCACCCCCTCCATCCCACTCTGGCCTTCCTCCCACCCAGCCGGCCCCTCTGCCTCCCGTCCCGACACCGAGCTTTGCAAAGCAGCATGTGTGAGAGCAGCTCCAGGGAGCGGATCCACTGGATCCCTCGCTCATCAGAGCCTGGGAAACAACACGAGGACGCAACTGCTTGGGTCCTTCCTTCCAGGCTCTGAACCTGTTAGAGTTTGTTTTGCATTGCTTTCATTTTATACCCTTGCAGGGGAAAGTCCTCATCCCGGTTGTTTTGTTTCTGGCTGTGGCTTTTTTCACTATAAATATCTGAGCATTGCTTGAAAGAAGAAAACAGCTCTAGGTAGTGGGAGAAAAATCATAGCCCATGGGTAATGACACATAATTACAGCCTTTCTCCTGATGAAAGGAGCTGCCATTGGGCTCCTAAATGACAGTGTGCAGAAAATGCTATTATCAGATTATCCAAGTGGCAGAATCTTTGCAGCAACAAGGAGGCAAAATGTGTCCGGCCCTGGGGAAGAAGAGCGGCCAGCACCATCCTCAGCCCCAGCCTGCATGGGAGTGCGAGAACTGGAGAGGCAAATCCCGCAGCCGAACGGATCTCCGCGGCAGCTCAGGCTGCTTGCTGCCCCTGGCAACTTGCACTGATCCTGCCAGCTCGAGGGACCTGTCCCTGTGTCCCCAGTTCCCGGTGAGGAGAGGGGCTGCAGCAGCCCCCAGTGGGCCGGCACCTGGGCTGGGCTCTGCGGGTGCTGCTGCAGGGGTGCGATAAGGCAACGTGTCCCCGTGGGCCGGAGCAGATCTGCCCAAGTGATTTGTCTTTTGCCCTTTCCCTGTATCACTGTAAATGCTGTAAATTACAGGCATTTGTTATCTGGAGCTTCTTCCTCCTGCTAAGGCAAGATAACAGCCCGAGGAGGTTGCTGTTATTACTCTGATCGACTTCAGCACCTTTATCTACCCCTGGAGATCTCTTGGGCCTGATCCACGGATAGCAGGAGCCTCTTTCAGGGTGGGGAGCCGAGGGGATGGGCAGTGCCCCGTCCCTGCCCTGGCTCTTGAGATAGCGGCTGTCCTGGGCAGCCGTCGGGCCATCCTGATTTCATGCCACCAGGGCAGCTCAGCAGCCACTGCCCGCTGGGGAGCCCGGTCCCTTTCCCCCCTCGTAGGGAATGGGTTAGGGGTTGAACCGCTCCGTCCCCATGTCTGAGCCTGCCTGGGTGTGTGGGTGCTTCCCCGGAGCCCGAGCAGCCTCGGGATGAGCAGAGCATCAATGCAGCTAATGGGAAGTGCTGGATCTCCCCTGGGACAGCTTATTACACATCACAGCCCTGCGAGAGAGATCCCAGCTGGAACAGCGTGACATTCATACACCAGCTCAGCCTCGGCGCGAGAGGGGCAATGTCAAACAAATGTAATTAATTTCCCTCTGCAAATCAATCGAGGGCCAGAAGTCAAGCCTGCCTGGTACAGGAGATACACTGCAGTGAATAATCATCCTTGTGGACGGGTGATCCATGCCGTGCTTCCGAGGGCATGCTGCTCCCCTCCAAGCAAATTAAAGAGCCTCCCCTGTGGGCTGAAGGTGAGAAAGGGCTGCAGGCCCTCTGCCGTGGATTATCTGCTGCCGTGAGTTACTGTGGGGCTGAGCCGCCTGCCAGAGCTGCCCAGGGCACTGCTCTGGTGATGAGCCCAGGCTGCGTGAACCAAACCCGGCAGGTGCCTTTCAGGTTTCTCAGATGGATGTTTCAGTCCTTTACCTCCTTTATCTGGTGGCTCTGGCAGAAGGGCAGCGTGGGGAAGGCTGCAGCTTTGTGCCGGGAGCTCCTGAGGGGATGCAGAGCAATGAGCATCCTTTGCCCCCACCTCCCCTCTCCCCCTGCCCCAGGCAGCCTGGTCTGGCAGCCTGTCCTGGAGGGCCACCAGTCTGGGGACGTGCCTAACTGCTGGCCTGGCTGCAAACACCCCCGTGCAACTGTCTGCCCCGATTGTTGTCTACAGACAATAAAATATCATGTGATGTCTTAATGAGCTCCTTGGTATTTGACAATTGCAGGGTAGCAGAGCTCCCTGCCCCGGCCGGAGGGGCCAGACCCTGCCTGGCTCCCGGCACCGGTTTCTCGGTGAGCGGTCGCTGTGAAGCAGCTCGGTGCAGGGGACAGGAGGAGCTGCCCTGAGCAGGAGCGAGGGCCTGTGGTGGACCCAGCTGGCCAGGACCCTCAGCCCCGTCTGCCCTGCGAGGGCATGTGGTGGGCAGGGGCAGAGAGCTCTTATCAGCTGTGATTTAAAATGAGATACTGCGCTCATGTCAGGGAAGTGGCAAAGAAAAAAAAAAAAAAGCTGGGTTCAGGCCCTTTGAAGGCAGGGTGGGATGGCTTTGGTGTTTTGCTCTCCCTGGCTAAGCTTGCTCGCTATGGCTCCTGCTCGGTCTCCCAAATGCTGCGTCTGTAGGCAGACCCCAGTGTGACCCTGGGTGCCCTGAGCATCTCTGGCACTGGTTCTCCCTTTTGCAAGTGAGATGATGCTCGGGCGGTTTGGCAGGCAGGGGCTTCTGAAGGATGCATTTCCCTTCATCACCATCAGAAGAGCAGCCAAGTAGCAGCCGATGGAGGATATCCTGGTGCTGTTGAGGCAACCAAAGAAGGAAAAAGCCAGTTTGGGTTGATGCTGACAGCAGAGAAACCTCTGAGCAAGGGGAGTGCTGGGGAGCCAGCCTGCAGCTCTGCAGCCGGTGCTTTGCACGTGCCAAGGCTTTACCCCAGCACAGCAGCATCCAGAGATGCTGCTCCCAGGCAGGCGCGGTATGGGCCGGGATGGGGCTGCGTGCAGCCGAGCGACGTTGCCAGGAGCGCTGACCCGGCCTGGCCGGGCAGCCGAAGTCCAGCTGAGTGCCAGCAGTGCCTGTAGCTGCAGCCAGAGCCGCTAATAAGGCTTTATGGAGCTGGAGTGGAGAGGTGAGAGAGGGGGCTTCCTGCAAAAGGCAGCGCTTTGCTTCCAAATCATGCCCGGGAGCTGATGCTTTATCCCTGGTGTTGCTGATTTTTCCCATGTCACGTTTCCCTGGGAAAGCCAGTGTTTTGAGAGCTCCCCGCAGGGTCCTGCTGGCTGGCGGCTGCTGCTGCTCGAGAGGAGCTCAACTTTTCTTGGAGGCGGTGTAGGCAAAGCCCGTCCCCGCGGCCCTGCTGCCGACCGGTGAGCCGCTGGCCTTGGGGCAGCGTGCTGAGTCGCTCTCTGTGACTCAGATGTTCCGGCTGATGGGAAGCGGTTTGCCGAGGTCGGATAACACACCTGGAAGTCTCTGCAGGGCGCTGAGCAAACCCCGCTGCCCGGCGGGGAGGGGAGAGCACGGGAAAGGCGACGGTCGTGTCTTGGGGATCGGGAATGAGGGCAGCACAGGCATAGCCTGCCTTTGGTGCTGGCTCCCATCCGGGGATGGACGTGGGTGTCCCACCTGAACCCCGAGGCCAGGCTGCATCCCGCAGCACACCCGTTAACGTGAGCACGCGTGCTTGGCACGCACCACGGCGGGGCCGGTGCGCGTCCCGCCGCGAGCGCCCGCGTGCACGTCCCACGGGGAGCGGCGCCCGCGCACATGTGTGCTCTGCCGTTCTCCCACAGGCTCGAAGCCGCAAGCCAGCCAGCTGCCTGCAAGGAGCCCCGCACCCTGATGTGCTCCGGCCTTTTCAGGGAGAGATGGAGCTGACACAGTCTTTGTCAGTCGGATCTGTCAGGGAAAGCTCTTTGTTCTTCAGCATTTGCTCTTGCCTCCCCCTCTTCAAACGTAAAATAGATGCATCTGCTTTTGTTTTCGAAATGCAGAATTAGGGACTGAAAAGAGCCCCTTTGTAGTGGGAAGGAGAGGAGAGTTGCAGATCTTTAACTGGGAAGGCAAGGTTAGGGGGGAGCAGCTCTATTGTGCTGGGACTCTCCTCCTCCAGCTCAGCCCCTTCTGTGCCCCCTCTTTACAATCAGGTTCCCACTAGAACCACTCTGGAGATGCTGGGAAACCCTCCTGGGTGGGCGAGGGAGGACACGCTGCTCCCCCAGCCCGGTCCAGGGGCTGCACCGGTGCCCGTCGGCATCACCGCTGCTGTTCCCGTGCCGGCCCGCGGGCACGGTGTGGATTCATCCCGTGGTGGGCTTTGCCGCCTCTTGATGTGGCGGCTGGGAGCCGGTGTGTGGAGGTGGGCAGCCGAGGAAGGCGAGCCCGCGGCCCTGGGTGGGCGAGCGGAGGCAGGGGTGGGCAGCCTGCAGCGCTGAGCGTGCAGACACGCACGTGTGGAGCCTGGAGGGTGTGTGTGCGTGTACGTGAGGCCCTACGCCGGGATGGGGATGGGACAGCGCGTGTCTGGGTGTCCCTGCAGGAGGGTAGGGGGATGCATGTGTACAGGTACATCCCCTACACCCTGCCCTGCGCTCGGTCCCACACTGTGGGAGGAAGGAGGGCTGCCGGGGAGGCTGTGAAAGCTGCAGAGTCCCTGGGGAGCAGCTCCCCGAGTGCTTTTGTTCCTCCGCAGCCAAGACAAAACCCCGGCCTCTCAAGCCTCTTTCTTTCTCTGGCTGTTTTCTGTGTCAGGGCGGCTCTGCGGTGTCCCCCCCTTCCCAGCCACCCCCTGCCCCTCTCCCAAGGAGGTGGATGACCCAGATGCAGCCGCCAGCCTGGGGCAGGACCGCATGTGGAGGCAGGGTCCGGACCACAGCTGCACACCAGCCATCCCAGTGCCAGGAGCCCCTCCACTGTGATGCAGACCTTCCCCCGAGACGCAGGGGGATGCCTCCCCATGGTGTCCATGCCAGGCTGCCATGGGCTTCCCACCCTCCTGTCTTTCAGCAGCAGCTGGTTCACTCTCCCAGGCAGAAAGAATTACTTTTTAATTGAGAACCTGCCGCTCCCACGTTAGGAGCAATGCCCGTCAGCAGCACAGGAGAACCCCCAGGCTCAGCCCGGGGAGCCGGAGCACTCTTTGGAGGAGGCAATGGTGTGACCAGAGATCACGGGTACCGGAGCGGGACAGCCTGGTGCCTCTTCGGCTTCCTTGTCCTGGCCTGGACACAGCATTCCCATGGGAGCAAGCTGCCCCAGCCCTGCTGCCGGTAGGGTTTGAAGTGGGGTTTGCTAAACCAGCGCAAAGCCCAGGATGGGCGCTCCAATTTTGACGGCAGAGCTGAGCACCGGGCAGTACCCAATGGCACGGCAAACCTCCCCGGCTGAGCTGAACCCACGTGTTTGATGCTGCTCCCCTCCGGCTGGTGCTTGCAGGCTGTCCCGGGGATTTGCCCGACACGCGTTAAGTTCTTCGGGTGTTGCGGTAACTGAGACCTACTTTAAGTTTTTCTTAACCCTGTTCTTGATTAACAGAAACAAGCCCAAGTTCATGTGAAATTAGCATCTGCGTTGCCTCAAAATTGCATCACCAATGCAAATGCATGCGTGGAAGAGCCCAGCGCATCGGCGCCCCGGTCCAGGAGAAGGACCACACGCCAGCAGGGGCTGGTGCTGCCCGCTGCTGCCAAGGCACAGTCCCCCAGCCCTCTGCCCATCCCTGCAAGTGCAGGCAGGGAGCTCCAGCTTGGTCCTCGGGGCCCTGTTGCTCCTCAATCTCAGTCCAGGCCTTCGTCAGTCCCCCATCCGCTCTGGGGGAGCGTTTGTCTCCCTGTCCATCCTGGAGGACCTGCTCATGCTCCGCTTATGCCACCAGATGGTGACAGCTCATGGTCCCTCCTGCACTGAGCCTCGATGTGATGCTGAGGCCAGGGATGCAGCCAAATCCTTGAACCTCCCAGGAGCAGGGGATGGTTTTCCCCATTTTCTGCCATTTGCAAACACCTTTACTTCTAAAGGCCCAAGAACCTGTGTCCTGTTGATGCAGTCAAGCAGAAAACTATCCCCAAGGAACAGCAGCAGCCTGTCCCCTTTCCATCACGAGGGTGCAATCCTGTAAGGTCCATTTCAGGGCCAACATAAAAAAAAGTCTGAGACAAAAGCTCAGCGTGGCCGCTCTGGGGGAGAGCGGGGTCGGGAGCTGCCGCGCAGGGCAGCTCCCCCAGCTCGTGGGGGTGCACAACCAGAGCCCCAGCAGCCTTGCTGGCAGGGCACCTGCAGCACAAAGCGGCCCGGCTGTTGGGCGATGAGCAGAGAGGAAAGCAGGGCTGGGGTCGGCTCTGCTGTCATCAAAACTCCCCCCGTGTTCAGCTTGCTGGGAGAACACCGTCCAGGTGCGTTACCTTCCCCCCTTCTCCCCATCCACGCGTCTGTCATCCTGGACAGAAAATATTCAGTGGGTCTTGGCAAGCTGAACACTTGCCTGAACCAGCAAGAGGCTGCTCCTGAAGATGGATGCCCAGCATTTGGTTCAAATATAGCCCTGGTGATTCACAGGGCTAATTCAGCCTGTCCTCTTCTGTTATAACTTAATCACTTACACATTGCCTCGCGCAGGTCTTTCACTGCCAGCCAGAGATGTCTTCATTCTGGGATGCCCGGGCTTGGAGCCTGACTCGGGGCTGCTCCCGTAGTTGTGCCTCCTGCATGGGGCCGAGCCGCCCTGCACCTTCTGCGTCGCCCTGAGCTGCACAAACCCGGGCTCTGCGGGGTGGGAGAGTGCAGAAGACGGGCCGGGTTCACGGGCCTGGCAATATCACGCCTTGCCCTCTGGCTCAGGGGCCCGGCGTGGTCCCAGCTGAGACTGAGCAGAAGGCATGCGTAGAAAGTTTTTGGGGTGCTCTGTGTTAGAGCTGCCCTGTTCCTGCTCCAAACCTCGGTGAAAGGTTGCCCGATGTGCGCAGCTGGGAAGAGGCAGGGACTGCAGCAGCGGTGGTTCCTGGCTGGCTCCCGGGAAGGATTTGGGTCTGGCAGCCCTTTCAAAATCCGCTCACAGAAAGCGGGTGCCCGGGGGCCTTGCTTCGCAGAAGGGCTAGGCTGGGGGCTCCGGGCTGCCCAAGGCTCTGTCCGTGGGCGCTGAGCAGGGAAAACAGCGGGGTGCAAGCAATGCCTGCGCCACGGGGGCCCGAGGCTTCCCCGGTGCGACCGAGAGCAACGGGGGCAGAGCGCGGAGGCGAGCATCCCGCCGCGGCACGGCGAGCGCCTGCTGCGCGCAGCCTGGGCCGGTTTCGGGGCGACAACCGCCTAAAAACCCAGCGGGGACACCCCCCCCCCCCCCGGCGGGGGGCTGGGGGGCGGCCCGGCGGCGACTACAAGCCCCATCAGGCCGCTGAGGAGGAGGAGGAGGAGGGTGGAAGGAAGGCGGGGGAGGAGCCGGGAGGAGGCGGCGGGGCGGTGCGGGAGCGGCTCAGTCCGGCGGCGGCGGGCGCACGGCGGGGACGCGGCGGCGCGGGCAGCGGCAACGGCAGCGGCGGCCGTCGGGGCGGCCGCGCCTCCGGGAGCGCCTCCCGCCGCCACCTCGGGGCCGGCCCCGCCATGGGGCGGCCGCTGTGAGCGCGGGGGCGGCGGGGCTGCGCCTCTCGCCCCGGCCGGGGCTCCCCTCCATTGTTCCCGGGAGCGGCGGGGACCGCGCCGCCGCCGCCGCCCGCGGGGCTCCGGTGAGTACCGGGGCTGGCCGGGACCGGGACCGGCACCGCGGTGGGGAGCGGGACCGCGGGGCAGCGCTTTGTGCTCCGCGGGGATGGCGGCGGGGGCCCGATCCAGGACCTGGGGCCGCCCCCGTCCCGCCGGGATCCCCCGCGGCCGGACCACCCCCCCCACTCCCCACCGGTGCGCCCGTTCTCCGTGGCGGGGCGGCTCGACGGCGGCACCGGGGGGGGGGCTCCGGTTTGCGGGAGCAGGGGGTTTGCGGACACCGGGGCGGTCCCGGTGTGCCTGGGCCGGGGGGCCCCGGTTTGCAGCCCCCCGGGGCTCCGGTTCGCAGCCGCTCTGCGGTCGGAGCCGCTCGGCGGGCGGCAGTTTTGAAACGCGGCGGGTCCGAGCCCGTCCTTCGGGCCGAGCCGGGGCTGGAAACCTCCCTGCAGCCCCGGCCCCGGGCTGGGCTGGGGCCCGAGACCCCTCCCGGCTGCGGGGGAGCCCGGCCGGGGGGCTGGGGGCTGTTTCCCGAGTTGCTGCCTGGCCCCGATTCCCAAAAAGTGGCTAAGCGGGAGCCTCGCGGCTTCCAGAAGAAGATGGAAAAGGAGCTGGGTTTGGTTTTGTTTAAGATTTCGGATCCTGGGGCGTTGCGGCGGTCATCGCAGATGGAGGTGCTCGGAATAACGTGGTCCTGGAGTTTGTGTTTCCCTTTGTGCTTGCAGGCTGCCCGCGGGGAGGTGGGGGGCTCCGAGAGCCTCCTTTATCCCAACTCTTTGCGGGTCTCTGGGAATCGCTCTCGTTTGTACATGGCGAACGCGACGGGAGCGCGGCGTGGCTGGCGGCCGAGTGCGCCTGCCATGCTCGGTTACCTGCTGGGCCGATGTGCGCAGCCCTTGAGCACCCGGCTGGGTTTCGGGCAGCGTTTTTGGTCGCGGTGTTTGTGATTTTTGCCGTTGGGGCTGCAGGCGCAGCCAGCTGGCCTCGCGCGAGGCAGGAGCGGAGCTGGAGCAGGGGCTGTGTGTCCGTGTGTACCGCGTTCGGGTTACACCGAGGAGCACTGAAGCCGCTTCGCGATTCTCTTCTCTGCCCGGATTGTTGAGTTACTGCCCTGTGTCTTGAGTGTCACGGCTGGCTGGTGCGGCTTCCTTCCCGTCAATGTTTAAACCTTAACAGTGCCGTTCTCCCAACTGCTTGCATGAATAAAACAGACGGGCTCGGAGGCTGCTGGCCTGCCAGGGTCCCAGCCAGAGTGAAACTGGGATTTGTGCTCAGGCGGAGGCGGTGATTTGCGCTGGCTGGAGGTCTCTGGGTGCTGACCAGCTGGATGCGAGCGTGCCTGCAGAGGAGCGGGGGGCAGCCACCCTGCCCAGCCCTGGGGATGCTGCAGGAGCGCGGCCCCCGCAGACCGCTCTGGCTAGCAGCCATTTTCCCCACACAGGAGCACTTCCTCCCTTAATCTCTGTGGTGGCTGGCATGCACTGTTGCCTTTTCGTTGTGTTGCTCAGAGAGGATTAAAATAAATAGTCCCTGCCCTGGCGGGGCGACGGCGGGAGCAGCGCCGTTGCAAACGCAGCCCGCGTGCGCATCCGGCGGCTCCAGACTTTGCCGTGCGCGAGGTGCCGGCTCCAGCCGTGGTGGGAAGGTGCCCGGGTTGCTTTCGGGTGTGAACTGGAGCTCCCTGTTTATTTATTTACCTAAAAATGTAAACCGAACATTTTAATGATGATAAACGCAAAAGCTGTATTGCCTCCAGCCCCAGCTGGTTTCCCCCTGATGCTCCGGCCTCCCAAGCCCTGGCTGCTTGAAGGGGCCACTTGACCGGGACTGGGTGGCAGATGCTTGTCCCGTCCCAGCAATTCAGCTTTCTCCCCCGTTGGGGACCTTCTGCTTCTGGGCACGAAGGCAAACGCCAACAGTTGGGGCTACGTGTGCTGGAGAAGTGTGCGTCCGTCCCTTCCCAGCAGCTTTCCTTGGGGGAGCTGAATGTAGCAGAAACCCCATCCAGCTCCTTCCCAGGCTGGATAACAGGCCCCTGCCTCTTCCAGGGGATGGCAGGCTGTGGTTGTGTCCCAGTGTCCCTCTCCTGGACCAGTCCGCTGCCAGAGCAGTCAGCGGTACCAGCCCAGTGGAGATTTTTGGATCCTGATGGATGCTCTGCAGACCTGAAAATCAAGCCCTCGGGTAGGGATCCCCGAATTTGAGGATGCTTCTTAAACTGAACTGGTTTTACAGAGGTCTGTGGGTAAGGCTGGGCTTTTCCCCATCCCTCCTGCCCCGCTTGCCGGGCTCCCCCCCGCCGCTGGATGCCCACAGTGCGCGGTGAACTCGGTGCTTAGAGATACCCCTGGTAGCTGTAAGGCCTCGCGGCAGGCTGCAGCACATACGGCCGGGAAGGGTTAACGCCGTATGTGTGCTGCACAGTTGGATATTTATTTTTCCAAGCATGCATCTGCTTTAAGCATTATAGTTTTTCCCTATAGTTACATTTGCAGTTGTGTTTGCTTTTTACTTCAGCAAATACTTGGTTCTTGACCTGAGCCGCAGGCTGGGGCAAGGAGCTCTGGGCGAGGGAAAGGCTTTTCTCAACGTCGCCCACGAATTTTGCCTTTGGCGTGCCCTTCTTCCCCAAGGGCGCCTGGAGGGCTGCTTGTCTTGAGCCTCAGAGAAAAATTGAGCCTCCTTTCTGTATTTTGGAGCCTGAGGGCATCTGTGCGAGGCAAGGTCTCCCGCTGGCAGTCAGCACCTCCACCCCAAGGGATGCGTGGCCCCGAGCTGGGTGCAGCCCCCCACCCTGGGCTCCCGAAGCCTTGCAGACCTGGGAGCCGAGCTCAGACTCTTCTCCCTGTTGAATTTGGCCTTGCCCTGTTGTTTTTCTGCTTGCTGTGTTACACGCTGGTTGCTGGCGCCGAGGCACCCCGGCGCTCGCCTGCCTCCGGGACGCTCTGACATGGTGGATGCTGCGCGGGCCAGCTCCTCTCCAACGGGGCGGCAGCGGCTGCGTGAGCGGAGGCCGAGCTGCCCCGCTCCAGAGCCGCACCGAGCCGAGCGGCGGCAGCTACCCCGCCATCGCAGCCGGCAGCATGAGCGCGCGGAGCCGGCTCCCGGGGGATCAGATCAGGGGATCCCCTGCAGGACAGCACGGCATTGCGGGAAGCCCCAGGCTGAGCCTGAGCTCTGACCCCCGGGTGCCCCAGGCAGGCACCCTGCTCCGGCACCGGCTCCTGCTTTTGGCACCTTGGATGCATTCCCCAGGGATGAGCCATGGGACGGGAAGGGGCTTCCCCGCTACACTCAGCTCAGAAACTTTCAGCACAGGCTGCTGCCCGAGCGTGGAAGGTCCCATCTTGTGCTGCGTCCCTGGGCCAGCTCAGCCCGGTGACTCACGGGCGTGGGAGAGGCGAAAGCGCAGCCTGCGGGGTCCCCGAGGACAACAGGGGAGACAGGTTGCATGAGGTTGTTTCTCGTGGACGCACGGGCGCGCCAGGGCTGTGTGACAGCATCTTCCCCACCGCGCGGGTGTGCGGGGAGCGCGTGCCCCTGGGAGGGTGCGCAGGTGGGCACAGGGGTGTCCTGTCGCTGCTCCGAAATAGCTCCGTGGGTGTAATGGCCGGTTGTAATTGCAGCCTCGGAGGCAGGTCTCCGAGGGGCAGTTAGCCCTGGCTCCACTCTTACTGCTTCCATTTTTAGTTGTTTGAGTCCACCCCTGAGCAGTAAATTGCAGTGTGCTGGGGCCGCGGGGAGCGGGGACGGTGCCCAGCAAGAGCCAGAGACCCACCCTGCCCGAGCTGCCGTCCTCCCGGGCGAACGGTTTCCTGTCGGGATTTATATAAAAGTTGTATAAACACGGAGAAGAGCCATGCCGTTTGCACAGGTAGGAGCGCTCTCCCCGCTTCCTCGCCGAGCGGGCACAGAGGAGCCCCGGGGGGCAGGGGCAGGTGCCGGGGGGCTCCGGGGCTCTCTTTTCCCCTGGGAAGGGTCTGCGATGCCCCTTCCCTTCAGCATCCACTCCTCTCTGAACACCGGGATTTCCTAGGGTGCTGCTGAGCCTGGCCGGGGGGAGCCAGCAGGACGCTTGGTTTGACCCCCGTGTGCAGGATGCGTCCCTGCCCTGCGCCTCTCTGCCTCCTAGCAAAGCCAGAGCTGCTGCCACCTCCCTTTCTGCCCTGGGGAGCCGAGCGTCGGTCCTGCACTCCCTCCACATCTTGGCAGGCATCCTTCCCTCCCTCTCCCTCCCAGTGACTCTCCCAGCCGCGGGGCAGCTCTTTGCTGCCGAGCGATCCCTACGCCATGGAAATATGCTGCTGTCGAGCCCCTGAATCAGCTGGAAGGCGCCCGCTCCGAGGTGTATCTGGAGAAGGGCTTTGCTGTGCGCCGAGCCAGCACTGACTCATTTTTCAGGAACTGCTGCTTCTGGAGGCACCGCGCTCCCCTCCCTCCATCCCTCCATCCCTCCCTCCCTCCCCTCGGCGCGGGGCCGGCTCAGGAGGCCCACGCAGACACTCCGCATTAGGGCATGTTCCGGGGAGCATGTGCTGTCGATAAACAAAACCACTTAGAGACAGAAAATAATTTCCAGAAATACCGAAGGCTTTTTTTTTTTTTTTTTTTTCCATGAAGAATTCCACCTCCCCCTTCCAAACCCTGATAAATTGTTAACATTCAATAACTATTTTAAAGCGTGCTGCCTGGCGCCTGGGAGCGCTGGCGCTTGGAGATAACACCGGTGTTTGCTGGGTGCCGCTTTTCCCTGCCCGACTGCTTGTGTCAATATTTTGGGTCCCAAATGCTCCTGCGCCGGCCAGAGCCGGAGCAGTTGGGGCCGGGAGGAGGCAGCCGGAGCCCCCAAACCTGCACCCTGGCTGGGTTTCCTTGGGCCACAGAGGCTGTTCAGGGGGTCTGAGCTCCCCGGGCAGCACCGGGTGTTAAACGGGAGCCCTTTGGGGCTGGCGGCTGCTCAGCCCATCCTCGGGGAGAAGCCGGTGCTTTGAGCACGAGGAGCGAAGGGGCTCACTCCCTCGCTGGCACGGGAGAGGCAGTGGCCGGAGCTCCAACGGACCGAGTGCGTGGGGAGGATGAGTAGCGGCTTATTACTCACTACGATTATTACTCACTGTTTTTAACAGCGCATGCTTTAGACAGACACCTTATGGCAAAAGGAAGCGCTTGTTCACACGGCAGGTTGGGAACGGCTCGGCACGGGGCGTCGGGCAGCACGAGTCGGTCGGGAGAGGAACGGGGTGAGCTCAGGATACTCGGCAAGGGCTGCGGGGCATGGAGGTACGGCTGCGCCCCGGGGCAGGGCTCTGGCCTCTGGCTGCCGGAGCCTGGAGGAGGGTTCTGGGGATGGTATCATTCTGTCCACACCCTGGTCCTTCCACTTCTCCCGGAGCATCCGCCACGGCTGTGCTTGGGTTGTGCAATTAACTGGGCAGGGATCTCGCCAGCAAGCTCTTCGGCAAAGCCCAGTGGGACAATTAAGGACGGCCAGTGTCAGGACCTCCATCCCAGGCTTCTGCGGAGCCGCAGATGTGTCGCGGGGGTGGAGCGTGGGGGTTTGCTCCTATCCACACCGCTGGGAGCAGTTGGCCTGGGGTGGCCGGGCTTGGGCTCTGGCTCCAGCATCCCCCTCGAACGTGTTTCGGCAGAGCTCCGCGCTTGGAGCGTGGCGGGAAGGAGGGACGGTCAGAGGGAAGGAGGGATGAGGGCTGTGGAGGGCACATCCCTGGGGCACCCTGAGCTGGGATCGGGCTCTGCTGGGTCTCTCTGTGCCTAAACCCGGCTCTGATGCCTCCCCACACAGAGCGGTCCCCTGGCAGGGGACGGGGACCCGAGGGGACGGGCGGGCTGGAGAGCCCAGCGTGAGAGCTGGCAGGGATGGGAGCGAATTGCAGTATTGGCCATGGAAGCCGGGGGATTTCTCCCCAGACGGCCGCTCCAAAAAACAGCTGTCGGTGGAAAGAGATCTGCTGCATGCAGGAGCGGAGCGAGGCGCCGGCTAACGCCTTCAGCTCCGGGAAGCCGTTTCCATAGGGTGGCTGCGTGCATGCCCTATAGATCCTATAGGGGATGGAGGGGGCTGGGGTTTGCAGCAGGACCTGCTTCGCTGGGGGTGCACGGTGACGTGGACAATGTCAGATTTTGGTCTGGATAGGCGGGATTTGCCGCAGCAATGCCTTGGGTCAGCTGCAGCGGAGCAAGGTGCTGCTGATCCTGGAGCTCCCAGGGTCCCGGGCTGGGTCCCGGCACTGCCTGGGGCGTTTGGGGCAGAAGATGATGTGGAAACAAGGGGGAGAGGCAGGAGGACATTTCCCTGCAGGCGTGCTCGCGCAGGGGAGAAGTGGCCTTTCAGAGCCCAGCAGAAACATTTCTCCTCTCCCACAGAACTCATCAAGATTTTGAGATTATTTTTCATCTGAGCAAAGTTAAAGAAGACATTTCTGGGAGCTGCCACACCGTGATGACACAGCTTGGGCCAAGGCGGGGTTTCTTTCCAAAATTTTGTGGCATTTTGATCTGTATGGGAGTTCCTCTTTTCAGCACAAACTCGGTGCAGGAAGAGGAGAGCAGAAATCTCCCTTTCTTTAACCGGCGTTCGAAAATTTCCCCCACCGTTCTGGGAGATTTTGCTGCATTCGATTCTGCTTCGCCAGCGGTTTTACTCTCAACACATCAGCGCTTTTATGGAGGAAAAACATAACCCTGCCAGTCAGCACTGGGTCGCTTCAGGCTGTGGAGGGGTCCGCGGGGACCTGCCACCGCCAGTGCGGGGACATCTCGCTGTCCGGGCTGGATGCTTGAGGAGCATCGCCTGCGATGGCGAGCACGTCCCACCCGTGGAGCTGCATCCAGGGGGCTGGATGGTGGGATGTGGGGGTGCATCTCGCCCTGCCCTGACTCTGTTTTCCTCGTTCACAGCTCGGAGGGGCTGACGGCCCGGCGGAGACCCCCCCCGCGCCCGCCCGGGGCCAGCCCGGGGTCCCCATGGAGTGGGAGTTGCGGAGCCCAGTCGCCGAGCAGTAGCCGCAGCAGTGGGATGTTTACCTGGCGGTGCCTCATCCTTTGGGCTGTGCTGGTCACAGCCGCGCTCTCAGCTGCCAGGCCGGCCCCCACCCTGCCCGACCAAGGTAAGAGGAGCAAACCACCGCGGCCGCGCCGGGGAGCGCCCGGCTCCCGCGTCCTTTGCGTTTCTCTTCTGGCAATGTGAGATAGCTGGTCTCCTTCGCGGAAGAGGCAGAGGCTGGCACGGAGTCCGGCCACGGGGACTGCAGCACGGGCACAGCCTTCGGCAGCAGCGCGGTGCCGCGTGGCTGCCTGGGAGCTGCTGGCCGGTGCCAGTGGGGATGTGGCACACGTCATCTGCTGAAAGCAATTTGCGTAGACCCAAAAAGCGCGTGTGTGGTTCCAGCATTGCCCGTGGATCTTTTGAACCTGGAGGGAAATTGTGGCAAGACCCGACGTTGGTTTGGAGAAGGACACAAAGCGCTGGGGGCTGTGTCCCCAGCGTGTCACAGCACTTGCTTCCCCGGGACGATCTGCAGCCCAAGACGCGTGTGAAGCTTTCTCCCACCACTGGGATGATCCTGGGCTCAGCAGGGGGGGGACAAGGATTTGGGCGCAGGGTACCCGTGCAGGCTGTGCCAGCTGGCAGTGCCTGGGATGAACACGCCCTGTGGAGACCCCCGGGATGCTCCAGCGTTGCTCCCGGCTGGGGAATTCCCACAGGGATGGGTTCAAAGCCGGGGCTGGCTCAGATGGTTCCTGCAGCCCTGATCTCTGCGCCGCTATGAGGCGTCGCTGGGTCTGGAGAGCACAGCCCCAGACCAGGGCATCCCCCTTGCTTTCCATCACTGCTTTCCCCTAAAAGCCTTGCAAGGGCTTGTGGCCCGCGATGGGCAGGCTGGGGGTTTGCTCCTGCCGCAGCCCTGCAAAGCTCCGGAGCGCAGTGACACCCCGAGATGCAGTGGATGGGCCGAGTGGGCCACTGGGCCCAGGAGAGAGCTGGCCCCGACAGAAAACACCGCTCTAGCATTTCAAAGCCTTGGCCTTCCCCTCGGTGAGGAAGAGAATAAGCAGACCAGGCAGCGCCGCGCAGGACTTCTGACTTACTGCCTTTTGGTTTTAATTACCCAAGAATGTCTGGTCTGTGGGGTACTGCTTTTCTTTTTAAGGCTCGCTCCCCCTTCCCTCTTCCTCCCACCAAAACCCTGAGAGGCTGATTGCTGGTGCTGCCGGCACGGTCCCGGCGCTGCTCAGCGCCCCGGTGAACAGCCATGCTCCCTGTGCCTGCGGTCCCTTCCCGGCTCAGGGCTTGGGGCAGGGCAGGAGCTGGCGCCGACAAGCAAACCGCGCTGTGACGGGGGTCCCTGCGCCGTCCGCTGTTGGGAACAACTGGGTGATCCCGGCTGGAAGCATGCCGTGATGCTGTGGCCAGCGGGCCGGGGTCGGTGCCTCTGGTCTGAGCAGTGGGTACCCTGGTCACAGTACATCCCATGAGATAGCTGGAGCTGTGCGTGGTCCCTGGGGAGCAGCAGAGCGTTGCTCACAGGGACCATCTCCGAGATTTTTCCATTGGCATGCATACTCCCTGCTTCTGTAAATGATGCGGTTGACAGCGGTAAACATGTTTTTCTCGGGAGATTGCTCTTCCTGGAAGAGGTTTCCTGGCGGCGTTTGGGGTAAGGATGGCTCTCGTGCTGCCGGGAGAGCGGCCCTGGCGGCTATCGCGTTGGGAAAGCTGTCGGGGGGTTCAGGCTGAGGGCTGATTTGAGCAAAGGTGGGGTTTGGGGTGTTTAAGGAGCCCTGCAGCCCCCGGAGGGTTTGGGGAGCAGCGTCAGGCGGCGGCAGTGGAGGAGGAGAGGTTGGAGAGGAGGGAGCTGGTTCCTCGCCAGCCTCATGCCAGGGCTAACAATAACCTCTGGAAACGTTTCCCGACACGGTTCTCACCAGGGCGGCCCAATTAGTGCCACAGCAGGAGCCCGGCTGGGGCAGAGTCCGTCCCTTTGCTCCGGGGCTGGCTGGTGGGAACAAAATGTTCCCGGCAGGACATGCGGGAATGGAAGAGCCGGTCCTGGGCCAGGACCCACGGCACCTTGCAGGTCACCTGCCAGGACTGGCTCCGGATCCGGCCCCGGGGGAGTTTGGGGTCCCATGGGGTGTGCACGGGGGCTCAGCTCCCGTGCTGTGGGGCATCGTGTCCCCAGGGCTGGGCTCCCTGTCCCCCTTTCATCGCCACCGGTTCATGAGCATCACCCGTGCTGGCCGGCGGGCAGCGGCGGCCGCGCTCAGGTCCCCTCCGTGGCGGAGGCAGCAGCTTTCCCGGACTTTGCTCTGGATATTTATGGGGTTTCAGTTTACTCCCGGTTCTGAGGCAGCTAAGCTCCCCTCTCAGGGAGCGAGTAATCCCCCGCGCCCGGCCAGCGGCCCCTGCCTCGCCGCAGAGGAGGATTTTCAATCGCTGGCCCGCCTCTCCTCGTGGCGTGGGGAGGGGGCTCGGGAACTCTGCCTTTGTCAGGGGCTCACTCCTGTTACTGAAAAATCTGCAGCAAATAAAATATTAATGGGCACTTACTGCATTTTATAGTTACCTAAATTTGGAGGTGGTAAAAAAACGCTAGTTAAGGGGAAAAGCCAAGAAATTTCCATGAGCAGCCTCCATCGCCCTCCCTCACAAAGCCGGTCTTTGTCTTCAGGTTAAATAGAAACCTGCAGAAAATTGCCGAGGGGATTTTTTTCCTCTCTCCCTGTCTGCTATTGTCCTCGCTGCTCTTCAGGCATTTCCACCGCTCGGGGTCTGCCTCATCCCTGCCTGGGGGGTGCTGGGGGTGCAAAGCAGCTGAGCAGGTTTTTGTGGGGAGCGAGGCGCTGCTGTGTTCTGGGGTGGGGGGGTCCTGCCTTGGGCAGCTCTTTTTGGGGCACGCTGAGCCCTGACGGCCGCGCCGGTGCAGCTAATGTTTTCCCAGGGGATGCATCTGCCCTCTGGAGCAGGGGTTTGGTAGAGGGACGCAGGGCTGCAGCCCCCCACCAGAGGCTCAGGGCCCCCGTTGGGGCCGGGGGCTGCCCCGTCTCTCGGTGCCGCAGTCCGCCCAGCTGGCCGCAGGCTCAGCCTCCTCCCGGCCCCGTCTGCGGGGCCAGCGGGGGCCCTGGCTCCCGGGGAGCAGGGCTTTGTTGTGCCCGGCTCATCCAGGGGGGTCTTGATCTGGACCCAATGGGAGCCAAATGTCCAGGGCTGGGAGAGTGCTCAGCCCGGGCACCTCTGGGAACCTCGGTGAGCATGGGGCTCTGCTGCCTCCTCCTCTCCCCAAAACTCGCTCAGTGCTGGCGGGAACATTGCACGTGAACCCAGGGGCTGCAGTCTGTGCCCCCCGCCCCCAGCAGCAAAGCTGCTTGGGGCTCTTGGGCAGAGCTGTAGCCTGGGACGTGCTGTCACCAGCCACAGCCTCCCCGGAGGCGGCACAGCGAGGGTCCTTAGCTTGTCCCACAACGCTGCTCCCCGGGTGGGCTGCTGGCCCTCAGCTGTGGCCTCCCCTCCCCATTTCCCTGCTGTCCAGCCGTCCCCCGCCTTGTTTTTGCAGCTCTCGGTGTCTCCCCACCCATCCCCACATCCCCCAGGGGATCAGGTTTGGAGCAGCCCACTCCTCACTGGAGCCCTACGAGCAGCTTAAACGTCCCCTGCCAAGCCCTGAAGCCTCCTGCACTTTTGCTGTTGATGGCAGCAGCCCAGGATCGTTACCGGAGCTCGGGGGGGGGGGGCAGCAGCCCCCACCCGCACCTCCGAGCCCTCCTGTCCCCCAGACCCCGATTGCCACAGCCGCTCTGTCCTCAGCTCCCCGGGGCATCGCCGTGTCCTCTGGGGCATCACGCTGCTGGCCTTCCCCTCCCAGCCTGTCGAGCAGGCATTGTTCCCCACCTCCCGCCTTTCCACTCGGATGCTGTCACTCCGGCCCTTAATTGAGGAGGAAAAAAAGAAATATGAGTCTTTGGGAAAAGCAGCAGCGCTCTGCCGGAGCCTGGGCTGCATTGCTGCCCCATGGGGAGCGGAGCCATGCACGGCGGGTGCAAGGGGGTGTCCGTGTGTCTGGGGGCTGGCTGGCTGTCCAGCCCTACCATGTGCAACAGCCTGGGGCTGCTCCGAAGAGATGTGGGGAGAGGAAGGCAAACTGCCTGCGCTGGCAACGAGCCAGGGCCCAGGCAAAGCCAGCGGGTATTGCAGAAAGCCATAGGCACGTGTGCGGATTGGGGTGTTCGCTTGAACCCCCCGGGATGGGCAGGACCCCCGGCTGTCCCACACCTGGGGGGAGCCGATGGGTGCCCTGAGCTGCTGCCCCCGAGGGCTCCGAGCTGCTGCCGAGCTCTGAGCGCGGCCGGAGGTGTCCTGGGGGGAAAGGGCTGGATTTATTCTGACAGCTTTGCAAACTACCAGCACGCCTGTTAATTAAGTGCTGCTTCATTTGACGTGCAGGCTAGGAAGAGCAGGAGTGCCCGGAGCAGTACATAAATCCCTCTCTCTGTGCTGGAGGAGGTGTCCGGGGACCGGAGGGTGGGGAGAAGCCCGCTGCCTTCCGGGCTGGCTTGGTCAGGAGGAGCCATGGGTGCCTTGAGCCCCCCAAGGAGGAGCCATGGGTGCCTTGAGCCCCTGACGCTTGCCTGCCGCCATCTCCCTGCTGCAGCCTTTCCCCAGGGAAGGGGAACCAGGGCTGTGCATCGCCCCGGGAGCAGCCAGGGCGCAGGGATGCTGTGGGGAGCATCCCCCCTCGGGGCATCCCCCCGGCTCAGCCCGGGCTGGGGGGCCAGCAGGGCAAGGAGCTTTTTAAATAAGAAAGAAGCCAATCCCGGCGTCCCGGTAAGCGCTTCCTGTTGGGATTAGCGGGGCTGCCGGGCATGTGTGTGCTTTTTCTTCAGGAAATACCTTCGGAAAGCCCCGCTGGGGTCTCCAGGGCAACCGGCGGCCGCGGCCCCCGCGCCCCCAGCCCGCATTGTCCCCGCGCCGCTTTGTTGGCCGCTTTATTGCCATTGCCATCGCCATCGCTGGCGCAGCCCGTGGCTCCCGCCACGCTGGGGGGCTGCAGGCCAGGCTCCTCTGCTGGGTGCAGGCGCGGGCTGCGCGGAGAATGGGGGGGTGAAGGTTAATCTGTGTCCCTGTCCCCTGCCAGCCCCGTCGGGGGCCAGCCCCGGGGGAGCCGGTGACAGTTATATGCACTTGGTGACACTCTCCATCTGGCCAGCGCTCGCCAGGTTCGGCTCCGCTTTCGGTTCCATTTCAAAGCTGGAGTAAAGTAATAAAACCACGGCGGGCTGCTCTGGCCGTTGGAGCGTGCATCTACTTTTTGGGCTCGTTGGAAAGCAGAGGCGTGATCCTCCAGGGCTGGAGCCGCCCCTCGCCTTGCCCAGGGCCTCGGGGCTCCCCGCGGGCTGTAAGCGCTCCTGTCCCCACTGCAGCAGGACGGGACGGGGCTCTGCCCTGCGGGATCCAGACCGGGAAGCTGGTGCTACCTCCTCAGCCTGAAGAGTTCAAGTTAAAAAGGGAACAGCAGATAGTTTAGATGTGCCAGATCTTCTTTTTGCTGCTTTCTCTAGGCAGGCGAGCAGCAGGCGCTGCTGGTATTTTGTTTGCTCTCCTCCTCGCCGTTGCCCTGTTTTGCTCAAAGCGGGCTGTAAGCACCTCTGCAGCCGCGCAGCTCCTGGCCGGTGCTGCTGCAGCCTGGCTTTGCTGCAGCCCGGCTGGGGAGAGGAATCCCACCCGCCCCAGGGATTGCCCAGCGCCGGCCGACCTTTGTGCGATGCTGGGAGCATCCAGAGCCTCGCCGTGCGGCATGAGGGCAGGCAAGGGCCTGGGGAGGAGAGCCAAGCGTTTGTCTGGCTGATTAAACTTTTGCTAACGTGGCCTGCTCAGGGCTTGCTCGCGCCCCGATGGGAGCAGGCGGCCGGGCTGGCGGCTCTGCAGAGAGGCTGCACCTGCTGCCTTGGTTTAGGTTACAGAAAAGCAGAACCTATGAAAGAGACGTTTCAGGCTGACGGAGTCCAGTGATCAAACGGGCTCACCCTAATTAACGTATGGGGAGGGCACGCCAGTAACACGGCTCATGCTGGTAACATGGCTCACACCGCCGGCTGCTCCCAGGCAAGAGGCAGCCCAGGACCGCGCTGCTCCTGATGCACCGGCTGCGATCCCTGGTTCTACAGAGAGGCTGCATTTCCAAGGGGACTTATGTGCATCAGCTGCCGTGCGAGCTGGGCTGCCCGGTGCCAGCAGGGCCATCCCAGCGGCCGCGGCGCTGTCTGCCTGCCAGGGCCGCCCCGCAGGAGCATCGTCCAAGCCCGCGCGCTGGCCGGGCCCCGCTCCCGCCCGGAGGGTGAGCTAACCTGGACATGCTCATTAGCCTGTGAATTCGTTTTCAGGCTGTTCCCACCATGCCGCGTTTTCCGCCTTATCCCCGAGTGCCAGAGATGTGCTGTGGGTTACCAAAGGGCAGGATCCTGCCTTGCCCTCTGCCTCCCCTCTCCCGTCCATCACGCTCGACGCCTCCGCGCCTCCCCGGTCATGCTGTTGATGCAAAACAGCCTGACTCGGAGGGGCTGGGGAAGGGGGCTGCTGCCTTTGAAAGGCAATGTGGCCACACGCCGGCGGACCCCCGGCCCCTGCCTGCCCGGGCTCCTTGGCACAGCAGAGCCCACCATTCGACGGCCTGAAGGAGCGGTGGCACTTGCACGGGGTGCCCGGGGACCCTCGTGATGCTGCGCCCATGGGAAGGGACCCGCCTGAGCCTGGGACGCTGCCTCCCCGAGCCCTGGCGTTGGACTGGGGTGGCTCAAAGTTTTCCCTCCCTCCGAAGACCTTTTCTACCCCCAGGCCACCTCCTCCCTAGTCGGCAGGTCCAGCTGAGAGGTGTTTGCAGAGCACGGGGCTGGCAGGAGCTTCCCTCCATGCGCCAGCAAGGGCAGATTTTCCTGCAGACCTTTCTGGGCAAGTTGTTGGGCAGGAGCCCGTGCCGGTCCCAAGGGCAAGCTTGGTGAGGAGGTGACCCGTGTGAGCTCTTGGGCCACAGTGGTGTTTTGCTGGCTAGAAGTGATCCCGCGCCGGCTGAGCATTGGTTCGGGTGCAGCGTGGTGGGACCCCGCAGGTCCAGCAGCGCCCACCGCTCCTCGGCACCGCGGCCCTGGCACGCCAGACCCCGGACCTGCGCGTGGGGAGTCCTTGGCAGCTCCAGCCACCTTCTGCAGGTTATTCTCTTCGATAAGGCCTAAGTTTGTCCGTGCGTGGGGAGGGGCAGACCTGAGCGCGGCGGGGGTGGAGGGAGCGAGATAAGGGCAGATACGGCTGTGGCTGCAGCTCCACGTTTCGGGTTGGTTTGGGTTTTCGCAGCTGTTTATCGCTCACTGACCTTGCTCTGTTTGAGAAGGGAATCGGGACGGACCCGAGGACGTTGTGTTACCGAGTCCCGCGGTGTTCAGACAGACGGCGACGGGACATCGCTGCTGCGTTGTGTGCATTGGAAGATGCCTGTGACTAATCACTTGAAACACAAATCAGAGCTACTAGAAGTGCCCGTCCTGCGAGGCTGCGAGAGAAAACCAGGGGGAGAACAGGATTGCAAAAGCAAGACCCTTCCCCTGCCACCTAAGGGACTCCCACCAGTCTTCACCTTCCATATTAAAACACTCTTCCATATTAAAACACTCTCTTCCGTATTAAAACACATCTTACTGATGGATCTGGAGCCCTGGCTTTTGGTCTTCTAGCAGCTGAGGAAAGTGAATTCTTCCCCAGCACGCTGTTTTCCTTCATCTGCTAAGCAAAAGAAAAAGGAGAAACTCTCGAGCTGCTCATAGGTGTTTTCCCCGTGAAGCTTCTCATCAGTACGAGGAAAAGAAAAGCGGCCAGAAAGCGAAGTGCAGATCGTGGTGCGGTAAATGCGAGCTTCCGAAGAGCTGAGCTTTCATTTTTGGCAGTACAGAGTCGCTGGTGGGTCCTGGGAGGAGCGGTGCCTTGCTGACGGCCCCGGCCCCGTGCTGCTGGCTGCCAGTCTGCGCTCCCTGCCTGCGCTGGCTCAGCTCGGGGCGATGTTTGACCAGGAGGGTTTAGTGCAGGCAGAGACCCTGTGCCAGCTTTCGGCAGCCGACGGGCCCAGGACGAGCTGCTCCGTGGCCGCTCAGGGCTGCGTGCAGGGGGAGGGGGAGGTTGCGCTTGCCTGGCTCGGCGGGCACCGAGAGGCGAGGGTGCGAACGCGTGTTAGTTCTGCGGTGAGACAGCCCCTCCAACGCGCGCTCCGATGCCGCGGGCCTTCATCGTTAGCTGCCGTTTTGCAAATTGCTGCGCTCCTCGCCGGGGGCTGCGGGGGTCCCAAGGGAGAGCTGTGGCTTTGCTCTTGTCCCCATGGCCAGAGTACGGTGCCTGCAGGCTGTGTGCCCGCCGAGCACCTTGGTCCTTGGCAGGGACAGCCCTCGAGCCACGGATCAGCTGAAGTTTGAATGTTTCCAGAGCGTTTCTGCTGGGCTGCCTGCGGCAGGGTTTGTTGGGATTTTCCAGGGACCTCTCTGATACAGAGCAGTTGCGCTGTGGAGCCCTTTGGCTGTGCCCCTGCGGCACCCTCGGCTCTTGCCCGCAGCCTGGCCTGCCGCCGGCCCGGAGGCGCGGTGGGAATGCGGTGCTTCCTTCCAAGATGCTGCCGAGCGGCTCTGGCCCCTGAGAGCAGCAGCCCCAGCAACGCCGTGTGCCCCTTCATGCTGCTCCCGCAGCAGCACCCGGGACCCCGAGCCGTGCGCGCCAGCCCGTGGTGCTCATTCCTGGGATGATGCTCACGCTGCATCGGCCCCGCACCGTCGCAGGGAACCTTGCACAGAGCTGCAACAGCCTGAACCCTTCCTCGGGCCGCAAAATTTGAAGAGATGGTTTGAAACCCAGTCGTCTGCACCAAGCCCAGGACTGGGAGAGCCATTCGCACACCACCACGGAGGGTGGAGGGCAGTGCTTGAGGACGGAGCTGTGTCTGCACTACCAGGGCCAGGAGAGACAAGATCACGTAGCAGCGGGATGCAGAGAAAAAGGATCTTTGTGCTGCTCGCACAAATGTCGCATCGGGGAGCAGCTGCAGCTCTCCCTGCCCGGGGTCGCTGCGAACGGGAACACAGCGGCCGGCACCTGTTTCGCCAGAGCTCCCCTGGGCTGACCTTTCCCGGCGATGCCGCTCTCGCAGACCCTCGCTCCCCTGCCTGCTCTCCTGGCGCAGCACCCTCGTCCCCCTGGCCTTCCCGCCCCTGCCTCGAAGCGCTCTAACCGGGGCAAGGCATGGGGACCCTGGCCTGCTTCGCTGGCTGCCCGCTCCTGGTGGTGGGGATCCCGGGACCCCTGCGCGCTGGCAGAGCCGAGAAGGGATTTGGGGTGCTCCTGGGAGAGGCCGGATCCTGCCCAAGCCACTGGTGCTGCCTGGGACATCTCAAGTTGCCCATTTCTCCCCCATTTCAAAACCCCTGCCGTGGCACGCTCCCTCTGGGCCGAGCAGTGCTTAGTAAGAGACCGAGGGGTGCGTGAGTGCTTTTGAACTCCCCGGCCACCGAGCAGGTCCTACCACGGGGTGAAGTGCTTGGTGCTGCTTGGGGTGCTCGCAGCCTCTGCCTCTGCCTCCTCTCCACTCTGCCGCCAGCTCCCCTCTCCTGGGCTCGCCGGGGCAGCCGGTCCTCGGTGCCGCTGCGGAGCATCCCAGCAGCGCATGTTGCCTCATTAACACAGAGCCGCGGCAGCAGCAGCAGCATGGTTTCCTTTGGTCTCTATTTCTTTTCTCCCTTTTTTTTTTTTTCTTCTTCTCTCTCCTAACTCCTCCAGTTCTGCCCAAAGCAAAAATCGAAGTGGAGTCCTACTCGGCCCACCCCGGTGACCTCCTCCAGCTGCGCTGCCGGCTGAGGGATGACGTCCAGAGCATCAACTGGGTGCGCGACGGCGTCCAGCTGGCCGAGAACAACCGGACGCGCATTACCGGGGAGGAGGTAGAGGTCAGGGACGCGGTGCCCGAGGACTCGGGGCTCTATGCCTGCATGACCAACAGCCCCTCGGGAAGCGAGACCACCTACTTCTCCGTGAACGTCTCAGGTTTGTAGTGGCCCTGGGCATGCAGGGAAGGGGCAGCCCTGGGGCCGGGCTGCGGAGCAAGGAGCAAGCTGCCTCTGCACGCCTTTGCATGCTCACCGGCACATGCACCGGCCACGCACGGATCTGTCCGGCTGCGCGGTGAGTTCAGGGCAGACCTGCGATTTGGGGATGCCCGGAGGAGTTACCGGTGCAGTGCAGCGACTTGCCGCCTGCTGCGGTGCAGGGAGAAGCAGCTGGAGGTTGTCGCCTGTTTGTCTCCGTGGGGCTGGGGGGGCTGCGGGGCTGCCCTCAGGAGTGGGCACGCACCGGGCGTGAGCCGAGGTCCACGTTGGCGTTGATGGAGCGCGAGGCTGGGGAAGAGCGAACGCTCGAAGTCAGGAGGTGTGCACCGAGGCTTGGGGCGGTTCTGTGCCCGCAGGGTCTCGGCTGCCGCCCTAGAGGGGTTGGTGGCACCAGGCACGGGGCGAGGAGCCGTGCTTGGACACACGGCATGGAGCTCTGAAATCACCTCTGGGGGCAAATTGCTCCACGATGTCCATGGGCTGCGAGCACCAGGACGGCAGGCACTGTCAGCCCTGGCTGTGCTGATGGGCATGCACAGCCATCACCTGGGATCCCCGCGCCTCCCCACCGTGCATCAGCGCTGCCCTGCCCTGGCCGCCCCACTGGGCGCAGCCCTGCACCACCAGCCGACGAGGCTCCGGTCCCCAACCGGCCCTGCTCGGGAATGGTCCGTGCACGGACGTTCAGCCGGGCCATCTCTTCTCTTGCAGACGCGCTCCCCTCCGCAGAGGATGATGACGACGAAGACGATTCCTCTTCGGAGGAGAAGGAGGCGGATAACACCAAGCCGAACCGTACGTGCGAGATGGGTTTGCCCCTGATGCTGCCCTGGCCTTTGGGTGGGGCGAGGGGAAGCTGGGCACACTTGCAAGCATTGCCCAGGGACGGAGAGAAGCGGGCGAGGATGAGCAGGGGCTCCTGCTCCAGCCCAGGGCACCCGGTGGTGGCGAGGACTCGGTGGGGGGAGCACATCTGGGTGCACCCAGGCAAAACAGCCTGGTCAGAGCTAGGGGGTGTGCCAGCACGGCTGTGTTGGGCTAACTGCTGCTACGGCCATGCATGCTGAGCGTTCACCTCGCAAAGAAAGGGCCCCGCAGGGCTGCTGTGACTCCCGGATAACACCCTGTGTCCGGGAGCTCCCCTCCCTGCCAGAGCCAGGCTCAGCTACCTGCACCTCTCCGGCTTCCCGGCTCAGCCCTGCCCTGGGCATCCTCAGGGTTAAACCAGGAGTAAAACGCTGGAGTTCCCTGTGGCTGAAGCCCCAGTGGGTTCGGCCGGTGGGTGCCGGTGGGTTTGGCCGGTGGGTTTGGCTGGGTGTCCGTGCTGGCTGTGCTGAGCCCCCCTGCTCTGCTCCCCAGAGGCCATCGCTCCCTACTGGACCTATCCCGAGAAGATGGAGAAGAAGCTCCACGCCGTCCCCGCTGCCAAAACGGTGAAATTCAAGTGTCCGTCGAGTGGGACGCCTAACCCCACGCTGCGCTGGCTGAAGAACGGCAAGGAGTTCAAACCTGACCACCGCATCGGGGGGTACAAGGTACCGAGCCGGGGGGCCGGGGCGGTGCAGGGCAGCACCCTGCGGAGGCGATGGGGAGGCAGCCCCTGGCCCTGCCTGCGCGGGTGCGGCGCGCAGCTGCTCGGGGCTCGGTCTGGCCAGGCGCAGGCTCTGCGCACCTCGAGGAGCCGGAGGGCTCGCTCTGGGGCGGCGCGGGGAGGGGGAGGATCGGGAAGGGGCTCTGCAGCTTAAGAGGCACCGAGCCCCCTGTCCGCGCAGCCCCCGGCGAGGGCAGATGGGCCCCTCTGACATTCCTGTTGCAAAATAGCCCTACGGCAGTGACCTGCTTCTGGGTCATGTTTGCACCAGCTCAACCTCTGGGGGAGGGGGCGGAGGACGAAGCCAGCCTGCCTTTGCCGTCTTCGCCTAATCCCCCCGCCGAGGAGAGGGGGTCTTGGCGTCCCCGGCAGGCGCGGGGGCTCCCAGGGGTCGCTGGGCAGCCCTGGGGCTGCAGGGGTGGATGGGCCCCTCCGTTGCCCAGCAGTGGTCAGCAGGAGCTGTGCCAGCAGCCCAGGGGTACCGGCTTGGTGGGGAGGGGGCCCTGGCCCGCGTACGGGGGCCACATTCGCTCCCTGAGCTGGGCAGGTGGCTGCAGCGCTGCTTCCCCAGCACCGGCAGCAGGGTCCCCCCCGGGTGGGATGGGGGCTCGGCTTTCCCCTTCTCACGGCTCCAGCCTTGCAGTGGGATTGCTGCTGTGGAAGAGCCCCAGCAGTGGGACCAGCATGCCAGGACCCCCCGAGCTTCTCCCCTCCCCAGAGGAGAGGGTGAACCGCACTTCTCCAGCATCCAGGGCTGCTGGCAGCAGCTCCAGCCCAGGGACACCGCCGGGTGACCTACAGGGGAGCACCGTCCCCTTTTTTTGTCTGTCTCAGTTTTCTGGAGCGGGGCTGCAGCCTGTCCTGGGCTCGTGCCCCTCGGTGGCTGTCTCCCGGGACAGGACCCCTGAGCCAGCCCATCTGGGTGCTGCGGGGCCGCGGCTTTGGGCGCTTGCTCGCCACCGAGTCATGCGCTGTGTTGCACAAACGGGATCCGGCTGTGGCCCTGCATGTTGCAGGCTCCAGCCAGGTGCCAGGGATGCGCAGCAGGAATGTGGCCACGTAACGGCTCTCGGCTCCGTGTAGCATGTCCTGGGGAGGGATGCAGGCTTCACGGGCAGGGAGGAGAGGGGCTGCTGGCAGCGCCACGGCTCCCTGGACGGTGACAGCGCGGTGCCCTGGATAGCTAATGGGGCTGAAATGCGGGACTGTGGAAATAACCAGTTTCCAGCTGGGAGGGAGGAATGCAGCCTGCCCCAGCAGGGAGCAGGGCTTGGGGAGGTCCTGCCAGGAGGAGCCGCAGCCAGAGCCGGCAGCAGCAGGGGCTGGGCGTAGGAAAGCCGTCCCTGTGCCGCGTGGCCGGGAGGGACCTGGGGAGCACTCACAGCCCAGCTGAGCCGCCGGGACCCATCCCAGAGGAAACGTTCCCTGGTCAGCAGCACCCGTGGAGGTGTCCCGGGTGCACGGTGTAAAACGCCCAGGCTACACCCTGCCCGCTGACCGGCACAGTGCCCTCTTGCCGGTGGGGCTGGCCGTGGGGAGCAGCACAGGTCCGAGCCCCGGGGGAAGCGGCTCTTCCCGGGCTGCAGCGGCGAGGGAACAATGCCGGTCTATTCCCTCTGCACGCTGGGGCCACCGGAGAGGGGTGTCCCTGTGCGCCGGGCGAGCCCATCACGTTCAGCTCACAACATCTGCTTCTCGGCACAGTTGGCTCCGTGGCAAGGCTGTCCTGGGACAGCTGGAAGCAATTACGGTCCCTCTGTAGGAAAGGGGAAAGGTGACCTCAAAGGGAGATTTATGTCCTGCCTGTACGGCGGGGGCCGGGGGGCTGAGCCAGCTCTGACGTGAACGGGAACGAGGGCTCGTGTGCTCCAGCCCCCCAGCGCTTTGCACGTAACCGGCTCTGTCGTCATCCCTGTGCCCCCAGGTCCGCTACGCGACCTGGAGCATCATCATGGACTCGGTGGTGCCGTCCGATAAGGGCAACTACACGTGCATCGTGGAGAACAAATACGGGAGCATCAACCACACCTACCAGCTGGATGTCGTGGGTGAGCAGCGCGGGGCTGGGCGGGCTTACCCCGGGTCCCCGTCCACCCTGCCCTCCCCGAGCAGAAACGGGTGCTGCACCCTGCAAAGACAGGGATGGGGAGCGCTCACGGGGATGGGGCGCGCTCGCCGTCCCCGCGGCCGCCCGCCCCGGTGCGCACCTCTGCGGCACAGCGGGTCCGCGAGCAGGCGAGGCAGAAGGTTCACCTCAACCCATTCAGGGGATTTTTAATTGTGGTGGAAATAATTTCATAGACCAGACAGAAACTTTTTCTAATCGCCTTATTAGCCATAATTCCCAGCTGGGAAGGCTGGTCTGAGCAGTTCCACATGTGGAGCTGCTCTAAATGCCAGTAAATGAACCATTAAAAATGTGATTTAATTTGATTACACTGAGCAAACTGAAGGGAACAGTCAGCGAGGTGAACAAAGGGGTTTGTTAATGCTGACTCACCACAGTGGCAGCCGCTTTGTTAACGGCCGGGGCCCTCGTTAGGTTTGTTTGACCTCTGACCCCCCCCCCCCCCCGAATAGGTACTGATGTCCCCCTCCCGGTGCCGGGATTTCACCTGTCCCCGTCCCCAGCCCCTCCTGGCTGCCGTCACCCCACTGTGGGGGGGACCCCTGGGGAAGGGGAGGCCACGGCTCTGCCGGGTGCATCGGTGCCCACCCCAGCCGAGGGTCCTCATCCGTGGGAGGCTGCAGGGTGCAGCCCTGCGCAAGGCAGGCGCTTCCCCGTGGGCGGGCGGCCGAGCACCCCGAGCCCCCTTGTAAGGTTCCCTGTCTCCCCGGGTCCTGCAGAGCGGTCCCCACACCGGCCCATCCTGCAGGCTGGGCTACCGGCCAACAAGACAGTGGCCCTGGGCAGCAACGTGGAGTTTGTCTGCAAGGTCTACAGTGACCCACAGCCCCACATCCAGTGGCTGAAGCACATCGAGGTGAACGGCAGCAAGATCGGCCCCGACAACCTGCCCTACGTGCAGATCCTGAAGGTAAAGCCGCACGCCGGGCTGCCCCAGCCCGCGTCCCCGCAGGCTCACCGGTCCCGTGGGGCAGGGGCGGCCGTGCGGGATGGTGGCCGCGCTGCGTGGCGGGCGAGAGGAGCCGCCTGGGGCTGGGGACCACCGGCCGGCAGCCGAGCGGCCTCGAGGCAGCTGGAGCCCCAGAGCCATCACCAGCCTGCCCCGCTCCACGCCGGGCTGCCCGGGAGGAGCGCAGGGTGAGAGGTGGGCAGGGGGGGCTGCCTGGCTCCTGGGCCACATCCAGACAGTGCATTCCCTTTGAAGCCCTAAAGGCATGCGCCGTGGGGCTGGGTGGGCTAGCCCGGGGAGCGAGCGTGGTGCTGGAGGTGGGGAGCTGAGCCCCTGATCCGTCCCAGCGAGAGCAGCTCCCTCTGCGCACCGGTGGTCCTGCTCACAGCAAGCAAACCAGCTGCTATGCGAACTCCCGGGGCACGCAGCCGTCCCCAGCCGTGCCCCCGGAGGAGGGAGCAGGATTACAGCCCCGTGGCTGTCTGCCCCTGCCTCCTGTGACCCCCGGTGCGCAGCCCCAGCCCTCCCGCCCGGCAGCGGGTACCGGGGGGGAGCAGCCCCCGTGTCGGCAGAGCCGGTGACGATGCTCCGGGCGCTGCCGTTTCTGACCGCGTCAATGTGACTCCATGTTGTTGGTCTGTTCCAGCACTCGGGGATTAATAGCTCTGATGCGGAGGTGCTGACCCTGTATAATGTGACAGAGGCGGAGAGCGGGGAGTATGTTTGTAAGGTTTCCAATTATATTGGCGAGGCCAACCAGTCTGCGTGGCTCACTGTCACCAGACCTCTGGCAAAAGGTAATCGGAAGAACGCCCGGCGGGGTGTTTCCTCGGACCGTCAGTCCCCGGCGGCGGAAAACAAAACTCTGGGCTCTCTTGTTTCTGCTGTGTTTCTGGTGCGACAAGCCATGGAAAAATACTCAGCGGGGCTGGCTAGGTTTCGTGCTCTGTGTGTGCATGTGTGTCCCGATGTTTCTCCTGTGTGCTTCCCACCCCGTCGCACAGACACCGGGATTGCCTGGGTGCCTGGTGGGTCCGGCCCCACCGAACCGGTGTCCCTGCCATCGGGCCAGCCCGTGCCTTCGCACCCAGCCCGGGCACCCCGTCTGCGCGTGGCTGGGGACGACGCGATGCTGCGTCCCCCATCCGTGCTGCCCTCCTGTCTCTGTCCTCCTGTCTCCGTCCTTGTGCCTCCCCGTGTTGTGCAAGTCAGCCGGCCGCCTCTGCCTGAGGTTTATTTCTCCATGTAGCCCATTGCCAGCATGTTCAGATGGGCAGGACACTCAGTTTGGTGAAGGGTTTTTAACCAGCATCTCCTTAGGTCCGCCTGGATGAGTGGTCATCCTGAGGGTCTCTCTAGCAGGTCTGCAGTGGTCTCTGTCTGCTCCCCAGGGGTCTGGCAAATGAGACTGGGCTCTCCCTCCTCTCTGGCCTCCTTCCCAGAAGATCTCATGTCCTTTGCTTCTCCCTTTTTTGCTTCCATTTTTCCTTCTAGACGGCTGGCGTTAACACAACAGACAAAGAAATGGAAGTCCTTCACTTAAGGAATGTCTCATTTGAGGATGCTGGGGAGTATACATGTTTGGCGGGTAATTCTATTGGGATCTCCCATCACTCTGCATGGTTGACAGTTCTCGAAGGTATATACTCCTCTTCCTCTCCCTTTTCTCCCTCCTTTCCAATGTATGCATTGCGGTCCGGGAGAGAGCGCTTCCCGGCCCCTGCCCACCCGGTGCTGGTTAGCGTGCAGCAGGAGAGCTGCGGGGCTGCTTTCTGCAGCCGGAGCGGGATGGGGCATGCGTCCCCCCGCTCTGTGCCCCCCTTCCACGCCCCGGTTGGGGTCTGCCCCCCGCTCTCTCCCTGGCCCAGGCGATGCATACCTGGGGGAACTTAACCAGGGGCTGCTCGGCTGGAGCAGGACGGTCCTGCACCCCGGGGCGAGGCCAGCGCTGCCCGCGCAGGGCGGCATGGGGGGCACGGAGCACCCGGGCGGCAGCGGCGTTTGGGGGGTGCTGGCAGCGCTGCCTGCGTGCCTGCCTGCCGGGGAGCTGGCCTTGCCCTGCGGCGCAGGACCCGTGCCGGGGCTGTGTGTCGCTTCTGCTGTGCTGCTGGGGACGGCTGCCCCTGTCCCCATTGATGCTGCTCCTTGGGCATCAATGCTGCACGGACCAAAGCCTGATAACAGCATCCGGGAAAGTTTTTGGGGTGCTGCGTCGTTGTTGCTTCCCAGCCAAAAACTTTCCCCGTTATCAGCCGCTGCTTTGTCAGCTGGGTGTGCTCGGAGGTGGGACAGAAAGCTTCGACTCCCTCTTACACCTCTCTCTGAGGCTCTGTTCTTTGGGGGAGTCAGGTCGGGGGAGCTGCCGGGGGGGATGCAATGGCAGCTCCCACCCTGCCAGATTCACCACGGTTTGCGGCCACGCCGGACTGTGCCACATGGCTGCAGCTGCTCTGTGCTGTTCGCGGCACTGCCACCTCCACTGCCACCGGTGGCCACCAAAGCGGGGTCCGCCCCATGGCACGGCGGGGATGGGACCCTCCTCCCCCCCAGCCTGGGGGTCCCACGGCAGATTGCTCCTGCTGGAGGTGCTTCTGGCTGCTCTGCCCAAGCTCTCCTCGGTCATTATCAGTAATGCCTGGACTCCCACAGCCCCGGGCACTGCTGGAGGGCCCTCTCCATCCCACCGTGCTCAGAGTAACCCCCGGACCCTGAGGGACTTACAGCTCTGAGTGTGGGCAGAGCACAGGAGCTGGGAAGGGGACGCGTCCCCGGGGGTGCCCGCGATGCCCCGTCCCTGCGGGGTGATGCAGGAGAGCATCCCCAGCACAGCCCTGATGGGAGAGCTCCGCTGCCTGGGCGCAGCTGGCGCTGCTGTCCCGCACAGCCCTGGCCGAGGGGACAGGGGCACCATGCCCCTCACTTCATGCCTTTCTCAGCTGACCCCTTCCCAGTGCAGGGCCCCATCCCGTCCCAGGCGCGCGCCTGCGGATGCGGCAGAGGCATTGCCCGGCTGTGGGGGTGAGGAGCCTGGGGGCACGCACACGCCTTCGCCACCGGGGTGGGTGGGCAGCCCCCCAGTCCCTGCCGCACGCTGCACCGAGGCCTCTGGCGATGCAGAGCGTGTCCCCGTCGAGCACGGGGAGAAGCCGGAGGGGCTCCCCCCAGCACCGCTCTGCTCCGTGGCCCTGGGCGGGCTCGCGGGTGCTAACGCCCTGTTCACGCTGACCCAGCTATTGAAGACACCCCAGCCATGATGACGTCCCCCCTCTACCTGGAGATCATCATTTACTGCACTGGGGCCTTCCTCATCTCCTGCATGGTGGTGACAGTCATCATCTACAAGATGAAGAGCACCACCAAGAAGACGGACTTCAACAGCCAGCTGGCCGTGCACAAGCTGGCCAAGAGCATCCCCCTGCGCAGACAGGTAACAGAAAGTAGAGAGGGGGTTTGTTTGCACCTACTGCCCCTCCTGGGGGACCTGCCCGGTTTTGGGGGGAGTTTTCTGAATGAGGATGGATGGGAGAGACCCGGGACCATCTCGCCCTGCTGCACGTGCCACCCTCTCCAGCCTTGTGCCCGGCCGTGGCGCAGGATGGGGACCATCAACGGGCTCTGCCCTCGACCGGCAGCGCAGCGAGCGGGGGGCTGCATAGCTCCTCCTCGTCCCCCGCTCGGCGGGGCTCAGCGAGGGTGATGAGGAGGACCAGAAGGATTTACAGCGATTTAATGTTCGAACAGAAGAGCATGTTTTACACACTGAGGAGCCAGGAGGACTCCCAGGCTGTGTATTTTGTGGTATCAACGTGCTGGAAATGAATTAAAAATTATTTAGTCCGGGTCCGACCTGGAAGCAGCGCTGATGGGGCCCCACGCCTGCAGGCAGCGCTGGGGGCAGCAGGGGAAGGGGGCTGCGGGTTGGGGCGCGAAGGCTCCCGGTCAGCATCTCCCTCCCGGCACGGGCAGCCGGCCGCGGCACCTGGCGCTGCGTGAAGGTAACCCACGGTCCCCGCTGCAGGTGTCGGCCGACTCCAGCTCCTCCATGAACTCGGGCGTGATGCTGGTCCGGCCCTCGCGGCTCTCCTCCAGCGGCACCCCCATGCTGGCCGGCGTCTCCGAGTACGAGCTCCCCGAGGACCCGCGCTGGGAGCTGCCCCGGGACAGGTGAGGTCCCATCCCCGCTGGGTGCGCTCTGCCCCGGGGGACGAGCTGCCGGAGCAGCCTGGGTGGGAGCTGGGTGAGGATGGCGGCACCGCCGATGCCGTTTGCCAGCGCCAGCAACCGAACTGCTTCCCGCCATGGCCGCTGGCCCCTGTGTCAGGGTCTCTCCTCCCACCAGGCTGATCCTGGGCAAGCCCCTGGGAGAAGGGTGCTTCGGGCAGGTGGTGCTGGCAGAAGCCATCGGCCTCGACAAGGACAAGCCAAACCGTGTGACCAAGGTGGCGGTAAAGATGCTCAAGTGTAAGTGGCGGTGAGAAGGGGGGGTCCCGCCACAATGCCACAGCCCTGGCTGGGGCTGGGTGTGTGCAACGCGGGGGGACCCAGTTTGGCTCCCCCCCCAACCGCTGCCTTCTCCGCTGCTTTAGCCGACGCCACGGAGAAGGACTTGTCCGACCTCATCTCTGAGATGGAGATGATGAAGATGATCGGCAAGCACAAGAACATCATCAACCTGCTGGGAGCCTGCACGCAGGACGGTGAGGGCGCACGGGCGGGGAGGGGGCGTCCCCCCTGCCGCCCCTCCGGCTGCCGTCCATGTGCCGGGAGGGGGCTGACCCTGCACCCGCGGGGACGGGAGCCGCCGCTCCGCGGCCCAGCCGCTCATCCCGCCGTCCCCGCAGGACCCCTCTATGTGATCGTGGAGTACGCGAGCAAGGGCAACCTGAGGGAGTACCTGCAAGCCCGGCGGCCCCCCGGCATGGAGTACTGCTACAACCCCACCCGTGTCCCCGAGGAGCAGCTCTCCTTCAAGGACCTGGTCTCCTGCGCCTACCAGGTGGCCCGGGGCATGGAGTACCTCGCCTCCAAGAAGGTGAGGAGCTCCTGGGGGGCCGTGGTGGGATGCAGAGTCCGGCAGCTGGGCTCAGGGGGGATGCACCCTTTCCTCCCGGCCCATTTCATGGTGGGGAACCATCTGGGGGCTTCGGGGACCACCTGACGGCCCCGCGCTCGGTCAGTGCATCCACAGGGACCTGGCAGCCAGGAACGTCCTGGTGACTGAGGACAACGTGATGAAGATCGCTGACTTCGGTCTGGCCCGTGACATCCACCACATAGATTACTACAAGAAGACAACAAATGTGAGTGGTGGGCGAGGGGCTTCGCCGGGGCAGGCGAGGACAGCAGCACTCTCCGTGCCGGGGATGCCCCAGCCCATGCTGGCGATGCCATGGGCATGCAGGGCTGCCCCACCGGATTCCCCCACTCCCTGGCAGCATGGAGCCAATGTGGGGCTTTCTTCTGTCCCAGGGTCGCCTGCCGGTGAAGTGGATGGCCCCAGAGGCTCTGTTCGACCGAATATACACTCATCAGAGCGACGTGTGAGTAGCAGCCACGGGACGCCTACTCCCTGCCCAGCTTCGCTAGCGATGGGCTGGGTCGGGGGGAGACGGGGAGCCAAAACCACCAGCACAGGGGGAACCCTCACTTGTCTGCTGGGCGCTCTGCTGTGAGCTGGGGGATGTGGCCCTTGGCCACGCCGTCCAGGAACGCTCTTGCTGCCTGCATCTGCTGCCTGCATCTCGCAGCATCTTGCTGAGGTTCCGTCCCTCCCTGCCACATCTCGCGTAGCAGCACCCACTGGTGAACACGATATGCACCGTGGCGAAGTGCACCAGATGTGATTCGTCTTAATTTAATGAAAATATAATTAGCATCAGCAGACAAAACATGTTGAATCCAAATTATATTTGGCGCTGGGACTCGTTTGTCTTGCAGAGCGAATCAAAGCTGTTAGTGCTTCTCCCTCCTAGCAAACGAACTCCTAACTGTACCCAAAGCTTTGAAGTGGGGGTGTCAGCTCCACGGAGCCGGGTGCCCCAGCGTCTGCCCTGTGTTTGCCCCGGGCAGGTGGTCCTTCGGCGTGCTGCTGTGGGAGATCTTCACGCTGGGCGGCTCGCCCTACCCCGGGGTGCCGGTCGAGGAGCTCTTCAAGCTGCTGAAGGAAGGTCACAGGATGGACAAGCCCAGCAACTGCACCAACGAGCTGTGAGTGCGGCACTGGGCCGGGGAGGGAGGGAGACGCCGGTACCCCAATGCCCCCCACCCAGCTGGGGACTGGCACCGCTTCCCCTCCCTGCACCCCTGGAGCCAGGGCTGCAGCGGCGGCGCAGGGTCAGGAGCCTCCGGGTGCGACCGCCCAGCCCAGGGCGCAGGCAGGTGCACGGCGGGGGGGGACAGGCAGATGTTCAGAGTTACTTTCCCAGCAGTTCCCAGCTCTGCAAAAACATTGGCTCAATCTGTTTGCAATAATCAACATCTCCCTTTGTTATTTTTCGGCGGGAGTGAATCCCAGGATGACCCCAGAGCAGGGACTAGCTTAGCTCCCCCCACGTAACAGCCCCGTGTCCTTCCCAGCCGGGAGGGAAGGCAGGGAGTTCCCTTCCTTCCACGCAGGGGATTAACCCTAAATCGCTGGAGCAGCATCTTTGCTGGCCGCGGGTCCCGGCTCAAGTGCTGGCGTCCGTCCCTGGGTGCTGCTCCGCTCCCATGGGTGGGGGGGCCCCAGCCCCAGCCGCTCGCTCTGGGCTCAGCCCTCACCTCCCCTCTGCCCACCCAGGTACATGATGATGCGGGATTGCTGGCACGCCGTCCCCTCCCAGAGACCCACCTTCAAGCAGCTGGTGGAAGACCTGGATAGGATCGTGGCCATGACCTCCAACCAGGTAGGAGAGGCGGCGCCCATGAACCCCCACCTGCACCCACCCTGCCTGGGGTGGGCGCTCCCGCGGGGATGCCCAGTCCCCTCCTGAGCCCGTCCTCGGGGTTCGTCCCTCCCAGGAGTACCTGGACCTCTCCATGCCTCTGGATCAGTATTCTCCCGGCTTCCCGGACACCCGCAGCTCCACCTGCTCCTCGGGAGAGGACTCTGTTTTTTCTCATGACCCTCTTCCAGACGAGCCGTGCCTTCCCAAGTTCCCCCCTCAGCACACCAACGGCGGACTGAAGCGACACTGAGGGTGGCACTGCCAGCAGGGACTGCCATGCCCTGCCCGGCCCGCGGGCTGCCCCCGGACGCTGCCCGCGCAGCCCGGTCCTGCTGAGCTATTGCAGAAAGGGTTCAGAGACACAACCGTAGCATCTTGCGTAACCAAAACCACCCACCTCTCATGCCAGCTTCTCCTGCCGCCTTAGTTGTGAGCTCTCTGCAGCCCAAAGGTTTTGTTCTGGTGTTTTTTTGGTGTTTCCTTTTTTTTTTTTTTTTTAAAAAAAACCTCTTTTCCGTGAAGTCTGTGCTTGAATATTTCCATTTGGTTAAGCTGAAATCCTCTCCTGTGGGCAGCGCCCGGCCAGGGAGCCAGCCGCCCTTCCCGGGACGGCACGTCCTGGCAGGGCAAGGAGAGCCGGGCTTATCTGCGACTTGGAGAACTCGCGAAGCCGAGGCCAGCGCCGGGTGTCTGCGGCCATGCGAGCCGGGGAGCGTCGGCGTGCTGGAGGCCTCACTGGCACAGCCGGCCGGCGCGGGACTCCAACCCCTGGTACCTTGGAAGTGGGAGACGCAGCGTATACATTGCTCAGCACTGATAGCAGAGGCAGCCAAATACACCAGTGCTAAAAACAAAAGTCCTGTGTATATAGCTAAAAATATGTATAAATATGAATATATATTTACATGTCTTTTTAAAAGGGTTGTTACCAGAGATATACCAGTTTGGTAGGAAGGTACTAGTGGCTGGTAGATATCAGTTGCTATAAAAAAAAAAAAGTTCATATATTTTGCTACTTTTGCTGTTTTTATTTTTTTAAATTATGTTCTAAACCTATTTCAGTTTAGGTCCCTCAATAAGAATTGCTGCTGCTGCTTCAGTTTTATATGGGGTTGTATTAAACAATAATAATAATGTGTCGATGCCTTTTGGGAATAGGTTGTCATTACGTGCCTGGCCTTCCCCTGGCCCCCGCCTCCCCCCCGGGCTCTGGCGGGGCTGGGGCCGGGCAGCGCCTGCCAAGCGCCCGCGGCACCATATTGGTGCGTGGGGTGCCGGGGCGCGGGCGTGCCCTGCGTTTTAGGCAGTGCCGGTGAGGGGTTGGGACGGTGCCCTGGGGAGGGGGCCGCAGCCCCTCTCCTGGGGGTTGGCTCCCTTGGGAAGGAGCGGAGGGCCTGGGGTCGCACCGGTCCCATGCCGGCCACCCGGGACACCGGAGCGGCGCTGCGTGGCACCAACCCCTCCAGCCCGGCTCGGTGCCTGGCCGCGCTGCGCCCCGGCTGGGGGATGCGTGCCCTGTGCAGCCCCTGCTCCCCGGGCGATGCCCGCCAGTGCCTTACCGGCGCCCGGGGGAGCGTCCTCGTCCGGGGCACCGCGCCCCCGGCTCTGCCAGTCTCCGTCTCGGAGGCGGTTGCGGTGCCCGAGCTCTGCTCTGCAGAGCTGGTGCCGGTTTGCTGTGCCGGGGAGGACGGGGCATTTCCCCAGCCGGGGGCAGCCCCTCACTGGGGTAGGGGCCACGCGTGCCCCCATCCCTCCCCGTCACTGGCCTTGAGACTCCAGAGCCAGGACGCTATTACTTGAAAGTTTATTTTGCCTTTGTATGGAGAAATATTATTTGTTGTAAACTCTTCTGTAATGAATCTGGAATTCTTGTAATTATTAAAGACTTTAACCGAGACTTTACAGCTGTGGCCCCATCCCTGGGGGGGCAGTGGGAGATGCTCTGGGCCGGTGGGCGATGGGGAAGGGGCTGTAAGGGGTCCAGGCGCTAAAGCTCATCCAAGCGACCGGTGCGGGAAGGCGACGTTCGGAGAGCAGCGAGGAATGGCGGCTGGTTTTGCAGGAGCTCTGGTTTTCATGGCTTCAGAATTCCATGGCGGGGCTGGGGCGGCGGGGGGCTGGCCGGGCAGCCCTCCCCTCCTGACGTAACCGCTGGCGGCTCTCCTTCAGTCTTTCCACTTTTCCTGACTTTTTTTTTTTCCTCCTCCCAGGTTGGAGCTGGTGCCAGCCCCAGCCCGTTTGCGTTTAAACTTGACCTGCTGCCTCCAGAAACCACTGGCTCTGGGAAAGGCGTTTCATCGCCTGAGAAGCCCAGGGTTAAAGATGCTGCCGAGGACCCTCAGTCAGGACATCACGGGGGCATCCTGCGCCCCACAGCCCCCCAAGCTGCTTGGGCATGCAGGGTCTGGGCAGGGGTGCCCAGCGGTGGCTTACCCAGGGGGGCGAGAGGCTACCAGCCCCTTTACCGAGCACCGAAATGGTTAAGATGAAACGGCTGCAGGATCCCCAGCCTCACTGGCCCTTTTAAAAGCATCTGCTTGTTGCTGTTTCCCTGTGTAAATTAAATCGATCAGCTGCGCTCTGCCCTCCCTCCCTCCTAAATTAAGTAGAGCTTTTAATCAAGTGATTTATGTTGAATTCACAGTCCTAGATTAAACTCGCAGCTCAGGCAGCCGGGAGCGGGGGGAGCGGGGCTGGGGGTCTCCATAAATCACCGCTCTCCCTGGGACCGACTTGGCAAGGCGGCGGGGAGAGCTGGAGCTCGTGTTTACATTATCAGAAACTGCTGCTATCACAATCTTCTGCTCATTTCCTGGGGTTACCAGGAGGGCAATTAAATATGATAATAAGCAGAGTGACTCCGGCAGCGCTGCTAACGCACACTGCGGGGCTGGGGAAGGGATGGGCATGCAGAGCCAGGTGCCCTCTGCATCCCCTCGGGGACCGGTGCCCCAGGCATGGCCGGTCCCTCCCGCCGAGCCATGGGGATGCTGCGCTGCCCTTCATCCAGCCGAAGCCCAGGAGGGCTGCAGGGATGGTGCTGCCTGAACGCGGGCCCCGGAGCAGGGAGATCTGGCTCCTTTCTGCTCTTCCCGGTACGGCATCCTCTTCACATGGGCAACTCCAGGAGATGGAGCTACCCCAAAGCTGTCGTCAGCACCCTTCGCTTGCAGAGGCAGCACACGGGTGGGCCCCGCACCGACCCCACATGGAGAAGGACCCCAAGCCATCGGCCCCGAGGGCAGCAGCAAGCCCAGGACACGGCTGCAGGAGCTCATCCTGCTCGGGGCTGCGCGGGGACCAGCAGGACCAAAGCCATCCCAAAGCCGTCGCCATCACCGAGCACTGCTGGGTACCTGCCCGGGGGATGCCTGAGCCCCTCCAGTCCTGCCCGGCACCGGGGCCTCCCCGCTGCAATTGAACTTAGGAGGTGGGTGGGACAGGGTCCCTTGGGAAATGACCCCAAAACAACAGGGGATCCGGAGTCGCTGCCTGCGGGAGCCCCCCGAGCGGGTGGCCAGGGGCGTCAGGCATTGGTGGCCGCTGAGCGCTCGGCCCATGACAGCATGTTTGGCTCTCACAGCATCCTTTGTCTCTTCCACTCCTTGCCTTCCTCTTTCTCTCCTTTTAAAGCCCTCCGGCTGTGCAGGACCGAGACAATCTCTTGGCCCGGGCCCAGGACCTGGCTGCTCCGCTCGGCACTGAGCTGGGCTTTGTCCAGCTACCAGCCATGGCAGGAAACCTTCTTTGCAATTCCACCTTGGCGCAGGGTCCCACGGCCCAGCGCCTGGAGCACGGCTCAGCGGGTGCGTGGGGAGCGAACCCCCCCGCCCCGGCCGCCCCTCCGCCCCGCGCGTCCCACCCAGCTGCGGGGTCAGCGCCGCCGTGAGGCAGCGGGACCCAGGGGTCTGGCTCCAGCCCACCCTGGCCACCCACAGCCCAGCGATGGGCCGGTGTCAGCTGAGCAAAGACGGAGCCAGATGTGCGCAGCTGTGGCGGAGGCAACGGGCAAGAGGGCACGCGGCTCCCCCCCAAAAACCCTCGCTTGCTCTTCGGAGCTGCAGCAGCCCCGTGGCACCCTGCTCTGCACGGTGCAGGCAGCGGGACAGGCAAGGCGGACCCCAGCCGTGCAGGTGAGCGTGGTGGGCAGAGGGGTGCCGGCAGCCCCTGGCACCGCACGGTCCCGCGCAGCCCCTCTTGCAGCGCAACTGATGGCGAGCAGAGCGGGAGGGAGGTCATGGCGGCGAAGCCGGGGCAGCTTTCCAGCCGTAAATTGCTTTCTTGCGAGGAAATAACCTGCAGGAAGCTCAGCGGGAGCAGGGCCACGTCCGCAGCCCCCGGCAGCCATCATCTGCCCCGGGCTCGAGGCAGCACTCCCCAAAACCCTGGGGATGTCCGGGAGCGGGCACCCCTTCACCTCCCCGCCTCAGCCCCATCCGTGGGGTGAACACCAGGCGTGGGGGGCTGCGAGGCAGGGGCAGAGGGCAGCTCTGGAAAGGGCCGCTCGCACACGGGGATCTGTGCCCATGCCGAGCCCTGCGGTGGCTGTCGGTGTCCTGGCACGCGTCCCGGCCCCGGTCGCACCGTCCGCTCAGGCCCTCCCGAGGCGGGAACTTGGCACAGCTCTCGGCGAGGCTCCCCTGCTGCACATCACCGCCCTGACAGCTCGCGCACCAGACCCTGTCAAACACCACAGATCGGCTTCATTTCATCCAAACAAAACATCAGTTATGAACCAGGGCAGCTGCAGACAATTCCCGCTCCTGTCCAAGCCCTGCCACTGCGCGGCGGGCTCGGAAGGGATCCTGCACCCTCCGCACCCCTGCCTGCTGCCTCGCTCCGTGGCTGGCCTCACAGCACGGCTCCGGGATGGGATGCTCTCAAATCCCGAGCGCAGCTCGTGCCAGGCTGGCGGTGGCACCGCGGCTCAGCTCCAGCTGTGGGGGGAAGCCCTGCAGCACGGGCAGGGGACGAGCATCCCCCCAGCATCCCTGCACCGCGGCGGGGGCTCCAGCGGGTGCAGCCAGGGCGTGCTGGGGTGCAAGGGCAGGCAGAGGCAGGACGGGACCATCCCTGGCAGACAACCCGGCGACGTTGCCGCCTGCGCTCCGTGAATTTCTGTGCAAGGTTTGGCTATCGAGGCCTTGTTCTACGTTACTTTAAGCTGGTGTAAGCCTCCGTCTCCTTTGTTACAAATTTATAACAGAGACAGAAAGCCTGCTAGGAATGCAATGCTCGAATACAGGAGGCTATAAATCTCAGCCTTTGTTGTGCTTGGGCCTCACTAAATCAGTGCTTTTCCCTCGGAATATTAATCTACTATAAAAGTGCTGACCAGTGCATCTTTCCCCAACAGCTTTCTGCAGAAGAGGCTGACGCAAGGACCAGCGCTGGCTGTGGCACAGGAGACGTTTCCAGCCAGCACCCAGCAGAAATCCCCCATCTCCCGGAGAAGCCGCTGCCCCCACACCAGCACGGCATCCGATGGCGGCAGACATGGGTGCCATAAAGCCCGGCTCCGAGCCGGGAGCAGCGATAGCGCGGGGATGCCCGGGAGAAGGATAAACCTGCGGAGGAGCCGGCTCTCTGAGCCGAGGGGAGGGCTGAAAGGTGTTTGGCACCAACGTGGCTGGAAAAGCTCTCCCCACGCCAAAGCACACACGGCCTTGGATCTCTGCAACGTTTAATTTGCCCGATGTTGCAGAACAGAATCCAGTAATTTATGGGGCTCTGCTGGGTTCGTTTCCTCCATTTGCTCGGGGGGTCATGGAGCAAAACCGCTGACTCTCCCCTTTTTGTGCCTGTGGGGTAAGGGGGTCCCAGGAAGGCGCCTGGGGTCCCGGCACGCCGGGCAGAGCCGAGACTCGGGCACATGCCGCCAGCCCCGCAGCTCCCGCAGGCACCTGCCGAGGGGCACGGGGGACCAGAGCTCCTCTCCGCAGCTTTGCAGCACAAATCCACCCAGGAAGGGCTTGCCTCTCCCAGCCCAGGGGCCGGCTGCCTGCCGGGGGCGAGGAGGTCCCCCCGGAAAGCCCTGCGGCCGCCAACGACCAGCGAGGGCTGGGGGGAAGCAGCTGGGGGTGGTACAGAGATTTTTGATCCAAAAATGGGTTTCTTCAGGAATGTGTAAATGGCCCAAGACTGCTCCGGGTTCATCCACCTCCGCCCAGCCCCAGCGCGCTGCTCCTCTCCGTTCACAATTCGGGCTTGCTTTCAGGCTAAGCACCGAAGCTGACAACGCTGCCGCACGGCTGGGGGCTCACCGCAGGAAAACCAGGGAAGAGAAAGCTCCAGCTTCCAGATCTTTCTAAATTAAAAACACAGGAGGAAAACAGACACGAAGCGACCCCTCGCACACACACCAGCGTGGTGTGGCCAAGGCTGAGCGCAGCCAGGAGGATGGGGAGGCGGGGAGCACCTTCGCTCGCCGTTAGCTCGCCCTTAGCTCGCCCGCGGCCGAAGCGCAGCGCCCAGGTGAAGCCGCAGGCTCCCTGCCAGCGCCTCTTTGCTCTCCATCTGCAAAACCTCTCAGCAGAAGAATGTGCTGCTCCCTCCGCGGCAGGCGCACGCTGGCTCGGCCTTCGTCCCGCCCAGGACACCTCGCCAACCTCCTCCTCTCCCTCCGCCTCGAGCAGGGGCTGCCGGGCAGGAGCATCCCGAGGGAGCCACTGAGAGCCGGCACGGGGTCAGCGCCTGGAGGGAGCAGGTAGACAACGGGGACGGCTTGCTGCGAGCTTGCTGCGAGCTTGTTGGGGGCTGAGCCGAGCCCCAGGGCTGCGTTCCTACCATGGCCCTGGGTGCCAATCACTGCTTCCCATGTTAATTACTGTTCATGACCATAAAACCAGCAGAGAACAGGCCGCCTCATGCTCCTGCGCCTCGGGTGGGTAACTCGCAGCTCCTGACACCCCGGTGAAGCTGCCAAGGCCGCGGAACTGAGCAGCTCGCCTGGATCCTGGGTTACTCGGAGGAAATATGTTGTGTTAAGGCCCCCGGTTAAGGATGGCGGTGGTGGGTGAGTTTCAGGGACGCCTGGCCCCGACAGACGGACCCGTCCCCGGCCAGAAGGCACCTCTCACGCAGTGCGGGATGCTCAAGGGCTGCCGGACCTTTTGGACAAACCTGCTGCTCCTCTCCGGGCTGGTTGAGCCCAGCTGGCAAAGCAGCTGCCGAAGGAGCTATTATCTGATCATTTCACCTCAAACTTCCCTAGGCGGTTGCTAAACACTGCCAGGAAGAGTTCAGTCGGGTTCAGAAGTCGGAGCAGTCGCAGGCCTGGAACACCGGGCGGGAGAAGATGACTTCCCTCATTATCCTGTACTATGTGGTATAAGACGTTCTCCTAAGATGTATTTAAGGACTATCGGAGTGGCAGTCTTTCAAGGGAACATTACCCATTTGCAGGAAATTAAGGGTATTATCTCAGTAATTTTCTGCCTACCTCTTGCACCAAGACCGGAAAAGCCCCTGACAATTTGAAATTCAACTCCAAATTCTCCAAACACCCTGAAAACTTTCCAGGCTGCCAGAAGAACGCGGTGCTTGTCCCCCGGCCAGGCCTGCCATCGCGCCGTGCAGCGCAGAGCCCGGCGGTGGGAGGGGATCCTGCCCCGGGATGGGGATGCAGATGCGGAGCGGCTCGGGGGCGATGTGGGCTCCCCAGGTGCTGGCTGGGCTCTCTCTGGGGCTGGCACCCCCTTCCTGCGAGCCTGGCAGAGCCGAAGCAGCCCCAGGAGGCAGCATGTGTCTTTGCCGCTCCGCGGCCAATGGGCTCGCTGGCAGAGCTTGTTCTTCCCCGGCTGAGCCCCGGCTCCTGTCTGTATCAGGGCAGGAGCAAACAGCCTCCCTGGGCGCCGGGAGCTGGGGCAGAGGGGTCTGCAGCGCTCAGGAGGGGGGAGAAAAGCCTTTGAGTGGCCATGGGTGGATCTCCCGGTATAGCGGTCCACCGGCTGCGTGGGGCAGATCACCCCAGAGCAGGCTGAGGGCTGGGATTTGAGCCGCGCAGCATCCCCGGAGAAGAGCATCCCCAGAGGGACAAGGCCTGTGGAGCGATTCCCAGAGGTGCGCGGGGGCAGGTCTGCAGCAGCCCATCCCCGGGGACTGGGGCGTCAGCCTGGGGCAGCCCCAGCGAGCCCCCCGTGCTCCCAGTGTGTGTGGGCAGGACAGAGCCATTTCTCCCTCTCCTCTGGGGGCAGGAGCACCCAGGCACAGACCCCCTTTGCTGGGTGACCTGACCCGTGAGCTGTCGGTGATTTGCACATTGTCACAGCCCCGCGCTGCCCTCCGGCACCGCCGTGCTCCGAGCAGGACCCCTGGCAGGGGGGATGTCTCCTCCAGCTCCTGGGTTGGGCGCGCCCCAGGGTGCCGTGCCCCCCGCACCGCTCACCTGCTGTCTGCAAAGCGGGATCGGTTCCAAAAGCAAAGCCCTGCTCCCCTGCCCACCCCCAGGACCCCCCAGCTCTGCCAGAAGCCCCTGGGGAGGCAGGGCCCTGTGCTGGGGGCGGGGGGGCGAGTGGGTCCCTTTAAATCCAGGGATTTATAGCCACCCTATAGCCTGCAGCCCCCAGAGCACCCTGGGCTGACTGGTAAGTGCTCCCCAGCTCTGGGGGCTGTGCTCTTGTTATTATTCATTATTATTATTATTGTTCTCTAGGGAATGGTTTATTTTTTGCATAACCGAGGCTGTGAAATGAGCCGAGAGGGATCCTATCCCCGCAGCTGCTCGCTCCTGCCTCTGCCCGAGCAGCTCAGCTGCTGGCAGCAGGGGTTTCTCTGGAAATGTTGCTGGTGAGCTGCTGCTGTTAACTCCCATTTCTGGTTGTTGAGAAACTCGGTGCTTGGCCCGTGCCCCTCCAGAGGGCTGTGGGGACGTGCTTTCACTCAAAACCCTTGTTCCGGACCCAGGTGTTCAGACACCTCCGATAACTCTGCTTTAGTGACTCTCCTCCCTGTAGCTTTTCCAAGCCTTTCCCTGTTGGATCGTTTACCCCGAGAAGCTAACGGCCTGATCCTGCTCAGCTGTTGTGCTACTGGTATACTGGTCCCTGTCGGATGCAGCATTAAGGCAGGGGAAAGGTGAGCCCGTTGTTGCTGTGCAGAAGGTATCTATCGGGCTTGCCCGCTGCATTGGGCAGGCTCGCTTCCACGGGCCGCAAGCACAGCGGTGAGGAGCTTGGCGAGCTGTTAGGAGCGGTGGGAGCGTCTCCGCACGCCGGTGTTGCTTGCGCGGGGGCTCAGCTGGGGGGCCTGGGGCAGGGCACGGCTCTGGCACCGGCTCCCGGGCAGGCTGCGGGGGCAGTGACCGAACGGCGATGCCCACGCGTGTGCGGGAGCCTTGGGGAGCCCATCTCCCGCGTCCCTGTGCCCCGCCGACGCGCTGCCCATGGGGAGACCACGTCGCAGGCGGCGTCGCCCCGCTGCCGTGCCTGGCCCGCGGGCAGCACCGCGAAGCCTGGGGCCGGCTCCGCAGCGCGTGCGGCCGAGGGGCTTTGGTTTGCTGGAGCTGGCCGGGACGCAACGCCGAGGTCTGAGCTTTGAAGCTCAGCTGCTGCTGCAGGCGCGGAGAAAACAGAAACCTTTGAAGTCTGGTTGGTGCTGAAAACGCTTCATTACGCCGCGCTAATGAACGGCTGATTCTGGGAATTTGAAATTCCTCAGCTGTGATGGGTGCCTTTGGATGGGCTCTGTGGAGAGGCCATTTCTGGGTAACGCTCCCTCCTGTGGCTCTTAATCGCCCCTGGAAATAAAAACAATTTCTCAACCAAACTTTGCCTTCCCTGACGCAGACGTTGGCTTGTTATTGTAGGGTTGCGTGCAAGGACCAGACTCTCCGTGTGCTGCCCTGTTGTTACAGGGCTGCAGCCAGCTCTTTAAAACGAGAAAGGGCTCGCCATGCGCCTTGTGCACGGGGCTTTTATGCGTTGCTCGGGGAGCTGGAGCTTGAACCCCGCAGGGCTGTTGGCTGGAGGAGAGTGCTACGCACATGGCTGTCCCCCTCCAAGCTGGCTCCGGTAGCCCCAGATACCGGGGAGCAGCAGGAACGGCAAGCGAGATCTCGGTGTGACCCGTCTTTACGGGACCTGAGTGTTTTTAATACTGGTTGCTGGATGTTGCTTAAATCCGGAGGCAGGATCCTGGCTTAAATCCGAAGGGGCCTCGTAGACAGCGGGATCCGCACCCGGGGCGCGCGAGGTTTTGCATCTGTTTTTAAAGGGTTTGGCGGGCGCTGCCTGCGCCTGGCCCTGCGACGGCTCAGCTCTGTAGCCGTGGGCTATCCCAGGCCAGGGTGCAGCGGACACGGGGCGGGAGAGCTGGGCACCCACAGGGCTCGGCACCAGCGTGGGCTGCTCCCAAACAAGACGGTTTAACTCCCAACAGGGGTGTTAAAAAAGCTCCATTTTGGGGCTTTTCGGGCCAAGAATTGGATGGTGCTGCTATCTACCGGTGGGAAGCGGCAGTGGCCGTGGCTCGGTGCGGGACCCACGCGTGTTCGATGGCGGCCGTGGGGCTGCCAGCAGCAGCAGCCCTTGATGTGCAGCTGGCAGAGCCCGGAGGAGCCAGGCACAGCCCGGCCGCTGCCCAGGTTGTTTCATGGCTTCATTTGCGCCTGGGCTAATTACTTCACGTTGTGCTAAAAAAGCCCCGTCCCTCGGTAATAGCCATGTAAGCTCTTGACCGCCGGCAAAGAGCGGGGCTTGGGGCAGGGTGGCAGAGCTGGAGAAATCACCGACAGCAGTGGAATAGCCGTGCGTACCTGCTGGTGTGGGACAGGGATCGATTCCCCCGGATTGCGTTAGTGTTAGCCGAGTTATCCATCCTTCGGAGAGGGCTCTCCAGCCGCAGCTCACCAACACATTTGCAAACAAGCCGGTGGAGGTCTCCATGGCAGCGACCCTTTGGTTAACGGTACCCGCTTTTCTGCTTCTCCTGAAGCTACACGCGTAGCTACACCGAAGCACACGCGACTGATTTTGCCTTAACTGACGCAGCAGCGTCAGCGACTCGCCGGTAACGAAGCTCCTGAACGCATGGCTTGGCTGGAGGTCTCTCGGTCCCCACAGCAACAGCTTGCTCAAGCTTCTTTCACTGCCACTTCTTTTCTTTTGCACTTCAAGAAATCCTGCCCACGCTTAGCCTGAGCTTGTTCACCTTATCAAAAAGACCGGCTTCCCTCCCGTCTGCGACATTCTTGCTTTGATAGGGTTTAGTGAACTAGGCTGGCTCTGCAAGCCCCGTTTGTGCGCTTGAAATCAGGGAGACTTTTCCCTTCTCCCCTCTTCCCTTGAACTCAGGAATGCCACCTCGCCATTTACATGCTTTAGCCACAATACAGAAATTACTTGCATTCTTTTACTTCTGCGCACCAACCTCAGCGCTCAGCACCAGTGAAATCTTGCACTGAGCATTTGTACTCAGCTCTTTAGGGGGTGAAATGCTTTTCTAGACGAAGCGGGCTCTGCAGATGTTCGGTCACAGTTCTGTTCAAGGAACAGCAACCGTCAGTGTTAGCAAGGAGACAAGGCTTCTGTTAAACAGATGAGTAGCCAAAGGCAATTCTGTCTCAGTCCGCAAAGTAATGGCTACCAGCAACATCTCATCCGTGTTACACAGAGGAAGGAGCGACACTTGAGCAATAGGGTTATTTTATTGAAATAACACTTGTTCTCATTTACTAACCACCGATTAAATACAAATACTCAGCATCGCGTACTGGCTGTACGAACAGGGCAGGGGTGCAGGTACAGAAGTGAGAACACAGCACAGCGGTAGCTGTCCTCTGGAAGCTGTTTCTGCGTTGCTAGGAAGGGCCTGAAGCCGTATGTTTAAAGTGCTGATAACACCTGACCTTGAGAGGACTGGCTTTTCTTGAGTCGGATTGTTCTAAAGGCTGTCTGACCTCTAGAAAAGGTATTTCATTCTACTTAGCACCAAGTCTAACTTTAATTTTACAGTAAGTATAAATTATACATATTTAAAATCCATAATGTGAGCGATTTCTGAACATTATCATAGGACAAAGTAAAAAACTTAACAAATGCTAAAACCAGCTTTTCAGTATCCTCCTGTTGAGCCTACCAAACAAACAGTCAACACTGGAGTGTGTGAAGAATCATTTTGTGAAGTACAGCAAGTCTGAGAGCACTTGCTGATGTGCAGTTCTGAGCCTGGTAAGGTTTAACCAAGTCTTACATCGGACCTGGGAAATGTGCGTGGGTCCCCAGGTTGCTACCTCGCATGACCCAGTGGGATCCTAAAACCGCAGCTCTCTGCCTGCGGTAACAGCGTTTGGCACCTGCTGCAGCTCTTGCTGATGAACGCAAACGCTCACGCGGTGGAAGCTGTCCTCTTCACTGCTCTGCTCTTGTCCGGCAAGTTCTTAAGCCTTTCTGAACAGCTAAGTTCAACCACGCCACTGAGCAGAGTGCTGGTCCTCCCTCTGCTGCGGTTATTCTCCTTGGTACAAATGTGACAGTTAAATACAATGGCTACACGGGTCATTCTGTGCGCTAGTTATTGGTTAAACCGCGCTAAGGAGGATCAAAAGCTTGAGCTTGTAAAGCTGCGGCAGCAGGGTGAGCTGCAAGCCCTGGATTTGTGGCTATGTTCCTGCAGAGAATTTCAAACTGTAGAACAGGTTTTACTGGACTTCCAGCCTAGCTCATTCTGCGCCCAGGCCTTTATGACAATGAAAAGCTGCCTTTTCTAAGGTTTAAGAGCACTAACACCTGCTGAGTGACAGCACAGACAGCAGCATCATTATTAACATATTTACAACAGAAGTTAAAACGGTGGGGGTAGGGGATCCAGTACAAACGCGAAGCCGGTGCCATCCAGGCTCAGCACGGCCCAGTTGCTAATAAGCTTGGAATAGACAGAGAGGCCCCGGAGGGCTACTGACACCTTTCTGTGTAAAGCAGCCTCCTGGAAAATCACTCTTCCCTTTTAAGGAGGTGCAGAGATGAAAGCTCTTCTCTCCCAGTGTTAGTCCTTGCTGGCTTCAGGCTAGACTCCATTGGCGCCGGCCTTGCTGCTCTGAGATGCTTCCATTTTAGTCTAGGTGTAAGAGAAAGTTGCAGATTTTAGGCAGTACCGATACAAACGCTTCTTAAAATGCAAAACCTTTTTTGAAGAAGGTATCTTCCCATTTAATACAGGAAGCTGCTCTGGAGAATAACGGTTGACTAAGAATAAAGTTCCTCAGGGTAAAGGAGCATTCTCCTGTTGATAAAAGTCAGCCTGGACTCCCAAACTTGCCTTAAGTGGGCATCCGAGATGTATACACAAGCGGCTAAACTGAAACCAAATATTCACAGAAAGAAAACGGGCAAAAGAAAGGCAAGTCACTGTAGAAATGTTTTTACAGATACAAAATGGCACTTAACGCTATGGTGGTTCTGACGGAAGGCTGGTCTGTCCTAGCGGTCCAAAGCAGATTAAGGAAGAGTACAAGGCAAGGACATACTGGGAGTTCCCCACAATGCCCTGCTACCTTCCCCAGTCTGACTGCAGTCTCTTAGCCACCTGTGGTATTTTTGTATTTAACAGCCCTCAATGCAGTTCTCGTCCACAATTTCTCCAGTCGCTCCTTGAACTTCAGATTCACAACACCTTGTAGCACAAATTCCCCGTTGGTCTGTAAGTTGTGTGAAGAACAATCTCCTTTGGAAAGTCTAAGAATTTTGAAAAGCTTACCTGTCGTGGGGGAGGCTTAACTGACACTTCTGAGACTGGCAATTTCTCTGTTGGCTGAGATACAAATTCTTCATTCTTTAAGGAAAAAGCAGCTTTAAGTCACAGAACCCTCTCAGAAAACAACACTCTAGCTAGACCCCGTACAGGCCCTTCTCCTTTCTGAATAAGGCTGCAATGCATGTTTGCGAGAGCTCTGTGTCATCACTTCCATCGTTTCCCCTACGCAATTTAGCAGAGCTATTTGGAAATATTTCTAGCAGTTGACACAATATTCTCCTTTAATTTCTGTTGCTGCTTTTATCAGCTTGGACTGATCTAAGGAATTCACAATGCTGAGATCCATATGCCCTGGCTTTCTTAATCTAGATATTTTGGCTCTTTTTTTCCTGGACTACTCAGCCCAGGTTCGCTAGGAGAGCTGAAAACAAGCCACCTTTAGCTGGCTTCTCTGAGCGAAACGTACCTGAGTTGAAGTCTCTATATTTGTGTGACTACAGCAATACAGAAGCTTGCGAGTGCTCCTCTGCTGGCAGCCAATAACGTGGTACTGAATAACCAGCTGTTTCCAGCAACAGGACAAGATGTGCCACAGCAGATCTCTGTACCCTTTCATTGTCTTTTAAGTCAGAGTATGCAACCGTGAGACGCTCGGGCAAAAACACGTACACAATGCAAGAATATACATTGCTTATGTGCTCTGTGCAATGGTGTCAAACATTGGGTTTTGTCTAGTTTTGGTAAGGTCTGTTCACATGCTCTTCCCGAGGATTACAGCACCACACACTCGTTTTCCTGCTTGTAGACTGCTATTTTCTAACCTTTCTTCCCTGTACAATGGGGGCAGGATCCACGAGGGTCTCTTGACCTTCAGGAACAGACGTCATGATTTCAGCCGTTTCATCTATCTATGGAAGAACATATAGTTCACTACAGTTATAACTTCAGTCCACTTGGAGGATCAAAGAACAAGATTCGTGTCACAGTGCTTCATTTTTATAATGTGTAATGGTTAAACTATTAACCTGAAAGTTTTATTCAAACAACTCACCTTATTTTGTGGAACCGGAACAGATTGTGGCTTTACATCTATTAAGTACAAGGCACGGGAAAGGAGGAGCAGAGAAGGGGGAACGTTCTCTTTTAAATGCAGATCCAGCCACTGTTAGAAGAAAACAGAAGGAAAAGTTATTTCATGTTGGCTGTACGTCAGTACTTATTTATATAGCACTCTTTGTCCTCAAAGGTCTTAAAGCTATCTTGAGTTTGGCTAATACAGTTTTAAGTTATCACAATGAGAAGAGTTTTGAAGAGTTAAGAATAGCGTGTGACATACACACTAAAGAGGAAGTTTCCAGCTACTGGTGAGGTACCGACATCACCACTGACAAACAGCCAACAGCGAAAGCTCAGTACTTTGAGTTATCTACAGCTCACCTGAAATACAGCACCTACAGCCGTAATCTGTTTGAATGCTTATAAAAGACTAGTGTTGGCTCTACTACAAGACTTGGCTACTTTAGAAGCTTAAAACATATTCCACCCCCCTGCTTCATCTTGCTTCTAGCTGGCCCTGATGCTACTTGGTTTTCTTTTCATTCTAAGCCATAATCTGGATACTTCATGCCTTAAAGCTCAGCTACGCAGGCGAGGCTCCATCTAGAAACACTCGCGTGAATTCTTAGTGAAACTGTGCCAGCTCTATCTGAGCACTGCACGCCATTCTGTCCTAGGAGAAACCTTGTCAAACAAGACTGGAGCAGAGTGTACTTACCTGTCTGAGCTGTTCCTTTAGCTGCTCCTCCGAGAGACCCAACGATCGCATTCCTCTGGCTCTGCATGCGCTCTGCAGTTCAGACACACTTAGGCCATTGACTCCTTCCTTGGCAATCATCTGAAATGAAAAGGCACGTTCCTATCTAGGCACAGAGCAAGCCAAAACCCCGATGTACGTGATGAACTTGAGCCCAAAGAAATGTCTGTTTAGGTAAGTCTGCATAAAATCATACCCATGCAAAGATGAAACAGAACTGACTTTGTAGATAAGTCATTCTGTCCTTGAAAGCTAACAGTGTTCACCTACAGAAGATGAAAAACTTTGATCCTGATTATTTTGGTTCCCCCCCCCCAAGTACTGAGAATTTCACTTCTACACGTGATCCTATAGGTTTGAAGAATTCACTCAAAGACAGGTAACTCTGACAACTGTCAAGATTGCCGGCTTTAAAGCTGAACCTGTGGTTAGTTGCACATGCCTTTCAGAACCGGTCACCTCTTACTAGCAAGAAGCGTTCTGGTCTCTCCTCCGTGTTGTAACAGGATTCTTAACACCATTTCAAATTACAGTTCCAACACAATCATAAAATGTAGGCTGGAAGGGGCTTCTGGAGGTCCCCAGTCCAACCTCCTGTTCAAAAGAGGGCTAACTTAGAAGTTTCTTTACATTGCTCAGCCTTTTCCATTTATGCTTGGAGCCTCTCTAGGGATGGGGATTTCACAACCTCTAGACAACCTGTTCCACTGTTTACCCACTCGCTGATTTTTTTTTTTTTTTTTCCTTATCAAGTTGGAATTTCCCTTGCTGCAACTTATGACCATTACCTGGTGTCCTTTCACTCTACATCTGTAAGTCTGGTTCGATTTTCTAAATAACCCCGTCAGGCTGTTGAAAACAGCAAGCAGATTCTCCCTTGGCCTTCTCCAGGCTAAATAAATCCAGCCCCTTTATAAACGAATATAAACTCATACTGAATTCAGTTGGTTAAAATCTGGTGTTTCCGTACAATATTTATTCCAGAATTGGAATCTCCCTTTATTACAAGTTAGTATGACTCCAGAATAAAAATATAAGGGTGTTCTAAAACAGTGACAATATCTGCAGTGCCACACTCGTTAGGGTTCACCAAAGGCAGCAAGGGCGCAGGAAAATGAACTCCCATTCTGTTTTTTTTTCCTGGAATCTCTCATGGGGAGAATCCCACTCCCATCAATATTAAACTTCACATCTGAGGAGGGAGTGTGGGCAGTGACGCACGCCTTATGTAAAGCAGGCAGTCTGTGATTCAGAGGACAGAACTCGAGATTGCGAGAAGCGTGCGTTCCACCAAAGCAGCTATTTTAAACTTACCTCATCATCTGCCTTGATAGTTCTGAGTCTCAGCAGCAGTTGAAAGCGGAGCAGATTGTTGGTGCCAATGGGCTGCAGCTCAAGCAATTTGCAAAGAGCTACCAACTGCGGCCGCTCCAAGTGTTCCAGGGTCAGCTCATCTTCAAACAGCTTGGAGAAGCGTACGATCTCTTGGGTACTGGGCTGATGGCCGGTGTGACGAATCTAAACAAAGCAGAGGCATCAGGGCGAAAAGCCAAACTAGAACAGAATCACAGTTTGTGAATCCTCATCCCTCTCTAAGGAAGAAGCCCGTCCTGTTTCTCACACAGGTATTCCCATCCTTGATGGGAACAGAATGATATCGTTAAAAGGCCAAAGTGAAACAGCGTTTTTGAGTGGCGGCTTAAAGGATTTCACAGGGTAAAACTTTCACTGTTGTTCCCGGATGGAAATGCTTGTCCATACAGACAGCTCTGACAGATGGGGTCAAAAGCTAGTGTCAGTAGGGTGTTAGCTGCAAGAGGGTATCCCGTGAAGGATAACACCTGACAGGACACCTCTGCGCTGTCAAATCTCTCTGCAATCTTTGTACAAAAGCCATACTCTCTGCCCAGAACAACAGCACTAAAGCTGGTGTACGTCCTGTTGCTGTCATCCCCAGCACAGCCCCTTTTACCTGGTGCACATAAGAAGAGAATTGTTTTCCTTGTCCTGTATCTGCTTTGTTCCTTTTGGCCATCTCTGCAATGGTCTCCTGCAGGAACTTTGCTAACTCCAGCTTGGCATTTAATTTCTTTTTCTGCTTTTCTTCCTTCATTTAAGAAATAAAACATAATTAGAAATTCCACTTGAAAATCGGAAGGGAGGGGATTCTGGCAGAGAGATGAAATAAGACGTCAGTACTGAAAACAAACAGGCTTTGGTTACTGTAGAAAATGAAATTGCTGTGCCCTTTCCTACTGACCACTATTTACAGTGCAATCTTCAAATTCTGCTGTCCTGTCTAGGAATAAGCTAGGAATGTCTGACCTAGACGTGTGTCTGAGGCCGATACGCATTTGCAGCAGCAGGCAGGAAACAACAGCTCTTTGTGCAGTCGTACAGACGTTCTAACAAGCTGGAGTACGCAGTCTACATCTTCAGAAAGGACACAAACCTTTTTTGACTCGGTCTCAAACGTCGAGGGCAGCATTTCAGGGAAGAGTTTCAAGAATACAGGTAACAGAAATTCCATGAAGGGGACAATGACAAACACCAGGAAGGGAACCAGCCGGAAGAGATCTGCACAAGTTCTCAGCAACTGTACAGAGAAGAGCACAGCAAACATTATTATTCAACCAGACAAAAAAAACCCCACGTTCCAAAGAAGTGTGGAAACTGAGTGGTTAAACTTCTTTCATTACAGTAAGGCTCTTAACGCATCATTTTAGCGTTAAGGTCTTCATATGTCTGGCACTTACCCGTCGTCTCTCCCTCCTAGTGAGGACCTGACCATGTAAGAGCCTCCACACCATCCTGGCAGCCACCTTGGTGTCAATCCAAAGCAAGTGGAATCCACTGTAATAGTGTTTCAGTTCATCCACAATTTTTTGGCGTAAAGGCCTTTTTCCCACGGGAGTCTCCACGACTTGTTTTGCTGGAGTTTTAGCAGGCTTAGTACCCGGGTTTATAGTACTTGGGCGGGGCGGAGGTTCATCTCGGAGCTCCTGACGCCAGCAGGCGGACGTGTGAAACGTTCGCACGACTTGAGCTGGCGAGTGAGGTAGGCCAGTGCCCAACCACGCGCAGTGCAGCCATGGCTGGTTTTCAGAGTCTCTTGCGCAAGTCCGGTTTAAATGAGAATCCACTAGTTGGACAAAAGCAACTGCTGGAGAGTACGGAGGACTGGAGTGCACGAGAAGATGGGAGCCTCTGAACCTGAGAGGTATTTAAGCAAGTAATAGTGCATTGTGGCTAAGGTACCTAGGCATTACACACAAATTAGTGTTCTTAGTGCTAAATTAATCCTGCGAAATTAATCTTGTGGCTGCCTCAGCATCTGAGACTCTGATCCTTCAGCAATGGATAAAATAGTGAGAATTTGTCCCACGCTAACAACTTCTCTCCTGGGGGAGAATAACTCAAGACTTCAGCCTGCCTCTAGGAAGCTGTTCTACCGATTGCATCGGCTAAAACGTGCCAGTTGCAAACAAAGAAAAAGAAAGCCCCTTCTCCTCTCACCAAGCGCTTTAGAACAGGGTTCTCCGCTTTTCCTGCCCCTTCCCTCCCCCAGCAACATCAGCTGGACAAGACGGGCTGCGCACCGAAGAGAGGCAAGCGGTCAGATAGCTTCATCTGTTATTTATAGAAGAGCCAAGAGCTCGCAGGCTGCTACGTGTTACGACAGCTGCCGAAATCCCTTAGTTTTAGATAAATCAGACTTTCTACTTCTCGTCTGACCTAGCTGTAGGTGTCCCTGCCCATTGCAGGGGGGGCGGACTAGATGACTTTTAAAGGGCCCTTCCGTCCCAAAGCATTCTGCGATCTTCGGCCAGGCAAGCTGGTGCCGGAGCCTGGCGAGGGACTCTAGACGAAAGCATCGACATGGCGCTGAACGTGTACGCTAGCAAGCACCGGAACGGCACCAGCCGCAGCCGTTAAATCGCTAAGGAAAGGCGCTGTGGTGGCGGGGAGCCTCCTGGCTGGAGGCCTGGTTTCCCCCAGCCCGGTTCAGCTCCAGCCGGGCAGGAGGAGCCGCGGGGAAGGCTGAGGCCCAGGGACCGACCCCGCCTTACCTCGGCCTGGCCAGCGCCAGGAGCAGGTTACAGCTGTGGAAGGCCATGGGGCCACCGGGTCACCGGCTCCGGCTGGACGCGGGCGGCGGCGGGACCCTCATCTCCGACAGCAAAGGCGGGCGAGCGGCCGGGGAGCGGCCGGGACCCTCCCGCCCCTGCCGTGGCTGCGAGGGGAGACGTGAGCGGGGCCTGGGGGTCCCCGAAGCTCCCGCGGCCGGGCCGGACCCCGGCGCCCCGGTCCCTCCCCGGCCCCGCTCCCCGCCAGGGGCCCGCCCGCGGCCCCGGTCCTCCCGGGCTGTCCCATGGCGCTCTAGCCCGGCCAGCTGCGCTCTATGGTACCCTCTCCATCACGCCATCGCGGTGCGTCACAGCCCCTTCGGCGGAGGCCAATCAGAAAGCAGGACTGCGGCCCTGCCGGAAGCCACCCAATGGGAGCAGGGCGAGGGCGGGGCTTGACCCGAGGTGCCCTTAGGAAGGGACGCTCATTGGCTACGAGGGCGGCGGCGGCGAGGCGCGAGAGGGCGGGCCTTGAAGGGTGATGTCACGGGCCGGTGCGTGACGCCATCGCGAGGCGGTGGGGCTGGGCGTGACGTAAGGGAGGCGCTTCCCCTGCGCCTTTTCCTTGTTATGTGTGTAGCAGCCGGAGAGCGGGGGAGGCAGCGGGAGCCAGGGGCGGGAAGGGAGCCTGCGGGCCTGCGCTGCGCGCCTGCGGCGGCCCGGAAGGAGGCGGGAGGGCTCGGTAAGCAGGTGACGCACACGGCGACGTCGTTTCGGCGGCGGCCGCGTCAGAGGTTTCCTGCCGTCGTAGGGTTGTCAAAAGGGAAAACGCCGTCGGTAGCTGAGCGTCCCGCGCTATCCAGCAAAGCGTTGACAGGACCCCTTTAGTTTTTCGTACGAAGCAAAACTTTGCTTTTACGTGAAAAGCTCGCGTTTAAGCGACGGCGGTTTGTCTCTCTACACAGAGCAGACGGCGCTCTGAGCGGCTGCGCGTACGGCGGGGCGCGCAAGGGCGGAGCCTCCCGTTGCGTGTCGGCGCCCGACAACAGCTTCGCGTGGGGATTCGGCGTCAGCAGGAAGCTTCAAGCCCTGACGCGTTGTGAGGCAAAGACCGCGGGTCTGGCGAAACACGCAGGCAGCTGGAGAAACGCTCTCGGTAGGTGACAGGAGGCTTGGTCTCTCAAAATATCTTCTGTCTGTGAGCGGCTAGTGGGGAAAACCCCATTTTGCTGCCCACAATGGAAAAGGTTTGTAACCCTTTGGCAACTTCGCTCATGGGTGCCTAAACTGAGGAGCAATATTTAAAAAAGTAGAAAATAAAATCGGGAAAGACGGGTAAGAAACGGGACCGAAAGCTGCTGAGGTCTGGCACCAGAGCTCTCGGCGCGTTGCTGTGTTTTCCATCGGTTGGAAAGCACGTTTCCCATGAAGGGCTGGCCTCCAGGTCCTTTAAATTCTGAAAAAATCCCACACCCCCCACTAATCCAAATACTTTTTTACTGTCAAAACCATTTCTGCGTTGTTAATGCAGAGCGTGTAATGGTGCGATTTAGTTCCTGTGTGCTTTATTCTGCCAGAGTCGGTTCTGCTAGACCACGTCCCCCGGCGTCGCAGAAGAGAGTTTTGTTTGGGTTTTCCTTCCCTTGGGAGAGGCTCTTGCTTGGGGAAGTGACAGAATAGGAAACTAAAACTGGATGAGCAGGCAAACACAAGCTCCCCTCCTCCGAACCCAGCTCAAGGTGGCGTCCCTCGTTCCTGGCGCTGGAGCGGGAGGTCTGCGTTGCTGCACTAGTGCTCCAGCTTTCAAGAAGTTGGAAACGCCGATTTTGTCTCCTCAGACGTATTCCGCTGTGACTTCGTGAGATGGCTTCTAAGACAATGCAGACCAGAGCCTGGGCATGCTTATCTACCTTCTGGTCTTCGCAGTGTTCAAAACTGTGATTTAAACGTGTTTAGATTATGTCTACAAGAGTTTTTCCTGCCTGAATGAGGGCTAGACGCTCCTGTTTCAAAGGAGACTGATCTGGGGATGTTCCCTCGCTGCGTTAAGCGCTGGGCTTTTAGAAAGGTCACTACAGCGGTGAGGGGTCAGAGCCCCTCCTCGACACTGCCCGCTTAAAGCTGCTGCTCAGAGCCCCCTTAGCAAGCCCGCCCCTTCTTTTTGGGGACGGCAGCGGGCATCGATCGTTTGTCCAGGAACAGGCATCGATGCTGAACTGTTCTGAAACACACAGGCAGCAGGATTTGGGGCACAGCTGCTGGAAGCCATTAGCGCGCTGCATTTAAAGGGGAGCGTTCTTCGGGGAGAACCTCTTTGATTGTTCACAAATACTGTTTTTCTCTCGCGTACGTCTTCGGGGTTATTGTAAAGCACTCAAGTGTGTGGCGTATAAGGAACGCTGGGGTCTGTTACTGATGGAGCTGCGGTCGCTCGCTGGCTGGAACCGCGTGCGATGATCTGGAGCTGGAAACGTCGAGTCCGGCGGTGAGGTCCTGAGTGCCTGCAGAGCACCAGAACTGCTTGTCCCCACAGGTTCGTCAGTGCAGGGTGAGCGGCGATCCTGGCAAGGATCGCTAATTACCGTGATTGCGTGTTCTTCTGGTAGCTGGTTGTATCTTGTAGTCGCTGCACAGGGCAAGCAAAGCAGTGTTTTATGTTTCCCTGAGGGCTGAGAAAGGTGAAGCTGGTGTCGTGGTGCTTCCCTCACCTGCGCTCAGCCTTAGCTCTGCGGATAGGTTCCCAGCCAACAGGTTGCTTCCAGTAAAAACTCTCAGGAGCAGGAAAAAGGAGTGCAAAAGAAAACTCAACAGGAGAAAAATGGAGGAGAAACTGCAATTCCTGTCGGAACGTTCGTTAGTCATCAAAAGGAATCAGAAAGAAAGTATATTCTCATCCCTTGACTACTTCAGCTGCAGGAACATCAGGACCCTCCATATATTAATATTAACTTTAATATTAATGCTTAATATTAAGCATTTAGAATTTACAGAAAGGAGGAGAGAAGAGAGAGAGGAAGCCTTTTCTAGGTCACCTCCATTTTTGGTGCCTTATTGTATTTAAGGAGGAGAATCGCTTTTTAAATTCACTTTATTACAGCAATTCCCGGGCCCCCCCAACACGAAAAACGCCTCCTCATTGTGGGCTCCGAGCCTCTGCTTTCTGGGCAGCGGGAAATGCTGTGAATTTGGAAATCATTGCTCATCCTTTGCTCGTAAAGCTCACATCTCTCCAGCTTCCTCTTTCATGTTGGGTCGTGTCTCTCTTTTTACCTAATTCTTCTTGGTTTATTATCTGACTCTTTTTTTTTTTCCTGGTAACAGACATCATCTTATCTTCCCATCTTGTTTACTGTCCATTCTCTTGTGCTTTTTTTGCTTTCCATTTTCCTTTTTTTTCCTTGCATGTTAATGTTTTTGCTGCAGGAAAGATTTATTGTGTGCACTTCAGTTGTGTTTTCTTCCGCAAAAGAAAGACTTGAGGGTTGTGGAGGAGGGGAATTAATTGCAAACATCTCAATGCATAATTTTTCAGCCAAAATAGGATTAGAAATGACTGAGGATGACAGCATTTTCCTTCTCGATCCAACCCAGATGCCAAACCTCAGGAGCTAGACCTAGGCTCTGCAAGGCACATTAGGATCTCTCCAGCAGAATTTGTTTTTTTCCCAGGCCTCGTGCCGCCCGGCTGTAATTAAACGCACGTGGTACGTCTCGGCCATGCCGTCCGTGTTTCCTAACAGCGGTGCAAACGCACGGCATGGTTTGGTGGGGCGGTTCCAGCTGCACAGCGGGGTCGGTAACGCCTCGGCACACGCTGGGCTTCTCAGGAACGCGTGTCCGTGCCTGGCACTCGGTGCCCGCCGGCGTCTTTGTCTCTCGACCCGCAGCCGTCGTTGCGCCGGTAAGCGCGGCAGGGCCAGCCGGAGCTGCTGGAACCGCCGTCCTCTCACCACGTTCACCTCCGTGGGTTTCTGCGTTGTGTGTTGGTGGTACGCTTCGCATCTTTTCGTAGATGCTGTCATAAGAGCTGGAAGACAGGGATAGGGAGCAGAATGAAGCCCCCATAATCCAAGGTTAGCGACCTGCTGCACCATGTAGACACACACAAGCCTATGGGGCCAGGTGGGATCCACCCAAGGGGACTGAGGGAGCTGGTGGAGCTGCTCACCAAGCCGCTTTCCCTCATCTATCAGCAGTCCTGGCTCACTGAGGAGATCCCAGTTGCCTGGAGGTTAGCAAATGTGACGCCCATCTACAAGAAGGGGTGGAAGGAGGATCTGGGGAACTACAGGCCTGTCAGCCTGACCTCGGTGCTGGGGAAGGTTATGGAGCAGATCATCTTGAGTGCCATCATGCAGCATGTATGGGGCAACCAGGGGCTCAGGCCCAGTCAGCATGGGTTTATGAAAGGCAGGTCCTGCTTGACCAACCTGATCTCCTTCTATGACAAGGTGACCCTTAGTGGATGAGGGAAAGGCTGTGGATGTTGTCTACCCTGACTTCAGAAAAGCCTTTGACACTGTCTTCCACAGCGTTCTCCTGGAGAAACTGGCTGTTCATGGCTTGGATAAGCGTGGTCTTCGCTGGGTAAAAACCTGGCTGGATGGCCGGGCCCAGAGAGTTGTGGTGAATGGAGTTAAATCCAGTTGGTGGCCGGTCACGAGTGGTGTTCCCCAGGGCTCAGTGTTGGGGCCAGTTCTGTTTAATGTCTTTATCAGCGATCTGGGCTCGGGGATCGAGTGCACCCCCAGTCAGTTCGCAGAGGACACAAAGTCGAGGGGAGCGTTGGTCTGCTGGAGGGCAGGGGGGCTCTGCAGGGGGCCCTGGCCAGGCTGGGCCGATGGGCCCAGGCCACGGGGTGAGGGTCAGCAAGGCTCAGGGCCGGGTCCTGCACTGGGGGCACACCAACCCCAGGCACCGCTGCAGGCGTGGGGAGGAGCGGCTGGGAGCTGCCCGGCGGGAAAGGGCCTGGGGGTGCTGGTCGACAGCCGCTGAACATGAGCCAGCAGTGTGCCCAGGTGGCCAAGAGGGCCCACGGCACCCTGGCTTGTATCAGCAATAGTGTGGCCAGCAGGAGCAGGGCAGGGATCGTCCCCCTGTGCTGGGCACTGGTGAGGCCGCCCCTCGAATGCTGTGCTCAGCGCTGGGCCCCTCACCCCAAGAAGGCCATGGAGGGGCTGGAGCGTGGCCAGAGCAGGGCAGCGAGGCTGGGGCAGGGGCTGGAGCCCAAGGCTGGGGAGGAGCGGCTGGGGGAGCTGGGGGGGCTCAGCCTGGAGAAGAGGAGGCTGAGGGGAGCCCTCATCGCTCTCTGCAACGGCCTGAAAGGAGGCTGGAGCCGGGGGGGTCGGTCTCTTCTCCCCAGGAACAAGCGATGGGACGAGAGGGAACGGCCTCAGGCTGCGCCAGGGCAGGTTTGGGTTGGGTATTGGGAAAAACTTCTTCCCCCAAAGGGCTGTCAGGCCCTGGCCCAGGCTGCCCAGGGCAGGGGCTGAGTCCCCACCCCTGGAGGGATTTAAAAGCCAGGGAGATGCGGTGCTCAGGGACGTGGTTTAGTGGTGGCCTTGGCAGCGCTGGGTTAACGGTTGCGATCCATGACCTTAAAGGTCTTTCCCAACCTAAACGATTCCATGTTTCTGTGATTCTAAGGCTGGGGCGTGCGGAGCCGTAGCTCGAGGGCGCGCGGTCCTGTCCCAGCGGCTGGATTTCCGTGGCACCGGGGCACCCAGCGCCGCTTTTATTGTACCCGGGACGCGCGGTGCGCCCCGGGAGACGCTGAATTTAGATGCGGGTTTACTTAGACGCCGGTTTATTTAGATGCGGGTTTCCTGAGAGCGGGTTTGCACGGCGCTGGCCGCCGCCTCGGCCCCCGCCGGACTACGTCCCCCGTCGTGCCTTGCGGCGGGCGCCGCCCGGGCGGCCAATGGGGCGCGGGGGGGGGGCGGTGGCGGCGCCTGCGCGCGCGCCTGCGCGGTGCGCGGCGGCGGCGGCGACGGCGGCGGCGGGGGGGCGGAGAAGGCGGAGGGCGCGGGAGCGGGGCCGGGACCCGGACCCGGGCAGAGCGGCACGGAGCGCCGCCTTCCCCCGCCGCCAGCGGTCGCCCGCCCGCGCCCCGCCGAGCGCCTCCCCTTGGCCGCACCGGCCGGGAGCTGGGCGGTGGGGGGGCGGGGGGGGGGGGGGGGGGAGCGGGCGGCCTCCCGGGGCGGAGCCCGGCGCCAGCGGCGGGGGCGCGGAAATCGAGGCCGGGGCTCCGTCGCGGCCTGCTGCTTGCTGCTGCCGCCGCTGCTGCTGCGGGAGGAGGCGGGGAGGCCCGCTGCCGCCGCCGCAGCCCCCGCCGCCGGCCTTTGTCTCCGCTGGGCTGGGCGGACGCGGCGGGGGCAGTTAGAATGGAACAGACTGAAGGTGAGGGCGGCGGGCGGCCGCGCTGGCGGGCGGCGGGGGCGGCGGCGGCGGCCCGCCCGGGCTTAAAGGGGCCGCGGCCGCCATGTTTGCTGCCGGCGCTGCGGCGGCGCGGCCCCCGGGGAGGGAGGGGAGGGGAGGGGGCGGTGGGCCGCGGGCCGTCCCGAGGCGATCCCGCGGGCAGGGCCGGGCCGGGCGGCCGCCCGCCGTCTCCGTGAGGCCGGGGCGGGCAGGGCTCCGTGAGGCGCGGCGGGAGCCGCTCGCTTGTCCCAGCCGGCGGGGTTTGGGGCAGGCGGCGGCCCCCAGCGCCTCCGTATCCCCCGCCGCGGCAGGCAGCCGGGGAGAGCGCCCGGGCGCCGGGGGGAGCCGCTCTCGGCGAGCCCCAGGGCTTCTGGCGGGGAGGAACCGGGGGTCCGAGCCTGCTCCCGGCTCTTGGGAAGCGATGCGGAGCTGTCTCCCCTCTCCCTGACAAACCGCGTACTTGTCAGCTTCTTCAGAAAAGCCGGTTTTCAGTGCGTGCTCCTGAGAACCGCACATGAGCGAAGGGTTTGTCGTTTCTCGGTTTATTTTTGGTTTTTTTGAGCTGCTGTTGCATTGTACTCTGTTTTGTTCTGTGTCTCACGCCGCTCTTTTTTGACTGGCAATACACTCGACAATTTTAATACAGGTTTCAGATTTTTCAATTTGCTGTTAAAAAAAAAAAATCTTAGTGGTAACATAGTTCTATATATACCAACCAACCCAAAAGACAATATAAAGTAGCCTATAATCACAGTTGAAGAAGAAATTGTAGCCTGTTTTGATGACTGTTTAGGTTGTCCAGTGGCTTACTGTAGAGATGCGCAGAGAATGTTTTGGCAGTTAGATTTTTTTTTTTCTTTTTTAAATTTTTTAATAAACTGCTTGAAAAGATTTTACTCCACAAAGTGAGCATGTGCTTTATGAAGTTACAGACTAAGAGTAGAGGATGACGATCAAAGGCACTATGTTTTGTTTTAATACAACCCGGTTTTGCATTTTTCAGTTTGGTAAGTTTGCCCGAGTTCGAGGTGATACACGTGAGATACGTTGCAGTTACTACACTGGTTTTGATATGTGAAAGCGTGTCGTGGCTCCTACAGTGTTTGGTATTGCCAAAGATCTGGCTTCTGGTTTTACGTGAATATCGATCCGTGACTCTCCCTGAAGAAAAAAAAAGATTTCCCTCCATGTTTCCTATTTGAATCCTGAGGCTCTAAAAACAAATGAGTACTCTAAGCTCATTTTCAAGACAAACCACTTCTTATTTTCTTTTTAATGCATAGCGTTTTCTTTGCTGCTGTCCAAGTTGTTTCTTTCCGTGTCACCATGGGAAACTTGTTAAAAGTGGCCTTATCAAAACCATATTACAGAGATGACTATTTCTTCTGGCATTTATTAAAAAAACAAACCACCTTTCAAAAGGTATACAGGGAAGTAGTCAGCCTTACCACATGCTTTAAAGTTTGTCAGGAGGCCTCTGATTCACCGTCAGTGTCTGCCAGAAGAGACTGCTCAGTCCAGCTGAAGTCAGTAGAAATCCACAGGCTACAGTTTTACTGCGAACGAATCTACGTGCTGTTGAAAAACTTGGCATTGTCTTAACGTACGTAAATGAAACTTGCCATGCGTGATTTCTTAAGGACAGCCAGAACAAAATGGGACAGAGCAGACTGCAAATACTGGTTGCAAGAATCAATAAGAATAATTATTTTATTTCTGTCTACAGTTCATATAATTTGAACACCACAGGATGCTGTTACAGTTGATCGAGGCAGCCCTCCAGGTGATTTTTGACATGGCTGTAGAAAAAGCATGGGTGTGTTCAGTTCTAGTGAGGAGTTCGGTGGCAGGTGCGTATGCTGAACTGCAGCGAGAACCGGGTTGTACGTTTTACGTGGTTCCGGCTGGGCAGTCGCAAGGTTTTGGGAGGAGGAATAGAAACATGACAGAAGTCGATTGCATCACTTAAAAATCCCAACCAACCTAGCCTGTTCCAGCCACACAGCTGTCTGCTTGTAAAACACACAGAGCCGTGAACATCTGAGAATCGTTGCTGCGTGGATTAGACCCTTGAGATGACGAGTACCAGCGCAGGTTAGGTACAGGCATATGCTGGAACGAAACAGCCCAGAAAACGGCAGTAAACGTATGTGTGGTGACTCAGGTAATGAAGAGGTGGTAGGGCGCGAACAGATCTTTGAATCTCTCTGATTTAGATCTGTGTGGACAGGAGCTGGGTTGTTTGTGCATAAAGATGGCCTGGAACTTCTGCTTTCGAGACTGTTGATAGAAAGTCCAGCTCAGGGTGACGAGGCGGCGACGCCGTTTGCTGAACATGTAAGACTGACTCAAAGTATTGCTTTTTCAACTCGGTCAGTGAGGCAGTAGGACAGTTTCTGTCCTCACAGCAGTTACTTTCCATCTCTGTAAAATGCCTTGCCTCTACCAAGTGCTAACCCAGCTGCTTTAGGCAGGGCCACCCACATGGTGGTTGTCAACAGAAAAGGGTAAAACGAATTCAAAAAGGTTTTGTGGAAACTCCGTTTAAAATACGTGCGCTCTACGCTTTTTATCGGTAGGTGTTGGGTCAGCTCACTGCTGTGGTGGTAGCCAGCCTCAGATGAACAGGCGTCTGCGCTGGTCCCAGCAGGGTTCATCGGCTGGTAGCGGTGGGCAGAAGGCGCGCAGAACCCCGGGGGTCTCGGGCGTTCAGGGAAAGCGCTGCCGTTTTGCGCTGGCTTCTGGCTGCCTCCGGCTGGGTGCGGGCAGTTTCTGCGAGCGCTGCATCCAGCAGGCTTTGGAGAGAGTCCTCCCCCCTCGTGCTTGGGAGTTTTCACCTTGGTCTCCTGTTTGGTGATGAATAGTGGTGGGTGCTTCTGACATTCAGGAAATTTCTCTTATGGATTGCATAGTTACCGTATCTTTTCTCACTTTTTTTGAGCAATAATACAGTGGATAGATGCACGTTTGTGTATTTTATAGGTAGTTCCTACCCTGTTGCTATATTTTATGCAAACCTACAAAACTCCCTCTTTGGGAGGAAGAAAATGGGATCAGCGTTGTTCAGAATTGTGTGATAATCTGAGCGGTCCGTTATTATTTAGTCTACTGCAGCATGAAAGCAATAATTTGAGAACTTCATATCTTGTTTTCTGAGAGTGAAGTTGCAAAATACTCATGCGAAAAATAGCTTTAGATAAGTGCAATTGTTGGTGAAAAATGTGAACCTAGAGGGTTTCTAATCTCTTTGAAACTTTTCCCATGACGGGGCACTCACTGTTGAAGGTGTAACTGGGTTTTTTGAGTTATGCTCGGTCAGGCTAAGAAGCTCGGGACGGGAAGTGAAACAAACTCAGTGTTAATTTAAGAAAGAGCACTGTAAGAGCTCTACTAGATTGCCCTACCTTATCTTGTACTGCTTATATTTTTTTATTTCATTTACTTTTTCCTCTGATACCTTGAATTGGGGCTCTCCCATGGGCAACATGAAAATATTTGCTCAAACAGTGTCCATGTGTAGAGTCTCAGTGTCTGTAAACAGTCCCGTTTCCCTGCTCCGTCAGAAGATCCCGCAGCCGTGGGAAAGGATCGGTACAGAATGCTGGCTACCCAGTTTTAGAGAACAAACCCTTTTTCTCTCGTTAGGAAATTCAGTTGCAGTTTGGAAGGTATTGTTGATTTCAAGTTGTTTCCCAGCTGCTACAAAGTATCCATTTCCTATAAACCTTGAAATAATTAAGTTGTTTCTTTATCTGTTGGTTGAGTTCCAGTGTTGTATCGGTGTGGTATCTGTTATGGGTCGCATTTGGAAGCTGAATTCTGCAGCCTGCAGGAGGCTGGCACTGTAATTTAATAGAGTAGTCGCTGCTGTAGCGAGAAGAATTTATTCTGAAATACTTTTCTGCGAGATCAACGCGTATCACTGAAAATCACATTCCCTCGTGGTTTTTGGTAGTGTTCCTTTGCTGAGGAAGGGTAGGTATGGCTCTTGAGCCTGTTGTTGATATTTCAACGACAGTGGGGTACTCTTTGCGTCGGAACTTGGGAGTGACTTTTGCGAAGTAATCCTTCCTTAGGTTTAAACGTTGAGATTCCTATACGTCCAGGATTCATCGTTCTGTTCTGTTATTTTGGTAGCTCCAGGGGCTGTCCTTTCGCTGTAACGCAGCCCAGATGCCGCTTCACTGGGCAGCGACTGAGAAACGGACAAACCGGTGCAGTGTTTTGGAAAGGAAGAAGGGTGGGAAAATCTGGGTGTGTTAACCGTGATGACAGCGAAAGACTCGGAAGGAAGAAGCTCTCGATGATGTAAGCTCTGTGGGGGAACAACCTCTTGTGTTTTAAGACTGTTGAGAGTGGCGATTCAGTGAAGCAATAATCCTTGCTTCTGCAGCCTGCCTAGGAAGATAATGAGGCCAGTGTACAAATTGTCCCAACAGAAGCATAGGCTAGCGTCGAGGACCGTGTTACACAGGGGAGCTCCAGAGAGGACTTACTGAAAAAAAATAATCACAACTATTTTCTCCCACTGGATTTAGGAGTTACCAGTAAAAGTAGAGTGCTTTGAAGTTCACTAATCCCTAACTTTTGTCACGTACCAAAATGAAGTCCGCTGTGCCTGTGGAAGGCAGTGCACTGACGGCTTTAGGAACTGTCACAGCTGGGGACTGGCTGCTGTGAGGAGTGACACAGCCTGGCAGACTTTGACCTGGAGGGCTGTATGTGGAGGAGATAAGAGGGACCAGACACAGTCACGCAGCTTTTGAATTCTGTTAATGCTGTGTCTGGATCTCATTAATATCACTTTGGTGGGATAGTTGTACCAAGGTATCAGCAGAGAACTTCTCCTTCTCAATACTAGCAAAACCGCATTTTTGCTGCTGAACTTCAGCCCTTCTGAGAAAAATAAACTGTCCTGGCAAGAGCATTCCTTGTCTGTGTATGGGTAAGGACTTTCGCTGGCTACGTTGATCAAGTATTGCATCTTACTATAGACCCAGACGGACATGACCGTGACGAGGAGCCTGTAGTGTTGTCATGGCTTAGTGCTCTAGCCTTGTGACAGGGAGTCCTTCCTATTAGGAACAGGGCTGAGGCTCATAAGCAGTCTTTGTTAAATCACTCGGCAGTCTGTAGATCATCAACTTCTGAATGATGTTTATAGATGGAATCAGAACGGGTGACTATGAATAGCCTAATACAGTACATTCTAATCTAATTCCAGATACATGCATGTAACATCCCAGAGAATAAGTAAACCTTGGTGTCCTAGTGAAATGCTGCACAAGGTTTGGTTTATATCCCCACTTTTTAAAGTGTGGAAGCTCTTTTAAGGAAAGACTGAAAGTTGCCAATGTAATAGAAAAAGGTCTGTTCTTATTTCAAAGAGATGGGATAGGGTAATGCTTTTTGGGGCAGAAACCTTTTGCTTAAGCTGTTGTACAATTTCAGTGCTTCTCAAACTGAAATGTTTGGCTGTGGATTACATGAACAGCTTTCTAGTGTTCTGTATGCAGCCTCACCTGATGGGGCTCAATTTTCGAGAAGGCTTTAAGGAAGATTTCAGTGGATTCAACGCACCAGCCAGGCAAGAGATCAGAATTTCTGTAATGTCGATCGCAGCGGCCTGCCATTAAACTGCTGCCAGAGGAATGAGGTGGATAACCAAATCATGTAACCCACGGGTGACAGCAGTGCGAGAGAGGGGTTTTTCTTCTCCCTGATGCGACAGTTGAGGCACAAGTTGTCAGTCTGTACTTGCTGAGTCGTAGGACTAAAAGGTGGTTATACAGATGAAGGTGGTTATACAGATGGACAGTTTCAAGGCAGTCTTCTGAACGTAAATATCCACTGCTGATTTGAAAATGAGGGTTCGTGGAGGCTCTAAGTCTGGTGGTGTTGGCTGGAGGAGGATTAGTTGTTCTGGTACTGGCAGTGAGGTTTTTTTCCTCTTACACCGTGAAGTACTTGCTCGTCAAGCGAGTAGTCTGCCTCGATATTTGACATTGTAAGTAAGGCCAAAGAACCTGTACCTGGGGAAAAAATGTCTTTTAAATGAATTATGATCCTTTCTCTTCCCTCTCAAGAGAGAAATGAAAAGCGTTAAAATTATTTTACCACATCAGATTAGCATCCTCCAGCAGGACTCAAAACTTACACGGTTTCCACTCTTAGTCGGACTTATAAGCAGGACAACCTAAAGCATAATTATTCGAATGCCATGTGACATTAGCAAAGTTATATTTTTAACAAAGCACAGAATGCCGTGTAGGTTTTTGTTTTATAGAATTTTGCTTTCTGCAGGCTGATTTTTGCTTTTTATTGTTCTGCTGTGGCCACACCAAAGTTTGGGCCCTGGCATAATATACTTTAACAGAGCCCTTATTTAACCTTCTGGTGCTTAGTTCTACTAAACTAAATGAATAGTCTTACTGTCAGAGTATTTGGGTAAAAGAAGGTGATTTAATTACTGTTAAAAGAAAACAGCAACAATAAAAAACTGAGAAGTCGTGAGTAATTCTAAAATTTCTTAAACTATTTCTGCTTTGACTCTGCCCATCGATCAATGGATGTGCCAGGATGACTGAAGTGCTGTTGCAGCTTCTCAAGACAAGTTTTTCTTTTAAGCATTCAGAAGAAAAAAAAGATTGAACCAGGTTGCAGTAACAAGTGAAAGCAGCCTAGGGTGCAGTTTCGTACTTGTGTGCGAAATCTGTTGTTTGCTCTTCGGTTTGGCAGATGTAAAGTAACAATTAATTGGTAAATAGTACGAACAGTCCCACTTCCTCTTCCTAGAATGGGTGGTGGTTTTGTGTTTTTGACCTTGGTACGCAATCCTGCTCGCTCCATGTGCTGCCCCTCAGATACGCTGCCGCCTCGGCGGTAACGTTCTTGCGTTGGTTTTGTGGCTGATGTGCAGCGAGCTGCTGGAGAGAAGAGGTGGTTTTACAGCCACGAGATTTAACAGTTACTGCAGTTAGTGAATTTTGCTACATGGCGTTGTGCTATTAAGTTGTTTCCTTAAGTCGCTTAATTACGGTGACAAATGTGCCCCTAGTTGATTGCACGGGGCAGTAAAGATGAATACAAACATCAATATAATCCGAGTATGAAGTCCACAAAATATAGAGCAAAATTCTGGTCAGGTTCTTGCTGGTGGCTGTTATAACTTCAGTTTCTTTTTGCAGTCTCAGAGGAGGGAAGTGTTCTTAGTGTTTTGAAAACTATTAGATAAGGTATTGAGATGCGCTGCATTGGGAGGGTGAGAATTTAATGTGGGCAGGGTTATATGTAGATTCTTATTATGAGAAGTATCTGTGGGATGTGTTAATGTCATTTCAAACCCTGACCAAAAGGGCACAGTAACCCTCCTTTATGCCTACGCAGAGACAGAATAAATAATACAGAGCTATGTTTACTTTGGAAGGGCTAAATTGACCTTGCTTGGAAACAAACTTGTATTTCTTACCTGAAGTTTAGGTCACTGTATATTTCTTCTTGTTGAACATCGAGATTATTTAGGTGAATGCCAAAACCTTCTCTGAGCCAGCAGTTGAGTTTTGGAAATCTAACTTTGATTTAGTCTGATTTTGGTGTTTTAATATGCAACGGAAAATTGAAAGTGTGTGTGACAGCTTTCTCAGCTGTAATCTAATTCAGTGAATAACCTCAGGTTTTGGAGATCTTCTGGTACTGAGGCTGTTTTTCTCTCCCTCCAAACCACGTAGCGTTTAAGCCCTAAGTGTTTAATATTAAAATAAGGTGGAGGGGCGGGGAGTGAGGAGAATAACCCTCCTCGCTAGCTGCTGAGAGCCACCCGGTGCAAACTCTGCTCCGCTTCGCTGGTGAGGGAGGAGGTTGGGAAACCCCACCTGAGGCTGTCGCACAGTCTGAACTGGTTTTCCCAGCAGCTGAGGTGGAACGGCCTATTCCCTTTAATCGTGCCACTGTTCAGAAAAGCCCGTGGCTTAGGGCTCCCGCTGGCCTAAGGGCTGCTCATCTGTCTCGAATTTTGGCAAGGAGGCGGGGAGGCAGAGAAGAGGTTTCTTCTCTCCTGTTTAAGTGGTCTTCCTGTGGTTTTTCTGGCTTGTTCAGTTTGCAGTGACCATGGTGGCAAGAGAACTTGGTATCTTCTGCATGCCTGAGGTTCAAAGTCAGCTGTCTTACTGCTTTGTGTTAGAAGAACGCTTCCTAGCCCCAGACTAGGAGGGCTATAGAGTGTGTTTGGAATTTTAGCATCGTTATTCTGACTTTGTAACACTTGGGCTCTTAGTTTTTAAGCACTTGTAGGTACTTACAGCATTTCTTTAAACATCTTGGAAAAGAAGAAAGTGGTCATGTAAAAAAGCTGTTCTTGCAGAAATGTGTGAAGAGCCCTTTTTAAAGATTCAGTAATACCAGTCTTCTCTAAACCCATGAGAGGGTGGCTACTGAATGGAGAGGGGGAAACTGGTCTTTAGATCTCTCTCCTTTTTTTTTTCTCAACAATTTAATTTGCTTAATTGCTATTTTTTGATTTATACTGACTTCTTATTTCCCTCCCCCCGCCTTTAGGCCCTATGAGAAAAAGGGAAAGCTAAGGATGCTGGAGCAGAACAATGGATTTCTCTTTCTCTTTCATGCAAGGGATCATGGGAAACACAATTCAGCAACCACCTCAACTCATTGACTCAGCCAACATCCGCCAAGAGGATGCCTTTGATGCCAGCAGTGACATTGCTGAAGATGGTGGACAAACGCCATACGAAACTGCCCTGCAGCAAGGCTTTCAGTACCCTACGCCCACGACGGAGGACCTTCCACCCATCACGAATGGCTACCCACCAACGATCAACATGTACGAACCTCAAGCCAAATACCAGACGTACAGCCAATATCCCAATGGTTCAGCCAATGGTTTTGGTACAGTCAGAAACTTTAGTCCCCCAGAGTATTACCAAATGGAAAACTCTAACGCAAGGCCGCACGAAGTTCTGGAAAAACCTTCCCCTCCACAGCCGCCGCCTCCACCACCACCTTCAGTTTCACAAACGGTGATTCCAAAGAAGACTGGCTCACCAGAGATCAAATTAAAAATAACCAAAACTATCCAGAACGGCAGGGAATTGTTTGAGTCCTCTCTGTGTGGGGACCTTTTAAATGAAGTACAAGCGAGTGAGTATGCTAAGGCGAAACATGAAGGGAGAAAAGAGAAAAGGAAAAAAAGTAGCAAGCATGACTCTTCCCGATCGGAAGAGCGCAAGTCGCACAAAATTCCAAAATTAGAACCAGAGGAGCAAAATGTAAGTGGAATAATAGTTTCAGCCATCTGTATACCTGATATTGTTGATGGAATATGCGTCTTGGGCAGTGTTTTTCCTTACTTTTAGTTGTATACATACCTGAAGTCATGAGGCTTTATTTACTTGTCAGATACTCATATTAGGTTGCTAGGAACTGTATTTCTAGGACAACACAATTTTGGGTAAAAGACTGCATATAAAAATACATGTTAGAAGAGGCTATATAATATTTTTAATATTATTTAGTGGTTTAACGTGTTCAGAGTTTGCTACACTTTGGACAGTGTTGAAAATGGAGCGTTTGGCCAAAAGCATGCAAGCGTACACATTCCTAAAATTGCCTCTCAAAATAACGCTGGGTTATTCAGCGGAAAGTTGGGTAACTTGGAGCATTCAGCACTGCAGCCTTTAATAAATTTTCGAAAGATATTCTAAATGTCGTGATGATGTGCAAAACCCCAGAGCGATGTAGCATATGTAGAAGCCAGTAGAAATTAGTATTCTAAAACAGTAGGCGAATTAGAAGGACCAGTTGACTCGACAAACTTTGGGGAAATTCAATATCGATGTCTATTGCCATTTCTGTCAAGTTTTGTAGTAGGGTTGGACGTATACAGGGTGTGTATATATATGTGGTTTAACGTAGATTGCAGGAAGTAGAGACACAAATTACCGGTCTTCGGTACGCTCAGCCATTCTTTTTTCTTCAGTTTTATAAGCCGCTTCATTACTTCTGTTTCCTTTTCTCTTGCTTATTCCTGCCAGCTGTGTGATACTGGTTTCTGTATTTCTCAGTTTGAGGGGAATGGGGAGCAGAGAGGGGTGGCGAGTGTCAGGAATGAGGAAGTTGCCATATCAGGCCGGGATGGAAATTGTCCAGTTCGGGCCGGTCTGGGCTGTTACAGTATATAGCCGAGTTTCTTGTAAGTTCCCGTGAAACCCCTTGGTATTTGCTGCTTTTGGTAGGTTTGGGAGAAGATCCTGTCCTGTAGGGATCGGGACTCTGATCTAGTATAGCAGGTTCATATGCTTGATGTGGTGGTGGTGGTGTTATTTTTAATGGAAGTCACGCTGGTTTCACACACGCACCCCTTAACCAGGAATATTTACAAGTTTTATGATTATTCTCTCTCCCTTTTGGTAAGTGGACTTCTTCCAGAGGTCAGGTTGGTGATTTGTCAAGATTTTGAGCTTCTACTATATTTGATTACCACAGTTGACTCTAATGAAGCTCAGTAAGATCTAATAAACGCTGTAATCCAAACTTGAAATGGGCTATCCAGTTAAAATACGAGCCATGGGTGGCTGCGCTGGATCTCGGAATTGCTGTTTGAAGGCAGTTCCAAGTGGCTGTAGCAACTGATGTGGCCAGCTGCTGCCGGGAGGCATCTCCGGCATCCCGACCGGCATCTCCCTCGCGCTTCATACCTGCCTATGGAGGTAGGAAGAGGGGTCTGTTCTCACCGTCAGCTCTTTGCTGAATGCCTCCGCTGCTCGTGTGTTGTTCGTCCACCTGTCCTTTGTTTGCTGCTGTAATCGTACATTTACCCCCCCAGTTTCACTTAAATCTCAGTTTGGTTCTTCCAGAGTTCAGCTAAAGACATGGTCTGTTATCCAGGCTTTCTGGCCTCTTCTCCAGACTTCCATCACCCCCGCATCAGGCTGTGTGTTTTGCGTTACCGTTTTGTCCTCCCTCTTACCAGAGCCCCTGATTCTACTCTTGAAGCTTCATCTGTGCCTGTCCCTCTGTTTGACCGGTGTTACCTGGTTATCACGAGAACATAATCTTCTGTCTTTCCCAGCATGCTGTCTTTCCCAGATTGAACTAAAACCTTGCCTCTCAAATTCCAAGTTCCAAGTCATATGTGTCATCCAGAATTCACCAGACGTCTCAGTCTTGCTTTTGTCCTCCTTGTAGCTTCCATTTTCCTTTCAAAAGCCGTTGTTGCAATGAAATCTTTCATGTTACTCGCCCTTGTTTCAGACAGCAGATCACTCTGACATGAACAGGATTTTGTGCTAGTGGTTTTCGTTACGAATTACCCAGTGCAGTCTCAGTTTCATCCTCCCACCGTTTGGCTTTCCATTACACAATTTCATCTTCATGTATGTTCATCATGTACGCTTTCGTCATCTTTAGTATTAAGGGTATGAGACTTGTGACTTCGGATCATCTTAATAGGAGCAAACAAAACTTCTGGTACAACAGTTGTTTTACGCTCTTCTCCTCAGCGTGGCTATCTGAAAGTGCGGTGATCTGCAGTTGTTTCCTCTTTCTGGCACGGTAATCTCTGTGGAAACCCACTGCCTGTCGGGGGATGTTCATACTTGAAAGGCTGATTTGAAATGAAAATGTTACGAAAACATTGTTGAACTTTAAGCTCTGGATACTTGTTTTAAGAATAAGTTACTCTGCTCGTTAGTTGTATTCTGCGAGGAGCCAGGACTTTGTAATCTGTGTAATCCGCTTGGCTCTGCCGGCAAAGGTGAAGTTTCCACTAACTCACTGGAGCAAAAGAAAGGCAGGAGTCATTGCCATGCTTTCTGCTGTGCCGGGGAGGTATGATTTCTGCCCAGCAAATATTGATATGGTCGGTTTAAATGATCGTTTTCTACAGACAGCTCTAAATGAGATACTGGCCTATGCCAGAACTGACCTTAATTGTTCTAGATGATGTTTACATGTGTGTTTCCTAGTTTCTCTGAGCTGAAGCATGCGGTATTGCCTAACACGGGGTCTTCGTTTTAAATGAACTAGGCGTAATTTGGATTAACAGCATTGTTAGTTTCTCACTGCATGTGTCTGACTCCTCTTTTTGCTGCTCTTTGAGTCCTTTGACTAGTGACTTCTCTGCTATGGTAAAAGCAAATGTCTGGTCCCTGTCTCGTTAGATAGCTCACGGCCCGCCTCTTATCTTCTCACCTGCTGTGCCATCACGCTCCCTATCATGGCCACTCCACCGACGACGCTAGCTTCTGGTCAGTGGTGATCCCTCTTCTGTCGAAACCTTTTCCTGTCCTGCTCTGCCAGAACAGACTGCGTGCGCCCCTCAGCCTAGCCTATAAATGCACCGTAGGCTTTATGTTGTTGACTTTTGATCCTCCAAATGTATTTGTCAATTATTTGCAATTTAACATCGATTCTACAGTTTTCGTATGGTATATTTAATATGGTTTTGTAATGTAGTTTTTGCAAATAACTGGTATACAGTGAGACTCATCACGTTACTATGGATATCCTTCATATGTTCTTCTCTGTTTCGTTGAAGTTGTATATTAATTTAGTGGGAAGTTATTTGGGCTTGCTGTCCCTGAGTGTATGTTCTTCTGTCACCTGTCAGAGGAGAACATTGTTGTATGTAGGTGTGATGGTAATGTAAACAGTGTAGGGGAAAAAAAGTATTTTTTGATTGTGATGCTGCTGTGTTTTGAATTGGGCATAAGGAGTCATCGTACTCATATTTTCTGGGTTCATGGTTGCCTTTCTCTCCGTGAATTATTTTTTCTGCCTGGTTTCATGATTATGCTTTTTTGTTTTGTTTTACTGTCTCCTTACCTTGTTTGTGTTTGTTTTTCCTTTTTTCTCTTCATTGTTACCCATTTCCTAGAGACAAAATGAGAGGCTTAGCATGCTATCAGAAAGACCAAGAGAAGATACAGTGTTGGAGGAAACCCCGGTTAGTACATATACTAACTAACACTTTTTGAACTTCTAGTGTGTTACTGGTTTTGGACCAATTATTACATGGATCCTTTAATTTGTCAGATAAATCAGTTGCCATTTCTTTGAAACTCTTACTAATCATTTTGCATCAAAACATCTCTCGTTGTACGGTGTTTATTGCTCTATTTTATCTCCAGAGCAACTTTCTTAATCAGCTTATGAAGCAGCAAGTTTTTTGGGATGGTGGTGGAGGTTGCTGTTGTGTGTCTTCGTTTGTCAGTGACTATCTTGTGTAAACCCTAGCTGTACGTAACTCCTTTCTGTCACGTTTCTAAGAAATGTTTATCTCGTGTTGGATTATCAAACGTCAGGGATACCCGAGAGAAAAATAACAAGTCCCTATGGATAGCGTCTGTGTCTCTAAGTGCGCTAAATTGTCTTCTGTGGCTTGAAGCTTGCATTTTCTTTGTAGGTCCAGCAGTTCTTGCCTTCTCTTCCAACACAAGTACCCCATGACATCAAGTTTCAGGTTGGCGATCTGGTTTGGTCCAAGGTGGGAACGTACCCGTGGTGGCCTTGCATGGTTTCATGTGATCCACAGCTTGATGTTCATACCAAAATTAATACAAGAGGTAAGGGAGGACGATCTTTGCCAGAATACATCAAGTTTCTGTAGTTGTTCCTTTATTAAAAATATCTTTGAACTCCCTTTGCAGGATGAACTCTGCTTGTGCGTATGCTAAACAGCGCTGTTCCTGAAATGTATAAAACTAGTACTTATTAAATTACATCTACAGATGAGCCTGTGAAAACTGGGCTTGTGCACAGATGCTCCCCCTTTTCTCAAGTCAGTGTATTTCTGAGAAGATCATGATAAGGCATACTTATCTTCCCATCTTAAACTGTTCTAAATCTAGGCCCGTCTTATTTCCGAACTTTAGCTAGGTACTTCCACCTGCAGGAATTGAGTGATGTGGAGGAGGAAAGCGTCAGCTAAACCAGCAAAGGGATGTGGATAAAACTGCTGACTAGAATTTTTCGTTTTCAGGTGCCCGTGAATACCACGTTCAGTTTTTTAGCAACCAGCCAGAGAGGGCGTGGGTGCACGAGAAGAGGGTTCGAGAGTACAAAGGACACAAACAGTATGAGCAATTATTGGCTGAGGCTGCTAAGCAAGCCAGCAACCACTCTGAGAAACAGAAGGTATGACGAACGCTAATTGTGTAGAGGGTTATCTACAGTGCCTGTGTAAGTGAAACTCTGGTGGGGCAGTTCCGAAACGCTGTGGTACTTTACCCTGTAAAGGGTTGTCTGAATTTCGCTGGAAGAAGTGTTTTTCGCAAAGATACCGAAAATGTTTCCGTACTCTTACGACTTACGTGTGAAAAGGCTGATAGCTGAACCTACTTTGTCGGTTCCTTGTGACCGTAGTCATCCTGGGCATTGGAGATAATTTGACATCTGTATTAGAGTATTAAATAAAAACAGTGCCTGCGTGTTTACTGTTAACCCGTTCTTTGGAAAATACAGTTTTTAAAAGACACTCTTCCAGCCCCTGAGACTAGTGGATATGTTCTTTTCCATTGTTTTATTGGAAAGGAAGTGTTAGCTACAGAAATTACTTACTGTGTAGATGGGCTACGTCAGTCAATATCTATGCTAATCAAAATATTGATGTGGAAGGAAAGGATTGTTTATAGAAAAATAAGGAGGATTTAAAAAGTAGATCAATTAGGATTAATTCTGTGTCTCATAACAGAATGACGGGCTTGAACGCTGCCTGTTCTTGTCCTTAGTGAAGCTGTAACTCAGGGCAGACACTTTTAATTGTGATGGTCATAAGGATCCAGCTCGAGTGTCTGCTTGTACTCTGAGCAGGGGATTCACTGTCCACCTTTCAAAAAATACCCTGTAAATGAAGAGCGAACTTAAATATGCTGCCTGAGAGATTTAAAGAACCCCAGGATTGCACTTTAAGCGCTATACCTGGCAAAATCTTCAGTGTAATTAGCTGCTTGTCTTTGTTCCTTAAGATTCGCAAACCAAGGCCGCAAAGAGAGCGTGCTCAGTGGGATATTGGTATTGCCCATGCTGAGAAAGCATTGAAAATGACTCGGGAAGAAAGGATAGAACAATACACCTTCATTTATATAGACAAAGAGCCAGAGGAGGTTTTGTCAAAAGCCAAAAAGACTGCTGCTTCTAAATCGGAGACCAAGAAAAACCGACGACCGAAGCCAGCCTTGAACACCCAGCCAGAACATGCCAACGTGGTAGCAGCATCGCCTTCAAACGCTGAGGTGCGAAGACAAAGCCAACGGAGGCAGTCAAGTGTGGAAGAGGAGGAGCCACCTCCTGTGAAAATCGCATGGAAAACAGCTGCAGCTAGAAAATCCTTACCAGCTTCAATAACCATGCACAACTTGGATCTTCAAAAGTGTAACATGTCTCCAGTTGTTAAAATTGAACAGGTTTTTGCCCTTCAGAATGCTGCTGGGGATGGAAAACTCATCGATCAGTTTGTTTATTCCACTAAGGTATGTACTTTGTGTAGTGACTCCTCTTTTGTTCATAAATTATCCCCAGTCTGTCTTACTGGGGAGCTTAAACTTGTGTCCACCAAGCTTTCACGATACACGTGCCTTTCATTGGAGAGAGAAAATCTAACAAAAGACAGATGTGACAATGGAATCTTTTAGTGCACTGACCCCTTAATTTCAGCGCATCCCAAAGTCTCTGGCAGTAACCATTCTGACTGGTGGCAGAGGAGCTCTCTACAGATGGTCGCGTTTTTGCTCACAACACATTCAAAATATTAAAACTGTTTAATTCCAGTTTCCTAGTTGAAATAATCCAGAAATTCTCTGTAAATCTTAAAATCAATGTATTTGTGGGAAACAGATGACAAAACTGTTAATAATGTATTAAAAAGTAATAACTACATTTTGTATACCAGACTTTTAAAATGAGTTCTGCCTCCTAGCTTCCTTCAGGTGCACAGCAGCTTCTCACAGTCAGTGTAAGGAAAAGTTTAGGACTATTTCTCTGCCTCCTCCTTCTGCCTCTCTACGTGGAGGGTATTTATTTCATCCTAAGCATTAGAGATAAGGTAATGTTTAGAAAAGTCACTGGAAATTTTTTTTGCCTTGTGTGTAAGGGGAGATTGAGAGGGATGGAAAGTTCTGCAAGGAAGCAGCTCAGTTGTAGATGTCATCACGTGTATGTGTCGCACTGAAGAGCAGTGAATGTTTCTGTTGTGAGACTTAGGAGTAGATCAGTCTGCCTGTTAGCAACAACACATGCATAAATAGGTTAAGAGAATCTTTTCTTCTTTTTGTTTTTAAGGGAGTTGGTAACAAAACAGAAATAAGCGTCAAAGGACAAGAGAAACTTAATTCTTCATCAAATCAGAGAAATGAAAAAGCAGCAGTGCAAAATGCGTCCTCTCCTGAAACAACTTCTGGGTCAACAGGTAGGCAAAACTGCAGAATCCTTGTCTGAACTTTAGCAATCTAGCATTTAAATTATCAAACGTGACATCTTCCCATTAGTTAAAAAAGATTATTAACGTCTTTCTGTTTACATGATAGTTGTAACAAGCATGGCTAATATAACACATGATGAGCCCAGATGCTTGAGAAACACAGGATGTCTTTGTGATGGGATTAGCTGGTTTGGCCTCTGAACTTTTAGCGGCTGCAACTTGCAGTATCTAAGTCAACCTATTAGAAGGACGGGTGCCTTGTGGAGAGCAGATGGCAAGTTGTTTTAGAAGACAACATAGTGGAAGTGTGTTAGCAGAGGATTGTAATGCCTTTTGGCACCAAATGTAAAATACAACAGCTGAGATCAAAGGAAGAGAATGTGGAAGTGGCACAGTTCAGTAAGGAATGGCTCTGAATCAGGATGGGTGCTTTCCTAGACTTTGTTGTTGAGTTCCTGCATGACCTTTGTAAAGGATAGTGATTTTTTTTTAAACTGCTTCAACTAACTCCATCAGCAAAATGAGATAATGCTTGCCTTCTGAAGGCATTTTAGGGGCCCCACCGTAAAGCACTAAGTTTTGAAGTATTATGCCTGAGGCAGAAGAACCACTGAAGCAAATAATGGAGCTTGAGACTGAAAAGGGAAAGCCTGGAACAAGCTATTTGAAGTTTAATTTGTAGTACGGTAGTAGAGAAGAATTGAGAAAGATAAACCGGGTGAGTGCTTTCTAGACTTGGAACAGAAAAGCAACATTTTTTTTCCTGTTTTGATTTTTGAGAAATTGCTAATGGGAATTCTTCCAAAGGGATTGAGCTTTTCCCTGCCAGCAGAAATGTGTCTGCAGTACGTCCTCTTATCATCCTCAAGAGGAGACAGATACCCTTTGGTGAAGGGATGGAGGTTCCTGAAAAGAGACGGGTTTGAGTCATGCTGCACCAAGAGCTTTTCAAGTTCCTCCAGTCCCTATAGTGACTTCTGTTTTTTCAACCACAGATTTTGTACAGGCCATGTAAAATCCATTAACTACTGCATGTTTGTTACTGTGCTCGTAATCGTATCCTTGGTATAGTCTCAAACATACTTAGTTTTACATCAGGTATGTAAAAGTAAATTTTAGGTTGCAGCAGAACACCTTGGTTTTCTATCACAGTAGGATGTACAAATGCTCATGGTATGGAAGCAAAAAAAAGGTGGAAGACTTATTACAGTACGCATGCTAAAACCCCCTCTTCTTGAGAAAAAAATCTCGTAATTATTGCCACCTGTCACTTCTGCTTTAACTGTCCGTCTGTTTGGTTATTTCTCCCTTTCCAAACGTAAAATAAATGAGATTCCAAGTCAGAAGCCTCAGTGGTCAACATACGTGGGATCACTGTCCTCTGCAAACATGCTCCAGTTTCTGTACTTGTATAGTTTTTAGGTAGGCTCGTTTTTATATACATTGTTTTATGGACTGTATTTGGGGACTTTACAATACAGGCTGAGTACCCTGGATATGCTGGTGCGAGTGGGGCTTCCTCTGGTGGTGTCGACAGTGGTTCTGCTTTCCATTTTTAGTTGCTGTAGCTACTTCAGTTTTTCCAAACAGTTGCTACTTTAATTGCCTTGCAGCAGGAGAGGTGATGGCGGTTTTGTTTCTCTCACCTGGGAACTAAAGGCTTCACCTTCACAATGGCTCTTCAGACGTAGGGGGGTGAGAATTCTGAGCCTCTCTTTTTTCATTTTCTTAGGTTTTTTGGATACGTAAAACTCCACCTGATAACACCCTATAGAGTGCATGAGCTTTACTTCAGTATACACTCCAAACAGTCACTTTCAAAGCCATTTCCAAAGTCCAGACAGTTATTGGTCCCCTCTCATGGAACATAACTGCGAAGTCCTTTTTTCAAATTTAAGGTCACCGGAACTTCAGAATACCTTTACGGTAAAGTATTTTACAGAATGACTCTGGGAGTCCTTATTAATAACCTGCAGTTAGATATACAGAATTCCATAGTGCCGGGAAAATAATTCTGTAACTTGAAATCTGATAATAAGAGAACAACCATGAGAATTCATAGTGCCTCCGGTCTCCACATGCAGCTGAAGCAGGATTAACCTGACCTGACCTGGCCAGTAGCGAGGTAGATTGCTGGTCTGAAATCTGTCCTGAAACTCTGGATCCAAATATGCACGAAGACGGGATAGGAGCATTGTGGAGGTGATGCACTGGATCCTTGGCGAGCGGGAAGAGGAAAAAGTGCCCGTTGCATTGATCAGTATTGCTCTCAGCCAATATTAGATGCGCTGATTCTGGAGTTTCTCCTCTGATACAGGGCTTGCATCTTGTTTCCCTTACTACAGTGGGGCAGCACAGGGAGAAAATACGTTATTGATTAAATGAACTGTTTGGTCACACTTGCTCGAATTTACTTTAAGCTGCTTCAGAGAATTTCGGCTGAGCACAAAGGTGACGAAAGGTGGCCCCTAGCTTTAGTGTGGAGATCCACGATAGTCGTGTGCGCCTCTCAAAGGATGCGGCTCATTGGAGCCAAAAGTTACACACGTGCTAACCTGAAGGACGTTGAGCTGAGTTATTAACTTCTGAATTATTAATAACTCGTTGCTATTATTCATTAGTTAATGTGCTGTAAAACTTTTTTTCCCTTGAAGAAAAACAATTTTTTTTTTCCCTTAGAAACTGTAAAATTCCCCTCGGTTACTGTAAAACGACAACTTTTTCAGCTGGAAAGTTTAGTTACTGAGCCACGCAAGCTTGATAAAAATGCTCATCTGATTAATCAAGGTGAATCTTCATTTTATTTCTACAGTCCTTTTGAAAGGCTTTCTTTTAGTGTCTGATGAAAGCCTGCCTATCTCTCTAGATATTTTATCTCCTAACAAAAAGGTGCAGGTTTCCAACGTCTAACAGTATATCCATCTGTAAGCGAATTATCTATCGGAAAGGGAATTCCTGGTCCCAAGAGTTTGTATTTTTACTTGGAAGAATACAAAGCATTTTACATTCATGTTTTCTGTAGGTGAAACACCCAAAACTGAAAAACAAGGATAATGCTTCACAACAGATAATTGTAAATCTTCAAAATTTCAGGTTTCTGTCAGTACAGCTCTAAGTGTGTACTCTGTTTAAAAAGTTGCACGTGGCATTAAGTGTTGTGCCCGTGTTTCTCCGTGTGCCCTTTTTGGAGGTAACCGCAGCGTAGAAAGGTCTGATTTTGCCAACCTTTGTTGTCAAAAACCCAGTAGCTCCTACTTCATCTCTTGAAATGTCGTAATAACCTTCATTAATCTGAGTTCGTTTTCCATGGTAATGTTTTCAAAAACTTGTTTTTTCACTTCCATTAATTACAGTAACACCTCATGATCACTGCTTCTGTTTGTGCTGAGTTTTTCTTCACCTCTCGAAATCTTTAGTTGAGCTTTCAGATTTTGTATTGATGGCACGTGTTATAGCGTGGTTCTTGCTGTAAGTTTTTTGTGCTGGCCAGTTCTGAGAGAAGGCAATCTCCCCGCAGAGCAGGGGCACGGAACTGGTGTTTTGGGCGAAAACTCGGAAGCTGCGTTTTGCGTCTTAAATTTCTAGCTTGTTTTAGTTCAAGAAGTTGATTGTGGATACCTTCCCATAAACACCAGAGATGGACTATTTGGTTAAAAATGAACCAAAGTGAAGACTGTGCTCGAGAGGTGTGTTACGAAAAATCTGTTTGCCCTAAACTGGATCCCAGCTTTTTGTTTTGCTCTGTTACCAGTGTCTTTTTCTGAAGCTGATCTCTCTGTCTATGGAATCAGAACGTGTTATCTGCAACCACAGCACCAGTTGGCAAATAGCTTGGAACTGAATTTAAAAAATAAAACATTCAAAAGAGGAAAAAGTCTTGGTTTCGTTACTTTATCTGTTGATTTGGTGTTGAACATCTTGCTGTACCTCAGAAATACGAGGAATCGTATAATGGAAACCTTTTTTCCTTCTTCAGGTTCTATAGAAAAGAAGCAACAGAGAAGATCGATTCGAACCCGCTCAGAGTCTGAGAAATCCACTGAAGTTGTGCCAAAGAAGAAGATCAAAAAGGAGCAGGTTGGCTTCCTCCATGTAGAGAGTTAAAATATATTGTATTCATAAATGTTGTGGCTTATATTGGTGCCTTTTTATTTTTCTCCATTTTTCCCCATCGGGTTTCGTTTTGGACTATCCTTCATGAAATCCCCTTGTCAATACCATTGCTGTGACTCTGCTACTGGCATCTTCACAGTATCAGTCAGGCTATGGAAAATGGGAACTCAATGATGCAAGACTCCTAATGAACCTGCCATGTTTCCTTTGAGATTTCTGTTATGAGCAAAATGATCTTGTTTCAGTAATTTCTATTTGATGGAATTGCCACCAGGTTCCTTCCTTTTGCTCTTGATTTAGCTGCTGGTTTGTATCGAGGTTTTGTTTTTCAAATGAAGTTAGACTGATTAATCTGACCACTTTTGAAAATGGACTTTAAGAATGATTTAACTTAAAGGTGAATAGTCAGACTTTTATGTCGGCAGACATCAGCAAAACAGATCTTCTGGGATATACGTTTTTTTTTTTTTTTTTTTTCCTTAAGTAGATCTAACATGTACAGGGCATTCCTTTAATCTGGATGTCAGACAGACAAATGTTGTTGCTTTAAAAAAAATTATAAAAAATTCTGCCTGGAAATGAGTAGGAAAGCTCAGTGGATGGACATTAATATTAAAAACTGAACACACGTTTTTAACAAGTTTGTCAAAGTTGTTGGTTCTTTTCCTTCCATGGTTGATCCTTCCTCTTCAAGGGCCTCTCTGCTTGAAACCTGAGAATTTTATATAAAAATGTTTCATAGGATAGCTTTTACCAGTGAGAATTCTTTAAAAGGGACAGTCAGGCTAAAGATTTATATGGGAAGGGGAAAAATTGCTTTTATCTTTTATTTTAATTTATTCTTTGCCCTTTACGCTTTGTTTTGCACTTCATTCACTTCAGAGACTGAAAGTGGACCCAGTTGCTTTTATTTTTCATGTTTTTCTTTTGGTGCCATAGCATTTACATCTGTGTTCAGCAGAAGAGTGCTCTAACTCCGGAATGTTTCTCGCTGAAACTTTAAAGCAACTTAAATGTTGGGCGTAAGATACCTGACGTAGTCCCTTAAGCCTCCCGTCATGAGGTGTTGCAGCCTCCCTCTTTTCAAATGAGTTGTTTTATGTTTGTAAATGTTTCTTAATTTAACAAAGGTATAAGAACCAACAATATGAACTTCATGGATCCCAGTTAGCTTTGCTTGCTTATATTATCTAGCTAACTAAGACTATGAACATTAAAGTGCTTTTCTCAGGAAAAGTATATGACTAAAAATTAAACACAGATGCACTGTAATGCGCATAACCTTGAATGTATTAAGTTATATATAAAAAAAAAAAAATCTTACTAACTTCTTACAATTATGCAACAATATTTGTTACCCAAAGTCAAGTTTTCTTGCAACTGATTCCCCAATTAGTCTGCAACAACTTGGTATAAAATTATAACTGGAACGAGTACAATTAATGGGAAAAACAAAATGTTAATGCTACTGTTACAGTGACTAGTGGAGAAATAAAAGTGATTGTTTAGATTTTATATTTGTATTACAAAATGTATCCTATACAAATCCTTCTATTGTATGTTTTTACCTATTGTACAACAAAATAAAATATTTTTTAAAAAAATTATAGAATAATCCTTAAATATTTACTAAATGTGTTTCTACATGCCTATGTAACCGCATTGTAAAGAAATAACTTGTAATTCTTAACCTTAAAAACAGGATTTTAGGCAACAGCTTCCTTCTATAATTATTACGCAGTCGCCAAATTCTCACGTGTTACACGTCCATTGGCAGAACAGTTTCTAAACTTACCCTTCCGATATAGGATCGAGACCTTGAACCGCTTTTGCAAGATTGTAAACTTGTCTGCTTAAGTGTACGCTGCCATTGAGTTTCCAGCTGTATAGAGCTCTGCAACGCTGCGGGCGACGTCCCTCTCGCCATCGCCGGGCGCCTTGCAGCACTCTATACAGAGACAGCCCATTCCCAGGAGCTCAGGAGTGCCCGCTTGGTGGAAGCGCCTTGAGCGGCAGTGCATTAAGTGTCTCACTAACCCGAGCGTCATACCTGTTAAGGGGAGCTTCTGCTTACACAGGTGTGGGGTTTTACAAAAGCAGCAGGGTTGGCTGCCAAAACGAACCCCGCTCCTGCCCGCTGGACACGGATAAAGCTTTCCTGTCATCTTCATGCCCAAAGGGAGTGATTGGAAAGGACCTTGCTAGTGAACGTATGGCTGCCTTGTCTCCTGGTGCTCAGCGTAGGCAGCTAGGATTAAATCCAACGGGACAAGAAGGCTCACACTAAGAAGGGGATGACAGACTACATCTGAGTTCAGAGATGCTAATCGCTTAAACTTAAATGTTTTCTTTTTAATACTAGGGAGAAAAATTCCTCTGGTTTTAACTGTGGATTTTCCTATTCAAACAGGTTGAAATGGTTCCACTGACAGCAGTGAAGACAGGATTGCAGAAAGGTGAGTTGCACACGAAAATAAACTTTATTAAAAGTTCCGGGCTCATCACACTTCGGCAACGGTTTTCGTTCTGTGTAAACCGCAGAGGTCTTAACGCTTTCTGGTGATGAACATGATAGATGCTGGTCTTAATTTCTCTTGTGAGGGTTTTCTGGGGGGGTTTCTTGTTGTTTGCTTGCTTTTGCATTGCTGGTTGGAAAGAGAGTGTTTGTTAACGTGCTGTAAGCACGTAAGTCCTTCTTCTGGACATTCCCTAATTGAAAAAAGAAAGTCTTTGCTTAGCCATATGTTACGGACGGATGACGAAGAGGTAATCTCCTAAGGGTTTATCCTCTGTTATAGACAATTCGGTAGCTTCCTCCACCACGTCAGCATGTTCTGAAGTTTGTCAGAAGGCCTTCCTAAGGTGGTTTTCAGTTAATTAGCTTTTCGGGAAGAACTGAACGAGGATGAAAGTTGCAAACTGAAAATCAAGGCTAGAAATAAAGTGCGGTTTCAGGCTGTCTCTCATCTTTCTTTTTCCTTTATTAATTTTAAGCAAAAAGTTGAGAACATATATTAAAACTAATTTTAGTATGTTGTGTTAAGGTGCCAGCGAGATTTCAGATTCTTGTAAACCTTTAAAGAAAAGGAGTCGTGCCTCAACTGATGTAGAACTGACTAGCTCAGCTTACAGAGATACATCTGACTCTGATTCAAGAGGACTTAACGATTTACAGGTAAAGGCATATTGTTTCTCCCAGGGACCTGTTCGTTTAATCTGTCAGTATAATAGGCTTTTCAGTTGCATATTGCTAAATCTGTGAACACCATTTTCTACAAATTTCATGTCTTTTATTGTCTAAAAAATAAAGCCCAGTCTTTTTCTGTCTAATCCCCTCCATTGTATTGATACAAAAACAGATAGAGTCTTTCTTTACGGATTTTCCTACTTTGTCAGGCAAAACGTTGGTTTAGATCACTGACTCGGTTTGCTTTTGGAAGGTTGTTGGATTCTTTGGGAACTGGGAGATGCCGCCGTATTTTGGTGTAAAATTGAGAGGTGTCTGGAAAAAGTAAAATAGATATCTTTATGGTTTTTTGCTTGTACAGGTAAAAGATATGTCAAGAAGGCAGCATTCGTTGCGTCATTGTAACGAAGTTGAGCAGCTTTCAAGGACCTTCCTATCTCTTGATGTATTGAATGATCTTTTAGTCAGGGGTGACTTCACGATTTTTTTCCGAATGTGGTTGTCCTATGAAAGTGTCTTGTTTGAGTGCCTTGGATTTCTCCTCTTTGTAGGGTAGTTTTGGAAAACGTTCAGACAGCCCATCAGCTACGGCCGATGCTGACGCTTCTGATGTGCAGTCGGTAGACTCTAGCTTATCCAGGAGAGGAACTGGAACAAATAAAAAAGACACTGTTTGTCAGGTAAATGATTGTACTGCAAAGAAGCGAATACTAAAGATGTATTATCTGTTTCTGTTAGTTTGAGCTGACGGACTTTTCAAATTGCACTGCTTTGTTTTAACCATGTCTCATAATTCGACATCTCAGATAAAATATCAAGGCTTTTAGGAGTTTTTATGCTCTGGAAAGGATTCATAAGCCCTCCTGCATGCTAGAAAGCTCAAAAGCTAGAAAGTGGTGTCTAATCCATACCTGCAAGCAAAAGTAGAAAAGGTAGATGCCATTTTCTGCTCCATTCGAAGACTTCAGATGGCCTTTCAGGATAGGGCAGAGGGAGAATTTTCCAGTATTTTGGAGAGAAAATCCTGGAATCTTCCGGCCGGTTTCCTGGTCGATAGTAAGGGAACAAGCTGCTCTCGCTCTTCGGGTGCATGAGAAAACGAGGAGTCCAGATGGATCCGGTAGTGCCTCTCCTGTCTCTGTCCAGGCTCGTGCTGTTATGAGAGCAAGATGCAGAAAGTGCTGGGGTTGTCTTCAGCCCAGAGACTTACCAGGTCTGCAGTGGGATGTAGGCCAGTCCTCCTGCCTTATCTTCGCTCTGCAGAGATGTCAGCTTATTCTTTGTTAACATCTGGTAATCATTTGCATTTAAGTATGTCAGGTACCCTTTGTTTTCTGACAGCTGTCTGTTTGTTTAAGATCTGCGAGAGCTCAGGAGAGTCTCTGGTGTCCTGCGAGGGCGAGTGTTGCAGCGTGTTTCATATGGAGTGTCTCGGCCTGAAGTCAATGCCCGAGGAGAAGTTCATCTGCACCGAGTGTAAAAACGGTGAGCGTGTTCCTCGTTTGATAAATGAGGAGGGATTTGCCGCTTTGCTGAGGAGGAGCTGTGTTCTGGTCAGAACAAACCGAGACGGGAAGTTTCCAGGTTTTGGGAGTGCGTTTGGGTTATTTTATTACTTTTTTAACCTCTGAGGCCAGATTCTCATTTTCTACTTAACAGGTACCTGGCAAGAAAAAAAAGTAATAAACTGTTTAGAGTTTTCCTCAGAGTAAAGGATGTTTATGTTAACAGCAATTATATAGTTGTTGTGGGTTATAGTAACCAACTTAACCTGTTTGAAAGGAAGGAGCCTGTGTTGCTCAAACCAGCGTAACTCTGTTCACTTCAGAAATTCTTTTAACAACCTCTGTATCTCAAAGAATTGGCCATTACCGTTGGGCTTCCTTATTCCTTCTTTTACAAGGAGAACATACGTGCTTTTCGTGCAAACTTCCTGGCAAAGATGTGAAGCGCTGTTCCGTCAACACGTGCGGTAAATTTTATCACGAGGCCTGCGTTCGCAAGTTTGCCACTGCCCTGTTCGAGTCGCGAGGATTTCGTTGCCCGCAGCATTGCTGTACTGCCTGCTCGATGGATAAGGATATTCATAAAGCAAGCAAAGGTGAGGATAGAGCTGCCTTTGAACAGCAGGAGGAAACTCAAATGCATCATCAGAATAACAAGGAATATAACTCTGCCCTCTGTAATGCAGCGTGCAGCAAGGCACAAGGGTTTCCTTCTTAATGAGGTCATGAATTTAAATCTGTCATGGGTGGGAAAACAGCTAGCAGCCTGAGACCGCTGTCTAGGTATACCTGGATCCACGACGCCTGAGTCATCTTTTGTTGCTGGGTTTAATGGGAGCCAAGGGTTAGTAGGGCAAGGCCACGAATGTTTTTTTTTTTAAAAGACAGTTGGTAGAGGTCTTCAGAACAATTGTTTTTCAAGAAACAAAGAGTCCTTTTAGAAATTAATCAAAATATTTAAACAAAACGAGTAGACTCTAGAATGATTAAAACCATGTATTTTTTTCTTAACGGAGTTTTGAAGTGCAAGTTAAGAGTTAACTTTTGTGAAACTTTTTTTTGTAAAGATGTAAATCTTTCTTTTCAGTCTAGTCCTCTGATTGGAATAAAAATCAGCCTTGCATCTGTCTGTGGTGTCTTCTACCATATCCTGACTCCAGGGTGACATGGTGCATTTTTCTGCATTTATATTAAACAGGTCGCATGGTGAGATGTTTCAGATGTCCCATTGCCTATCACTCAGGAGATGGCTGTATTGCTGCAGGAAGCTTGTTTGTGTCATCCCACATTCTCATCTGTAGTAACCATTCCAAAAGGAATCACTCCTCATCAGCTGTAAATGTAGGCTTTTGTTTCGTTTGTGCAAGAGGTGAGCACACTTGTTTTTTCCCCTGTTTTATAGTTCTTCTGTGGTCACTTGTGCAGTTTAGTGATAAAAATAATGTATTTCATAAAGAAAAATCTCCCTTAGGGCTCTCTGGGATTTAAATGCTGCCTGTGATTTTTTTTTTTTTTTTTTTTTTTGGTCAACAGTTCTCATGAGACTTCCACTTGCTATTTTGGTCCGTAATATTTATATTCAGAAACAGCGATAGGTACTCAGAAGGCCTACTTGTGTTGCCAGTAGGAAAAAGTGGATGCCGAGCCCCCAATTCCAGCCATTGCAAGCTGAGAATGGATGCTGTGTTATTATTCACTGTCTGTTAAGCAGAAGGGGATTCTTTCACCACTCACAAATTAAAACTGTTTAAATTTTTAAGGCTAAAAGGTAGGATTTACTCATGAACTAGAAAAAAATCATTTTAATTTATAACTACCATCACATTTGAGAACTTTGAAAGGAAAACATTTACAGTACCGTAGAAACAAGTTTCATGCCGGGATTTTCCATATGCCAAAGTTCTCTCCTTTTTTTTTTTTTTTTTTTTTTTCTCTCCCCTCCCCCCCCCCCCCGCCCCTTGTTGCTTTTATGGCTCTTAAGTCACTAGTGTTCTGCCAGATAGCAGGTTGAAAAGTTCTGGTTCATCAGTTGCTTTAGTCGCACAATGCAAAAATACCATTATTCTCTCAGATGAATCGAAGTGACCCAGTTAGGTGTTTGAATAATAATATGTATCTTATACAGTATATAGTTTATGTTGGATGTATTCTTTTCAGCAGCTTTGAAAGTCAATAATAAGGAAGTGAAAATGAGATGAACCCTGAAGTTACTTGTTTTCACTTGTGTTCATTCAGTTGGAGGCTTAGTATGGGAAAGATTGCCTTGAATTTGGAAGAGCAGAGTAGTAATTAAAGACCTTTGAATAGGAAGGGAAAGATGGTACCAGAATAATTTCCTTTCTACCTCTCTCCTTTCTTCCCCTTTCCTCATTTCCAAGTAATTTAGGAGCCATCACAAAGAATCAAGTTTAAAATAAAATTTAAAAAAAAAATCCAGAAGCTCAGAGAGAAACAGTTTTAGAATGAGCCTTGGAGAAGCTCCTCCAAATGTGTAAAAAGATGTTTACAACACGGGTCAGTGGTTCTCCTTTTGTGGGCTTATTTAAACATTTTGGGGCCACCCCAAACCAGGATAGGCGTGGTGTGAATCACAGCAGCACTGCATAAATATACACATGCAAATTTGACATTATATGTGTCTTTACGCTCTTTTATTTTAGGTTTTTAGGTAGCCTTATGTATGTTTTATGTAAAATTCTGGTTGATAGTATTCTTACGTGTACAAATGCACAGTCCGAACAACAAACACAAACCAGCTGCTGTGTCTTTGAACCAGAGCTAGCTGAAAGCGTGTGACGTGGCACTCTGTTAGCAGGTAGATGCTTTGGGGCGTTCTGCATCAGATGCTAACTCTGAGAAAAACAAACGCCTATCCTTCAACGTTATTAATTTAACCAATAGTAACACCCGAAAGTCCAACGTAAATACGTGGAAAGAAGTTGTTTGTTTTCTAGAGCTAGAGTAGAATCATGAAAAACAATTTTTGTGGTAGGTAGAGCAGTTCTATAATATTTTCAGCACTTTGGTTTTATGTTTTTTATCTCAGTTGTCCGGAGTCAGTCTGGTACCAGGATCAGAGATAGGTTTATGACAGAAGAGTTTCTGTGGATCTTCCCTGGTTTGAATGTCAGATTAGAAATGTCTCTTGGCAAGGTCCAACGGTGGCTTTAGTCTGCCCCTGTAAGTATGAATGTGAAGAATTCTGTATGGTAGGATGATGTCTCGTCCTGCTGCTCTGCTCCTGCATGAGGTAGGTCATAGGATCTTAGCCCTTAGAGAACCGTGCTGGTGCGAATGTCACTGATCTCAATTGTGAAAGCTGTCTTTGTACTAAGATGTGAATGGAAAGCAGTGGCAGGCTTCTGCCGCTGGATTTATCCTAAATATTTTGTTTTCTACCAATTTCAAAACACTATTAAGCTGTAGGGCCAAAATCCATTGCATGATACAAACCAGCTAAATCAGTTTCTCTGAAGTTGTACTTTATTAAGCCTGTGGCTAGCAACTACGGATGCTTGAATCTGACTTAAGATCCAAATATTATAGAAGAACCTACTCTAGAAGGTAAATCTGCAATAGTTTATTACAGGTGCATGTGAAGGTGAATCTCCTTGGGAATTTTTTCTCCAAGTTTGGGCTACTGAGTCTGTGACACAAAGGTGTAAAACAGAGGCCTCCCACTTCTCTTGGGTAGAACCTATTTAAAAGCTTTATGACAAGGAAGACCTGCTATTTGGCATCCATCTTATGTATAGGGCACAGAAATCAGAATTTAGGAGTAGAATTCCAAAACCGAATTACAGTAAGGGAGTCTTATGCTTGCTGAAGATGCAGACCTGCATTTATTTCTAAAAGAGTAAATGAAGTGCAGCAGAAAATTTTCATGCTTTTTGGGTTTGTTTGTTTGGTTTTTTTTCCCCACACATTTGACATTGTTTTAGTAATTCTGTTTATACCTGAATATAATATATGTACATATATATAATATATAATCTTCATCAGAGATGACGCTACAGAAGTCTGTATTTTCTTCTGGCAATATAAGTAACCTCTGAACCCCAGCAGATGGAATTTCCCGTCCTGTATATTCACTGAGTCTTAGTTATGAGAACTGGAAAAGTTACAAACCGCTACCACTGACTGAATCCTCTGTATTTTACAGCAACTCTATGTACTTGTTCTTCTAGAAAATTTTTGTGGGGTTTGTTTCTACTAGGCGTAGCTGGAATCAGGAGCCAGTGTGCTTCACCGAAGAAAGATTGTGCGAGGTTTACATTTAGCAATCTCCCCCGGATGGGTTGAATTGAGTCCTGTCTAGTCATATGTGGTCAGCATGAGGGACATAAGGTGAGGACAGCATCTGTGGCAGGAGCGCTGAGAGTACCTGCTCAGAAAGAAACGGGGAACTGAATGCTTTAGAAATACTTGGGCATCTGTATGTGAGAACGGTTGCTTAATTAGTTTTAGTTGATATCAGAAGGAAAAACTTTGTGTTTAGATGCAAAGCATTACTGAAGTGAGAAAATGTAGATATGAGACAATCCATAAAACATGCAAACCTGCTTATCATGAGGTACTTGAAATACGGTATATTTTAAGACTTCTTATTCACCTTCCTGAAATATCCTTCATTAAGCACATTATAGTTCACATACCCGCATGTGTAGGTCGTACCTGTTTTATGAATCCTCCTGAGGACGTGCTTTCCAGGTAGGCTGACGCCGTTCTCCTCACAGCAGTTTTTTAGGCACCCCCGTTCAAAAGCTTCTGTACAGCCCTCAGCTCTGCGTGTGTCCCACAAGGGAAAGAATCGGTGGCTGTCTCGGTAGCTCATCTTTCCTGCTTCTTTGGGTCTCAGTTGCTCTGCTCTTCCCAAGAATTACTGGCCAAATGCTTCTGATCTGTAGCGATGGGGCTCTCGCCTGGGCTGCCTGGCTCTTTGGAGCAGTGAAGAAAAACTCTTCTTGGTGGAGAAAGACAGCGAAATGCAAGCGCATCATTTGAAAGAAATGCATGTAGGAGAACAGAGTGCTTGACTGCTCCAAAGTGTTTAATTTGGTAGCTGTGGGAGGGCAGGGTTGGTGGAGCTTTACTTAAAAACAAATGGCGTAGGGCAGCACTTTCATCCATTCTTTCCCCTCTGGTGCCTTGCAGAATCACTGACCCCTCTTGTTATTTTTTTCCTGACACAATTATAAAGGCAAAACACTTCCATAGATAAGATCTTAGAGACAGATTTGTAGTAAGTGGGATGGGGAGTTCCATACAACGTCTGCTTTTTCAGTTTGTAGCCCCAGCTAACAGCGTGACCTTGGATGCAGTGACTGTCATCCCCCAGCTCTTCAAAGGAGCTTGCTTTTTTCGTTTGGGAGGGAGGGTGGCTCACGCAGGCACAAAATTGGTTGCTTCTCTTGTGCTTTTCTATAAATGCGCAGATTAAGGGTAAAAGCACAACTGAAATTCCACTTAGAAGCAGCTTATTCATCGTAGGTTTTTCCAGCTACATTTTAATTTAGTCTCTCAAACACATAACCTCTTTCTTAGTGAAGAAACTTTCTGTCAGACTTTTCTTTTTCTTCATTTTATCTTTTTTTCATTCACACATAAATGCATTAGAGGTGTTCATTCAATTTATTTTATTTTTCTCCTTTACGGAATCATGGGTAGTTTCATTGCAACTCATCTCTTTCTGTTTGTTTCGTATAGGGTTGGTAGTGCAGGATCATTCAGACCCCCTGTTCAGTTCATATGCCTATAAGTCCCACTACCTACTGAATGAATCAAATCGTGCTGAGTTGATGAAATTACCTATGATTCCTCCTCCTTCGTCAGCTTCCAAAAAGAAATGTGAGAAAGGTAACCAAAATAGTTTCTTTCTCTTTAATTTACTTTGGCTTTTTCTGTTATTTCTCTCTCTTTAAATCAAACAAGAAATGTCTGCTTGTCCAGCACCACTTACTGCTTTTCAGTAAACTTCACTCATTGATTATTGTGAGCGTGTGTTCATGTTGTTGGCAATTTTTTTATTACAAAAGGGCTTAAAATAATTACTGTCACTAAATTCTCCTTGAAAGAGGTTAAATCACTTTGTATCTGGCCTAGGCTATTCCAGCTGCGGGGAAGCTATTTACACAGTAATGTGAAGAGGTGGCAACTAGAGCTTGATACTGTCGCAGTTCAGTACTTACGAGGATGATGTAAAATTGATTTTATATATGGAAGAAGACGGGGGGATGTTCTGTTTCAGATCTTCTAGGTAGCTTACGCAGAGCCTGAGAGGGGAGAGGGTTTTTCAGGTTGAACGCGGGTGGGTCCTGTTGCCATCCAGAGGATGTCCGAAGCGGGAAGGCAGCGAGGTTTTTGCCTGCGTATGTGTCCATTAGCCCTTGGGCCTTGTGTTCCACCTCCGCCAGCTTGGGACAGCCGGCGCTCCTTCCCCTCCTGGCTTTCTGAAGCAGCGCCGCGCGTAGGAGCGGCAGGAGACGCTTTCTGCCCCGCGCGGAAAACCCTGCAGCTCCGGGAGAGAGCGAGCGTTTTATTCTGGTGTGGGTGGTGCTGTAGCATCTCCCAATACCTCATGGGGAGATAACTGTTGTCTGTATAAAATACTCAGATGTAATATTTTATTCCCCACAGAAATTTGATTTCCCGAGAGTGTTCAGAAACGGTGCCCAATTAACCATTCTCAAGTTAGGTTATTTTGAACGTTGCTAGATTGATGGCTTTCAGTAGTTCCTGTAATTCCTGAAAACAAAAATTATTTTGAGCCCTCTGCTTAGCTTGAGCAATATCTTACTAATGCATCCTGAGAGCAAAGTGTTGGTTTTTTTTCTTGCTTAGCACTGAAAGTTTTGCATTTGATTTTGTTTGATTTTTTGCATCTCTTGGCATTTTACCATGTCGGATAATGTTTCAGTAATTTACGCTGGGTCTGTATTTCCTCTGAAATAACGTTTTTGCAAAAAACTATTTTAAAAGTTAAAATTTTCTTACGGGTTTGGGCAGCTCTGGAAAATCCATACGGTTGGATTTTGCCATTTTTAGCAGAGGAAATACAGTATTGGTCATGCAACTGATTTGTTTAAGGAATGCTTATTGTGACATGCAACAATCAATTAATGCAGTGACATTTTTGAAAGTCTATAGGTGGACAAGGTTTTCTGATAAATGTTTGAAAGTTCACACTTTTTTTGATATTGTGCTGGAAAATTGCTTTAAACACTCTCAAGTCTCTCCCAGATTTTCCATCTGGGACACAAAAACTTGTTATTTTTTAAAAAATTTATCTATCTATAAAAACGTGTATCTGTATTTTATATACGTACATATATAAAATATTACAATACGTGTAATGTATCGAGTCTTATTGTATGAGCTGCTCTGTCTGCTGAGGGTGGCTTAGAGATGTGCTGTGGCTCTCCACGTTTAATACATCTGCCAAAATATAAGCCAGCCAAAACAACTTTTGTCCAAATAAGTGTAAACTTCAGCAATTAACGTTAACCACCGCGCTAAGATTTCCTTTGTGCGCAAAAAGAACTTTTGGGATGGGGACAGCTTGCGTGGTGTCTCATTCTGCATTATGTACTGTGCTCGTACTGGTAAACTTCGTTTTGTGGAATAAACAGACTTACTACAATTCTTTTATAATGTCCTTGGTACAGAAAAGCATTGATCAACCTATAGGCTGCGGGGTGTTTTAATGCACACTAACTGATTGCTGAGGGATTCAGTCATAACAATGTTGATTGAAAAAACGTTTCTTAAAAATGTGGTTATTTGTCGTTGTTTTGGCCGTCGCCAAAGGCACCAACCAAAGTTTTGGCCATCGCCAAAGGCACCAACCAAAGTTTTGGCCGTCGCCAAAGGCATAAAGGCTAACGGCACTGCTTTCAGATGCAGTGCTTCATTTGGGAATGTTGCTTCTCCCGCCAACTTACCTCGTGTTTAAGAAATACTCAGCTACTTTTGTGTGTATCTTTGCAGTTAAGCATCACAACTTGCACATTAGGCGATTGCACTGCACGGTCTTTTTTAACCAACATTGTTAAGTTTGACTTGATCCCTTTCTTTTGCCATTTTTTCTGTGAGGCAAACGAGAACGTAGAATGGATGATTGAAAATGAATGTCAATTGCTGTGCACAGGGGGAAGCAAATCCTTACTTCTATAAACCAAGCAGGGTTTCTTTGTTTAAAGGTGGAAAACTGTTATGCTGTGAATCCTGCCCAGCTTCCTTTCACCCCGAGTGTCTCAACATAGAAATGCCTGAAGGATGCTGGAATTGCAATGACTGTAAAGCTGGCAAGAAGCTACGTTACAAGCAGATTGTTTGGGTCAAGCTTGGAAATTACAGGCAAGTTCGCTATTTTGGGGTTTTAATGCTTTGGATGTTTTTAATGTACTATAGAATTACAGGAAGATAACTCAAAGCAGCTCAGTCTTTGTAACAAGAACTAGAAATACAATAATTCATCTGCTTTGTGTCAGACATCGATGTCGCCCTTGAAATTAAATTCTCCTGCTTTTTCCAGGCAATGATGGATACTTGATTGCGCTTACATTTTGCTCTGTAGAGTGTAATAGCGATATGGAAAACCAGGGGCTGTCTTATGGAACCAAGGTGTCCCAGCTTGTGTTTGCTGTTAGTCACCTGCAGGAATACAAGCATTTGTAGGGGATCTTAGAAGTCCACTCTTGTGCTGTGTTTGTTCAAGGCTTTTCTGAAATCTGGCATAAGAACTTTTCTTCTCTTTTGCATGGTGCTTTCCCAAGTACTGCTAAAGGGAGCCTTGAATGCATAAGGAAGGAGTTCATTTCTTTAAGAAAGGAAAACTGGCTTTTATTTCCCAATCCAGTTAGGCAAACTCAGAAGCTAAGGCTTCAAGGAACTTATATTCTTTTTTTTTCTTTTTTTTTTTTTTCCTCCTACTTTTCAGGTGGTGGCCAGCAGAGATCTGCAATCCCAGGTCTGTGCCTCTCAACATACAGGGCCTCAAACATGATATCGGGGACTTCCCAGTATTTTTCTTTGGTTCACATGACTACTATTGGGTACACCAGGGCAGAGTTTTCCCTTATGTTGAAGGAGATAAAAGCTTTGCTGAGGGGCAAACTAGTATTAACAAGACCTTCAAGAAAGGTAAAATCAAACAAAGTTTATAGTGGTTTATGACAAAAATTCCACGTGTTTGTGTCTCCATCACCACTTAACCTGCATGGGAATATTATGTGACTAGTGTTCTGTGTTCACGTAAAATTGCAGACATTATGTAGATCCCTTGACTGCAGCTAAAAATATATTTCTTTGAGTGCCTACTCATTGTATATTGTTGTGGGCAAGTTCGATTCTTCCCCAAACTGGGAAACATTAAGATGGAGCTTGGGCTCTGCTGCATGGGATCATTGTTCAGTATCTCTGTACCTACTGAAAAGTACCTGATTATAGATTCATGATACACTGCAATAACTCATTTTTAGCTTGTGTTTTTGTTTATAGCGTTCTATTCCTAGCTTTTAAAAAAAAAAAATTAAAAAATTAAATACATACATGTATATATTTGGTTAACAGCAGCTGGTGCTAATTGCTTTCTCTTTTGAACTCCCTTGCACAGCACTTGAAGAAGCGGCAAAGCGCTTCCAGGAGCTGAAAGCACAAAGAGAAAGCAAAGAGGCGTTAGAAATTGAAAGGAATTCAAGGAAACCTCCACCTTATAAACACATTAAAGTGAGTTGGCTTCTTTTTTTTCCTGTTTTTACGCTGTGCATTGGTAAGCTATGTATTTAAACCAATATTTGCAACAATTCCAGCTTAAGGACATTCAGATAAATCATTTTGCTCTTCTTTTCAAGAGTTTTATTCTGTCTTCTAGTACCATAAAACGTTCTTTTAGCAGAGTATTTGTGCAAGAGAGTTAACGGCTGAAGAACAGTTTTACCTAAGGTAGAATTTTGCTGGTTGCAAGCTCATGTCGTGTGTCTTAGATACATGCTGGCTATTACAACTTACTAAACGTTGTTAACCCTGAACTCAGTAGGAATACCCACTGCTCATCCTACTGCGGACTGCAGAGTCTAACTCTTGCCAGCAATTTTGGACACGTAGGGCTTGGTGTTGTTTCTTTAACGGTTTTAGTTTTACCTGGAAGAAATAACACCAGTGATGTACTTCATGCACTTTGCGTGCTTTGAGTTACCGAACCAGTCGTTTTACTGGGAAGAGGCTCCTGCTGTACTGTCTGGAGTCAGGAATTTTCATGTTCTTCACGTTAATTGCTTACCACTGCCTTCTCTGAGCAGTGTATGTCCCCAGTTCAGTTGGCAGCTGAGTGGCAGCAGATGCCATCTGTAAAAGTGCATGCATGTGTCCGCTTCTGAATTGCGGGAAGTATACTTGTTGTGACACACTATCCTTCCAAAGGGTCTGGAAGAAAAATAATGGTGTAATCATTATTTTCTTGCCTTCTCGTGTCAGTTGATGATTGGCCTCCAATAAAGCTGTAGAGTTTGTGTTCTTTGTGCATTGTCATCTTCATATATTCTTTTTTTTTCCTTTGTTCCACAGTCCAACAAGGTAATAGGGAAGGTTCAGATTCAGGTAGCCGATCTGTCAGAAATCCCTCGCTGTAACTGCAAGCCATCGGACGAGAACCCCTGTGGGCTGGAGTCAGAGTGTCTGAACAGGATGCTGCAGTACGAATGCCATCCCCAGGTGTGCCCAGCGGGAGAGCGATGTCAGAACCAGTGTTTCACCAAAAGACTCTACCCTGATGCTGAAATAATAAAAACCGATCGACGTGGATGGGGTCTCAGGACAAAACGGAGCATTAAAAAGGTAGAATTGCAAAGGACAAAGGTTGTGATAGCCATCAGTGTGGTTTTGTGTGAAAACACTGCAACTCTGTGCACCTTAAGCGAATGCATACAAAAATTTCAGCACTCGCAAGCGTGTGCTTTGTGTTAAAAAGACACGAAACTTCTGTAGGCGAAGCAGTAATGGTGAGATCTGCTTAGCTGTTTTGACAGAAGCGTCTTAACCTTGATACCTACAGAAGAAAAGCTAGTTCCAGGTGACTGTGCGTTTGTGAATTCTGTTGGTGGAGGGACAAAGACCATGCGTGTGTGTTCTCGTTGCCTACCGGGCAAAAAGGGAGAGAGCAGTCTGGGAAGAAGTAGTCTGAATGATGGTTTCTTTCCCTAAATGAGGCCATTGAAGATGACGAAATCTTAGAGGGCTGGCAAAAAAAGTTGCCTGGTTTTTCTCCTCTTTTTTTTTTTTTTTTTTTTTTTTTTGTTTTCTTCCGCTCGTCCTTATCATAAGCCACCAAATGACAATCACAAAATCTGAGAGAAGCTCAAAGGGTGGGTGGAGTCGGCTGGAAGTGTGAGCCCCTTTTCAGGGGGTTATTCTTAAGTCTTTCCTTTTGCCTCTTCTTTTTGTGCTATTGCACAGCAACATGCTGACGGCGCTTCCCGTTAGTGGGTTGCTTGGAGCGGGGGAGTTTGCGGTATTACTCTTACAGGCGTCTGGTAACGAGTCAGTGTCCTCGCCCTCCTGGCGTTCAGCTCTTCAGCCTGAATTCGTTTCAGAAGAACTCGCAGGGGATTCATGAAACGCTGGAGGTGATCAGGCTGCATTGGACAACAAACTTAAAGGTTCTTAGAAGTTCAAGAAGGCAGAGAAGAACGATGAAGATGCAGAGATTTCTGCTAATGGAAATGACGCTGCTATTATAACAAAAAGCAGCAAGGACTGACTAGCCTCGGGAAATGTTATGGACTTTGGCTTAAATACTAGAATGGATGGCGTCTTTGAGAGCGTTAGTGGGTGCAGTCAGCGAGGTGGGGGAATGGGAATATTCTTCCCTGACTGTCAGAAAGCCATTCCATGTGGATCACTTTGGTTTTCCTTTACGCTGTGTTGCTGCACATTGCTTTACTGGGGATGCCAGTCTGGGATTCTGGTGGGATACGCAACAGTTGATGCGGAAAAACAAAATCTTACACTTGCATATCTAAGCGCGCGGATCCTCGTCTAGCTGGATTGCAATCTTGCTGTACTTCGAGGCAAGCATGAGGATGATTGGCCTGGATTTCACCTCTGCTTTAACTTGCCCGGCAAAGGAATGGATCTGATGGACGGATGTGTGTTTTGCTCTTACTCATGCAGGCTTCGTTGTTTCTGAACAAGGCGATGGCTGAGCATACCTGAAGAACAGAAGACGCAGTTCTGCCCACGGAGGGAACTGGACACTTTGACTTCAGGACAAGTTGTTTTTGTCGTGTAACCCACGTCCTCAAGACTCAGCTCTAGAGAACTCTTTTGCTCTTGGTTGTCTTCATATTTTCTTCAGTTTGAATTTGCACTCGTCTCAACAGCAGCAATATCCCGGAGCTTCTCATCACGAGGACACAGGCCCTAGTTTTGGTGGACTTGAACTTGATGCGAGGATGACGCTGCTCTGCTCTGTAGAGGGAAAGTGGCTGCTCTCCAGACTGGAAATCCTGCTGTGATGTTTTGGATTGGATGATCACTGTGGGATATGACATGTTTAGCTCCCAGTGTGATCAGAAAGTACAGAAAAAGCCGAGAGATCCTGAATTGATTCTTTTACCATTAAGCGATGGGGTATTTAACTCTGTGCACAGGGGTAGGATACTCCCCTGAAGAGGTCCTGCAATGTCCAGATGAAAGCTTTGGGCTTACGTATAGTAATTTCAACTGTGAATTCTTTGCTTTTGTCCCTTTTTACTAGACGTCTACCTCCTTGGCTTTTGAAAAAGTAGTTTACAGTCTCTAGAAACTGAAATAGAGAAATATTACGTAGTGGTTTGTGACAGGCATGCATGTAAGTAGGGTGATACTGGAGGTGTTTTAACAGCCCGTTTCGGTGAGGACGCCGTTCACCGCTCCCTCGGTTTTAGGTGGAAACTTCTGACTGCGTTTGGGACTTTTTTCAGCCTACGCACACCCGACTGATTTGACAACAAGTAGCCAGAGGAATAGCGGGGGGAAAAGCTGCGTTTAAAAACCTTTCGATACACTACGATTACTGCTGTCCCAAGGACCTGGTGAATTTTTATAGCAGGTTTTGGGTTTGTTTTTTTTTTTTTATGGTAGGGTTCCTGTGAATTTAATATGCAAACTTTATTAATGCATTTGTGTCCTGTAAGAGCTTTACTGAAAACGGTTGGTGGTTCTGTTGAACTGGCTGGGTGTTCCCAAACGCACAGGCGGAACTGAAAGCAGCTTGGCGATGAGGGGACTTTGGGTTTTTTTCCCTTTGATTTGGGCTAAAATTTTCAGAAGCATCTAAGTGATTTTTATCGAGTGAATGTGTGTTAGATAAGACTCAGACTATTCCAAACTGTAAATCAGTCTTAATGAATGCCGGGCTTCTGAGTCACTTTGGTGACTTAGCTGTCAGAAACGTGACCTGAGTTGCCTGATTTCCACCCTTATCCCTTTCATTTACTGCTTTCTTCATCCGTGTTGGGTTGTGACGGCTGCGGGCGAGGGCACGTGGGGACAGGCGTTGCTGCCCGGAGCCCCGGCGCATCCTTCGGGGCCTCTCCAAAGCCCAGGCGTCTGCCCCGAGCACGGCTGACCGCGTAGCGCTTGCTAACACGTTACTGCTGTGCGTTACGAGAGTTTGTCTTGAAATATCAGGTGCTCGTTGGACGCTTGAATTTGAGCATTTCAAATAGCTGGTTTTAACAGTGTTGTAAACCATCAGCACCTGGCTGTCTTGATAAAGTGATGCTGAGTGCTGAGTATTGACTCCCTTGTATCAAGGTATCAGTCACGTCCCAGCTCTTCCGAATTCCCGTATGTAAAAGTTGGGAACGCGCTGTCGGCCTGCAGGGCTACTTTTAAACATGGTTTTTTAGCAATTAATTTTTTTTTTTTAAATTTACAATTTTTGTATCATCTGTGTTTCGTTAAAACTTTGTTACTGCAAATGTTCTGAGTTTATTAACTATTAAAAGTCCTAATAAAAGTGAAGTATGTAGTGAAAATACTTGCCGTTGTTCACGTTTCCTTAGGAGTCTGTGAATAATGTCTCATTGTCCTTTTTAAAAGGAAGCGTGAAACTTTATGGAATTCCAGAGAACTGATGAGTATGGCTTGTGCAGCAAATACAGAAACAGCGCTTGGCTCTGCTGCCTTTCTATTTTGAGCGGGCTTATTGCTTAGACAACAAATACCTGGTGCGCATATTCACGCCTTGCCCGCTAGATGGTTGTAGTTTAATGGTTTTTGCGATGCTTAGAGTATATTTTTATAGGAAATGCTTTTTTCTGTGCTGCTTCCCTTTCTCATCATCATAAGTAGTAAGCACGGATTTCTTATTTTTGTTTTCCTTTTCAGGGTGAATTTGTGAATGAATATGTTGGCGAGCTAATTGACGAAGAGGAGTGCAGATTGCGGATCAAACGTGCACATGAAAACAGTGTAACCAATTTTTATATGTTAACTGTCACGAAGGTAAATATTATGTCTCGTTCAACGTAAACTGTTTATGGCTGAAAGTAGGGGCAAAACGCTGGCAGAAGCATCGTTCCGTGTTTGATGGTACCCTCCTACTGACACTCAGGTGTGGGTAGGAGGATAACATCTGCGTTTCTCTTTAATGAACGGGTGAAGAGATGACACAGCCTGTATCTTAGGTTGTGCACTCTGTGCCTGTTTCACTTCTGTAAGCACAAATATTCAGACGTTTTTTCATAAAACTAACTCTGCAGGGAAAACTTACGGCTTTTAACTAATTTAAAATAAGCATATTTTTTGCTGCCTTAGCCACTAGTAGTCACTTGTCAGCAGGAAACCTTTTTTTTTTTATTTGTAAGTACTAAATACATCTTTGTCTTTTTATCTGAAGGACCGGATAATAGATGCTGGCCCAAAGGGGAATTATTCTCGGTTTATGAACCATAGTTGTAATCCAAACTGTGAAACACAGAAATGGACAGTGAATGGTGACATTAGAGTTGGACTGTTTGCTCTTTGCGATATTCCTGCAGGTAAAAAGATGGCACTATTTTGCACATGTACTTTTGTCTTGAAATGGCTACGTTCTTAACTTGGCCATGTGTTTTTTTTTCTCTGAAGTTATTTAATACCAGTGATGTTTGTAGGAACTTTGTCATTCATTGGACTGGAGACAAATATTTGAGTTCCAGTTTTAGCAAGGATCTTGTAGTTAGAAACAGTTTGAAGCTGAAAGCTACTGTTAAAGCTAACTACAGGGTTTGCTGCTAAGTACAATGTTAACTCTGTCACGTAAACGCTTAGCACAGCGTTGGCGCTTTCACCAATATTTGCCTGGTGTGGTATTATCTTTCCATGTTAAGTTGTTTTACCTGATCTGTCATTTTAACTGGGTCTGTATGATAGTGTAGCTTAGATAGTGCTTAGGCTCATGTCTGATCTAGGCAGGATTTGCTACTTCAATGCACTATTTCAAGCTTGCCGTTTTTAAAACATACTGCTGCTAGATCTCGCAGACTACAAAGAGAGAAACGCGAATGACGTGTCATTGTCACAAGCCTGTCTTTCCTTGGTGTCTGTGTGGGTGAATTGTTTTTCTTTACATTTTAGGAATGGAGTTAACATTTAATTATAATTTGGATTGTCTGGGCAATGGTAGGACTGAATGTCATTGTGGAGCAGAAAACTGCAGTGGTTTCCTAGGAGTGCGTCCAAAGGTACGTGGATGAAAATTGAAGCTTCTTTTCCCAAATCCAGAGATCTAGTGAGAGTAGGGCAAAGAGAGGTGGTTGTTTTATTTAACTTTTTGCTTTAGTCTATGTAACACTTTCCACCCTTGAAGGTCGCTGAAGATTTGACACTTATGCACTGTAGTGCTATCGTGTCTAGGGTGAAGTTAATTTACCAAATTGTGTTCATTCAGATACATGTGGATGGGCGTTTCTGGCTTTTATAGCTTAAAAACTTTTTTGAGTGGATTTAATTTAAGCATAGTCCATGCAAATAATAACAACCCAAAGTTGATTAAATTAATTTTAATGCAAGGGGTTTATAAAGTGACTGTATGCTGTGATCCTTGTAATTGCTAGACAGCGTTTGCAACAGCAAATGAAGAGAAGGTGAAGAATGCAAAATTAAAGCAGAAGAAACGGAAAATAAAAACAGAACAGAAGCAGATGCACGAAGACAACTGCTTCCAGTGCGGAGATGGGGGAGAGCTAGTCATGTGTGATAAAAAGGACTGTCCCAAAGCATACCACCTCCTATGCCTTAACCTGACTCAACCACCTTTTGGTAAGAGCAATTGTATGGCTTCCTAGTCATCTTTTCCTTCCTCCAGCAAGACAACGTTTGAGCTGAAACGCAGTATTCATTTCCATTAAAGGCAGCATATTTGCTTTTGCAATACCACTCGTTTTTAGAAACACATCAGGTGGCAGTGTTCCTAAATGAGAACCGATGGACAGAGAGGTATTGTAATACTTTTTAATGTTCTTCTTGTTGCATCTTTTTCTTGGATCAAATTTCCTCCTCTTATTTTGATTGAAATATAAGCATCATCTTGATGTCCCAAGGTCACCAAGCGCAAATCAAATGACAGTTCAAACCACTGACATAGCATGCATGATGTGTAGGGCTCGATTAAGCAGTAAATGTGTTTAAATTACCTACTGTATCCTGATGGCACGTATCTTCCGTTTGACTTTTTCCATGGTAAGGCATAGCTTTTTGTAGCCAGGGCTCAAATTATTCAGCAATACATCATCTTAAGTGCATCTTAATCCAATTGCAGGATTTTGTGAAAGTCCTTATCTCTTTAAGCCTCCCGATTCCAAAGACTCTCATAGAATCATAATATTGGTGAGAATAAGTGGAAGTCCAGATTAGTCTACGATTAAATTAACCAAAAGACTGCCGTGAGTGATAATGAATCTGTCACGTGCCTTTTCAGCATATTAGAAACATGGAAGCTATCCTCCAAATAGCTTCTTTGCTGGAGAAAGAGATGGTAGCATCTCAGCACCAAGAGCAACGTGAGTTAGGGTTTTTTGTTTGGCTTTGCTTTTCTTTGAAGTCTCTGTTTCTCGACAGTAACCCAGCCAAAAGGGACTTCAGCGAGGCTTGGACACAGCAGCAAGAAGCTTTTGATTTTCCTTTTCCGCTATGTTCAGTATACCTTTGCAGTCTGAGAGTTCGGCACATGGTCATACAAATACATGTCTGAACGGTTGGGGGCATCTGGGGGTTTTTATGCTCAAACATATTTTTACACAACTTGTTCTTCTCTGAGCCATTTCTCACTTGTTTTTCAAAACTAACGCATTTAAAGTACACTGCAGTTGAACTAAAACTTAATTTGGAGACACCTGTCTGAGCGAGTACTGTGTCCAGATCAATAAGAGATGCTTACAAATCAGAAAAAATGTACAAAACAAACTATCTGGCAAGGATATTTGGTGTCTCGATGCCAGAGGAGGTTGAGCAAACTATTTTAAGCTCTGGTTATGCATGCAGCAATGTTTTGAGCCAAGTGCAGGCCCTGGCACGGGCTGCCCAGGGCAGTGGTTGAGTCTCCATCCCTGGAGGTATTTAAAAGAAGGGTAGACGTGGTGCTCAGGGACATGGGTTAGTGGTGGCCTTGGCGGTGATAGGTTAATGGTTGGACTTGATGATCTTAAGGGTCTTTTCCAACCTAAACGATTCCATGATTCTAAGTGAGGCCTAAAAAATACAAAGTGACTAAGAACTGTTCAGATTCTTGTAAATGAGAAGCAGAAGTAGCAGCTACAGTAAGAGCTGATTTTTCTGAACTTTCTTTGCATTCATCTGAACAATTTCAACACGGAGTAAGGGTTAAAGGGCAGTGCTGTCCCTGAAATGCACTAATTTCAGCTTCCTGTCTCTCTCTCCTCCCTTCCCCTCCCATCCTCAGGAAAGTGGGAATGTCCGTGGCATCAGTGCGACGTCTGTAGCAATCCTGCAGTTTCATTCTGTGAGTTTTGCCCTCATTCGTTCTGTAAAGATCACGAGAAGGGAGCCCTGGTGGCATCAGCGTTGGATGGCCGTCCCTGCTGCTCCGCACATGACCCCAAATCTCCCGTGGCACCCGAGTACTGGAGCAAGATAAAGTGCAAATTGGAAGCACAGAATCCTGTGGAAGAAGCAAAGGAGTGAATTTGGTTAAACGCAAACAAGGGAGGGGAGAAGAGGCGCAAACAGGCGATGAACTTGAAGAGACTGCTATGACACATTCAGTCTTTGTCATTGGAGCCGTCGTGTGTGAACTGGGAACGGGACCATTTACTCTTAGCGAGCAGAAGCAGGCAGTGGTGTTTGTTTTTTATTGTTTGGTCTTTCTTTTACCCTTGAATGTGCTACAGCAGCTCTTACTGTTGGAAACCAGAAACGTCTTGGCCTTCAAAGAAAAACGTAGACCTTTTGGCAGTGAAAAGAATATTCTGTTTAAAATATGTTCTTTGAGTGTAGAAAGCAAAGCATAGCAACATATTTATTTATTTAATTTTTAAAGGGTGTTGAAGATCTGGTTTTGATCAGTCAGCGTGTCTTTAAAAACACAATAGCAAAGCCAACGTAACTTTTATGTCTAGTTTATGAAAAGAATAAAGCCTCCCCACTCTGTGTAACATTGAGATGCCATAAAGACAGATGTGGGTTTCAGACCAGGTGACCCTGAAATGCCTCCATTCCAGTACTTATTTTTAAAGGCATTTTGAGAAGGTAGGTTATATATCATGTTAACTTATGAATATTATTGTAAAGCTTTTCCTATGAGAAATCGGGTGTATGACTTCTTGGAAGTGCTTGTAACACGAGATCTAGCACTGTTGAAGGAGGGAAGAAATCATGGTTCCTTGCTTGAGAGCTATAATCGGTGTTTGCAGACAGGTGGAAATTCAGAAAGAGCTTAATTAATTGCACAATGGTCATTTCTTTATCCCGCCTAATTTGGAAAACCTTCCTAGTTAGGAGAGCCTCCCGGCCTCGGTCACGTCCTGCAGCACGCTCAGAACTGAAGTCTTAATCCTGCCAGTGGAAGCTCTGCCGTTGACTTCTTTAGGTGGAGGACTGGTCCGTGCCTGTGTATTTGTCATCTGCCAAGCCTGCACTTGTTTTGTGGCAATTATATCAGCGTGAATCTTTATTGCCACCTTCTCAGCCTCCCATTAGCTTCAAAGGAAATCTGGGCTTAAGGAAATTCCTTAAGGAGTCCAACCCATGTGCATGTTTGTTTTGATTGAACGTTCAGATTTTTTTTTTGCCGAGAGAGAGATCTCCTAACTTTAACCTTCATTGTTAACGGAGCTAAGAAAAATCTCAGCGCTTCTTCAATGAACAGGGTATTTTCTGTCTGGGTAACGGGCCGTATTCACAGCAGCCAACTTGAGCCTCATGAGCCAGTTCTCTCTTGGAGTTCCTCTGTTAATCAGTGGAGAGACAGGTTCCTTCGGTGAGGCCTTTGAAGTGGCTTGGGTAGGCCCGTGCTGCAGATTTTCTTTTGAAAATCTATCCTCCTTCGTTTCTTCTGCAAGGAGCCTGGGGGAACTCGCTTCCCCAGGCTGAAGTTAGTCTTTGGTGAATCTTCTCCCCTAGCCCCCAGTCTTACAAAGCACTGGGCATCTCCCCCTGCCCCAGTATAGCGTACTTTTGACTAGCATACTGATATTAGCTAACTTTGTGCTAGCTTTTTGCTAATGGGTAGTGAAAACAGTCCTAAAGGAAAAGAATTAATATCAAGTGTTGCTGGTATCCGGCTAAATTAAGCCTTTCAGTTAAGAACCTTGTCTCTGGAAAACTGCTTCCATCACCCAAAGGAACATGGTGACTTCTCAGTTCAAGAGTAGTAGGCTGAGAAAGTACATGTGGGATTTTAGAACGTGTCTTGCCGCTGGCTGCTGTCCCTTCTCGTCCTCAAATTTATGTACGGGGGGGGGGGAGGTTTTTTCTGTGCAATTGTAAAATTACAAAATACACTACAATCTCTTTAAGCAGCTGCTGCGCCATTTAACTGATCTGGCAGTTCATCTTCTGACTGGTCTGCAGATGCCTTTCCTACAGACTTGTGGGGGTCTTGGGCGGCGTAACCGGGCAGGTATCTTGGGGGTCAGTTTATGGTGCGGAGGGCTAGCGGGATCTATAAAGCACTTCATCTTGTGGTTCGTACTACAGTGAATGTCTGAAACACTACTCTTGCTTGAAAGCAGTGCTATATTTTGGTATTTTTTACAAAAAAAAAAATTTACAAAAAGGATTTTATTTTTCTTAACATTTTGTGTGATAAATGTCTCTTTTTAAGCTCTTTACGGGGGGTGTTTAACCTTATTTTCAGAAATTCCAAACATAGCTCTTGCTACAGTGTCTGTAAGGCCCGATGTGCTTACTTTTTATTATTTATTAGGCTTGGTAACATTCAAATGATTTTCTCTTAGAGCATTCTGAATATTGCAAATCTGTTATCGTGCGAGTGCACCTACGTGCTTTTTCCCCTTCTGTGTCCGTGGTGACTTGCCGACCGGAGGGCAACGGTGCGGTAGCACCCGGACCCCCTCACGAGCGTGTGACACGAGCCACGGACCATCAGTCGCCACGTGAGATGTCCTGCTGTGACGTGCCGGTGCGCCGAGTATCGCAGAACGTGTGAAGGTTCACAGAAGGCTTAAAAACTTGTAAAATGCTGTGAATTGAGGCCTGCTGCTACTCCTGTGCCATGCCACTTGATGTCTTGGTTAACTTTGGTTTCGAACTTCTTACAGGTGCTTCTTTTTTCCACCAAAAATAGATTAATAATAGGGCTTGGACTTGAAAGGGAAAATAGGAGATTGGCTTATAAGCTTGTACACGCTTAGGAACAGAAAGCCTGAACTGGATTTCACGCTATCGGAGAGAAGGTGAATCTTTCAAAAAGCTTTAACGTTCTGAGAAAAGAAGATACCTAATTCAGAGTATCTTGGTAACCGTAGGGGGTTTGTTCTATACGCCAAACACAAAATGTTACAGTACGCCCGCGTTTTAACCACATTTTCGCAAACTGAATAGAACAATAATGCAATTCCTTTGTAAGGAAAAGATTTAACAGCTGTGTTTTGATAATTAGCCTCAGCAGAGGGAGAGTCCAGCTGCTGAATTAAATTTGTGCAGTCTCTAAAATGAGCTAAGTAATATTGGGTTTCGTTTCATGATGAGGCCTGGAAGAAATCCACAGAACTGCTGGTGATTTTGGTTGAGAACTTAAATCTGCTGTTTAAGACTGTCTGGTGTTCCTTAACTGGAACGCACCATCAGGCTTTTTCCCTTACTTGTGTTTTATATTTTTGAGCCAGCCCCACGCACCCGACCCCGGCTCCGTCGCCTGCGCGCTCTCCGGAGCACGCAGTGTCCGAGCTGCTCCGCAAAGTTAACGGGATTTGGTTGTTTACCGGAGCTTTTACTCTACCGCTCGCACCTTAGCGTGGCGCAGACCTTCTGCAGACCGTGGCCAAATGGTGCAACGGCTGGTTACGACCGTTTTCTAAATACATGGTGCAAGCATTAGTTATTGTAGCTTTCCGATTATTAGTGTAGATTTGTCCTATCAATAGACTGTTGAAGGCATTTGCAGCTCAGGAAGGATAACGTTAAAGGCAATTTTGTGGGCAAATTACCTTCTCTGGTCACCACCATGGTCTTAGAGAATCAGTTAACATGGAGTAATAGGGCTGGAATGTTTAATTTTGGCCTTCTAAAAAACTTCTTGTATCTTAATTTCAGGATAGAATGGGAAAGACAATTACTAGACGTGATTAACAATGAGCATAAAATCTGTATATATTGAAACTTTACAGAAATATGTGGGGGGGGTGGGGGAGGAGGGCGGGGGGGTGTCCAACGCTGGTACGAAGTAGTCACTTTAACATTGAAACCTCTGCCTCATTGAATTCAGGGTTTAATGTACTTGAAGCTCTGCGGTTCCTTATACAGCTTTTTTATTTATACATAACTTTTTTTGTATACTACATTGAAAATGTCTTTGACTTCCCCGAAGTTACTTTCTGCTCCCACTGTACAGTGAATCTCTGGCAAACGGGAGAGGTTTTCAAAGCGGCTGTCTCGGACTCGTGCGTGTTCCCGGAGCGTGTTGCATGAGAGACGGCAACCTCGGAGGAACGCTGTCCCTTTGCTTTCCGTTTTCCATGAACTTTTCCCTACCATTTATCTTTGTGTAGCAAAAACATTTGCACTTACGATACACTCCTACACTTTGGATGTATTCACGATGTTGTTCTGAGGAAAAAAGAGAAAAAAAAAGGCAAAAAAAGAAAAAAAAAAAAAAAAAAAAAAGCTGTTTCCTATTATATTCTATTCCTGAGCGGCAAGCTCAGGTCGTTATTACCCCTGTGAGGGGCTATCTCACTGCTCTGGAGAGAGGGGAGTCGTTTAGCTGAAACTCTGTGCTTTGCATAGAAGACTTCTGTAATTAATGTGAAATCAAAAAGGGAAAACGCGTGTGAATTTGCCAAAGCCATTCACTCATGCACCGTTTCTCGCGCGGTACCCGCTGCCGGGGGGTTTGTGTGGAGCGAGCTGCCATGCCGAGCTCTTCCCGCCTCGGGAGACAAGATGGCCGTGTGGTGGTCCTCTCCGGGCATCCTAGCGCAGCCGGGCGCCGGACCCTTTCCAAGCAGTTCTTACTCGCTTTTGGGTTATAAACAGACTGGATTGGGGTGGTGGTGGGGGGGGGGAGTTTCCTATTCACTGGTCGAGCTGTATCTCATTTCTGGTGTCACTTTCCAAAGGAAGCGATGGTGTTGCCACAGAAAACGAGGTGATAACGTACCGTTTCAGCTGGCTGGTGGGAAGGGTTTTTGTTTGGTCGGAAGGGTTTTTGTTCGGTCGGAAGGGTTTCGTCCGGCGTCGGGGCGTGCGCGTACCTGGGGGTGCCATGAGGGACCGAACCCGTTTGTTTCCACGCGAGCGATGTTGCACAACACAGATACCTGCAGATTCCGTTTCCATTCCCATGTACTCTTTCTCTGTAAGGATGACCTTTGTAGAGTTGTTATTTCTGTAGACTTTATCTGTAACAAACTTTGTAGATTCTGTGAAATGTTATTTTAATGAAATCACTCGAGTCTTTAATAGCAAAGCATCAATATTCACTGAAGTCGGTATCTTAAGAGTTTTTGGAAGTTGACTAGAAGCTCTTGACACTAACGAAGTAGTGTTAAATTCCCTGGCGATGTTCCACTGGGGCATTACTGTATTATGACTTGATGTTGCCGCATAGACTTTGAGATATACGATATTTTGGGGGTTTTGTTGTTCGGCCTATGTTCTCTTGCATAGTGTGAAACCTGTAAAGCTTGGTTAACCTGTATATAGATAGCTTACTGTCAACTAGTTATAGTGTATCTAGAATTGCCTGTAATATTTTAGCTTCTTACTGAATGTGTGTGATGGTAGGAACATATAATTTTTGTACATTATATTTACTGAGATGTTGCCTTTTTTATTTTACAAATACTTTGGAATTCAGATGTGTTTTTGCTTCCGTGAGGATTCATTTGGAAAGGTTTTTAATGACATTCCACTGATCTGAACTTTTGCTTGAGGTTGACTTCAATAAATCGTTCTGAATGTTCCAACGACGAAAGCCTTTTCCCTCCCTGCCTCCCGCCGGCCCAGCAGGGTGAAGGCTCCCTGAGGGAGCCGGGGCCCTGGGGGGGACGAGGGGAGTCCGGGGCCCTGGGGGGGACGAGGGGACTCCCGGCCCCGGGGCTTCCCGGGGAAGGGAAGGGAGGGGAGGGGAGGGGAGGGGAGGACCGCTCCGCCCCGGGGAAGAAGGCGGCGGCGGCGGCGCCACGTCGGCGGGGCGGGCGGCCATGAGGCGGGCGGGCGAGGCGGCGGCGGAGGCGGCGGTGCGGGCCCTGCTGCTGGCCGCCTTCCTGTGAGTGCGGGCGGGAAGGGGGGGGGGGGGGGGCCTGGGCCCGGCCCCCAGCCCGCGGGGGGCCAACGAGGCCTTCCCGCAGCTCGCCCGGCCCCGGGGGCGGCTCGCCCCCGCTCGGGGCGCCTCAGCCCTCCCTCGCCCCGGCCTCCTCCCCGCGTCCCGGGCGGCGGGAGGAGGCAGAGCCCGGCTCGCCCGGGCTCTCGGGGGCTGTGCCCGCAGCCTGCCCGCAATCGGGCGTTTGTTGGGTTTTTTTTTTCCTTTCCCCTCTCCAGGATCATGGAGTTTTTGCCTCCGTTTCAGCGCGTGGTACAGCCTGAAGAGATGTGGCTTTATAAAAACCCGTACGTGGAGGTGGATCGCGTACCCACGGTACCCATGTTGGTAAGTTCAGCCGTTTCCTGCGTTTACTCGGTTCTTCTCTAATTACAAACTCTCCTTTTAAAGCAAAGCTACCAGCTGAAAGGCTTGGATTGCCACTACCTGTAGTTCTTAACGCGTGTTACCGAAAGTGCAATCTGTTCTTGCAAACCAGACACCATTTACAGTCATTTTTGCCATCTTTTTAGGCTTTACCATCCAGGGTTGTCTTTGGGATTTTAACTAAATTGATGAAAACTGGCGGGGACTTGTCACCGTTGGTCACAGTCAATTTCACACCCAGGTCACTAGGACCACGGAGGACAGCGTCTCTCTCGCTATCAGGGAACGTTTTGCTTGAAAGCAGCTATTCTCAGCAAAGTTTTATTATAGTTTTATTGTGAAGATGTTTTCCCCAGGTCTCCAGACCCTGTTGAAAGGGTTTGATAGAAAGCTGTTGCATTTCAGGTAGGCAATAGTCTGTTGAAGGGGTTGTCTCTTCCTCTGAAGCAGGGCTGTTTCAGTGAGATGCTGCGGCTCCTGGGATGGGCAAGCATCGGCTCTCTTAGCAAACAGCACTTTTAATTTTCTGCAAGAGGCGGGCACTGAACATTGAAGGACAAAACCTTGGTGGAGCATTTGGATTCGGCAGCGTAAGGCATGACCAGGCTTCAGGTGGTGGCAGGCTTCTCGGGAGCCTGTCAGATGCGCTGTGGACGTCCCCTGGCTGAAATCCCGCCGCTGAGATGTTGTGAATGACAACTGGTGTTCTCCGAATCAGCAGCTCCTGTATTTTTTGCTGACGAGCGGCACGGGTGCTGCTGACAAAGAGCTAATCCTGGTGCTCGCGGGGATGGGGAGAGGTGAGGTGCTGTGGGCGATACTGTGAAGGGATGCCGGCAGGCAGGAGCGACGCCAAGCCAGCCAAAGCAGCGCGATCGTGCCAGAGGTGCTATTTGAGAGCCTGGGGATGTGCTGGGACGGCCCCGCTGCTCTGCTGAGCGTGTGCGCTCAGCGGGTAAAGCACGGGAAGCAGTGGGACGCAGAGAGGGGCTTTTTAGTGCACCGCATTATTTATGCTGCCTGGGTTTGGGTTTTTTCTCATGCTTCGGTACAGGCAACATCCAGTAGCCCATGGGCTTGCTTTTGTACGTGAGGCGCTGCCGCTGGATGACAAACAGGAGGAACGTCCGTGCTCTGGGGAGCACAGGGTTAGTCGAGGTTTGCTGCAAATGCAGCTGGGGTTGGTTTTGCTTTCTGAGAGAAGTGCAGCGTTTGGAGAGGACAGGTTGCTGCTTGGCTTTGGGGAAGGAAAGCGTATCATCTCTGTGAGCAATTGCTGTTGTGTTCTGGTGAGAGTGCTTAAATCTGCTTCGCTAACAGACCCCTAACAATCTTCTCGTTTTGTGGCAGTTCATCGCGTTTCTGTCTCCCTTATCGCTCATTGTCCTGGCAAGGGTGTTCATGAATGCCGACCAAGAAGACACGCGGGAAGCCTGCCTTGGTGAGCTCCTCGTTATCCCGGGGAGCTGCAGCCCCCGAGGGGTAGGGGTCTGCCCTGCTGCTGTGGCTGCGAGCCGGGGGTCTCACAGATGAGCCCTTTGCTCTTGCTGGGGCACAAGTGTTGCACCAGGGCTACCAAAACCGAGCTGTGTGGCTCTAGCTGAAGTTTGAGCACTGCCCGTGCCTGAATGTGCATCAAAACTGCGCATTCAGGTGAGGACGATGCTGATGTGACCTCTCTGCTCTCTCCTAGGTGCCAGCCTTGCTCTCGCCCTGAATGGGGTTTTTACAAATGCTCTGAAGCTCGTTGTGGGGAGGTGAGAAACTGGCTCATTCCTAGCCGCGCCGTGCGGGGAGGGGAGGCACGTCTGCGCAGCGGTAGAGCTACAATAGCAGGAGCAAGGGCCAGAAGCTGAAGTTGGACATACTCAGCCTGGAAAGAATGGGGTTTTTCTAGCTGTAAAGGCAATTAAATATTAGAACAAACACTGGTGGGGACCTGCTGTCTCCAGGCATCATTTAGATGGACTCGTTCAGGCCTGCGCCAGGGAGGAGCACTTTGGCACGCGTACAGGGAGCGGATGGGATGGTTTCATCTCCCCGGCCATGTGGTCAGGGTGGCAAAAAGTTACCTGTGCCGAGCCGCAGCCTGAGAGGTTTGCTCCGGTGTGCCCGCAGGCTGCGCGACCAGGGCGTGTGAGGCCATGTCGGAATTTGGTTTTTGTAAGGTGTTTGCTCCGCTGGGCTGGACGGGGAGGATCGTCGCAGTGCTAATCCTCAGGGGCTAAACCGGGTCCTGGCCGAGTAGCAGCGGGCTGGTGAGGGTGTACTGCTGCAGCCTGGCTCTCGTCTGCTGAGCCCTGCCTGCCCAGGCAGGAGTGGAGTGGGGCGCAAAGCTCAGTTGTGCATTTCTTGCAGCCTGGATCATGCCGCCTTCCCTTTGCACAATGGAGGGAGCTGTGTGATGTGGCTGGCAGCTGCATTCAGACGTGGGTGCTCCGCGGGAGGGCTGGGTGCTCAGGTGTCTCCTGAGCACCGTGCTGGGAGCGCTGCACACCCGAGGGCTACATGCTTTGTTCTCTGCCCTAGGCCACGGCCAGACTTCTTCTATCGATGCTTCCCAGACGGACGAGCGAACGCGGAGCTGATGTGCACAGGCGACCCTGGCATAGTGACTGAGGGGCGCAAAAGCTTCCCCAGTGGACACGCTTCGTGTAAGTTTTCCACGTCCCCTACCCGCTGCAGCCCCAGACAGTGAACCGCAGTGAGCAGAAGCCCATGGGGAGGGCAGCTTCGGTTTGCTGTCATGCACCCCCGGGCTTGGGCTGCCTTCTTTGGCCTGTTTGGGGGCCTCAGCTTTACCTCTGCAAAGCAATGGGCTGACAAATGTAATCTGAAGCTGTCTGTAACTCCTGGGAGGAGGGATGCTTGCCAAGTACCAGCTTCTACAGCTCCTCTCTCGCTCATGATCTGGTGCTTCCCTTGGGTCATGTGGGCAGGACAGATGTCCTCCTTCAGCCCCTCCAGTGCAGCAGGGGAGAGGGTGAAGGTCTGGCTGAGGCCCCACAGCGGAGCCTGGAGCCGTTTCTGAAGCGACGTGCTTCTCTTTCAGTCGCCTTCGCTGGTCTTGCCTTCTCTGCCTTCTACATAGCCGGGAAGCTGCACTGCTTTGCTCCCGGCCGGGGAGGCAGGGCTCTGCGGCTCTGTGCCTTCCTCCTCCCGCTGTTCCTCGCCACCCTCATCGCCGTGTCCCGCACCTGCGACTACAAGCACCACTGGCAAGGTGGGTCGGCCTCTGCCTGTCGACCTGGATGGGGGGCACAACTGAGTGCCCCGAAGCAGGGGCACTCTGAGCACGGGGAGGGTCCGTGTTTCTGCAGAGGAGTTCAGAGCCCGTGATGGCAACCTGGGTTTTTTGATTACTCCTCCGTTGGTAATTTTTTTGCTGCCTGTAAGGTGATGATGCCTTTCTCTTTCTTTTTGAAATACGTGCCAAGCTTAGTTTTAGAGCCATGGGTCAAGTCGCCAATCCAGCTCAGCTCTGAGCAGGCTGAAAAGCTGCCTGCTGGAGAATTCACTGACAAGGATTGTGAGGGTAAAGGGAAGTTAACTCTCCTCTGGTCTTGCCCACAGATGTGTTGGTTGGCTCAGCAATCGGCTTCGTGCTTGCGTACCTCTGCTACAGGCAGTATTACCCTCCTCTGATGGACTCCATGTGCCACAAACCATTTCTGCACAAATCCAAACAACTGCCAGCGCCCCAAGGAAAGCCTGCAGCTTCCAGCTTTCACCTGGATATATAGCAATGGGCTCTGCCCTGCCGGCACCTTTCCTGCTGCTCCTGGAGTGCTAGCGGAGGGGAAGGCTTTGGGGAGGTTGGTCTGCAAGAAGTGGCTCAAATGAGGATGAACCTGAAACCCCAGCAGGCGTTCCCTGCAGTGCTGGTAAGTTGTCCCGCGCAGGGGCCTGTGTTGCTTCGTTAACTGAATTTTGTAGGCGTTCCTCCCTTCGGGCCTGCTGCGAAGTGAGCGAGGCGCTCGGTGTGCAAGCCTGTGGGAGGACAGCCTGAGTACGAAAGGTGCTGAAGCACGAACTGGAAAAACGTGACAATCTGGTGTGCCCTGTCCGGTGGGCGTTCTTGTGCCCAGTCCAGAAAGTACCATCAGTCGCCTCCCTTCCATCCAGCCGAGCTGTCCCATCCCTTCCCGCAGGAAGCGTACGTCGAAATGGAGGACCTGCTCCTGGCGCCGGGTTTAAGTCCGTCTTTTCAATCGCAGCTGAGCTAATTTGGAGTAATGAGTGCAAGGTTGCAGTCTTTAACCGTGGATTAAGTGGGGGAGAGGGAAGATGAAACTGGCATGGTTATTATTTGTGTTATTGTGCTAGCCCTGATTTTCTTCTGATTTGCCAAATAAAGGAGTTTAATTTTTTTAATGAGCTGTGGTACTAAAAACTTTACTTCAAGGACTGGGTTTATGGCTGTATAAACCATTTCCTTTGGCGTGCTTGCAGGGGTTTCTAGGTGGGTGTTTATTTTGTATCTCTTTCCTTGCAGCTTTAATACGGTTGTAAAGAGATGACAATCAGCAGAAAACGAAATGGTGTCTGAAAGCATCCCCTCAGAGGTGCTTGTTTCTCTACACCGCGGTTTGCTTTCTCAGACAATGGAAGGGTAGAGTGCTGCTGAGAAATCCAAGGCGCAGCTGTATGGCAGGACTGTTGTAAGTAGTTATTTGTCACTAGTCTCCTCCGTAGGTGTGTGTATTCTTCATCAGGTGTGTGTACGTGCAAACGGCAAAGGCGAGGCTGTAGCAGAGCGAGGCACGCGTGCCTCTGCCAAGCTCAGGACATGACAGTAATGAAAACACCACCCCATCATCTTCGGTTTGGGCCACGTAAGCCCTCTGCGACCCTGCAACTTCAACAGAAGTTACAGAAATCGCTTTACTTTCCCCTACAGTTGTGCACATGTGAATTCTTCAAACCCCTTCCCTCCCTCTCCCCCCAAACATGCACACACCACAGTCATCTACGTATTTATTTTGGCGTTTACTGGAAAAGACATTAAATAACATTTAAAATGTATTTAACTTCTATTTTTTTTTTTTTTACAAAGTGCATAACTTAAAAAGCTGATCATGAGAGTGTCCCGTGTTAAGACTGTTCCTTTTCCTACTCTTGTAGGAGATGCTTTAGCAATCAGTAGTTCAGGCGCCGACCGAGCAGCATGTCTGTTTCTGCAGTCAGGTAAAAGAACAGCTTCAGTTCCTTTGGGATGGGAGGAGGGTTGTAGGCTGCAAACAAAACCTTTCAAACAGTGCAAATAATGTAGCACAACAGAGGACAAACAAACAGGCTGTGGAAAAAAGGCTCCTTACCCCATGCAGGGCAAAAGTCAGCGGGAGGGAAACTGGTCTGGCTCTTTCCAAAGGCTGTCACAGCAACGACCTCACACATGACTGAAGCCTCTGCCTCTGCCTTGCCCCGAGGCCGCGGCCTCAGCCCAGCCAGTGAGTCGGCCTGGGTGGGTTGGGTGCGAAGGGGGAACCCTCGGCCCCGTCCCCCTTGGCGCAGAGCTAGCACGCCGCAGGCACCTGCAGGCTGAGCCGCCTGCAGAGCCGGTGTCGTTTCTTCAGTGGGGTCACTGGGACGCAGTCTCTCTACGGATCTGGGCTCTGACTTTGCTGGCTGCATTTTGTGTATTTAAAGCCAAAAACAATGACTGGAGCCTGGCTGGCCTGAGATCCCTGTAGCCACCCTGAAAGCCACACTGCAGCAGGACGGTAGCGTTGCTCCATGCCCCTGCAAAGCACAGAGTCCCTCCAGGCCTCCGAATGGCCTGGACGCTGCTGAGGAGCAGCTGCTTTCCCCCAGAACAGCTGTAGTTTGACCTGGAGGTGAAGCTTTCCTCCCCTATCGTTACACCTGGCCGCCAGCTTGGTCCTACGGAAGGTGCAGGCAGGGCCTCAGGGATGCCCATGGTTTGTTGGCTGCCGCACGCTGGGTGAGGATGCTGAGAAGTCGCTACAGCAGGCAGGAGTGCCTGGGTCAGGTGCGCACGAACATGCCGTGCTCGCGAGCTGTTTTATGGGGGCAGTCCTGCCTGGCACGACCCATGGGTGCACAAACCACGCAGCAGCAATTCAAGGAGATGAGAATGGCTGGTAGACGCGTTCCTGCTCGCTTAACAGCAGACGCCTGTGCCCTGGGCTTCACCTCCCAAAGACCGCAGTCCTTGCGCCTGGTGCTCTGTGTTACGGCAGGGAGAAGTCAGCGATCTCCTTCGCCCGACAAGGCTGCTATAGCTCTCTCCATGCTGCGTGTTTAAGGCTTTTATTCCTCAAGGTCACAAGCTGCGAGTTTCCTCGCTATGCCAGGAGCAGAGTCAGGCCCTCCGTGTCAGTTCTAGCCCAGACAGCTAGTCTGCTTCGGTGCTAGAGGAGCTAGTGTGATAACTTACAAGGTGGAGGGTTGAAAGTACACGTTGCCACAGGGAGTCATAGTGCAAGTGGTGGGTGTGTTTGAGCAGAAGTGTTTCCCCTTGATATTTTTTCCCCCCGCCCCTACCCAAAATGGAGGAAAATCATCCTTATCTCCAGGTAGCAGCAAGTACTTGGGAAGCGGCATGCGGGAGACACAGCAGCAGAGGAGAGAGGAAGGCAGAGAAGAAATCTGGACTTTCCTGGTGAGTACTCAGTTGAATTGGATCTAAGAAAGCAAAAGGAGAACGTAGGAGTAGCTGCACTCGGGCAGACTGAAATCCACCCAGCCCCGCCTCCCATACCCAGCGATTACCAGCGTTAGGCTTTGAGGGCAAGAAAACATAAGCATGCGCCTTACCCCCAGTCTACCCTCGGCCAGAAATTAGCAGCAAAGGGTGAAAGCACCCCTGCAAGAACCGCAGGGTCCACGCTCTGGTTCACTACCTGTCTATAAGAAACATTTAGCCCAGGAGGCTTGGAGTACGGGCCACGCATCTGGTCGTTCCCTTGGTGGACTGAACTGATCATAACTGTGCACAGTTGCTGCTGCCCTTATCGTTAGCAGCAGCAGTTTATTAGCTCTCCTCAGGTCTGGTAGTGCTTATGTGCAGGATAAGAGGAAAGAAGCCAAACATGCTGACAGGCCAAAGAAAGAACCCGATGCAAACTCCTGCCTTGGACATAGCGCTGTAAATAAGGAATATTATGCCCTCAAAGAGACCAGATGTCCTCTGAGGTGTCCTAGGAAATTCGGAAGGAAGGCGTAGGCAAGAGGACTTACATCAAGCGGCCAGAACAGCACAGGTTGCTCACTGGCTCCCTGGCAAAGGTTGATCCAGTGTAATGCCTTGTGTCTGGTAGATCTCCTTCAGAACCAACAGAACGGTGTCTTCCGACTCCCTGGAGGAGGAGGAGGACATGGGAATTAGAGGGGGACACTTCCCTCCGCTCTGCCAGGACATCCGTGATGGTTATGGGATAGATGCAGTGCTCAGCAAGTGCAGGCAGTACTAGGCAAGGAGAACTACACCGGTCTCCCTCCTCCGCGCCCACCCGCTGTGCCTGCATTATAGGCAGGAGCATATCTTGTTTATTCAGTTAAGGCTTTTCTTATTACATTGGTTTTAAAAATGATGGTGTTCTGCTTACATCAGACATGAATCTGAAGCTTTGATGGTTATGCAGAAGCTTACCAATAGCAGAGATGCCCTTGTAGTGCAAATAAATACTCGTTAAAGCTCTCTATTGGCTTCTCCTGCAGCACGTAGTCTATGCGATTCCCTCCGTTCAGCCTCCCCACGTTAATGAGGGAGGCCTCTTCCTTCACTGCTGTGGGGCTCTCATCTGGCTTTGTCTCTGAAGGAATGAAGAAGAGCAATGTGGTTCAGCCAGGGGGCACGAGCAGCCATGAAAGTACAACAGCATCACTGTGCCCTCCCTTCGCCCCGCTGTGGGCTCTTGCAGAGGAGAGGCAGCTTAAGTGCTCGGTCCTTCCTCCCCCAGGGCTCTCTCTTGGAAATCACAGAATGCCCTGACTTGGAAGGGGCCCACAAGGATCATCGAGTCCAACTCCTGACCCCCCATAAGACAACCCCCAAATTCACCCCATGTGTCTGAGGGCACTGTCCAAATGCTTCTTGAATATTGTCAGGCTTGGCGCCATGACTGCCTCTGTGGGGAGCCTGTTCTGGTGCTCCACCACCCTCTGGGTGAAGAACCTTTTCCTAATATCCAACCTAAACCTCCCCTGGCGGATCTTCCTGCCCTTCCCTTGGGTATCATTGGTCACCAGGGAGAAGAGATCAGCGCCTGCCCCTCCTCTTCCCCTTGTGAGGAAGCTGTAGACTGCCATGAGGTCTCCCCTCAGCCTCCTCTTCTCCAGACTTCTCCAGGAAAACTACTGCAAGAGGCAGCTAGAGAAGGGTGACAGGCTTGGCAGGCTTACAAAGCGACGTGGTGTGCTGAGACCCCCAGGAGGCCGTTACTGACCAGGCAGGTTGCCTCTTCTCCCCCTTCATCAGGCAATAACAGGGGAAGGCCACAGCATTTGGAGAGCCAAATGCATCCGCAGCTCAAAGGCAATCCCTTTGCTGAGCAGAGAAGAGGGCAGCAGCGCCTGGGTTGGACGCCAGGATGGGCACCTCGCTGGCATGGCTGCAGGGAGCCCGAGCACGCTGCTCCGTGGGCAGCTCGCAGTGCCGCATCCCTGGCTCCCCACCGCCCCGCACGCACCACCCACCTGGCTGCTTCTCCGTGCCGGCCTCGGCCTCCGCTTCGGTGTCGGTACTCGCCGCCTCGACGGCTGGCAGCGGGGCTCGAGTGAAGGACTGCCAGGCTACCCGCAGGGACCCCAGCAAGTTGTTCTTCAGGTCCACGCTCATGCGAGTCAGCCCTTCTTTCAGCTCTGAAAGGCAGGAGGGGTCGGCGTCGGGCTGGGGGCTGCAGCAGCTGCCCGGGGCAGGGGGAGAGGGGCTGCCCTTTCCCTTACCGAGGTGCATTCTCTTCCTGCCCTTGTGGTGGGGCAGCAGCATGGGCTCAAACTCCAGATCTGGGACGATCATGGGCTCAATCCGGTACGCCACCGGGTCAAACTGTATGGAGGAGGGGGACAGTGAGCCAGGGCTCACGCTCTGCATGTCTCACGCAGGAAGGCTCTGGCTCTTATACCTACAGGGTGGAAGATGTTGAAGAAGCCTTTGCAGGTGGGCAGGCTGTAGTTTGGGTTGATCCGCTTCACTCCTCGCACCGTGAGAAACATCCCGATGGGAGACCCAAAAGCAAAGAAGATGGTGGGCTTGTAGTTCAGCTGAGGATAGTTTGCCGAGACCTAGGAGAGAGGGAAATTCAGATTTGTTTCATGAGACAAACTCCATGCTGGTGTTACGAGCACCTTGTTGTTGCAGTTAGAGCATGGCGTCGAGCTCGGTAGTTACCTGTCCTAAGCCAACGTCTCGGTATTGGCAATTCTTGCCATCGTCTGTACTGTCTGGGTCTGATGGGGACCCAGGCCCGGCTCCCCGCTCCCTGCTGTGCCTGGGAGCTGCTGCTCTCTGGTCCTGCAGCAACACAAATGGGAAACCCCGCTAGCGCAGCTCCTGCAGCGAGCCCACGCCACGGCCCTTCCTACCCGCCCGTGAGCAAGTACGCGAGGCAGCAAACTGCCCAGCATCCCTTATCCTCCAGAACCAGGGCAGTCTTGGCAGCATCATCCTACTCCAGCCAGCCACCTCTCTAGCCGGCATCACCAACTTCAGTCTCTACCACCATTAACGAGTCCTCCCGCTCTGTGATCACCCTTAGAGGCCACGGGATAAAGTGATCCTGCAGTAGGGTAACGCCAGCGTAACATGCAGAAGCAGTAAGCAGCTCTGTTGCCACAGCCAAACGCAAGCCCGTGAGAGCCTCCTGAGCAAGGATGGCCAGGAACGAGGAGGTCGGGGTGCTCGGGGACTGATCGTAAGGCTGGTCCTTGTCTGAGAGCGATGGGATGCGACCTGGATGAACACAAGCCACGCAGAAGACAAACCTGCATCTCCGTCTTGGAGCTGATGTAATGAAGTATCTTCATTCTTGGTCCTAAGGGAATTCCCATTTCTTTAAGGTTTTCCTCTGTGCACAAGAACTGGAAAATAAGCAACCCAGATATTAGTACAGGAGCGGAGAGGTGTGTGCGGTGAGGTATTTCTGTTCTCTGTAATTCTGTTCCTGCTGCACTCCTCAGAGACGTTTCTTGGGAGAGTGACTCAGTACCAGGAAGATGTGCATAGGGTGGGAGGACTGGGAAGAAAAGCAACAAAGAAACACAGACAGCAAAACAGGAGAGCTCCTTACCAGTGCTTGCCTGTCCATTTTCTCCTTCTCAAAAACATCACAATATTCGGACAACTCCAGCTTCGTCAGGATTTCTGTTACCTCCTCAATACCCTTGTTGCTTGAGGTTGTCCTGGACCCCTGTGAATAGAGCCATCGGGGATCATGCTTTTTGCTCACTTATTTTCTCCTGTGCATTTTGGAGTCTCTCCCCCTTCCCCAGGCAGCCATAGAAGCAGGAGGTCAGTGTGACGCCGCAGCGGCGCAGCTACCCGTGCAAGCGCTGCGGGAGCACCCCACGGGTCTGTGCGCCGCCGGAGAGCGCGTACCTCTTTGCTGTGCTCATCCTCCTCGGGAGCGGCCTTCTGGTTCGTCAGGAGATCAAACAAAATGAGTGACCCTAGAAACCAGGCGCAGGCAGACAGAGCATCAGCATCTCATCGGGGAAAAGCCACGAGCCATCTCCTTTTTGGGACAAAAGACCAGTACCCTCCCTGCTCCCGCGGTACGGTGAGACTCACGGGACCTGCGAGTGAAACCCCTTACCCAAGCTGTGCCCCGCAATGGAGACCCCCCCTTTGAAGAGCGGGTTCCTCTGCAGGAAGAGCTGGTACAGGCGGTTCATTTCGGATGCCACCGTGTCCACGATGGTCTGGCAATAGGTGGAGCTGTTATAAAAGAAAACATCCAGGATGGTGTCGTTGATGAAGTGACGCAGGCGATTGATGCTTGGCAAAGTGATTCGCTCCAGGTCACTATGGAGGGGGAAAAGAGGAGAGAGGGAATTGCAGTTAGGGGTGCCAGTGAACCCCACCACGTTTCTAAAGCAAAATGTAAGTTCAGAGAAGGACTGCCACCGTCTCAAAGGACATAATGTTGTAATCCAGGCCCTCAGCTCGTGCCGAGACCGAAGGCAGAGCACAGCCTGTGCTCCAGCACTCCAGGCAGGAGTAAGGAGCCTGGCCTTCCTTCCGCAGGAGCCTAACCTGCTCTCTCCCCTTCCTAGGGGGGAGCAGTGCTTGAGTGCAGAAACTGGGTACTCGGTTTCCAGAGGCCTTTGGCAAGGCGTGGATGTCCATGGTCCCTCCCAATATTAGCCAGGGAAAGGCAGAAGCCTTTCCTCTCCGGCTGGATGCTGATCGGAGCAGGCACCTGCTGTGCTCTGCAAAAGAGGGCTGCGGAAAGACGGTGGAGACGGGGTCTGGCACAGAGGTGCTCTAGGGGACCCCGTCTGTCCTGCATACCCCTGCGTGCTCACAGCCCTAAACGCTCACAGCTTTCCCTCTGCCTGCAGTAACCACCAGAAAAAGCAGAGTTTAGGTGGGAGGAGGCCAGCTGTGTGCTTTGCCGTTCCCACGGACGCTGGCACCAGAGGAGACGGCTGTCGGGGACACTTACACGTCCACCCCAGTGGAGTGGAGGGAGCTGTGCCAGTTCACAGGTAGAAACTCCACCCGGCCGATCTGCTGCTGCTCCTGGGCTTTCTTGAAGTGCGCTTGCAGCATGCTTAGGGAAACATTCCTGAAGTCATTCACTGGAAAAGAGCATGAACTCTTACCGAGATCCACCAGGCTACAGGGCAAGCCTGCTGCATCAACAACACTTAATAAGATAAAAGAAAAGATCATTACCAGGGGAAATCCCACCAGGGTCTTTAATCTGCTGCTGCTACCCTAAGACCTTGAATCTTTAACTACAAGATCAGGGGAAGGCTCCACATCCTTATGTGTGCGTGTGTACTGGATTTCACTGTCCCATCTGTAACAAGCTTCCTTTCCACATGGGCAGGGCTTTAACACAGCAGTCAGAATAAGAAAGGTACTTTTAGGAATTGAAAAAAAATAAATCTGTTGCGAAGATGCATGTGTTAGAAAGGGAGTCCCAAGGGAGGAGATGGACTTGAAATTACTCAGTTCTGAGGGAGAAAGGCTGATTTCCTTCATTTCAAATGGTCGGCAGCCTTGAAAATAGTTTCATCAGATGAACATATAGAAGAACACGCTGCGTTAAAGCAAAGGTATATTTTATAGGAACTAAACACAGTCTGTGAAAAATCTCAGCTCCCTTGGTTTCTACAAGTTAAATCACGTCAGGCTTCCAGGCAGTTTCAGCGATCCCCTGTCCTACAGAACTGAAGCACTCTGGGCAAATAACAATGAACAGGTCAGACTAGAGTTACTTGGTTTAGTACCCCGTCTCCAATATTGATCAACAGTGGCTGCTTAGGGGAGTGTGTAAGACCAGCGACGCTTCTCGCACGCTCTCCTAACCTCCAGGCATTTGCAGCTTGGGAATTTCCTGAGCCAGAAGCAAGCGCCCCTGGTTTTAGTCCAAAATCACTCCAGAGGCTGCTGGACGGGGTGTTGCCTGGTAGATTTTACCCAGTGAGATTAACCCGTAGCAATAGACTGAGCAGGTTACTAATTAGTTTAGCAGGTTTAGACAGTTACTTGGAAAATCTGTATCCAATTTGGGAAACTCACTATTTCGAGCAGCAGCAAAACACAGTGATGAAAAGTGGTTGCGCAAACCTTTCCAGATGGTAGGATTTAATGGGTTAGTGAGTGTTGCATTCACGCTCCCCATTGCAGTCAGCAAATTTGACCATGCGGCTTGCCAACGTGAGTGTCGGAACAGTTTGAATGCGCTCTGACAGTGTTTCACATTGTCCATGCAGATGAGGGTTTACTGGCTCCGCTAAAAGCAGCGTACGGAAAGAGCACCCCGGCCGGGCTCCACACCTACCGCACTGGATGATGCTCCTGAACCGAATGTCGCATGCTGGGCCGATCCCGTGCACCACGAAAACCAGGTGATCGATTTGCAGCGGCTCTCCTAAGGAGGAAGGAAGAGTTCAGAGCACAGGCCCTGCGGGAGGCATCACTTAATGAGGAACTGACCCGCTGAAACCACGTGCTCTGCAGGAGAGCGGAGCCTCCCATCCTCACCTCAGCCAGGTAAAAAACCCTTGAGTGAGTGCCTGGATTTTATGCCTAAAGAGTAGTGGGATTTCTCACATTTCTGAACTGTTTGTCCTGCTAAATTCAGCTGCCCAGGCTGGGACAGATCCGGATCGACAGGACAGTAGAGGAAGGCGAGGCGGCTCGTCCCCCCTTCTGTCACCATCCTCACTTCAGCAGGAGGGGATGGTCCTCACAGTTCACACCCACCCGGCCGTGGGGAGGACTCGCTCCAGCTGCCCTGTGCCCAGCCTGCTCTGCTGAGCTACCCGGCCCCGGCGTAACTGCATCTCTCAGGTAGGCACCAGGTGGAGTTACGTCTTGTTCTCTACTTCCCACACGCTTTAGTTAGCATATGTACTTTTCTGAAGGCATGCACGCGTGGAAAATAAAGGGGTTAGATGGGAGTAACTGCCTGTCCTCACCATGGGGACAAGTCCTGAGGCCTGACTGGGAGCTCTGGGACAGCTGGGAGCGGGCAGAGCTGAGGCACAGCTTCAGAGACAGGGAGAGCACGTGCGCCAGAAAGTCACCTGCATGTAGGTAAGTGATAAACCCCTGTGTCCCTACCACAGAAAGAAACTCCTCCTTTACAAACATACGTGCCAAGACCTCAGGGGTAATTTCAGGCACTGCAATGCTTTCAACAGCTCTGGTCTCAGTGCAGGAGCTGGAAGCGCACGGCCTTCTCCCCACGCGTCTGCCTCCTGCACATTCATTTACGCTGCAGGCACTCTGCTGCTAGGAATGTTTCTGAAAACCATTCAGTTCCTTTTGGGACAAAATTTTTAGATGTGCCCTTCATTTAAAGGATCATGGAAGCTTCTGTCAGTCTTTTTGAGAAAACAGGTTGGAAAACAGACCCTATCGCGTCGGATGGGCGGAAGGGAGGGAGAAGCGAGCTCACCATTGGGGATCTCGGCAGCGATGTTTTCTACTCCTCTCTTCACAGTCCGAGGTCGACCTTGTTCCGTAGGAGTTGAGCCCCAGTCATCGGAGGTGGCAACCGGGTGGTAGTGCACCATCAGCTTGTAAACAAGAAGAGCCTGTCATTAAGCTGCGCTGCATACCATGGTTAAGCAGAGGAGAATTTTGCTACAACAGCTGGTAGGTGATACGGGGTGGTACCAGACCGCGATGTTTAATTGCGCTTGTACGAGCCCTTTGCGCAAAGAGAGCGAAAGATGTGTTGAAAAGAAACGATGAGGTGTGAAGCAGACTCTCTGCTGGCGTTGCCCTCTGCTCTGGCACAGCTAGGTGAGGGGAATGCCGTTTGGACAGAACTGATTTCTCAGCAGACATGGTTAAAAGAAACAGCATAAAGCCAGAGCCTAAAGACAGCATAAAGCCAGGCCCTCAAGAGAAGTGAAGGGATGTCCTTGCTGGTCAACACACCAGGCCCTCCTCACCTTTGGGTTGTGCAAGATAATGATTTCCCTGCTAGGGGACTCCAGTTTCTTCTTCCACTCATCCAGGGTCACAGCAATCATGTAAGCTTCCTGAGGAAAAGAACACCCTCCGTCAGTCAGCTGAAGGTATTCCCATGAATATTCAACCGCTTGGGACGTTCCCCACCCATTTTATGGTATCTGTTATCAACGCGCCTTGCGAAAGAGGCAGGGAAATCAGCCAGGTCAAGCTGGAGGAGCAACAGGGTCACCTGAGAATCACCTGCTAGAGGGTTTCCAAGAAGCCCCCACTTTAATTGCAGCAGCAGACTTCCCTATCAATTTAGAATTGTATTTTTTGGTACATCAGAATACAGATTATTGTAAAGATGTATATTTTTATACATGTATCTATATATCTCTACACATATATCTTTCCAAACAAGTCTCCAGCCATTAACAGTAGAGACCACTGAAGTCTCTGACGCTACATAGCACTCAGCGGGTCCCTGCAACGATGATTTCTCTTTCTTGCATTCACGACTCCCTTGGCGTTGGTGAAACCATGAGCGTAGCGAGGATGATTCTCACGAGGAGAATCAAACTGAAGTTAGAGCAGGCAGGGTCAGGAAAAAAAACAGAGCAAAGCTGTGAGAGCGAGGCTGCAAGCAAGGCCAGAGCCGCGTGGCGTGCTGAGAGCACCCGGGCGCTTAAACGTGTAGCGGGAGGATGCTGACACGGCTGGATGAGGGCAGGAGGAAGGGGAGGCTGCCCAGCTACAGCAGGCTGGGAGGGAGACGGCGGCAGCCTTTACAGTTATGTTAATCAGCTGCGAAAACGCCATGCCAAAGCCTCTTTTGAGTTCATGTCCTCAGGCGTGACTGTGGTGCCAGTTGCCCTGTAGGAGTTTGGGACATCAGGGCCAGTATTTGACAATGAGAAGCCAAGATGCTTCTCGGCAAGATGGATGCTACCAGGAAGGGTGCGTTTACCTCCAGTTCTTTGCTGAAGGTCTCCGAGTAGGGAATATACTTATTGTCCTTGTCTCCCTTGTAAAACCAGGTGCAGCGACGCACTTCAGATACCTCCTCCTCCCAGTACACTGCGACACGCTGCCTCTTCTTCAGATGCACGTCGTACCTACCCCCTGATGTTGGGACAACCAGATCTTCTTTGTCTCTCCCTGCAGGAACCAAGGCCTGAAATTAATCGCGAGAGGACCAGAAAGGCATGCTACCAGAAAGCTGTATACCATGCCAGAACAGAGGGATGAAGCTGGAGCATCTTCTGGGGGCAGCACACATGAGCATGTGTGAGCAACAGCAGTAGACACCGACGTTCTCCGTACCCAAGCACAGAGAACAGCGTCGGCGGGCAGCATCCTAGGAGAGATGCCCCAAGTCAGACTTCCCCCAGGGGCAGGAGGTAAGATGAAGGCATTAAGCTACAACTATCTCCCTCTCTAGTTCAGGCACAGGCTTACACGGACTCTTCCTGCCTCACTTAGATGGTAAAACGTGAATTTGTGGCCCTGGGAAGTGCATTGCTTATTGGTGGAGGTGCGGGTCTCCAGGTCTCTTAGCCATTCCCCTCTAAAACGGAGAACTCCACGCAGATCCCAATACAGACTTAAAATTCTTAAAATGAGTTCAATACAGACTTAAAATGAGTTGCGTCTGCCCGCTGGCCAGGCTGCTGGCAGAGCGCCCCGCGCCAGGCTGGGCTCGGCTTGGCTGCGGCACTGAGGACCGGCGGCACGGCCTCTAATCCGAAGCTTCCTGGGAGAGGGAGGACGGGAGCAGCCCTTGGGCAATCGGTGCTCCGCTTTAAGGACAGCCCTGGCAGCGGGTTCCGCAGACGGGCAATATTTGGCGGCACGAGGGCCTCGTGGCAAGCGGTGTCGCGCAGAGCAGAGCCCGCTGCCTGGGCAGCAGCCTCCAGGAGCAGGCAGGCAGGCAGAGCACCACGCGTCCGCACGGGAGAAATCTCCCCAGCGGGATTTCTGCCATCCTGCTGGGCCCTCTCCCATCCGCACCAGAAGGGTGCTTTGCAGTATGATTGTATAGAATTTAGAGCATATATCAAATGAATGAGGTCGGACCATTCGATGCATCCAAACGGCGTAGTTATTCATGCGTTTACAGCTCTAGGAGTAGGCACGTTGCCACGAAAAGTCCCAATTTAAAATTCCCGAGGGAAAATTTTGCATCCCGGTGGAAGCCATGGATGCGTTCAGGGAATTTCCCTCTGATACCCGGACAGCGTTTCCCTTGAGCACACACCTGATGCTCTCCCATTGACCTTACCGGGCCAGTCCCTTACGGCGATTTTAAAAGCAGGGACTAGGTATTTAAAATCAAAGGGCAATTTAAAAATAGAAGCGACAGGAGCTGAAGGCAAGCAGTGCCGTGGAGGCGGATGGAGTTTTCCCTGCGGCTCCTGAGGGAGCAGCCCCTGCCCAGGCGTCATTTCGCCCTACCTGAGCCGTGAGCCTCCTCCAGCCTCTCCGAGTCCTGCGTGCTGAAGGGGATCCATCGCTCTCGGGAGTCCGTGACCTTGCAGTAAAACCAGTGGGGAACCACCGCTTCGTATCTGTTCGTGGCGTCCGGCTCCGCAGCCTCGGGGGCCGCGGGGGGCTGCGCCTGTTGCTGCTGCGGAGCGGACATGATGATCCTCCACACGCGACGGGAGACGCGAGTGGGTGAATTTAAAGAGCCTCAGAAACGCCGGTTCCGTCTCGAATGGAAAACGCTCCCCCCAAATCCCCTCCTGTCGCGGCGGGCCCGGGGGTAGCGGGGGGCCGGGCGCGGCGGGCGCCCCCCCCTCGCACCCACGCGTGTCCCTGGGTGTGCGGCCGCCCCCCCCCCCCCCCCCCGGCCTGGCTGGCTGCCGGCCGGCGCGGCCCCCGCTCCCGGGGCGGCTCCTCCGGCGGCGCGGCCCGGCCCGGGCGGCAGCGCAGGCCCCGCTGCCGGCCCCGGCGACCGCCCAGCCCGGGGCGGTGCTCCACGGCCCGCCCCGCACCGCCCCGCACCGCCCCGCACCGCCCCGCCGGGCTGCCGTCACGGGCGGGGGCGGGCGAGAAAGGAGCGGGGCCTGCCTGCAGCCCCTGCCCGCAACCCTGCCCGCTGCCCCCGGTGCACAAAGCCCCTGCCTGCAAGTCCTGCCCGCAGCCCTACCCGCAGACCCTGCCTGCAAGTCCTGCCTGAAAGCCCTGCCTGCAGTCCTGCCCACTGCCCCCGGCGCACAAAGCCCCTGCCCGCAGCTCTGCCCACTGCCTCCAGTACACAAAGCCCCTGCCTGCAAACACTGCCTGCAGCACTGCTTGCAGCCCCTGCCTGCAACCTCTGCCTACAGCCTTGCCCGCTGCCCCCGGTGCACAAAGCCCCTGCCCTGCAGACTTGCCTGCAACCCCTGCCTGCAAGCGCTGCCCTCAGCACTGCCTGCAGCCCCTGCCTGCAGCCGCTGCCTACAGCCCTGCCTGCTGCCCCTGGTGCACAAAGCCCCTGCCCTGCAGACTTGCCTGCAGCCCCCGCCTGCAGCTCTGCCTGCAACCCCTGCCTGAAACCCCTGCCCGCAGCCCTGCCTGCAGCCCTGCCTGCTGCCTCCGGTGCACACAGCCCCTGCCCGCAGCCGCAGCTCTGGGGAGGGTTGCGCGGCCCTCGCAGCTGGCAGCGGCCTGGGTGGGTCCGTGCCCGAACACCATCGCAGGTGGGTGATGCCAGCGCTAATTAGGCTAATTAGGACTCTCCGGCCTAAGTCCTGCCTTCAGGCCAGTCATCGCGCCCCGAAGCCGGATGCGGGCGGGCAGGGGTGCGTGGTGTCGGCGCAGCATCGCCGGGAAGCACATGCCTTCGTGCCAGTCGTCTCCCACGCGCGGCGTAGACAAACACTTGGGCATAGAGCAGAACCCACGAGATGCTGATTTAATGTTTGTTTTGCAATCTCTCCGTGCCCCTTTCGCCTTAGTGGGGATTGAGAAACGCTCTTCTGATGGTGGGTGTTGCTTGCAGAAGCGACAGGCAACCCCAGAATAAGAGTTTGGTTTCTGTAGAGATGAGCCTCGTGATAAATACAGAGACACGCTTTCTAATTTGGGGTTTTGTGATGTGGGTGGATGCTGTAAGATAAACCAGCTGCCAGGAATTGTCATCCCAGTGCTCACCTCCGCCACGGTGGTTACTGGCTGGGAAGACTGACTGGCCAGAAATGCTGAAATCCTCGGGTTTGCATCTGTAGAGCAAATGGCCGCAAACCTTGTCCGTGCAGCCTTGCCTGCGCAGGGCCCGCACCGGCTTGGTGCTGACACAGCTCCTGCCCGCGCCTCTGCTGCGGCGTCTTTCTCCTTTCAGATCGCCGTCTGAGCCGCGACCCACTTTGGTCCTGCTTTGAAGGAGACGGAAGGCGGCGGGGACGCGGCGGGGACGGACGCGGTTACATCAGCGGGAGTTTTCTGCAGGCTGCGGTGCGGAAGGTACGCCCTGATCCTGCTCTGTTAGGCTCAGCTTTGGGGGAAACACATAAAACCCAGCGTCTGCCTGAGGGACTCAGAAACGTCATACGCAGCCGCGTCTTCTCCTGGAGCTGTTCAAATACCCAGCCCCGCTGAACTGATAACCTGCCATTTCAGCCCACTTTTTGATGTTCTTCCATGTGCTTTTAACTGGAGGTTTACATAACGCTCTGCCACGTCCTTCCCACACGCGGGGACTTAAACTCCGGAAGAGGAAATATTGTAAAGGAATACGTTACCTCGATAGGTTCAGAAACCCACCTCCCTCCTTCCTCCCAGACTTTGTCTGGCTCGTATGCCACGCACATACTTTCAGTTTTTCCTACGAACAGCTAAAGGTATCGTTCTTGCCACGTCTCCACAGTGGGAAACCTTTGTCCCAGTCCACAGAGCACTGGTGACAGAGCAGCTGAGTGTACGCTTTTCTCTTCTCTCCTCGCTGACTGCATTGCAGTGCTACTGAGTGTACAAGGTATCAGGATTGCTCCACGCTCCTCCTCGCACAGCTAGAACCGGCTTACCCCTTTTCCCTGGCAACTGACAGGGGAGGGAAACGAGGACTAGAGCAAACAGGATGCAATAAACAATGCAGTTTTGTTCCTGATGCGATTGTTGCTACTGAAACAAATACAGAAAATAAAGTTTCGGCCAGCTCCGCAGATTCCAGACTAACTGAAGCTGGTAGTGGGCTGCTTCTTTTCGTGTACCTGTAAGCAGCGACTTGCTGCAGCGCTTCTGCTGATAACACCAACCTCAAAAAAGCAGCAGGGCTGACGCATCGCTGCCCTGTTTGTCCGTGGCCACCCCGCTCAAGTGACAGTCACAGAAAGAGCTGTGACACCGGTCGGTAGCGGGGAGGGAGGCCTGCCCCAGGGGCGGTGGCCGCTGTGCTCCTGTAGCAGCTCGCAGTGGGGGGGTGTGCGGGGTTAAAGCCAGGCTGCAGTTCTGCCCCTTCTTGGTGTGGTTTTATCAAGGGGTTGATGAGGCAAAGCAGGGGGAGACCCTGCTGTTCGGAGGAGTGTGCAGGAGGACTGCCGGCACCGTGAGCTGTCCTTCACAGCTGTAGCAGTCCTCCGTGCTGTAGAAGTCAATGCGCACTGATTGACGAGCTGAGCGATTTCACTTTCTCTGCTGAAGCACGACTGACGCACACCATCTCTTGCAACAACAAGTTTCAGACTTTGGCTAGATCCTGCCCAACAAAGGGAATCCAAACCTTCATTTCAACAGCCACGCCGACCAAATGAAAAAACAAATGTGGGAACAGAGGAAGAAATGAGCTCTTTGGTAATTCCTTAGAGAGCCCAAATGCGGTGAGACGGTGGCCTGGACTTGGCGCCAAACCTGAAACGGCTGGAGAGCGCAGCGGCGGGGTGGGGGGGTCACACCTTTCCTCAGGGCTGGCTCCGCTCCCCAGTATGAGTTATGGGGATCAAACCTGCATCCGCCTCCAGCAGAAAGGAGCGCCTTTGAGCCAGGTACGGGTGGTTTCAGAGCTCAGCGATGCCCTGTGCACCAAGGAGAACTGCAGCGGAGGCTGTTCTCCCCTCCCGCATCACCAGAGCTGTCCTTCCAAGCTTCCCTTCGCCTCCCGAGAGCACAGGCTCCCCCGCAGCCTCTGCCTGCTGCAGAGCGTGGTTTGGGCTGCCACCCGGGTACTGCGAGCCCAGCGGCTCATCCCGCGCCACCAGCTGCATTTTTCACTTCTTGACTTTTCTAGAAAGGGACAAGTTAGCTCTCTTTAGGTACTTACCTTCTTTACTTTTTCATCTCCTTCCTAGCCTTGTATAGACAAACCTTGCAGGAAATACTAAAGGATCAGAAGAATAGGACTCAATTAATCTGGAGCTGAGTCCGCTAGCAATCCCGTAGCACAAGGACTCAGCTTTCTGCCCCCACACCAAGCATTTCTTCAGAGTGGTTGATGGTTTTTCTTGCCCATATTCCCTTTCAAAAAAACCTAAATAAAGTTATTACTGTATCAAGCTAAGTCAGTGAACCCACAACAGTCTCTTGGGAAAGATTTCAGGACATTAGAGGCAGCATTTAACAAGATTTTCAACCATAAGATAAAATGAGAGGGGTAGAGACACCACAGTGCTGCTCTTCATTCATTTCAAGAGCCACTGGTAGCAAGGCTGGTTGTGTGGAAACCGTCCCTACCACGAGTATTTTCACAAAAAAAGAAACAAACCCAAAGCACGGATTAATTCCTGGAGATGCTGCTGACACTGCTGCCTTTATCAGAGAAAGAAAGGGGGTATTCACTGGGGCTGGGCCGTTGCTTTCTGTACACAGTATAGTAACAGGGCATCAGTCTGTTTATTGTCTTCTGCTTTATCTCCCAGTATAGCCCCCAATTCTCAGAAGTGGGATTTCATGCTGTATCCGAAGCACGGATAGCTTGGCCTGGCTGCTCTCTGCCTGACAAGAGGATGAAATGAAATAGCAAGCAAGCATTTATCCATCCCAGGACATTCAGCTCCCTCCTGGCTTGGACGGGGCCGTTTTTGCAGGCTGACCGCCACATGATCACGGACACGTCCAACGAGCTGCAAAGGTCAGTCCCGTGCACGCAGCCGCGTCTGGGAATGATGTGGGATTTGCCGGGTGCCTTCAGGACATCGGCTGGCCGTCAGCCCGCAGAGCACATGGTCAGGGCGCTCCCAGCCTCGGGTGTGCCCAGACCCCTCCCAAAACACGGCCACCGGCCCTAGGGCCACGGCTGAGGGCTCCTGGAGCATCTGCACCGCTTGGGAGGCGATGGGGGCCACTGGGGCACCCCCCCAAACAGGCATTCTCAGGGGTAACTTGCTGCATTTATCCCTAACCTCGGCCGCTGAGACAGCCTGGCTGGTGTTTTGGTTACAGGCAGGTCTAAGTTACACAACCTTGCCCACAACTTCTTTTTGAAGAAAAGAGACTTCGAGACGTCTTAATTACAAAATGACATTTAAAAGTTGTCAGGGTTTATTATCTCGTCACACAGAGTAATGATTCACTTAACATGTTGTAACCAGAAGGTTAACAGTAGGCTGAGCCCTTCCCTTCCCCTCCGCATTGTACAGTGCCACGAGTATGGCGTTGCAGTGGATACAAAACTCGCAGTATGTGGAAGGACGTTACCATTAAAAAGTGGATTTTTACCCAAGTGACCTGGAAAGCATTTCCAAGCATCCTGCCGGTTCGGGCTGCTCTGCTCTGACATCGTTCCTCTGCTTGTACCTGTCCTTTTCAGTGGCAGAACTGAGATTTCCAGGCTGTGTTCCCGTGTCCGCGGGGGATGCCACGGACTGGCTCGTCACGACAGAAGAGGAGCAGCATGACGTGACATCGGCTTGCATCGCCTGGGCTGCCAGCGTGGTCCCTTTCTGCAGCACTTCAGTGTAGCTACTTGAGTGCACTAAAACCAAACAAAACCCCACGACGACACGCAAGAGTTTATGGCAAGGAAGCTGAAGCTGAACGTACATGCAGTGACTGACAAGCCTAGAGTCTTGGTTTGTGGCTGCACGTTGCAGGACCGTTGTGACCACATCTGACAAGTCTTCCAGCTGTTTAAAGAACTGCTGTGGCTGCAGGAGGCACCTCGAGATTGGCTCTGGTTTGGGGAACTTTGTACAGTGATTTTCTTCCTGCTGATGAAGAGGATGCGGATCCCCACGGAGACCTCTACAGCCTAAGTACCTTGGGTGGTGCTGCTTTTCCAAAGCCTGGAACAAACAAACAATTCAGTTTGCTGCTTCAGACCTCCCTTAATTTGTCTGTTGCCAAGTTATTTGTTGGGCTTCTGGGTTGGTGGGGTTTTTTTTTGGTGGTTTTGTTTTGTTTTTTGAACTCGGGGCTTATTGCTATTCCATTGTCAATAGTGCGTAGCAGAAAAAGCTGAGATTTAACAGAACTAAAACTCTTTGGAACCTCAACAACAGGCTGTGTGTTGTGGCTGATGTGCTTTCACAATCCCTTTCTTTCCAGTTTTTCCAGTATGGCCTGAATTCTGTGGACGGACTCTTTCCTGGCCTGCCGAACACTGTCCTGGCCACCAGTCTCGATGGAATCCAGTTCCAACAGCAGCTTGGTCAACATCTCCTCCAAAAGCCGGTAGGATTTATCTGTCTTTTTTCCGACAAATTCATCCACCTCTTCCTCCAGCTGTTCAGCCTCCCCCATAACGTGGAGGATTCTCTGAATCTCTGGCTGGATGGCTGCAGAATTTGTTGAAGGCTGGTCACCAGGTTTGAAAACAGCCTCCCGGTTCCCAGCCAAAAGCTTCCGAGATGCACTGTCATACATTTGGGGCTGTGCGCTGTACTGCACCTTGGGGTTTGAGGGGGATGGCTTGGCGTTGAGCGGAGTGCCTGGCCTGTGGTCATTCATTGTCCCAGAGTGCTGGTGATTGACATCGGAATAGTAGTTGTGTTGGTTCACACTTTGCTCAGGTTTGTCGTAAGCAGTATCCTACAGTCAGAAGGGGGAAAAAAAAAAATCTTTAAGTGCGTTTCCCTTAAAGCCAGGTTTTTAATCTTGCGCTCCACAGGCAGGCAGGGCTGAGGGAACTGGGCAGCAGGTGACACCGTGACTGCTTTGAGGTGAGCATGCCTGGGAGGACAGGGCAGACCGGGTTATGCACGATGTTACCAGGGATCTGGGCAGCATTTTCCAGACTGTCACACACCGTGATGTCATAACACATCACGTCCCTGCGGGCTGGCACCCTGTGTCCTGCCAAGTGGGCTGGTTTCTGCGAGGAGTCCCAAAGAGGGAGACGGGACCCACGCTCGTCCCTGGCTGTTAAAGAGCAGATCCCCGGCAAGAGGCACGTGCCTAGAAGAAACAGTGTGAGCCACTGAACGCTCGTTACCTGTGACCAGGGGAGATGCTAAATAGATTTCAACACGGTCCCATTTGGATATTCTGCAGAAGGCCCTTCTCTGCAGGTAGCACACTTTTGAACCGTTCCCAAATATTAGCAGCCCCCAGCCCCGAATCCACACATCCCCCCATCAGGGCTGCTGCTGCACGTGCCAGCGCTGCTGCCAAGAGTCATTTGACTCCTGAGCAAACCCAGAGGAAGCCGAGATGAACGGACCCCACCAAATGCATCATCTCCTTAGATTTGTTTTTGCTTAAAACATTCCTCAGTAGAGGATGACCGTGCCCAAACCAAGCACTTGTAGAGGAATAGCAGAGTCTGCAAACCGACCCGCAGGTTAGTCCCACACTCTGCGGGAGGATTTCTGACAGCGTTAGCTGCTTGAGGAAAAAGAGCTGGACAAGCAAGACAAGGTTTGACCCATTTCAAGACCTGCCCTGGGACGTCTGGTATCTCCAGTACCTTTCTGGAATTACAGCCGTGGATTTTGGTATGCAAATAGATTTTGCTGGCAGTACCCTGGATACCTGCTGCTTTGTTTCTACCTAAACTAACTGTGCTCGGAGAAAGGGGCATTCCCAGGAGACAGAGGCAGGCTTTGAGGAAAGCTCTATAATCTAGGAGGTCTGAGCGCAGCCGGGACTCAGCACAGGCGCTGTGGAAGCATCAGCTGTACCTTAGAGTCCCACGCAGGAGGGTGGGAAGGAGCTCCACTGCTGGTCCAGGATGGGTGCGAATCGGAGCTGAAGAGGTTCCCATGCACCGAAGCAGCGGGCCACGCGTAACGCGGCTGCACCCCATAGACGGTGGGGGGAGCCCACGTCTCCTCCGGGGGTCTGGGCTGCGGCGGAGGCCCCTGCGGCGTGACCCCTGGGTTGTTGTCTCCGTATGGATACTGTGGGATGGGCATTCCCGGGGTCTGCAAGAAAAGGGGGGTACAGGCGTTACCCCTGGAGTCACTCCGAGCACCGTTCCCTCCAGACAGCCCTGGGAACCGCTGCAGCATCAGGCTTGCTGCCCGATTCCTGCTTTCCTAGCCCACAAGCTCGGAGTCTCGGGAGAATGGGGTGACCACAAGTTTTTATAAGAATAAAACCAGGCAGGGCAAGCTGCTCAAGGCACAACAGCCATTAGGACCCACGGATCCATCGGAGGAGGCACTGTGGGCTTCCCCTCCGCTGCAGCCCCATAAAACAACTTCTTGTGCCCCGGGAACTGCAAGCCCGGCAGCTGCACCGACACCGGGGCTGGAAATTGCTGTGGCCGGTGCCCGGCTTCTTACCTGCGGTGGGGAGTAGCCAGGAATCTGCTGTCTCCTGAGAGAGGACCCTTCGGCGGGGCAGTCCGGCGGGGCGTAGCTCCAGGGGGGAGCGGGCGACGGGGGCCGGTACATGCCCGCGGACTCCGCAGGGTAGGGGGTCCGCGGGGGCCCGGAGCCGTAGTACCCCCGTGTCTGCGGCAGGCTGGCGTAGCCCGGGGCAGCGCCGGGAGCCGGAGGGTATGGGGGGCTGTAGGCTCCGTTTGCGTAGGGAGAATCCATTGCCTGGGGAGAAGGGAAGAGCAGACGAAAGGTGATGGGCTGTGGACACGGGGCAGAGGGGCTCCGGTCCGGCCCAGCAGCAGCCCGGGGAAAGAGGACTGACCCTTCCTGCAGCGTTTAACTAGGGGGTTCCTTCGTCCCCAAGCTGATTTGCCCCAGTTTTAAGTTTTCCTGCTCTAACGTGGCTTGGTGTTGGCCACTGTCTGCCTCACGCTTTGGTCCCACTGCCCTCGCAGCACGCTCGGGGAGACGGGCAGCGTCAGGGGCATTGCAGGGGGACCGATTTGTCTGGAGGGTGGGAAGAGAGGGGGTACGCTAAGCTTAACCATGCTGCACTCAGCTAAGCTTTGCTCAGAAATACGCCTACAGTTCCTCCCAGCAAGCAGCCCTTAGGAGGTTCAACCCCGTCCATGTAGTCACCGACTGGTGGATGAAAAAAAAAAACTCCAGGAAAGTTCCTTTCCTCTTCCAGTCTGCAAACAGAAATGATGCAAGCGGACGAGATCTACCAGTTCTGGGGCCCGAGGGTGTTCGGATCACCGAGCCGCAGCCGCGGGAGCAGCCGGCTTGGAGAACTTGTCGTACGAAAGGTCTGTGCGTCCAGAAGGTTTGTGAGACATTATCGGAATACATTCAAGTAATCAATGTGTATTGAACGTGAGCTTCCATCTAACCACGGAGGCGACGATTAAGCGCTAGGATTTCAGGAGCTCACGGATGACTCCCTGTAGCTTTGGGCAAAGCAGTTTTTTGCCCGCGAGCTGCTTCACGGAGGAGAGGTTGCATCACCTGCGTGCCGGGATTTATGAAAGAGCCGGATCAAACCTACACATCCCATGGGATTAAAACAAACCACAGTTATGTCTGGACAGCAGACAACCTCTTTGGAAAGAGTAAAGCCTTTCTCTTCAGACAGTATTTACGCAATAGCCCCTAAAAAAGAGTTATTGCTGCAATAAGAACAACAAGTAGATCCCGAGAAGGGCAAATCATGGGACCGGGGTGCAGCAGGATGGGTGATGCTTTTTTCCCCGCTCTGCCCCGAGTTTGCCATCCCTTTCCGCCGGTGGGGTCTGTCGTACAAACGCCGCCGTTGACGCGGCCGGCGTCTTTAGTCTTGGAAGAGGGGGACGTGGCCGGGATCGGCTCCTCCAGCCTCGCGCTCGCGCCGGGGAAGAGGCAGCGCCTGCCCGTTGGCGAGGGGCCGGTTAGCCGGGACCGGCACACGCCGGGGCCGGCCATGCCCAGCTCTCACCGGGCACCCGGGCAGCAAAGCAGCCGGCGATGGCGGCGTTTCCCCGGCGATCTCTTCGTTAAAATACGTGCCCTAGAAATGTCACCTTGAACTGGAGATGAAGGTAAAACCTGCCGGCGTTCATCGCTTTACGTGTTTTCCCCAGCTGGACACCTGCCCGACCCTCGTGGGCCGGGAGAGCGGATTTTTAAGGCAAACGGATCCTTTTGGAAATCAAGCCACGGGAGCGGAGAAAAATACCTAAGTCGGGCTTCAGGAGGTAAGAGCTGAGCTTAAAGACCCGGACAGCACTCACGGCTCCGCGCCGCTGCCCCGGGTGCGCTGGGGGAGCGGTAACGGCGGCGCAGCGCTGACCCGGAGAGCCGGGCTCCCTCCTCCCCCGGCGGCGGAACCGGCCCGGTCGTGTCGGTAAGGGGGGGCTCGGCCGCCCGTTAGCGGGGGAGCAGAGACAAGGGTCCGGCCCTGCCCTCCCCGCCGGGCGGCCCGCAACGAGGGAATGGAGACCGCGGCTGCCCCCGCCCCCGCCCCGGTCCCGGTCCCGGTCCCGGCCCGACCGCCTCGGGGACGGGCGGCGAGCGGGCTCCAGCCCCGGTGGCTCAGCTCAACGGCCGGGATCGCGGCGGCCGCCTTCCCCCCCGCGCCGTTACCTGCGCCGCCGCCGCTGCCGGCGGGCGGGGGGACCCGGGGGGCCACGGCGGGCCCGGCTCGGCGGCGCGGCCGCGGGGCTCCATGGCCGCCGCCCCGCCCGGTCCCGCCGCCCGTCACCGCCGCCAATCGGCGGCCAGGTCCCGCCCCGCCGCCGACCAATCAGCGGCCCTCCCGCCCGCGCAGCCCCCCCCCCCGCGGCTTAAAAGGGCAGCGCCGCGGTGGGCCCCGCCCGGCGGCGGGGAGGTTCCGGGGCGGCGGCGGCACCGGTTCATGGCGGCGCTTCCGCTGGGGGCGGCGCGGCGGCACCATGAACTACATGCCCGGCACGGCCAGCCTCATCCAGGACATCGACAGTGAGTGCGCCGCGGGGCCGGCACCCCCTTCCCCGAGGGCACCGTCCCCCGTGGGGCGGCCGCTCCCCTCTCTTCCCCGTGGGCGGCGGGCGGACTCGCGGCTTTCCCCGGGGACCTGCCCGCCGTGGGGCGGTCGGACCCCCCGTTCCCCGCGGCTGCCGCCCGCCGGGGGGCTTTCGGACCCCCCGTTCCCCGCGGCTGCCGCCCGCCGTGGGCACCGGCCCCGCGTGGGGCTGCTGCAGAAGGCGTCCTCGCTCCCCGTCGCGCTGCTGGGGCGGTTAACCGCGCACCACTGGCTTCCCCGTGTCGTTTTGGGGGGAGTGTGTCGGGGGGGGGGGGGGCGTGTTAATGCCCACGCGTGGCCGGGGCTGACCCTCCCGCTCTCCCGTTCCCGCAGAGAAGCACCTGGTCCTGCTGCGGGACGGCCGGACGCTCATCGGGTACCTGCGCAGCATCGACCAGTTCGGTATGTCCGCACCGGGGGCTGCCGGGGGGCTGCGGGAGGCTTCGGCCTGGCTTCAGACGCGCTCCGGTGCCAGCCGTGCGCAGGGGCTGGCGAGGAGGAGGAGGAGGAGGAGGAGAGCCCCGCAGCGCCCGTTCGCATGAGCTGGGCGAGGCTCCCGTCCCGCTTCCCGGAGCGTCTCCCTTCCCAAGCAGTGGCTTAACGGTAAAGAGGGAGTTTGGGTTTGGTGAGATTTTCCCGTTTCGTGGTCCCCGCTTAGCGCAGCGGCTGCGCCGCCTGCAGTAACGGCCCCACCGCCTGCCGGTCCTGAGCAGGAGCGCGCGTTTCCTTGCCTAAAAACAACGTGAATTTTGAAAGAAATCGGTTTCGTTGTGCGTAGAGCGATGCGATTCCAGGTCGCGTTTTTAGAGCACGTTTGTCTCGTGGATTAAATGCCCGCCTGCGCGTCCCCCTGGACTTAGTGCTTCACAGAGACTTCTCCCAGAACTGGGTGCTTCCCGCTGCCCAGGTTGCGTCCAGCATTGATGCTCTGGCATCCCTTTTTGGGCAGAAATAGCCCTGGATGCGCGCGGGTGATGTTTGTGCTCCCGACCGAGTGCCTTGGTCCTTGCCCGGAACCCGCAGCACCAACAACGCCGTTGTTTTCTCTGCCGTCGTCGGCACCTGGTGCTTGGGTGGGCTCGGGTCTGAGCTCGCCGTCCTGCCTGCCCTGCCTGCGCAGGCTGCGGCAGCTGGAGGGCAGAGGCTGCCTCGTGGCGCGGGAGCTGCTCTGCTGCTCCCGAAGTGCTGCGTCCGTCGCTGCAGCCACTGCGTTTCAGCCGGGGAGACGGTCGGTGCCTTCGGTGACCTGGTTCAGGTGACCTGCGTGAAAGCACCGGTGCCGTTGCTGCTCTGGGTTTTCTGCCTGGCTGGGATGGGACACCCTAGCTAGAAAACACAGTGAAATATGGATTATTTTCTCTCTCTCTTGATCGCTACAGCAAACTTGGTGTTGCACCAGACTGTGGAGCGCATCCATGTGGGCAAGAAGTATGGGGACATCCCTCGAGGCATCTTTGTTGTGAGAGGCGAGAACGTTGTTCTGCTGGGGGAAATAGTAAGTAAGCGGCTCCTTCTGCCTGCTCTCTGCCTGCTCTCTGCCTGCTGCCGGCCCGGGTCTGGGACTGAGCTGGTGGTGGTTGTGGTGACGTGACTCAGGCAGCACCGCCGAGGCGGCCACCAGAGCTGGGCGTCCGTCTTGTCTGTCTGCCGTGAAATAAGGTCACTGTCCCGTTGCAGGGGCTGAAATTTGAGTCCCCTCCCGGGGCCGGTTCAGGCTGAACCGTCGGGAAAACGCCCCCGCGTATCCGCGGGCGGGGGCAGAGGTGCCGTCCCGCAGCTGCAGCTCCTCTGGGACGAGGTGAGGGGTGAGGAGCGATACGTGGGCTGGCGAGCGGAGGGAGACATGGGGAGGCCCTGGCCTGTGTGCGGCATTGCTGGAGGGTGCCATGAGTGGCTGCCTGGGGGGCTGTCACCTCCCTGCTGGCTCGGCACTGGGGGACACCATGCGGGATGGGCTGGGGAGGAGTCGAGCGTCGTCTTGTTTGCTTCGGCTCTTTGGCCCGGCTGCTCCCTGGCAGCCCCCTCCTATCCACAGCCAGCCCGGGTGTCCCCGGCTGTCCTGGGGGTCCCTGTCCACATCCCCACCCGTCGGGGTGCCGCCAGCACCTCTGTTTTGCATCACCTCTTGACGGGACTCGTGGAAGACGTGTGGGCACGGGCTCACCATGGTCCGGGGGCCTCTGGGTCTCACCTGGAGGAGACTGTCCTGCACCTGCAAATCCGTGACCCAGGGAGAATGCGAGCGTTTACAGGACCAAATCCCCGGGCTGCCTTCGAGCTAGTTAGCCCAGAGCTTGGCTGCTCACCTCGGGAACCGTCCTGCTCCAACAACTTTGGCAAGAGCGATGGAGCCTGTCGTCTGTGGCGCAGCGATGCCCACCCTCCCCGGGGCACAGAGCCCGGCCAGGCGCTTGTAGGAAGTGCTCGGATGTCACCGAAGCCCGAGCGCAGGAGGGGTGCGCGCGTCAGCGTCCCAGTGGAGACGCAAGTGCAGATCCGCCCCAGACCTTTGACGTCCCCGCTGGCTTTTGGCCGCTGCAGACCGGCGCTGCCCTGGCCGGTGAGACGCGCTCGGCGGCGGCGACGTCGGCCCAGCCCCGAGCTGCCCCACGGGCAGAGCAGTGCCCGGAGCATCCCACCAGCAGAGCTGCGTGTCTTGGCCGCGGCGGCTGCCTTGCGGTGCTAAACGGGCTGTTTCTCTTGCAGGACCTGGAGAAGGAGAGCGACACGCCTCTGCAGCAGGTCTCCATCGAGGAGATCCTGGAGGAGCAGCGGGTGGAGCAGCAGGCCAAGCAGGAATCGGAGAAACTGAAAGTGCAGGCGCTGAAGGAGCGGGGCCTCTCTGTCCCGCGGGCGGACACCCTGGACGAGTACTAGATGTGCGGCCCCTCGGACCTTCCCTCCGTGGCAGAGCCAGGGGTGCTCTGTGATCCGCCCGTGCGGGGGCAGATCCCTTTGGAAAGGCGGTTTTTATTTTCAGATTGTGTTTTCTGTGGCGCAGATAACTAAAAAAATCATGCCTTTCGTTTCTCCTTGCGGAGAAGGAGGAGAGAAGGCGTTCGGCCGCGCTTCGAGGCGGCCAGGCGTGCTGGGGAGTGCGAGCGTTTGTGTTCAGGAGGCAAATCGCTTGGTCCTTTGGGTTTGTTTGCTTTTTCCTCCTCACGTGACTCTGGGTGAGAGTTTTCCTTGACGTGTAAATAAATCCTTGATCTCAACAACGATGGTTTTGCCTGTGTTCGGCACCTGACGCTCTGCCCTCTCTCGGGACTCGTGGAAGACGTGTGGGCACGGGCTCGGGGGTCCCCGGCGGGCGCTGTGCAGGGGGGAGACGGGACCCTTGGTCCTGCCACGGGCTGGGCTCGCTCCGAGGAAAAGCTTAAGGATATGGTGAGATCGCTCCCTCTGGGATGGGAAGCGGGACCTGGGTACCCCCCACACCCCGAAAAGGGCTGCTGCCTCCCCCAGCCAGGCTGCAGCTGCTCCCCTGCAGCTGAGCCCACTAATTACCCGCTGACGAAGAGCCACCGCAGCTGGGCTGGCCCTGCCGCACCTGGGGCGCCGGCAGCCCCTCTGCCTCCCCTCCGGCAGCATCTCCTCGCCTCGGTGCTGTGGAGGAGCCGGCGTGGCTGCAGCAGGTAGGAGACTCCTTCGCGTCGGGCTCGTCCCGATGCTCTTCGGTGACGGCGTCGGGCGGGAGCCTTCCCGCGCCGTGGCGGTGAGCGGCAGCGGTTGGTTTTGGGTTGGCTTTGGGCAGCTGCCAGGCTGTGGGAGCCTCCTGCGCGCAGGCAGGAAAGAGCAAACCTCGGCGGCGGCGAGCGGCGCGGGCTCTCCCTGGCAAACCCCTTTCGGTTTGCTTCCCCGTGGAGTGAAACGCGCACTCAGGGAAGCGCCTGTGCTGGGGGGGTGGGCGGGGGGGTCCCCACGAGTGGGTTTTCCCTTCCAAAGCGGCTCACTTCTCTGCGGGACGAGCCCCGCTCTGCTCGCTGGTGCGCCCACCGAGTACGAGCGGCTCCGCCTGCAGCCCTCCTGGGAAGCAAACGGCCAGCGCAGAGGGGGCCGGGACCCCCAAAAACGCGTTTCCCTGCAGCCTGCGCCGTGGGCTTCTCGCTTTTGGGGAGCGAAGGTGTCTTCCCTGTTGTGTTTGCTCGTGTCGGCTCGAGTGGGGTAGGACGAGTTTGGTGGTAGAAAAGGTGTAAACAAGGAAATGCAATTTCTTGCTTTAATGAAGGAAAAAAAAAAAAGGCCTTATGGAGACGGTGGTGGCTCCTGCAGCTGGAAAATCTCCGCCGGGAGGAAACGGCTTTTTCGGTTTCGTTGTTCTGCCCCTGTGGCTTTGGGGGGCAGCGGGGTGTTTTGGGGCGAGGGGGGGTCGGGGTGGCGATGCCGGCGGTGGCTGGGTGAAGGCGAGGGCCGCCCCGGCGGGGGGGTCCCGGCCCCGTGGTGCGGGTGGGTCTGGGGTCTTGTTTTGGGGGGGCTGCGGGGTGGGAGGAGGAGGAGGAAGGCTGCTGTGCTGCAGCCGGCTGCGGGGGTCCGAGGGTCGGTGCCCCCTCCCCGGGGGGGTGCAAGGAGCTGGTGCCCCCCAAACCGGGGGAGCCCCAAAGCGGGGTGGGCGCTCCCGTGCGGCGGGGCGCGGCGCTGCCCCTTACATAAGCCCGTGACGCCAGGGGGCGGCCCGTGACGTCACGGCGGTGACGCACCCCCCCTCCCCCGGAGGCGGCCGATTTGCGGCGGGAGGTGCCCGGACCGGACCGCCCCGCGCCGCCGGGCCGGGGCAGCGCCGCGCCGGGCATGGTGTGCGGGCGGGGGGGCTGCTCCGCCGCCCGCCGCCCCCCCCCGCCGCGCCATGGAGCTGGAGAACATCGTGGCCAACACCGTCCTGCTGAAGGCCCGCGAAGGTACCGAGCCCCCCGGCCCCCCTTCTTCCCATCCCGCTCCCCCTTCCCCTTCTTCTTCCCATCCCGCTCCCCGTTCCCACGCCGCATCCCGGCTCCCCTCCCCGCGCACCCTCCCGCGGCCCGGGTCACCCCACGCACCCCCTCCCTGGGCACCCCGGGACCCCTCCGTCCGGGGCGAGGGGTGGCCGGCTGGGCTCGTCCCGGCTGCCATCGCCGAGCCCCCGGCAGGGGACGGCTGCCCCGGTGCCGGGGGACGCGTCCGTCTGTCTGTCCCACCCGCCCTGTAGACCCAGGGACGCGGGGCGGAGAACGTAAAAAGCGATTTAGGTGCCGTTTCCCCCAGCGGTGCGTGTGCTGGGCTCAGGACGCGGGTCGGCTGAGAGCCGCTCTGTCCGTCCGTCCGTCTGTCCGTCCGTGCCAGCAGGACGCGTCTGGTGCGGACGGGGCTCGCGCGAGCCAAACTTTGCTGGTGCCAGGACGGCTCGGTGCAGGCCTGAGCGAAACGGGCGCTGCCAGGAAAAACACGGCCTTGCCGGTGCGCCGGCGGAGCTGGGGTGGTGCCGGTGGTGCCGGTGCCGCCGCCCCGGTTTGAGCCCCGCTGGCAGCTGGGGTGAGGCCTGGGGGGCGAAAGGCTGCGGGCGTCCGCGCCCCTCCGAAAGCGGGGCTTGGCACGGGTTCCCAGGGGAGCGCGGGCGCCTTTGTTTGCTTTTGGTTTCCTTTGGAAAACCGGCGCCCTCGTCGCTAAACCTTTGTGACCGAAAAGCAAACAGCCCCGAGAGCCACCAGCGCTGGCGCGGCCCTGCGGGCGAGGCAGGGAGCGGGGCCGCTCGGAGGTGAGCCTATTTTTATTTTTTTTTTTTTTTTTTAACTCCCAGTCTTCTAAAAGTTTCCTTACCCCCATCGTGGTCGCTTCCAGCAGCACTGGAGACGCTGCAGGGGCCGGGGAGGTGCCGGTGCCCTCGCCGGGGAGGGAGAGGTTTGGCATTGGGAGCGTGGAGCAGCCGGCCAGGCGTTTGCACCGATGCTCCCTGCGCAGGGCTGGACCCTGCTGCTATCCCATGGGATGCACCACGGCCACCCGCCTGAGCCGGAGCCTCGCCTGAGCCGGAGCTGGAGAAGGGGGTTTTGGCCTCGGGAGCGAGGGGGGGCTCTGCCGCCGCAGGCGCCAAACGGGTTAATGTCGGCGTGCGACGGCTGCGAGAGGCTCCGGAAGCCGGGAAGCAGAGAGGGACGAGGGCTGGGTCCCAGCCGGGCGGCCGCTTCCCTCCCTGGCGGCACGGGGAGGACTGGAGCTGCCACAGCAGAAAGCTGAGACCCCACTGGCCATGGCTGGGGGGTCCCCACGCTCGGGGGTCGCAGGCCGGCCTCGTGCCGAAAGGTGCGGGGAGCTCGGCGCCACCACCTGTAACTGTATTTGGCCAAATTCCTCCGTCCTCAGGGCGTGCTGGGGGGGCTTGGCGTGGGCAGGCGGCCCTGCACCTCCGGTACTTTTTGGGGTGCTGGCAGCAGCAGTCCCGTCCCACGGGCAGTGTCAGACCCAGCATTTGGACGCGGTGTGGGTGGGTGCCGGGACCGAGCTGGGCTGTGGGTTCGGGGCCTCGGTGGTTTGAGGGGCTCCCCGAGCTGCTGCCGCCCGCTGCGCCCCTCGAAGGGGCCTTGCTCTGCTGCGGGGCCCCTCGCTTCGGCCTCGTGGCCCTTCCTGCTGCGCACCCAGGGGCTTTGCAGAGGTCTCTGGCTGCCCGGCCGCCCTGGGCTTCGTGCCCAGCTCTCTGCTGGGGCTGCTGGAGCTTTCGAGGGAGAGCTGATGTCCCCGAGGGCTCCGAAAGCTCAGGGAGGCAAAAGGGCTTGTCCGCCCGCGGAAGTGCCCGGGATAAAAACCCAGGAGCGTGCAGGCACGGAGGAGATAACAGGCGGTGAGTAAGGCTTTATGGCTCACCGGGGCGGGGGCAGCCGGGTCCGCACCTCACCAGGCATCGGTGCCGTTGCACCGCGCATCGGCTGGTGACGGGGCACCTGGGGGAACACGCTCCTGCCCGCCGCAGGTGTAACGCACCTTCCCGCGGGTGCCGCGCCGTTCGGTACCTGGGCTCCTTTCCGCTGAGGAACGGTTTGATTTTGCTGTCAGCAGCTTTTCTGGTTGCCGCGGTTGGCAGCGGCAGCGTCCACGCGGGGCTTCCCGGCGCGGTTCCCTTGCGGGGAGCAGGGCCGAGGCGAGCGCCGATTTCTCATTTTCTCTTTCCTGCTGCCTGGCAGGCGACTGGCTCTCGTTTGTGCGGGCCGGGAGCAGGCAGCGGTGGGATGCCCCAGCACGGCTGCCAGCTGCTCGCCGTGTGTCCTCTTTCCCGGCTGCCCTGACCCTGCAGAGGATGCTGCGGGAGAGGGGCCGGGATGTCCCCGTCGGTGCTCTGCTGCCCAGCACCGAGGGGTCCGTGCTGGCGGGAGGGTGGCGGTGCCCAGGCCCCCTGCCCTGCCTGCAGCCCCACACCGGGCCAGGAAGGGCTGCCAGCCCTCCGTGCGGCTCCGCCAGCTGCTGGGATCCGGCTCCACCCTGGGAAGCCGAGGCGAGGGCAGGGTCGCTTCTGCAGGGGGGCTGCGGGCAGCAGTGGGGGACGTGGGCTGGGGTGGTCCTGCCCCGCGGCGGGCTGGGGTTGGGGCTCGGTGCCTGCACCTGCCCTCAGGGACGCATGCGCTGCCTGCGCGGGTGCGGGCACTGCCTATAGTGGAGATGGCAACGATGTCTCCGTCTCTGGCCAGCATGGAAAGCTGCCTGGGCTACTGTGGCACGGGGGTCCCCACTTCACAGGTCCAGCACCGTGGGGTGCAGCCTGATGCTCTGGGATGCGAATGGGGAGCTGAAGCCCCCGGGAGCAGCTGTGTGCGGCAGGAGCAGACAGCACTCGCCGGGGCTCCCGCCTGCCTGGGTGCCAGCTCGGCGCAAGGACTGTATGTGATATATATTTTTTTTCCCCCTTTACGTTGAGGTCTTTGGGTCTTGCACAGGCTCTAGCTCCGTGTCCTGGTGGGACCCGCTGCGGCGGGTGGTGGCTGGGGGCCCTGGGCAGGGGACGGGATGGGTTTTGCTTTGCCCGAGCACACTACGGGTGGAGGAGCGGGTCCCGCTCCCAGCCCCGCTGCCCCTTTGCCCTGGGGCCTCGGCGGAGCTGGGATGGCTCTGCTACGGGTTGGTTTTGGTGCGGTTTCACCTGGGGATGGGACGTGCACTGGGGACGTGGTGCTCTTCCCCACTCGCCCTGGCTGTGCCGCGCCTGGCACGCCGCAGGGGGACCTGACCGGGGAAGGAGGATGCTGCAGCAGGAGCATGTGTGGAGGCAAAACACTTCTGCCTTGAACTCGCTGTGTGCTCAGCTCTCCTCCTTCCCACCCGGCTCCCAGCCCTTCCCCAGCGGCACCGTCCCAGCCCGCAGTGAGCTCCGGCAGAGCCCAGCTGAGAGCGCATCCCCGGGGCTCAGCTGGGGGAGATGCGTCGGGGCACGGGTGACGAGCGTTAATTTATTTTCATCATCGCAGCAAACAAGTTGAAATTTGGCAGGAGCGCCGTAAAGCGTCGGGCGATGCGGTGTGCTGGGGCGGGTACCTGCAGAGTCTGTGGAAAAGACAGGGAGGGAATTGCGTGGGCTGCATGCCTCTGAGCCTGGCCATGAAGCCGCAGTCTCTGGGCATCCCTGCGAGGTTGGGGCTGCCCGGGCTGCCCGTGTTGGATGGCTCCTCCTTGTCTGGGCATCACCCCTTTGCCAGCCACCCGGGGGGCTCCAGCCTGGGCACCGCGGGGCGAGGGGAGCAGCTGCTCCTCTTCCTTGGGTGCTGAGTGCTCAGGACCCCGTGCCACCGGTGTCAGGGTGAGCAAGGTGCCCGGGGACCTGCGTCCTCTGGCCGCTGAGGCTGCTCCGCTGGCTGGCGCGGGGCGATTCCTGCTGGAGGAAGCGAGCCGATGACGGCAGGAAGCTCTGCCCGGCGAAACGCCGGCCCGGCCGGAGCCCAGCACCATGGCGTCCCATGGGCTCGCCTCGGCGTCACCGGGGCCGGCGGCGGGCGGTGCTGGCCGGCCACCAGCTCAGAGCTGCGCTGATGTCAGGTCCCTGCAGGGATGACTTCACGCGCCAAGCATCCGCCTGCGAGCCCGGGAGGAGCGGCTGCTGCTGTGGGGCCATGCCTCTGCCCCCTCCTCATCCCCGGAGAGTCCCCGTCCCCAAGGAGGCAGAGGCCGGGCTGCTGCAGCCCCATGTGCAAGATGAGCAGTTTGGTGGAGAGATAGGAAACCAGATGTTTGCGGGAGGGAGCGACGCGGGGCTGTGGCGTTGTTTGGGGAAGAAGCCTGCACCCACCGGGCTCGGCCTCCCCCGGCGCCGGGCGATGCCAAGGGGGATCCCGTTCCTGCCCTGGAGCGGGGCTGGGAGCCGTGACCATGGGGATCCCCTCGGCTGTTCGGGGCGAGGGTCCCCTCCGGGGGTCAGAGCCCTCTCCAGGGTTGAGGGCGTTTTCCCACGTGGCTTCAGAGTTGCCCAAAGCCCCAGTGCTGGCGGTGTGTGGGTACGTGTGTGAGCAATGGGTTTTGGGGACCAGCAGTGATGGGATGGAGGGGAAACCCCAAACTGGGCGGCTCTGCAGGACTGGGCAGGGGCTCTGCTGCCCCGTTCCCCCTGTCGCCGGCCGGGCCGGGGCAGCGATGCCCATCCTGCCAGCGTGACCTCTTCTCCCTCTCCCCCCGGCTGCAGGAGGTGGCGGCAAGCGGAAAGGCAGGAGCAAGAAGTGGAGGGAGATCCTCCGGTTCCCGCACATCAGCCAGTGCGATGAGCTGCGGAAGGGCCTGGGTGAGCTGGGGAGGGCGCCGGGAACCGGCAGAACCGGCTCACGGGTCCCGGCACGGCGCCGGGTCGCGGCCGCGCTGGGGGCACGGCAGACGCGGGGCTGCGGCATGTGCTCGGCACGGTGCGTGGCACATCCCGCCTTCCCTTGCAGAGCAGGACTACGGCAGCCTGTGCCAGAAGCAGCCCATCGGCCGGCTGCTCTTCCGGCAGTTCTGCGAGACGCGGCCGGAGCTCCTGCGCTGCATCCGCTTCCTGGACGCCGTGGTGAGGGACCCCGCGGGATGCCACCGTGCCGGCTCTGCTTGGGGACGGTGACGTGCACAGGCGTTTTCCCGGGATGGGGCGGGTCGGGGTTTTGCTGAGTCCCATGGCAGGTTTGCAGCGTGAGCCCCAGGGCAGTGGCTGCGGAGCGGTACCCGGGGAGGCAGAGACCACCCCATCCCAGTGCGCTGCGGGTTTCTCTCTGGGCCGTGCTGGAGGAAGGGGGCTTTCCATCCCAGCAAGCTCAAAATGCTGCGGGAGAATCCATCCACGCCTGCTGCAGGGTTAACCCCGGTGCCAGGAGATTTCAGATGCTGGCGAACTGGAGACATGAGCCTCATAAAATGATCCGTGTTTCCCTTTACGGCACAGTTTGTGTCAGTGGTGGGTGCGTGCCCTGCGCAGCAGGGTTGGCTTTCCAGGGCTGCCCGGGGGGCCGGGGGCCGCCGGGGGAGCAGCCAGAGCCTCTCGGACGTGCAAAGACCGACAGCTGTGGGGGCTGCTAATGGAAAACATGTGCCTGTAAAATGGCCCCTGCTTGTGCCGGCTCTCAGAGCTCTTGCAGGACATTTTTCCCCCCTTTCTGAATAACTAGAGCTGCCCGGGCTGCAGCGGGCCTGGGTCTGGCAGCTTGCTCCCCTGCCTGCTGTGGGGAGCGGTGTGGGAGACCCCCTGGGACTGCCAGTCCACCCTGAGCCCCTGGTGCAGGCAGCTGCCCGTGGCACGGGGGCAGGCAGCTCCCTCACCCCACGGCTGGGGCAGACGGGCCTCGTTTGGGGCAGCCGGGGGCTTGGCAGGGAGCCGTGCCCAGTGCAACGGCCTGCAGCACCCTCCTCTCCCCGGGCATCCCAGGCGGACTACGAGCTCTCCCCGGATGAGAAGCGGAAGGAGATGGGGGAGGAGATCATTGGCCGGTTCCTCAAGCAGGAGGTGAGTCCTGGGGGGCTTTCCCCACCCCAGGCAGCGGGAGCAGGATGGGGCGAGGATGGGATGGGAGCAGGGGCAGTGGCGGGGGGAATAGGGAGGTCCCTTGCTGGCCACAGAGCCGCATCCCTGCTCTCTGGGCATCCCAGTGGCACCCATCACCCAGCTGGGATCACGGGTGGGATGCGGGAGCGATGCAGCCGGGGTGTGGGTGCGCATCCGTCTGCTCCCCTCGGCAGTCCCCGGATTTCCTGCCCGAGGTGGGCCAGCCCCACGCCAGCCGGTGCCTGCAGGACCTGCAGAAGAGCCCCTGCAAGGACCTCTTCAGCAGCTGCCTGCGGTGAGTGCCCTGCCCGGAGACGGGAGGCCGGGGGGGCTGTGGGTGACACCAACCGTCCCCGCTCCCCCCGCAGCCCCCTGCACGAGTACCTGAGCGGGGATCCCTTCGCCGACTACCGGGACAGCATGTATTTCGACCGGTTCCTGCAGTGGAAGTACCTGGAGAGGTGAGTGGGGGGGTCTGGGGGGGTCCGAGGGGTCTTGGGAGGGGGTCTGGGGGGTGACGTGCCCAGGGCTGTGCGTTGCAGGCAGTCGGTCACCAAGGACACGTTTCGGCAGTACCGGATCCTGGGCAAGGGCGGTTTCGGAGAGGTACGGCCATGGGGGGAGGAGTGGGGGGCGATGGCGGGCTGGTGGGGGCTCACCCCACCGCCGTCCCCCCCAAGGTGTGCGCCTGCCAGGTGCGGGCCACAGGGAAGATGTACGCCTGCAAGAAGCTGGAGAAGAAGCGGATCAAGAAGCGGAAAGGGGAGGCGATGGCCCTGAACGAGAAGCAGATCCTGGAGAAGGTCAACAGCCGGTTCGTGGTGCGTGTCGTGCTCTCTTGGGGGGCCGGGGAGCCGGGGGGGCCGGGGCCGGCGCTGACGGCCGGGGCGGGCATGCAGGTGAGCCTGGCGTATGCCTACGAGACAAAGGACGCGCTCTGCCTGGTGCTGACCATCATGAACGGCGGCGACCTCAAGTTCCACATCTACAACATGGGCAACCCCGGCTTCGAGGACGAGCGTGTGGTTTTCTACGCGGCGGAGATCTGCTGCGGGCTCCAGCACCTGCACCAGGAGGGCATCGTCTACCGGTGAGCGGGGCCTGGGCACGGGACCGGCAGGGTGGCCGGATGGGACCGCTCTGTGCTGAGCCATCTGTCCGTCTGTCCCGCAGGGACCTGAAGCCGGAGAACATCCTGCTGGATGATGATGGTGAGGAGGGAGCTACTGGGTCTGGCTCTGCCCATGCTCTTGGCTTTGGGGAGGGGTCTCCGCGTGCCTCCCGGAGGGTCTCTGGCTGTGTTTTGGGGAGGACGCGCAGGGATCTGGGATGGCCCTTCCCTGGGATGCTGCCCTCCGTGCAGGGATCTGGGATGGCCCTTCCCTGGGATGCTGCCCTCCGTGCAGGGATCTGGGATGGCCCTTCCCTGGGATGCTGCCCTCTGTGCAGGGATGGCCCTTCCCTGGGATGCTGCCCTCTGTGCAGGGATCTGGGATGGCCCTTTCCTGGGATGCTGCCCTCCATGCAGAGGTCTAGGATGGCCCTTCCCTGGGATGCTGCCCTCCATGCAGGGCATCTTCCCTGGGATGATGCCCTCAACCCCCTCCCTGCCCTAGGCCACATCAGGATCTCTGACCTGGGGCTGGCTATCAAGATCCCCGAGGGCGAGACCATCCGCGGCCGCGTGGGCACCGTCGGCTACATGGGTGAGCGTGGGGGGCTGCGCCGGCCGGGCTGGCCCGGGGGTCCCTGTGCCGCGGTGAGCCTGGCCGCTGACGGTTTTGGGGCCGTGCCTCACAGCCCCGGAGGTGATCAACAACGAGCGCTACACCTTCAGCCCCGACTGGTGGGGCCTGGGCTGCCTGGTGTACGAGATGATCGAGGGGCAGTCGCCCTTCCGCGCCCGCAAGGAGCGGGTGAAGAGGGAGGAGGTGGAGAAGCGGGTGCAGGAGGACCAGGAGCTGTACTCGGACAAGTTCAGTGAGGATGCTCGGGCCATCTGCAAGATGGTGAGCTGGGGAGCGGCTGGTCCCTGCGGGGACCGGGGCTGGCTCCGTCCCCTCGCCGTGACTGCCCGTCCCCCTCCCCAGCTCCTGGCCAAGGACCCTAAGCAGCGGCTGGGCTGCGGGGCTGACGGGGCGGCCGAGGTGAAGCGCCATCCCTTCTTCAGGACCATCAACTTCAAGCGCCTGGAGGCCGGCATCATGACGCCCTCCTTCGTGCCGGACGTAAGGGGCAGGGCGGGGGTGGGCAGCCGCGGTGGGGGGCCAGCCCCGCTCCCCCCACTGACGCCTCTCTGGCTCCCACAGCCCCGGGCGGTTTACTGCAAGGATGTGCTGGACATCGAGCAGTTCTCGACGGTGAAAGGCGTCAACCTGGACCAAACCGACAACGATTTCTATGCCAAGTTCGCCACCGGCAGTGTCTCCATCCCCTGGCAGAACGAGGTACCGGGGGCACGGGGCACCGGGGGGGTCCGGCCCTGCTACAGCACCACCGGGGCTGCCCATGCCCATCCCCCCGGTGACCTGACCCCCCCAGATGATCGAGACTGAGTGCTTCAAGGACCTCAATGTGTTCGGTCCCAGCGGGACCCGCTCCCCCGACCTGGACTGGAGGCAGCTGCCCGAGCCCCCCAAGCGGAGCCTTCTGCAGAGGCTCTTCCGACGCCACGTAAGAGACGGGGAGGTATTTGGGGGGGGGGGGGGGGGGTGTGTTTCTCCCTAAGACCCCCCTGGCTCACTGCCTGCTGTCTGTCTGTCCCTTGCAGCCGGCCGAGTACACCATCGGCACCACCATCCACCCCCCCGACCCGGCCGCTGTGAACTCGCACCCTCCCACGGCCAACTCCGCCTGCCGAGCCCCAGCCACGGCACCGGCACCATCCTGACCCCTCTCGCCATCCCGGGGGGAGCCACCAGGGCCGGGCAGCCCCCAGGCCCCCCTGTGCCCTCTCAGGGTTGTCTTGGACCAGGGCCGGGGTCTCCGGGGATGCTCGCGGAGGCGAGGCAGGATGCCGGCGCGGGCAGGGGGTGATGGAGGGGCACTGGGCCGGGAGCAGAGTTCGCCAGACCCCGACCCTGGCAGCTCCCCAGCCCCTTTCCCCCAGCCCCACGGCGTGTCCAGCCTGTTCTCGGGGGCTCCTGCTGCAGGACCACCGCCCCTCGCCCCCCCGAGCCGCTGCCGGGGAAGGGGCCAGGGCAGGGACCTATTTTTGCTGCGTTTGAGCCCGTTATCTTATCGCCGGCTCAGTGCATGGCCTCTGCGGGCGCAGGGGGGCTGCGGGTTTATCTGTGCTCTCCAAATAGAAACAAAGGCAGCCTTGGAGCGAGGGGTGCCCCTGACTCACCCCGGCCATGCCGCGGGGTCCCCGCAGCGGGAGGGACGGGGCCAACCCGGCAGAGCCTCCTCCTTGGGAGGACACAGCCTCCCCCCTCTTGCTCCAGCCGCCACAATGTGAATTGGGCTCAGAAAAGGGAATTTTCTTGAACGTGGCTGGGCTGGGGGTGGTGGGGGGCTCCCTCCGTCCTCAGGGGCCAGCTCAGGGCAGCCTCGGGGTGCCCCAGCCTTGCCCTGGGGCTGGCGGGGCGCACAAGGGCACGGCGCCCGTGGGGCTGGGTGTGCAAGGGGCAGCGAGCATGCGTGGGTGTGCAAGGGGCAGGCAGCGCATGTGGGCGTGCAAGGGACAGCGCGTGTGGACGTGCGAAGGGCAGGCAGCGTGTTCAGGTGTGCAAAGGACCGCGTGTGAATGTGCAAAGAGCAGGCAGCGTGTTCGGGTGTGCAAAGGACCGCGTGTGGATGTGCAAAGAGCAGGCAGCGTGTTCGGGTGTGCAAAGGACCGCGTGTGGATGTGCAAAGAGCAGGCAGCGTGTTTGGGTGTGCAAAAGACAGCACATGTAGACATGCAAAGAGCAGGCAGTGTGTTTGGGTGTGCAAGGGGCAGCGCCTGTGGACGTGCGAAGGGCAGGCAGCGTGCGTGGGTGTGCAAGGGGCAGCGCGTGTGGACGTGCGAAGGGCAGGCAGCGTGCGTGGGTGTGCAAGGGGCAGTGCACGCAGGCTGGGGGGGCCATGCTGCGGGCACCCAGGCTCCCGTGCCTTTGGGCCCCGGTGAATTTCTGCCTCCGGCGCCTTTGGTTTACATTCGATCCGGTTTTGTACATTTGTAAGCTGTTGTAAATATTTGTACGTTGAGCGCCTGGATGTACATTTTTAAGCTAAAATCTGCAATCGGAGCTGCGTGGTGACTCATGAATGCGAGGTGTCTTCTCGTGGTGACTTTGCGTGGGGACGCGGGGGGTGTTTTGGGGGAGCGTTTCATGGGGGACGGGGGCTCAGCGGGTGCTGTGGGGGCTTTTCTGGCTGTGTTGCCTCCCCCGGTGTTTTCTCCCTCCTCCTGCCCCCATGGGACGTGGGTGGGAGGGTGCTGGGTTCCTGTCCCGGAGTGGGGCCGTGCCATCTTCCTGGGCGTCCCCTCGCGGGTGCGAGCCCCTTGCCCCCAGCACCCTCAGCTCGGCATCACCAGCCGAGGGTTTGGGTGGGTCTAGGCAGGTCCGAGCTGCTCAGGCCTCATCCTGCCCTGAGCAGGCGAGCGGTGCTGGAGCAGGCGTGGAGTCGGCCAGCCAGACCAGCCGTGCTCCCTCCTGCCCCGACAGAGAGGCACCTTCCCGGTGCACAAGGTAGGTGCTGGGACCTGAATCCCATCCCCGATGCCTGCGGCACCGCTGCTGCTCCTGGTGCCATCCCCGGTGCCATCCCCGGTGCCGCAGGAGGGCTGCCGTCCCTTCTCCTCGCAGGCTCAGCGGACGCAGCAGGCAGCCTGGCGGCACAGCGATGGCATGGGACCCCCGAGGGATGTCCAGAGGAGATGCCGAGGTGGTGTTGGGAGCCGGTGAGTGTCGGGGTGGGGGTCCCCGTTAACCAGACCTTCCTGAGGGACTCGGGTGTCTTTTTGGCACAGCTTCCTAGCAAGCTGTGGGTCTCTGCGTGCCGCTCTGGGGACTGGCCACCCGGAGCATTTGCCTTGCATGCCATGGCACGGCATGACTGTCCCTGCGTGTCCCCTCCCAAGGGGCACAGAGGGGCTTGTGCCCCTCCAGCCCCCCCAGCCCAGAGTCAGAGGGGTGGCTCTGCCTGCTCTGTTTTGGTTCTTCTTGCAAACAACAGCGTGTCCTTGTGCCGAGGCCTTGTGCCTGGGAGCAGCTGCTCCATCTGGGATAACAGCGGTCCCAGCCGGTTTGCAGCCAGGGGGTCTCCCTGCCACCCCGGTCCCCGCTGCTGCGTCCCCAGGCCTCACCGGCAGGGCAGCAGGGGCTGGGGGCTGCCCACCTTGCCGGAGGGTCTCGCCCGCTCTCCACGGGCACCGCAGACCCGTCGGTGCTCGGTGTGCATTTGGCACGAGCTGCAGGCTGCGGGGCTGGGAGCTCCTGGAAGCAGCTCAGGGATTTCAAACCCTCCTGTGCAGGCATGCGGGGACCGGGGGGACGAAGCCCGGCCCGGGGGGAGAGCTGCAGCAGGGACCCGGGAATCACGCCTGCGCAGGGCTGCAGCACCGGTCGGCGAGCGGGAGCGCAGCTGCGGCGGAGATTTCCCAGTGAGCATTCGGGAAGGGGATGGCGCAGCTTCTGGCTTCCTCCTGGTCCCACCAGCATCTCCGTCTAACTGCGTCTCGACGATGTGAATGCGAGGTGTCTTCTCGTGCATGCGATGGAGAACAGCGACCCCAGCGATGGAGCGGAGCTGTCCCAAGGAGCAGCGGGACCGTTCCCGGGTGGCAGGTAGGACCCAAATCATCTCTCGGGGGCTCGGCGGGTGGGCTGGGGGAGGCGAGGGGTTCCCCCGGGGCGCCGGCGCAGCGAGCGGCTGACCTCCCCCTTGGCCAAGTTGTTGCAACAGCGGGGAGGAAGGTCAGGTTCTCTGCAGGAGGGTGCAGGGGCTGACGTCAAAGGAAGCAGCTGGTGATTCACGGGTTCTTGGGAGCGCTGGTCTCCGGGGCCGTAACTCATCCCAGAAATGTCATTTCATCCTTGAGCGTTATCGCTGCTCTGCCGTTGCCCGCCGCTCCCAGCCCTGCAGCAGATAAGCTGGCCTCTGGGGGAGGTACGGGGGCTGCCCCTCGCTCCCAGCCCCGGGCTCAGTGGCTTAATATGCTGATATTACTTATATTACTTATATATTATACTTAGAAACAGGCTGTGTTAGCGTGGGGCTCTGTGGGGCAAAAGGGGAGGGCTGCGTGCCGACCGAAACGCTCTTGTCCGTGCGATGCGCTTAAAGCATCCCTGGTGCTACCCTGCCGTGCTCAGCCACCCCGGGTGCCCGCCGGTCCCGCGCGCGTTCGCGGGCGCCAGCGATGCCGGGAGGTCCCGCTCCGCCTGCGGGGTTCGGTCTCGTGCGCCGCAGCGAGGGCTCTGCGGTGGGGTCCGGTTCCCCGGCGCGGGGAGAGGCTGCCCCGGTTCTCGTGTCCGGTGTTAGCTGAGGTTGGGCTGAGCCTGACTCCGGTTATTCCGGGATGGTTTTGCTGTGAGGTGGTGTTGTCCGTTGTTATCTGTTATTATCCGTTGTTACCTGCCATAATGGGTTGTTATCCGTGGCTGATGATCCATGCGGGGGCAGCCGTGCCGTGGACCCCAGGTCCCTGCGCAGCGGGGTTTGTCCCCGGCACAGGGATCGCCCACAGAGCGGCGTACAAGCTGAGCGGGGAGGCTGTGCCTCGCTCTCCTGCCCTCATCTTGTTTCGGGAGATGGCCGGACCGCGGACGGGGGCTGGCCGGGCGGCATCGCGGTGTATGAGCACGCACCCGCCCACGTGCGTGCATCTGCTCGCCGGACGCACTGGCGGTGACCCGCGGCCCCCGGCAGATGCGCAAGGAGCCGGGTCTGGCCTTGGCCCCCCGGGGCCCTGCCGTAAGTGATGGCTCTTATCTCTCTGCTGACAAGCCAGCATCCTTCAGCGGGCGTATTTAAGGCCGAGCACCCGGAGGGCTGGAGCAGAGGAGCGCTCGCCACAGAGACGCCTGCCCGCAGCCCACGGCTCCTGCCCGACCAGGGAGATGCTGCCTGCGACGTTCAAGCTCTGCGCCGCCATCTCCTACCGGCACCTGCGCAACATGACCGGTGAGGGCCGCGGGGGGCCGGGACGCGGGGCCGGGGCAGCCACGGGCTGCCTGCGCTGGGCAGCGCCGGAGGCCGGAGTCTCCGGGGACGCTCTCCCCACCCCATGCCCTGTTGCTTTCTGGGTTTTGTGGTTTACTGTCTCCACGACCCATTTTGCCACCAGACCCATTTCTGGGGTCCGAGGGGGGCGGCTGCGTGCCATTGCTGAACGCGGAGGGAGCTGTAGGCAGCGCTCCTGCTGGCTGTGAGGATTTTGTATTCTTTCACTCCGTTGCCTACAGCCTTTCCTGGGCACCAGCACGATTGCTCCTCGGTATTTTTACGACTGTTTTCTGCTCGCCGTGTGCTGCGTGGCTCGGACCCGCAGCAAAGTCCGGCTTAGGGCAGCTTTTGTCCCGCAGCGGTGCAATGGCAGTCAGCTGCTCTCTGTGCCTGTAGGGACTTCAGCGAAGGTAGCAGGTCAAAGGAGACAAGCAGAGATTTTTTTCAATGATGTTGTACGTTTAAATTGAAAAAAAAAAAAAAAAAAAAAAGAGCAAAGCCCAGCAGCAGCCGGTGAGTGACGCGCTCTCTGCTCTCAGGTCTGAGAAGACAAGCCGCCGTCACCATCAGCCAAGAGCTGAGCAAGCTCGCCTGCCGCGGCACGGGACCCGGCACGTGGATTCACCAGGTTCGCAGAAGAAGCTCCTTGCTCAGTAAGTGACCGGCAGACGGGGGGGGGTCTGGCGCTTTCTGCTGGGTGGTGACCGTCATGGGTCAGGGCTCAGGGAGGAAAACCTGCTCGTGGGTCGCCCGTGCTTTTGCCGAACAAACGGCGAAGGCAGGGAATTGAGTTTACTTCCCCAGCCCTTGGGCACGGAGAAGCGTATTTGATGCAGGTAAAGCTGCTCTGGTGTGACGATGTGTTAAGTCGGCTGGGCGATGTTCTTGCACTCACTCCTGCTTTTGCCTGATCCCGTGCAGGCTCGAGGCTGGAGGAGAAGCCCTTCAGCGAGATGGAAATGTCTTACATCAAGCAAGGAGAGGAAGCCCTCCAGAAATCGCTCAGCATCCTCGAGGACCAGGACGGCTGGAAGACGGAGACGGTGGTGGTAGGCGCTCTGCTTTGCAGCAGAACGACACGGTCCTCCTGTAAATATTTGGGATATTTAATTCTACCTTCCCCTCTCCCAGGATAACGGAGACAAAGTGCTGAGCAAGGTGCTCCCGGACGTGGGGAAGGTGTTCCGGCTCGAGGTGGTGGTGGACCAGCCCCTGGACGCAGTGTACGGCGAGCTGGTGGACAACATGGAGCAGATGGGAGACTGGAATCCCAACGTCGAAGAAGTCAAGGTAGGAAGCGCGGGGGTTCGCTGCTTTGTCTGGTGTCGGAAGGGCCAAAGCATCGCTTTGCCCATGGCAGCACAGGGATTTCTCCACCCGTTCTTCGGGAAATGAGAAGCCAGGCTTTCCTCCCGCAGTAGGGAAGATAGGGCTCGCCCTGCGGTCATCGCGTTGCTGCTGCAGCAGCAACGGCTTGTCTGCTGCTTATTCATTCCGTAGGGAACGCGCCAGCTCTGTTGGTAAACGTGTACTGTTACTGGAGGAGAGATCGCACGTACCCCAACGTGCAGGGAAGAGCATTTTGGTGTTCCACAGCTTGTCTGGAATGAGAGAAACCCCTTCCCGTTGCAGGAGTTGAAACCTGATGTTCCGTATTCTGGGATGAAGCACGTTTTGCAATTTTTCTCACTGTAGAGTTGTTTTTGTAAGAGCACGTGTTTGAACACGCAGTCATCACAGCTAGCTTTTAGCTAAAGTTTGCAGTAAATACCCCAAAGTAACATTTTTAATTCTGAACTGCCCAGATTCTCCAGAAGATTGGAAAGGACACAGTGATCACCCACGAGAAGGCGGCCGCTACCCCCGGGAACATTGTCGGACCGCGGGACTTTGTGAGCGTCCGGTGCTCCAGGAGACGTGGCTCCACCTGCGTCCTGGCCGGCATGGCCACGCAATACGGCGCTATGCCGGAGCAGGAGGGATTTGTAAGGTAACCGCCGTGTGCGTTCACTTACAGGGTGTTTAACGAGTCGGATTCGCACGCGAGCTTTTGGTATGGGCTCAGAGGAATTAGGCTGGTGGCAGGAATGCAATTCCCAAAGCGCTTCAGCACGGCTTTTTAGCCTCAAAAGTCAAAGTCAGATGTTGCTTTCTAACCCGTGCGCTCCTGCAGAGCTGAGAACGGCCCCACGTGCATGATCCTGCGCCCGCTGCCCGGCAGCCCTTCGCGGACCAAGCTAACGTGGCTCCTCAGCATCGACCTGAAGGTAAGCTGTGCGGCGAAGGTTTCGAAGCCGGATTTGCATTTGAGCCGAGTTCGGCTCACGGGCTGCGTCTGCTCCTCTCCAGGGCTGGCTGCCGAAGACCATCATCAACCAGGTGCTGTCCCAGACGCAGGTCGACTTTGCCAACCACCTCCGGGAGCGCCTGGCCCAGACAGTGGCCGTGGACTGCTGACCGCACGGGCTAGTGGTGTAGTGCTTTGGGCAGGGGTGGGGTAAGTCAGACGCAATTTAATTAGCCAAGGCCTTTAGTGGTACCTACTAAATAGTAAATTTTATTAATATAGACACTAAAAAAGCTTAAATACAGACACTAAAGGAGTTTGGGAGGCTGCAGGGGCCAGCACATGCTCACTGGGCAAAGGCAGGACCAACAAGTTGGGGGTCAGGTCCTGCATGTGCTGGCCCCTGCAGCCTCCCAAACTCCTTTAGTTTCAGTAAAGGACCAGAGCTCTAATGAGTGGTGTCTACTATTAATAAAGCCTTGGCTAATTAGTTATAGGGAGCTCCCAGACACCTGGCTGGGAAGGCAGGAGGCCCAGCACATGCTCAGTGGGGCGAACGCAGGACTTTACCTCAAAATTTTTTTTACCCCCCCCCACAAATGCAGCACTTCTTGGGCCACCAGAAATGCTACTCCCTGCAGGGAAGCAGCTCTAATTTATTTTTCCTGTACGGCAGGCAGGCACGCACGCACAAAAAGCGTCAGAGTATTTATTCACTCACAGCTGTGTAACTTGTCAATGCAGTGAGCAGGAGGGGAGATCTCCCAAGTGGAGCTACTTCAGGTTTAAATCCCAGTCAGCACAAGACAAAAAAACAACCACCAAACACCAAAGAAAAAGAGTTAAAGCCTTTATTTTTAAACTGGTTTCCAGTTTGGGGGGGGGGGAGGAGGGAAGGGAATGAAATTTGGGCTTCTGTCCAAGAGGCAGTCTTGCATGCAGTAGTCTTGTAACAGCACAATCCTCCTGGCTGGAAGCTGGTGTTTACAATTAGACAGTTGAGCAGAAGTGTCAGCGTTGCTGCTTCTGCGAGTGTACCTACAGCAGGGAGCTCCAACTGCAGCCTGCTCTTGCTGAACAAACAACTGTTACAGCCCAGGCACATCACAGGAGAAGTTACCTCAACACAACACTTGCCTCTTCAGCTAGCTACACTGTAAAAGTTACTGAAGACTCCAAGAGATGCCCACAAATAGCACAATACATACCAAGCTGCCTTCGCTTAGACTCCAGCATAGTGGGAATCTTCAGCAGGTAACAAATAGACATAGCGCCTGCCCGCAGGAGCTGCGGTGTTGGCTGATCGCTCCGAGTGATGCGCGTTCCTCTGTAATAAAAACCACTTGACTGGATACCCACGGCGTCAGTTTTGTTAACGCTGCGCCGCCTGCTCTGTTTACGGCTCCCAGGGCGGGCTTCGTCTCCCATCAACTTCTGTCTCTACGTGATACAGGACGTCCGCCAGCGTGTGTTCGACGACAGCACCCCAGCCCATGTCACTCATCTGCAAAGGGACAGACAGTCAGCTGGAGCACTGGCTCAGGACAAAAAGAGTGACTAGCGCTGCTGTACAGCAGCATTCCAGGTCTGCTTCCCTCCTGAAAACATTGGGGTTAGGGCTGAATTCTTGGAAATTCCCCCCTTTGATCAGTAAGAGGGCAAGAACAGGGATTTTAGACTAGTCTAATTTAACTTGTTCCTCTTGACAGAGGATAACTGACCTATCTGTCCTTAGATACAATCCTTTTGGCTACACTACCCAAGTACAAAGACTGAAGAGAACAGACACAGGTTTGGTATAAATCAACTCCCACCACAAGGGCTTGACCACCTTTTCCCCCCTCACTTTGCAATAGCCTCACAGTATTTAAACAAAAGAGCTTCAGTTATTACTTACCGGCCGGTAAGTGATATCTCTAGGTGGATACTTGAAATACGGCCCAAAGTTTATAGAAACCTGGGGAAGACACATTTGTCATTAGATCAGAGGAAAAAAAATAAGCAAGCAGGTGAATGTCTTCAGTCCTCATCCCCTCCTACCCGCACCCTGCGCAAGACCGCGTGAAAGGAGAGCATTCGTGCAGCGGTTCGATAATGTAACAGCAGCGGCGTTCCAGAGTCGCTTCACTAAAATAATTCCCGTTTTCACTTGCTTGACACCCTCCCAAAGTGCCCCTGCTCTGTGCATTACTAAAACCATGACAGACTTGGAATGATAATTCCAAGACATGTGACTTACCGTGCAGCCTTTGTACAAAGAAATAGCAGGAAAATAAACTCCTTCAAAGATGTCTTTAAAGGCAATTCCTTGGCTGGCACCGTTCTTGAAGAATATTATCTGAAGAGAAAAACAAAGAGGGTTTTGGGTTTTTTTTCCGTTGATGCTCACTTTCAGGCCCATGCTCGTGCACTACACAGCAAGCCTCAAGAGGCCGCTTTACCTGCTGCCAGACAAAGGGGAGCGTAGGTTATGACTGACTTAAGTAAGTGGCAGCGCTACCACTGCACGCAAAGGGTTTGCTAAGTTCACATCTATTGTTGCTTTAATAAAAGCACTCTTGTTTTTGATGAAGAACTAACCATCAGCCGCCCTTTGTGCTCGTTAAATGCAAGCAATTAATAGGCACAATAAGCCAAGCTCAGCAGGCGCTCCGCTCTTCCTGAAGTTCTGCATCCTCCACCTACCAACGCTTAACTTACCTGGCTTCCGGGCGCTTGCTTTAGGCTCTTCTCTGCTTTGTCCACAAAGTCCTTCTCTTCAAAGTACAAGTAGCTTTTGAACTTGATCAAAGCCTGAAATATTAGAAAACAACCACTTCAGAAGTAAGCCAGAAAAACGGTTACCTTTAGTGACATATTAAGGACCGGCAGAGCGACAGCAGCCCCGCTCTGGGATAGGCGTGCCTCTTGGGTCAGAGTACCCGTGAAGAGTGATTCACACATCTCGACTATTTGAGAACGAGGAGGGGAAGAGGCTACCAAACGAGACGTGGGCAATCTCGTTCAGTCGCCCGTGCAGAGTCTTCCCCTGCAGAACCTCTGGGTGGCTCTGGGTATTTCGTTTTCTCGAGATCAACGCTTTGGACCTCCGCGCTACGAACCACAGCGGTACCCAGAGGCAGGATGGAAAGGATGCACTCAAAGGGGGCAAAAGCGAGGCTACAGCAACCCGTTGTCCACTTAATCCGACAGCGAACTCCACACCTCACCTTATCTTTGTAGGTGTCGGGCAGTGATTTGGCAGTCTCCGTGTCTTCTGGAAGACTGATGTAAAATCCCAGTATATCGCCCTGTCCGTAGCCAGATGAATAGTGTTTCCCTATCGACTGGTGAAACTTTGTTCCCTTTTTGCTGCGCCAGGAGTAACTGAACTTGTCGTATCCCAGAGGCGCCTGGAGGTTCCCTGCGGAAACCAACGGTTCTTCGTGAACACACACAGCGTAGCAGGAGCACCTCTGCGCGTCCCGCTTCAAGTTTTGGAACAGTAATGACATTCGGTTAACGAATACGACTGCCATTAGTACAAACGCGTCGACTACAGCGTTAAGCGAGGCCAAGCGTGCAACAGCACAAAGGATCCACCCGTACTGCAGTTCTGCATGGTTTTCATCGCCTGCAGAAAGAGTTTCCCCTTCAGAAAAGCAGTGAAGAAGCAGGCAAGCTGACCACCACTTACCCTCCTTAGGTCTAAATTACTGGGGAAAGAAACACAGGAACCAGTTGGAAGCCACTGCTAAGAAATATTTGGTAAAATTCTTTACCTAATGGCTGTGACCAGCCTAATCTGGCAGCTGTGTCCGGAGGCATCTCATCCATGGATATTTCAAAGTACCACGCTCCTTTCCGCACTCCGTGCGAGGCTCGTACCATCGAATAGCCCTTCTCGCCGATAACGGTCAGTCTGTCGTCAGAAATCTTTAACTGAGGAGCTGCGGTAGGTGAGAGAAGAAGATATGAGCGGCTCGTCTGCGATTTCTAACATGCGGTGATGCCAAAAGGCAAGCGAACATACAGAAGCGGATTTAACATTTGCACCTCTTACAGCAATGAAGTCTGAAACTTCGATAACCGGTAATACGAGGTTCCAGAAGACGGCCAGCATAAGAAGAGCTGGCTATACAACCGGCATACGATTCGCAAGCTTTGTACCTCGGTCGTGCAGTGCTAGGAGGACTCGTTCGTACAGGCAGGCTCTGTAGAGGTCCCCAGGAATAGGCTTTCCTGCCCAACAGTCTAGCTCCAGTTTTTCTGGGTCAGGTGCGTGGGGGTCAGGCTCAGCCAAGATGTAGCGATATCCGTCTTTATTAAAGGGGTGTTCCAAAGGATAACCGTGGGGTGGTAAGCGCTGAGCGGAAAACAACGGGTCACTGTGAAACACAAAAACTACAGGTTGGCATCTCACGGTGGCTACGGTTCAGTCACAAGTCAGCCCAGGACAAGCTCTTACAGAGCTGTACCTGCAGCGCTCGCGGCTTGCACACCGCTTGGCTTCCAAGAGTCTATGCGAAATGAGCAGATACTCATCGAGGAAACGAGCCTAGACTCATCTATTTCAAGGAATTTCTAGCACGTGATCCATCAATAACATCGCAGGGTTATGGCATGATTCCCCATAAATCTACCAAGGGCAGAGAGAGGCAGGAGGCAGCATCAAAAGCAAAGCTGTCCCTCTGCCTCACGTGCAACACCTCGCTGTAGATGCTCATCGCTGGGCCACCGCATCATCTTTCCTCCTACCTTCTGGTTTTCTTGGCTGTTCCCGTGGTCCCTCCGTCCTGCTGCTTGCGCTTCGCTCCTCGTCCCTTCCCGCTGCCTCCTGCGGCGATTCCCCCTTAACGCAGAAAGCACGGCACATTAAGCAGCCGATGATCGGAGAGGGCCCGCGAGCATGGAATCTCCACAAACAGAAAGGGGCAGAAGCAGCCAAATTCAAATCAGTTCATGAGCTCGGGTACCTTCTTCCACGGTTACATGCGAAACGGACGTTATTGAAAAGGAGCACAGCAAAATCCAGAACTTTTACGTAGCTTCTAGGCAACTTTTGAAAGGCCTAAATTTAGAGTGGAAGCTAAGCGAGGTTTATCAAGGAAATGAGCTCAACTCAAGCTTTTAGGGGGAGAATTAAGAATGTTTTCTGTCATCAAAAGCTCTACAGACAGCAGCACTGGGATCCACTTCAAAAGCATCATTACTTGCTTTCGTGGAGATTCCAGTCACAGTTCAAATACTTTTGGCAAAAGCAGCAGAAAACCCAACCTACAGCGCACACCATCTGATTTTAAGCAAAGTCGTCATCCCGGTGACACGCTATGCTGGAGAAACACTCTGACACCAATAAGCACTTTAACGTTAAATTTCCATCTAGAAAATAAAATACGCCTAAGTTGAGGAAAAATGAAAAGCGATAGAGGTGTTTCTCTTCAGTATTACCAAAATCGGTGCTACGATTGAACAGCGTATCCTTTCGTATTACAGCACCCGATTTTTACTCGTAAATAAAACCGTAGTATAGAAAAAGCTACGTGTCAAAGGTAATCAAACCAATATAACGTTTTAATACATTAAACTGCATACGCATTTTATCATTACACTACGTCGAAAAAGATCACCATTGATTTACGCGGAAAACTATAGAATTTTTATGTACTGTAGATAAACACCTTTGCGAACCGCATACTGTGTCGGAACTAAAAATATAGTCAGCTTTTAAATGATCAGCGTTCCCTTACAGCGTAAGGGACTCAGACCACCGAAGGAATACCATATTCTGCACAAACATGACACGACCTCAGCTGCACTCGGTCGTTTTAGCGCAGATAAACGTTTAGGCTGTCCGGGTTGTCATCGCTTATTTGCCTAAACAATCACAATTATCATACCAGCTCACAGACTCAGACACTTATTGAGGCATTAAGATTTAGAACTACCACAATATCAGGTCAAATCATACAAAGTAAAAATAAACATAAGCGAAAATAAAACTTTAAACCAGTCAAGTGGGGCAGAATATGATAAGTAAAAGCTTCTAACTGCTAAAGATTAAAAAGTGAAATTGTTGTTTTGTATTAAGGTATTATTGCAATCACATCAGGGCACGCTTTTGATTTTTAATTGACTTTAGCTTCTAAGATAATTGAGCAAAAAAGCTTTGCAAACAATAATACTTAAGTTTTAGAAGCTGAAAGGTAAATATTCACCTCCCAAAGAGGCTCCGCCTGTAAGAACAGAAGTGGCACCACATATTTGTCAGTCTTCCAGAAATTAAATAAAAAAAAAAAACACCAGTGCATGAAATGGAGACAACGCAGCCTTAGATATCTATAACCTTTTTAAAAAGCCCCAAACACCTCCTGTTCGGTACTATTTGAATGTGTTTAACACAGAACAGCGTAGCACACAAATCTCATCGGCAGTTAATATTGCTCCAGTAAGATTCCCATAAGTAATCTCAGCAAGCTAGGCAAAGTTGTGAGCACAGCTGCCGTTCCGCAAAACGGAACGACAGTAAAATGCAAGCAGCGATTATAAGGAATAATACATACTTTCCCCAACTACTTTCAAAGCTCAGAGGGAGGGAAACAGGAACTCTGAATAATACAAGTAGGTAAATTACAATCATCATGGAAGAGAACGGACAAGCTCAGCTTTCTTGCAAGCATCTTGATTTAGCTGGCCGCCGTGAAGAAAGAAGTTGAACCTTCCCAAGAAGATAAACTTAACCTATCTCTATAGAAAGCCCTGGTAAGACTGGCTGAACGTGTCTCGAACATAATAAGCATAACCTCAGTTCACATGACAGGTTTAACTGCCGCATCTCAACTGACGTAACTGCAGAGACACCCAGCTATAGGACTGGGAAAATAACAGCTTAGTCCCAAATATTCAAAAACTGCCTGATTAAAGAACTTGCCGTTTAAGCTTCCGCTTGTGGATACAGCGTTGTTCTGTTTCTGGTTATCATACGCAGGACCAATATTGGCAAGATCCTGCAAGAGAGAAAAAAAATAATAATAAAAACCCAAAATCAGTCAAACTTACCACTCAAAACCTGAACGCGGCACTCGCAGGTGCTGGAGTACTCCAACACATCGCTTGCACAACAGAGGCTCACAGCGTGACTTGGCTAAGTTTTGCTCGTTTGACTGAGCATCAGCCACCAGCAAAAAGAACCCTTGCTCCTTCCTCCCAGCTCCCCACGGCACACTGTCCTTCCATCCCTCGCTACGTACTTGGTCTAGAAGTCCAAACTTGGGGTAATCTTCTTCTGGGTCTTTACTCCCTGGGTCCGGATGCTCTTTCACCAAGAATACATCTCTTTCTTTACACTAAGATAGAGGAGGAGTTTCAGTTACACAGGGTAAGACCATATCAAGGTCATTAACAAGCGTTTACATCATAGTATTTACTATTAGTACGTATATCAACTACATGAGAAGCATCAGAATCTTCACCATTTCGCTCCAAGTCCAGACCAAGCAAACACGAATGTCAGACAACTGCGCCGTTCACAGAAAATCCTCCGTGAATTTAGCTCTGAATGCTTACCATAGTTTTGACAATATTATTAGGCCAAGTCATTTTCCCAGGCCTCTGTCGTGTTGTCATACACTCCCAGTATTTATCAATAAATGGGATAATATCCTGTAAAAAATTAAAATAAAGTCTTAACAGTGTGGGTCTGAAAGCCTCGCTGCCAATATTTGTTTGAACTTGCTCTGCCCTGAAATCATAGCTTACGTAAATGCGTGATGATTTTTAGAACAGCCGTACCTTATCTTTTGAGAACATAGTTTTCGGGTGCTCATCTTGTGTCCTCGACTGCCACGTTAAGTTGGCCAGAGCGCTAAGGCACATTTCCTTGAGATCTTAAAAACAACAATATACCAGAGCTAGAATTACACTTCATGGGGAAAATCAAACATACACCCACGTACACAGCGATTACTAACCACGCAGCATCCGTGCTATCTTGAATAACAGTAAAACCGTCACAGGTTCTGTCCTAACTCAGCAGCCCTCGCTAAACAGGAGATTTTCACCATCTTATTAAGCTAGTAGCAAAACAGCAAAACGTTTTTAGAACGTTTTTAGAAGCAGCCGCACATGCTTGTTGCCAATAGGGGATTTTTTTTGGTCATTTTTGAAAAGTTTCAGCAGAACCCTCCCACCGACTCTAGATAAAACGAAGCCTCTAGGATTATCTTGCGCAAAATTTCAACAAACATGCTTTTACACTTACTTGCTTGTTTTCTTAAGAAATACGTGTTCCCACTGTGATGGCAAACGTTGCAATGGAAACTGTAGTTGGTCATGAAAGGCAGACACGATCTAGGAAAGAGCACGCTGATTTGGAAATTCTGGTGCACACCTTACTTACAACATCGGGTTAAGAAAGTCATTATTCTTTACTACATCCGGTTAAGAAATTAATTATTCCAGGTTAACAAATTAATTATTCTCTCTCTCTCCAAAACCAGAAACATCTTACAGGTTCAATAATATTTTCATCAAATGAGGTTTATCATGGGCATCAAGAAAAACCACAAAGCTCGTGAGAAAAACATACGCAAGCTAAGCATCGTCATCTTGTTTTAGAGAAGTCCTGGAATTCATTCAGCAAAATAAGAGGCAACAACCCAGAAGCTCTGGACAAGGAGCTCCATCCGAGCCAATTAATTTTAACTGGAAGTCTAGAGTACTTTTTAGGGACAAAATACAACCAAAAAAGTTAAGTTTTTAATAAGTCTAAGGTCAGTCCCACATAGGTTCTAGAAAAAAAGCTGAATTTACTTTTCACTTACAAGAAGATTTTCTTTTTTGTTCACGCCAATTGAAAATGTCTGTTGAAGCCCCCTCTGCTTTTCAAATAACGTTTACAGGCCTCTAAGGCACTACGTCCCAGGGTGGCTCTGACAGTCCTGAGGTCTGGACAAGGATTTTTTTAAAGCTGAAATGTACAAACAGAAACACTTCCTGCTGTGTTGGGTAAAGCTTTTGTTATTTACGTAACAGACTGGTTTCCAAGTGTCCAAGGACCTGGACAGGGAATTTACACTCTAACTACTTCCATTTTTGCTAACCAGAGTTTCATGCCCAGTGTTAGGCGGAGCTTACGTACGTGGTATCAATGCCAAACGTGTCTGCTGTGAACCACTTTGTACAAATTCCACACTGCAGCTCTATCTCTCCAAGCTGCCGTCCGTTCTCTTCATCCACTGAGCCTGCCTGAGCATCCAAGACTTCGGAATTGTCCCCAGCAGCTTCCTACAACCAGAGCAGATCAGCAAACTTGGACTGGCGTAAAGACTGACCAAATCAGACAGGAAAGAAGTTTTGTGCAATAACCTGTCAAGACAGGAGAATTTAGAGGGAATAAATTCTTTTTCCCTTAATACACAGCCATGCTGTGAGCAAACTGGACCTATTCTGTAGATTCAGTTAGTTAGAATTAGTCAGATTTAATGCTCAGATGAGGATTTAATTCCCAAAATGGTTCTTTAAAGAACTAAAACTGGAGCTAGCAGGATGGAAAGTCCTTCTCGTTACACAGAAACATTTTATCTTCTGAAAAAAAATTCTACACTTGCCCTTTTTCTGCACCACGTACAATCCGTGGTTATCTTATGCCTTTGCATCTCCCCCGTCATCTGTGCAAAGACAGCAAATAAGAATCCTTTGGAAAAAATGTGCTGGTGGTGAGGGGAGAAAAAAAAAAGAAGGGAGAGGGCTAGCCGTCTGGTGAACAAGTATCCCAAGGGTAAGCCTCAACCTCAGCCTGCAACAACCCACAAGAGGGAAGGACAACTTCCAAGTCCAGGATCCCCAGCGCTCACAGACCTGCACAGACTCCACCACGAGGGCTGCTTTGCTGCCGGGACAAGCAAATTGTGGCATCCGGCAGCACGGGCGGCCAGGCAGCATCCTCACCGAGAGGCTGCGCGTTCAGCTTTGGGTGCTCTCACATTCTCTACCCATCCCGGCCCCGCAGAACTCACCCCCATGGACTGGGCTTCTCCCAGCAAGCCCTGGCTGCCTGCAGCCACCTACCAGGGGGTCCTTTCCATTGGCGGACTCTGTCTCCAGAGAGGTGGTGACATCGACCAGGGTGGCATCTCCCCTGCAAGAGCAGAAACGAGTTCCTGAGAGAGGCCCCCACCTCAGCTCTGGCATAACTGTGGTGGGGCACAGCCTGGCCCTGGGGCCTGACATGGCCTGGACTGGGACAGCCTGGCCGCAGAGCCTGGCACGAACTGGGACAGCCTGGCTGCAGAACCTAACATGGACTGGGACAGCCTGGCATGGACTGGGACAGCCTGGCCCCAGAGCCTGACGCGGACTGGGACAGCCTGGTATGGACTGGGACAGCCTGGCCCCAGAGCCTAACATGGACTGGGACAGCCTGGCATGGACTGGGACAGCCTGGCCGCAGAGCCTGGCGCGGACTGGGACAGCCTGGTGTGGACTGGGACAGCCTGGCCGCAGAGCCTGGCGCGGACTGGGACAGCCTGGCGTGGACTGGGACAGCCTGGCCCCAGAGCCTAACATGGACTGGGACAGCCTGGCATGGACTGGGACAGCCTGGCCGCAGAGCCTGGCGCGGACTGGGACAGCCTGGTCTGGACTGGGACAGCCTGGCCGCAGAGCCTGACGCGGACTGGGACAGCCTGGTATGGACTGGGACAGCCTGGCCCCAGAGCCTAACATGGACTGGGACAGCCTGGCATGGACTGGGACAGCCTGGCCGCAGAGCCTGGCGCGGACTGGGACAGCCTGGTCTGGACTGGGACAGCCTGGCCGCAGAGCCTGGCGCAGACTGGGACAGCCTGGCGTGGACTGGGACAGCCTGGCCCCAGAGCCTAACATGGACTCGGACAGCCTGGCTGCAGAGCCTAACATAGACTGGGACAGCCTGGCCGCAGAGCCTGGCGCGGACTGGGACAGCCTGGCCCCAGAGCCTAACATGGACTCAGACAGCCTGACAGCAGAGCCTGGCGCGGACTGGGACGGCCTGGTGTGGACTGGGACAGCCTGGCTGCAGAGCCTGGCGCGGACTGGGACAGCCTGGTCTGGACTGGGACAGCCTGGCCCCAGAGCCTAACATGGACTGGGACAGCCTGGCATGGACTGGGACAGCCTGGCCGCAGAGCCTGGCGCGGACTGGGACAGCCTGGTCTGGACTGGGACAGCCTGGCCGCAGAGCCTGACGCGGACTGGGACAGCCTGGTATGGACTGGGACAGCCTGGCCGCAGAGCCTGGCGCGGACTGGGACAGCCTGGCGTGGACTGGGACAGCCTGGCCCCAGAGCCTAACATGGACTGGGACAGCCTGGCATGGACTGGGACAGCCTGGCCGCAGAGCCTGGCGCGGACTGGGACAGCCTGGCGTGGACTGGGACAGCCTGGCGTGGACTGGGACAGCCTGGCCCCAGAGCCTAACATGGACTCAGACAGCCTGACAGCAGAGCCTGGCGCGGACTGGGACGGCCTGGTGTGGACTGGGACAGCCTGGCCCCAGAGCCTAACATGGACTCAGACAGCCTGACAGCAGAGCCTGGCGCGGACTGGGACGGCCTGGTCTGGACTGGGACAGCCTGGCCCCAGAGCCTAACATGGACTCAGACAGCCTGACAGCAGAGCCTGGCGCGGACTGGGACGGCCTGGTCTGGACTGGGACAGCCTGGCCCCAGAGCCTAACATGGACTCAGACAGCCTGACAGCAGAGCCTGGCGCGGACTGGGACGGCCTGGTGTGGACTGGGACAGCCTGGCCGCAGAGCCTGGCGCGGACTGGGACAGCCTGGCGTGGACTGGGACAGCCTGGCCCCAGAGCCTAACATGGACTCGGACAGCCTGGCTGCAGAGCCTAACATAGACTGGGACAGCCTGGCCGCAGAGCCTGGCGCGGACTGGGACGGCCTGGTCTGGACTGGGACAGCCTGGCCCCAGAGCCTAACATGGACTCAGACAGCCTGACAGCAGAGCCTGGCGCGGACTGGGACGGCCTGGTGTGGACTGGGACAGCCTGGCCGCAGAGCCTGGCGCGGACTGGGACAGCCTGGTCTGGACTGGGACAGCCTGGCCCCAGAGCCTAACATGGACTGGGACAGCCTGGCGTGGACTGGAACAGCCTGGCCCCAGAGCCTAACATGGACTGGGACAGCCTGGCGTGGACTGGGACAGTCTGGCTGCAGAGCCTAGCGTGGACTGGGACAGCCTAGCACGGACGGGGACAGCCTGGCCCCAGAGCCTAACATGGACTGGGACAGCCTGGCATGGACTGGGACAGCCTGGCCGCAGAGCCTGGCGCGGACTGGGACAGCCTGGTCTGGACTGGGACAGCCTGGCCGCAGAGCCTGGCGCGGACTGGGACAGCCTGGCGTGGACTGGGACAGCCTGGCCCCAGAGCCTAACATGGACTGGGACAGCCTGGCATGGACTGGGACAGCCTGGCCGCAGAGCCTGGCGCGGACTGGGACAGCCTGGTGTGGACTGGGACAGCCTGGCCGCAGAGCCTGGCGCGGACTGGGACAGCCTGGCGTGGACTGGGACAGCCTGGCGTGGACTGGGACAGCCTGGCCCCAGAGCCTAACATGGACTCGGACAGCCTGGCTGCAGAGCCTAACATAGACTGGGACAGCCTGGCCGCAGAGCCTGGCGCGGACTGGGACAGCCTGGTCTGGACTGGGACAGCCTGGCCCCAGAGCCTAACATGGACTCAGACAGCCTGACAGCAGAGCCTGGCGCGGACTGGGACGGCCTGGTGTGGACTGGGACAGCCTGGCCGCAGAGCCTGGCGCGGACTGGGACAGCCTGGCGTGGACTGGGACAGCCTGGCCCCAGAGCCTAACATGGACTCGGACAGCCTGGCTGCAGAGCCTAACATAGACTGGGACAGCCTGGCCGCAGAGCCTGGCGCGGACTGGGACGGCCTGGTCTGGACTGGGACAGCCTGGCCCCAGAGCCTAACATGGACTCAGACAGCCTGACAGCAGAGCCTGGCGCGGACTGGGACGGCCTGGTGTGGACTGGGACAGCCTGGCCGCAGAGCCTGGCGCGGACTGGGACAGCCTGGTCTGGACTGGGACAGCCTGGCCCCAGAGCCTAACATGGACTGGGACAGCCTGGCGTGGACTGGAACAGCCTGGCCCCAGAGCCTAACATGGACTGGGACAGCCTGGCGTGGACTGGAACAGCCTGGCCCCAGAGCCTAACATGGACTGGGACAGCCTGGCGTGGACTGGGACAGTCTGGCTGCAGAGCCTAGCGTGGACTGGGACAGCCTAGCACGGACGGGGACAGCCTGGCCCCAGAGCCTAGCGTGGACGGGGACAGCCTGGCGTGGACCGGGCCGTCGCGGACAGGACGGGCCGGGGATCCTGGGCACCCCCGGTGTCGCTGGGGCAGAAGGACCACCCGAAACCCCATGGCTTCCCGGGGGAGGGGGCAGGGACCCCCCCCCGGTACCCTCACGGTTTCCAGGGTAACGGGGGAGGGGGGGGAAGGGGGGAGAGGGGAGGGGAGGGGAGGGGAGGGGGCCCCCCATAGCCCTCACGGTTTCCAGGGCTGGGGGGCGCGGGGAGGGAGCTCGGGCCTGCGCCGGCGGGCCGAGCCCGCGGGCAGGGAGGGACATACCCGGTCTCGGCGTCGGTAGCGCCCGGTTCGGGCGGGGCCGGAGGCTCCGCGGCGGGAGGGTCCGGGACGGGCTCCGCACCCTCAGGCGCAGGAGCAGCAATCCCGGCCGCGGCCGCCGCTGCCGCCGCTGGCGCCGCCGCCATTTTCACTCACCGCCCCGCTCTCGCGAGAACGCGCCGCGCACGCAGCTCTCGCGAGACTCCCCCCTTCAAAGGGCAACGGCTGCCGGTGGGGCCCATCCCCGAGCGGCGCCACCTGCCGGCGGCCGCCGGGAAGGACACGGCGCGGTAGGGGGCAGCCGTGACGTCACCCTGCTCCGCCGTGACGTCACCCAGCCAAAGCCTGGGAGCTAGGTGCGGGGCTGACTTGGGGGCAAATAAACCCCACGCCAGCGCAGGTCCCAGGCCCCCGGCGCCGCCGCCGTGGGCTCCCCTCTGACCCCGGCCCCACACCGGGGGGTCCCGCGGGAAGATTTAGCACCTTTCCCCCCCGGAAAGGAGGAGCGTCCCCTCGCCAGCCGCCGCTCTGCGAAAGCCTCTTGCTGGGAGGGCCGGCGGAGGCGGGGGACCCCCCCTGCTCGGCCGCTCACACCTCCGGGGGCCGCACAGCTGTGCCGGGGGCTGACGCACGGCCATGTGTCCCCACAGCCGCTCTCACTCGCTCTGCAGCATTAAAGGCTCATGGCAGAGGGTTTACGCGTCGCACCCCTCTGCCTGGCCCAGCAGCACCCTGGCCCCAGCCGCACCGGGTCCCCCCGAGGCCCGTCCGTGGGCAAGGCCCACCCAAGGACGGTGCTGTTCCCCCTGGGCCGCCCGGCTGGCATCCCCCTGCACCCAGCGGTGCGGGCCCCGTTGTCCTGTCCTGCACCCCGTGCCCTCAGCGGGGAGGAGCAGTGGGTGCTCAGCACCCTCTCCCCTGGTCCTGCTCTGGATGGTGCTGGGAGAAGGGGAAACCAAGCAGGGCAGAGCCCCTGCCTGGACAGGGCTGAGGGAGTGACGGGGACGATGGCCACCCATGTCCTGGTCCCTTCTCCAAGGAGCAGGACAGGATTGCCGGGGGGGCGGCGCTGGGGCCAGGGGTCCCAGGTGCCGGGCAGTGCAGGGTGCGGGGGACAGCAGTGTCCCCGCAGAGCAGGGCAGGGCCGGAGAGAGCTGGTGGTGGGGACGAGCCCAGGAGGGAGGGATGGAGAGAGGGACGGGGAGAAGAGATGGGATATGGAGAGGTGGAGGGACGAGGCAGGGATGGACAGGGCTGGAGGCAGGGAGGGAAGGATGGGGGGAAGGAGGGAGGGAGAAAGGGAGGAACGGGGGAGGTGGAGAGGGACGGCGGGGGGCAGATAGGGATGGAGATAGGGACGGAGGGATGGAGCTGGGGACGGAGGGATGGGAAGAGGGACGGGCGGGCGGGGGGGGGGCTGCCGGGGCGGCGGGGAGGGAGGGGGCTGCCGGGGCGGCGGGGAGGGGGCTGCCGGGGCCGCCCGGGGCGGCGCTCGGGGCCGCTGTACAAATAGGGCGGCTGCGGGCGGCCCCTGCAGCCATGCGGGCCCCGCTCCGCTCCGCTCCCGCGCTGGCGCTCTGCGCCCTCGCCCTGCTCCGCCTGGGCTGCGCTCCCACCCGCGCACCGGCCCACGCACCCACCCGCGCCGCGCCCCGCGCCCCGCCGCGCTGCCCCCCGCTGATGCTGCAGCTGCTCCGCGCCCCTCCCGCCCCGCTCCGCGCCGCCGCCGCCGCTGCCCTCAGCCTCTCCCCGCACGGTGAGTGGGGCCGCGGCCCCGGGCATCCCTCTCCTGGGACCCGCACTGTCCCCGCGCATCCCTCTCCCCAGGACCGGCACCGTGCCGGAGCATCCCTGTTCCCGGGACCGGTACTGTCCCTGGGACCCGCACCGTCCCCAGGCATCCCTCTCCCCGGGATCGGCACCGTGCTGGAGCATCCCTGTCCCCAGGACCTGTACCGTCCCCGGGCATCCCTGTTCTGGGACCAGCATTGTCCCAGGGACCCACGCTGTCCCCGAGCATCCCTGTCCCTGGGACCCGCACCGTCCCCAGGACCCGCACTGTCCCCAGGCATCCCTGTTCTGGGACCAGCATTGTCCCGGGGACCCGCACTGTCCCCAAGCATCCCTGTCCCTGGGACCCGCACTGTCGCCGGGACCCGCACCGTCCCTGGGCAACCCTGTCCTGGGACCCGCACTGTCCCCGGGACCCACACCATCCCCGGGCATCCCTGTCCCTGGGACTCACACGGTCCCCGAGCATCCCTCTCCCCGGGACCGGCACTGTCCAGTGCTCTCGCTGGCTCTCGGGGTGGATCTGGCTGCTTTCCCCCGACCCTTGGGCTCTCACGCAGGGATCGTTCCCCAGCAGCATGCGAGGGCACCGTCCCCTCCGGTGCTGGCACTCCCTGGCAAAGCCGGCGGTCCCCTCACCGTGCCCCTTGGGTTTCAGGCTCCCTGCAGAACGGCTCCCGCTGGGCGCTCTCCTTCGACATGTCCTCCCTCTCCAGCAGCCAGGAGGTGAGTCTGGCCGAGCTCCGCGTCCACCTGCCCGGCTTCTCCCCGGCCCGCGACGTCTCCCTGGACATCTACCACAGCCGGCGGCAGAGGTGCCGGGGCGGCGGGACCTGTGCCCACCAGCTCTTTCTGGGCACCGTGGCCGGCAACCCCTCTTCCACCCAGGCCTCCTGGAAAGTCTTTGAGGTCACCAGCCTGCTCCGGTCCTGGCTCCACCAAGCCATGGCCCCTGGGCACCACAGTCCCACGGGAAGGGAGCAGTGGGAGGCAAGTGGGTCGTCCACCCCGGCCACTGCCACGACGCGCTCGCCTGTCTCGAGCGATGCTGGCCACGGGGAGCCAGCCCTGCCCCAGGACGTGACGGACGGAGTCCTGCTGCTCGTCTTCTCCAGGGACAAGTCTCCGGGAGACCACAGCCTCATCAGGACAGCAGAGACCTCCAAGCACGTCATGCGTGACAGTGGCTCCCAGGGCGCGGGGACCCGCCGGCATCGCAGGAACAGAAAGGAGAAGCAAAGGATCAAAGTGAGCGACGCTGCCGCTGCCGTCCCGGGGGAGGAGGGCAGGTCCTTGTGCAGGAGGGTGGACATGATGGTGGACTTCGAGCAGACTGGCTGGGGCAGCTGGATCGTCTACCCCAAAAAGTACAACGCCTACCGGTGCGAAGGGCAGTGTCCGTCACCCGTGGACGAGACCTTCAAGCCCACCAACCATGCCTACATACAGGTAAGAGGGGGCTGCTGCCTCCGCTCCCGCCGCGCACCCCCAGCCCCGCCAGCCCGCAGCAGGGGGTGATGCTTTGCCCTTCCCGTGTCTCCCCACAGAGTTTGCTGCAGCTCTACAAGCCCAACCAGGTGCCCTGCCCCGCCTGCTCCCCGATCAGGATGAGTCCCCTCTCCATGCTCTACTACGAGAAGGGCGAAATCGTCGTCCGCCACCACGAGGACATGATCATCGAGGAGTGCGGCTGCAACTGAGGGCAGCTTGTCCCCTGCTGGGAAGGGGCACATCTCTGCCCAGAAAGTGGCCCCGAGGACTGGCCGCCCAACCCACGACCAACGCGCAGACCGGGGCATCCCTGAGCCCCCGCCACCTCCGAATCCCGCGTGGCCGTGGGTTGGCAAAGCCCTGGCTGTGCCAGGGGAGGAGGAGTGGGGTGCCTGGGTGTTAGCGGCTCTGCAGCACCGCACGGCCGCACCGCATGGACGGATCCAGGCTACGCGCAGGGGAGGCCGTCAGACGCCTCGCTGCAGCACCGAGGCGGTGGGTGCCTGACGGCTGCGTTTAGCCAGGAGCCGCTGTGCTGGCGGCCAGCGTGCACCAGGGCAGCCGAGGGCTGGTGTTGCTCCCCAGAGGCAGGAGCCGGGGCGCAGGGCTGGAGCGGTGGCAGCATCGCTCCCTGCCACGACGCACTACCCATGGCGATGCTCCTTTTGCCCGCGATAGCTATTGCTGGTACCTGCAGGCTCTTGGCGGGACACTGCAGCGCCGGTGTCCGGCCACGCTGAGCACCTGCACCATCGGGATTTTCAATCTCCCCCGGGGTTTAGGCCTTTCTCTTAAGACTTCTATTATATTTTTATTAAAACTCTATCAGATTTCTATTACAATTAAGGAAAGTTAATGTGTTAGCCCAGTGTCCAGAGCGCCCATCCGGCAGCGCCACGTGGGCAGCAGCAGGCAGGGGTTCATCTCAGCCTGCCCCGAGCCGCGGGGCTGAGCACGGTCCCGGGAGGAGCTGGCTGGCAGCAGGCAGGGAGGCAGCGACCTCCATCATAGAATCATAGAATCATAGAATTGCTAAGGTTGGAAAAGACCCTTAAGATCATTGAGTCCAACCGTTAACCTATGAAACTTGCTCCTCACCCAGGACTATGCAGGGAACCACGCAAAAGACCTGGGGCTCCTGCGTCCCTCTCCAAAGCCTCATCTGTTCACCAGAAAGGGTTTGCACGGGCAAGAGGCGTGCCTCTGGAAATACGGCAGCCCCGAGGTCGGGCTCGGTGGGTCTGAGCCCCCGCCAGCCCTCCTACCGGCCCTGAACATCTCAGCTCGTGTGCTGCTTTCCTCTGTAAAACGATGGCTTTGCTCAAAGCTTTTCCACCACTCGCTGGATGGGGCAGTAGTGAAAGGGTCGTGGTTGTATAATTCATCAATAAATTATATATATTAAAAATGCCTGGTAGATTCTGCTGATTTCCACAGCCCATTTTTGCTGTCGAATGGTCTTTCAGGGTGCAATGCCCTCCAGCTCTCTGTGCATCTGCTACACCCAGAGGCTCTCCCTGCCCTGGGATCACCTCCGGCTGCAGCCTGCTCCATCGCTGCCCGGCGAAACCAGCAATGCCGGGCGGTAACGCCCAGAGCGAGTGGGCTGCTACCGTAACTTGCTAGAGCAAGGGTGTCCCCTTGAACGGTGCAAAAGATGCTCAACAGCTCTGTGCACGGGAAAGTTGGCATGAGATAACGAAGAAGCTGCTCCCTCCCTGATGGGGGGTTGCTCGAGAACAAGCAGGGAAGCACCTGCAGGCGTTGAAGAGGAGGGCTAAGGGGATTTTCCACCTTTATTTACCCCTTGGAGATAAGGGGAAGGGCCATGTTCTCTAATACCAATGAATTTTAAGCCATGTGCAGTGGCCGGTGCAGGCAGCTCTCCTTTGGGTCGCCCACCCGAAGGGGTGATGGGGCTGGGAGTCGGAGCAGGAGAGCTCCAGCCCCAGACGATGCCCAGAGCCTCAAGTGCCCCCAGGGATGACCATGCCCCACTATGTGCCAGCCCTGGGGGGGGACGATCCTCCTGGGGCAGCGAGGGTCCGTCCCCACATTTGGCCAACCCCCCCCATTGCAGCCCCGGCCGCGGGTCCGGGCTCCCCCAGGCTCACAGCTGCCCCCTCCCACGGCCGTGGATGGGGACACGGCACACACATGGGGCCCAACCGCCGGCCCCCGGCTACGGCCGGCACGGCGGAGGGGACGAGCGGGACCACAAGCGTCGGGGCTGGCAGCGGGTGGCCCAGGTGGCCATCCCCATCCCTCCCCTCCTGGGACCAGCAGCCCCGACTCCACATCCCAGGCCCAGCCTGATTATCCCCAATCCACATCCCAGCCGGCGGATAAACAAAGGGTGTCTGGTGCCCCCCGCCCCGCGCAGGCCCTCCCCTGGGCCGCTTACATATTCCGACAGCATTTCACACTGGGACCATCCCGTCATTAGAGGGTCATTTGCAGGAGCTGTCAAGGGTGGGCAAAGGAGGTGTGGGGCTAACCCCTGGCAGGAGGGGGTTGCACAGAAATCTGGCAATCTGGGCTCTTGATGAAAGAAAATTAAATTTTTTTCGCCTCTTCCTCCGCAGGTTTGCTACTCCCTCTCAAAACCCGTTGTCACACCGGCAGCGAAGCCAGGAGGTTTCGCTCTCCCACGCTCAGCAGCTCCTCGCCCCCCAGCCCCCTGCGTCCATCAGCCTTGCTGGGAGCTGTATCTTTGCGACCTCTGCCCCTCCATCAAGCCTGTTTCAAATGGAGCAGCGGGTTCAAAAGTCGCGGGGCAGGGGGAGGCAGGCAGCCGTTCCCTGGGAAGAGCCGGGTGGAAAAATAAAGGCTGAGATTCCAGGGCTGTAAGGAAAACATCAAAGTGTGGATGGCGACAATAAAGCTGCACTGCCATGCTTAGGCAAGGTATCTGCTAGCGAGCCTGGCTTTGCAAGGCTTGGGCTGGGAGCGGAGACCTAATCTCCGAGCAGAGAGAGCTCTGCCGCCTGGCCCTTCTCCTGCCCCAATACACATCAGCTGCGTGACAGAGGAGCCCAGACACACAGGACAATAAAGCGGGGGCACAGCTCCAGCCTTGCTGCGGGTCTCCTGCCCGGCACGGGCTGCCCTCCTGCAGGCCCCGCGCTCAGCACCTTTCCAGGGTGACCTTTCGGCATCGCCGGGCCAGAGGCTGCTGGCGCAGGGACACTGCGCGGGCGGTGGGACCGCAGGAACGGGGGACGCGGAGGATTTCACCCCATTCCCGCTGCACGGGCAGGGAATGGCCTGGCAGGCGCAGGCGGCCAGACCCTGCTCTTGTCTCCCCGCTCAGAGATGCTCTTGTGAGCCTTACCTGGGCAGAAGGGACCGCTTTTTGCATCAGTTTCTCAGGGGGACTTTTGCTGCAGAGCAGAAACCCTACAGCGAGTGCTGAGGCAGTGGAGCATCTCGTTGCCCTCCCCAAGGTGTCCGGGAGCTGGCAGGGTCCCTGCTTTTGGAAGGACTGGCTTGGCTTTAGCATCCTTACACATTGGCATAGGAAGGACAGAGCCTTCCCAATGCGGGGAAGGTTTTCTGGCAGGAAAAGTGCCCTGGCTGTAATGGGAGTGCTGCCTATCCATGCTGCAAGACTTGGATGCAAGCAGCGAGTCGCAGCCACCACCTGCCTGAGCTGCTGCCTGCGCCTCAGGAGGTAAATTTGGGTTTACTTTGGACACACGAGGAAAGCGTGAGTGAGAGCAAACAGACCGAAGGGCTTATCAAAGGCCCAGGGTAATATTTGTACAAATGGTGGATTAAGGCACTAGCTGGGTCAGGCAAGTATTGTTCGTCCCGTGACTGGGACGCGGAGCAGGACACAGGCATGCCGCTCTGCCCTGCTCGAGACGAAAAGGGGCAGGGACAGAAAATGCAATGAAAGGGCAACACTTGTCCCTCGGACCTCCCCGGAGCATCCCAGCTGTGCGAGGCAGCCACCCACGGCTGCCTCCCCTCCCGCCGAGCCTGCAAGGGCAGCCAGGCAGCAGCCTGCGCTCGCCACGGGGCTCAGCCTGCGGCAAAAGCAGCTCCTCAGCCCGCTGGGGCAAGTGCCGGGCAAGGAACAAACCCTGGGCAAGCAGGGATCTGCCCTGGAAACGCTGAGCTGCGCCTTACGTGGCTTAGGCAAGTTTGGAGCGCTAGAATATGAATGGATGTGGGAGATGGATCCAAAAACGCCGGGCTGAAGGGTGCAGCACCGGCTGGGGGTGTAAGGGAGGGAGGCGAACCGCAAAGGACAGGAGCAGGGGATGCCGAGACTGCGTGGTCCCACGCCACGGGCGGAGGAGACGTTCAAGGCACGGGTTTGGGACAAATCGCACCAGAGCGAATGCAGACGAGTGCCACGTCACGGCATCACGCGTTCACAGCTCCGGTAGCGACTCGCTCTGCCCCCAGCGACTGCGCTGCCGTGCTCGTGGCCCCAGGGCCCCGCACCGGGAAGCCAGCAGGAGCCCTGGCCCTCCCGGACCCCCTCTCGCACCTGGCCGGGTGCTTCGCAGGGTGCTCTCCCTCTCTCCGAATTATCGGCTATGAATCGCTGTCGGAGGCACCTGGCGCTTTGATGCTTTCCCCAGATCTACATAAGCACGCAGATACCGATGCAAAGCTGTCACGGCACGGATAAAATACTTAACACTTAAACACTTGTTACCCTCTAGTGTGGGGGTGGGAGGGAACAGAATTTAAAAGCATCGCTTGCAATAGTTAACACTCACTCCAAAGAAAACATGCATCACTTTCGTACCCAACCCCACGAGGCTCCCGTTCACCTCTGGGCCACTGCGGGTCAGAAACTCATAGCAAAAAAAGCAGCAAGGCTGAAATCAGCTTGTTTCTCCCCAAAGAGCCGCCTGGATGTGCAGCCCTTCACTCGGGATGGCACCACGGCGGGGGCACCTCCGAGAGGGGCCCAGGACGGTGCTGCCGCCCAGGGCAGCCAGGGACACCGGCACCACGTCCCCCCCCGAAACCTCACCCCCGCGTAACGGCAGCTAAAGCCAGCGTCGTAATGGTGGAAGGGTATTTCAGGAGAGTAAGAGGGGTGCAGAGAGCCCCTTTCCCACTGAGACCCGTTTGCCAAGGGTTACATCAACACAGCTCTTCCAGGTGTAAACCCACCCTCAAGCAGTAATTGCAAACATTTTGGTTAGGACAGAGCAGGTAAACAAGCTTCAGCACTGAGCGCGTAGACTTCGGTATTGCAAACACCCCACAAGTCCATCATGGCTTTTTTAGTCTACCCTAAAGGAACCGGCTTTGGACCAATTAACATCAACACGGTAGGTTTTCTTAAAACCAAGTCTAAGTTTTCTTAAAACCAAGTCTTCTGCTGCCTCCCCCAAAAAACAAAGCTGGAGGCTACTGTGATGTGGTGACCAGAGCAGGAGGGCCCTGCGGACACGCGGATCCGAACTGCTGCGCGACGCTGTCAGCAGCACCGCGATCTCACCGTGCTGTTTCTAGCTGAAAATATTAATTTAGCAAGACAGACGAGTCGGAGGCGACAGCAGCTCCTCTCTAAGCGCACATCATAAAACCCAGCAACTGGTACGGAGCTGCAATACTGATAAAGTGACACCTGAGGGCAATAAATTTGAATCTGTTCCCATTAAGGTTTCAGAGAAACACTTAATCTTATCTGTAAAAAATGCAAGTTTATCTGCAGCACTTGCTTTGTCTCTGTTTCTTCTGTTACTCATTATTAAAGGCTTGCATATCATAATGTCACAATTTAGCTTAATTAGCAGATATTTAAATGCTATCTACTGCGACAGATTTGAACAGACGCTCATTGTCTTTTAGGAAGTGGGAGGTTCAGGCCACGTCCTAATATGCATTCTCCTTCTTTGAGATGCCTCAGCCACCACCACCACCACGAGATGCCACCATCAGCAGCATCCCTAAAGCAGTAACGCGGCCGTGCGGTAAGAGACTGCTCCATAATACGCATTTATTAAACTGCGCTGAGACTAGAAGCGTAGATACTTTCTCTGGGGGCTCAAGTCAAACACTCCCGCAGTAAAATTACTTTCTCAGATGAAAATTCCCCTCTCAAAACCAGACAGACTTATTTCTAACCTACCAGCTAAACCCTCTCTTTTCCAAAGGTCAGTGTGAAGTCTTAATCCCTGCACACCAAGTGATAAAAAGGGCAAACAAACGTAAATCAGCATAAAAGTTTCAGCATGGATCAAAAAGCCAGCAGTTAAGCACTCACTTGCTGGAGGAGATCCGCTATTTTGGGAAGCGGGAATTGCAGCACAGCAGCTAGAGGCTCAGGATTTTCCCCAGCAGGGCAGGAGAAGGCAGCTCAGGGTCACTGCCCCTCTCTGAACTGATTTCAGCTGCTTCCACCTGTAGCCTGACTGAACCCTGCCCCTCATCAGGGATGGAAAAAAGGAGCTCACAGCCACCCGCACCATGCCCTCACAAAAGAACCACCTGGAAACACGCAGTGGACAGCTTTTGCTAACTATTTCTGGCAGCAGACTCAGAGCACACTGAAACTTGCAGCAGTGACCAGGTGTTGCCTGTGGGACATACACAGATGTTTCGCCAAGAGGGCTTAAGGCATCTCAGCCTTTGCTTCTGGGTTTCCCCAAAAGCCAGAGTGCTTATCTCAAGGCTATACACAGGACAACCCGACTGATTTTTCTGCAACAAGCTGGTAGTTTCTTACTGGAATGAGTAACAGACAGAAGCCATATTTATTGCATTCATCTCCATACCAGGAGACTCGAAATGATTTTTATTTCTCCCTTATATTGCATTTCTGTAACTTTTACAGTATTAAAATGATTAACAAAAGCATAAAACTGGAAACAAAAAAAACAATCATTGAGAGTGTCTCCTCCGGCACTCCAAGGCCCATCATCATCAGGGGCTGCGCTTGGGTATTCGCACCCACACAGAGAGGCCGAGACTCGGTCCTTCTAACGGGACACGCTCTGTTCTCGGAAGGGAAGAAACCGCCTTTCCCAGGAAGCAGGAAGGCACTCAAGGCATGGGCTACTTTGAAGCCTGGCTGGTGGGAATCCTCAAGACAAAGTCCTGGTTCTTCACTGGATAAGCACTCTCAGGGCACGTGCTTTAGATGTCCATGTCAAACTGCTCTTCCTCACCTGTTGAGAGGGACCAAAAAAACCACACAAATGAGTCCTCAAAGTTTCACATTAAATACCTAATATTTTATTGAAGGAACAACCATCAGCTGTGCTTCAGAAATGTGGTGGTTTGGACTTAAAAGCTGCATCCAGGCATCGAGTTTGATATGAAAACCATCTTGTACAAGCAAAATGTAAGCTCTGTCCCCAGAGGGGATCTTACTCCCAGACAGATGAGCAAAAGTAGAGAAGATGCCCTTTAATTTATTTCCACCCCTGGCTTTCCTTCTAAAAAGAAATGTAAAGAATAATGTTGATGACAATCACTGGTAGAAGCTTTGTTACCAAAGACACAAATGCACATTTCACAACTTATTCTCTGTACAGCTGTTACCACAGCTCAGGCAGTTTGATGGGATGCCAACGTGAGCAGCGATGATCTATTCCTGAGGACAGGGCTTCTTTGGAAGAGCCAAAACGAAGCTGGCATCCAGCATGCAGCCTGCTTTTCCGTGTGCCAGAGAATCCAGCAAGCCACTAAAGGTCACAGCAGTGCGTAACAAAAAATATTAAGCAATATTGACTCCAGAAAGATTTTGCTTAGCCAACTAATGAGCATTCAGAGGTTTATTTTTAGAGAGAAGATAATCATACTTGGTAGTTTCAGGTTGCTTCAAGAAGTAATAGCTTTAAAAAAAACTGTTCAAGAGCAATACTTGCTCATTTTCCTACGACAGTGCCTTTAGTTAAGTGTTGATGTGCACAAAGTGGCCAGTGACCTCTGTTCTCCCGTGGACTAACCTCTACCTTGCTACCTTATCCACACCTGCAAGCTTCTGCTGAACCCCCTAGAGAGAGCAATGGCTACTGGATAATCGATATATACAAATCAGGTATTACATCCTAGCTACATAAATTGAGCTCACTTGCACACCAGAAGTCTCAGAGTCAAAAAAAGGCAGAAGGAATTTACAACCCAGGCTGATATTAAAACCCCAAGCAAGTCCTACTCCAATTTGTAATCTGATATTTTTCAAAAATGCAAAGCAGCTGCAAAATGGTCCAGGATAGAGAGGCAGCAACACTGCACCCACGCTCTCCCCACAGGACTATTAATCCAGCAGCAGCTTCCCAATTGCTAAATTAGTGAGAATAAATTGATTATGACAAATTACATTTAACTAATTGAAAAAAACATCACATTACCAGGGACCACAGCAGAACCTAATACCCATGAGAACCTAATTACCCCATAACATCAAGCACACTTTGATTTTGCAAGTTATCAGAGTATTGACCATAGCTTATAGGGATCTCCTGGCTCCAGTCCATGGGTAAACTGTGGTATTTCTAGGAACCAGCAGTGCACATCACTTGTTTTTTGCATGCGCTCACCTGCGCTCACTTTCTCATCACAGTTTTGGACATGGTTGTTCTCAATCTTCAACTCCTCCACATTTGGGCTTGTAACACCTGGAATGTCCGGAAGGTCAGAAGGTGGTGTTTTGGCAAGCGGAGAATTGCGGCACTCCATCAAAAATTTACGATCATAAATAATCCTGGTACCTGGAGGGAGAGAACAACACTGTCAGTTTTCAGCATTTGAATGCATGAAATACAGCTGGGCCATCTTCGCAGCTAGGCGTGTACAACAGGAGTCATTTAAAATGGTGCCTGCTGTTTAGCACTTACTCTGTTCATTCTGTGCTACTGTGCAAGAAAGCCAGATACAATTAACACTATCTGCCAAAAAAAAAAAGTATGAAAGAGTCCGGTACCCAAGTAATAGCTAATGCTACTGGTCTGGTGCACAGAGAGAACAGACTCCGAAGTCCAGACTGACGCTGCATGCGATAGGTGGAAGGGGCTGGATCTAACTCAAGGTCACAGCAAAACCCAACGAAACAGTAAACTGAATTTAATTTCAGCTCATAAACGTAACAGGCTTTTCTAAGTTGTCCGGGGCTGAGAACTGAAGGTGGACACAAGCGCACACACCAGGTAACAGGACGTAGCACCACCTCCTTATGTCACCCTGGACACTGCCCAGCAGGAAAATTCCTGCACGGGTGTTTATTTTGCAGCCCAGGTGCTGCCTGTCCAGCCCAGTCACAGACACCTTTCAAAAGGCCTGAAAACAAAGTTGTTAATGCCCACCTGTTTTAATGGTTAACCAGACCACATCCTACTCTCCCTGCCCCACGTGGAACAAGCCAGCTCCAGCACATTACAGCGAGCCTCTACGGGAGCACAGCTCGGCTCCGGGCACGGATTTCTAGGAATACCACTGGACTGAACAGCTCGTTCCTTACAGAGGAATTGCATTGGAAAAAGCTCAAAAACCACACACAGAAATGGGATCCCTCCAAACAGACTGCAGCCTTAACCCAGAAAGTACTGAAAATCAGTTTTTTCTTCCCTCAAGAGGAGGCCTGCAAACCTCCTCTCTGGATCAGGCCCTTACTGCTCTGCTCCTGCAAGAGGGAAAGGCAATTTCTCCTTGGGTACTCTCTGAAAAACTTTAAAAATACACACGTGCAGGGAAACAAGCTTCCATTAACATCTGTCCAGGAACATTAAACCCACTTTATTTTGAAGCATGGCTATAAAGTAATGTAGCTGGATATCATGTTTCAAGAAAGTTGTGCAAATGAGCTCACAAAATGCTGGAAGCCTTTTCACTGGAAGATTTTGAATTTGGAGTTGCTTCACTAGATCCAAGGGGAGATCACACCCAATTCAGACCCGTGCTATAGCAGTTTGCTGGGTTTGAGAAGGCAGGCAAAGTTGAGTTTAGCAGGCAGGCCTGCAAGCGGAGTTTAAATTCCTGGGAGGTTCATAGAGGCGAGGATGGGGTTTCCTAGAACTGCAGCTCATGTACCGGGTATTAAGAGCACAGTTCAGGCGGACAAGAGCTTCCACGCCTGGTTCACGTTCCTCCGGCAGTCACATGCCCAGAGCTTACGACAGCAAACACCCTGCAGACAGCCAGAGCAGGACACCCAGCCACCGCTGTCAACAGGCACAGCCCCAGGCCATAAATGGGCCTCCAACATGTCAAGCTGAGTTAACAGCAGTTCTCCTCCTGTTGTAAGGGAGAGTATTTAGTATGAAGGACTACACCCCATGGGAACTGCTCTGCTCCCTGAAAGCCCTGGTTATACCACAGCTTCAACACCCGACTGCCTCACTGCACAAGTTGGGAAGTCCAGATGAGAATTTGGCTCACTTTGAATATTTTCAACACTAGGTTTGAAGAAGTGTCCAGTACCGCACCTTGTTCCTTCTCTGCTCCCTGATGGAGCACAGGCACCGTGAGCTGCGCTGCTCTAAGAGCCATCCCATGCCCACTGAAAGAGCCAACACCTCCGTGGCCGAGCAGCAGCACCGGAGGCAGCTCCTTTGCAAAAGGCACTGCGAGATTGCCACCCGCTCTGCGCCACGAGCTCTGCAGCTCGCCATGCATCTCTGCTCATGACAGACCGAGCCGCTGGGATTCCCCAGCTACTACTGCACGTGGGCTTTACTTAAAGACAATGTGCGTGTGCCCTCAGCAAGCGGGCGAGGAGCCAGAACAGGCACAAAGGGAATACTGAGAACAGACTGTGCTTAAAGATCACACATCTCTTTCATGCTCCTCTGTGCTTCTTCATAGCATTTGGGTTGTTTGTTTTTTTTTTTTTACCACTGTGACTGCTGTAAGAAAAACAGCTACTGCCTGTGCTGGCAGAGGACAGGGAATTTCTTTGTTCCACCATCCCTTCCAACGGTGATCACGGAGCCCAGAGAGACCTGTGAAAGTAGCTGAAAAGGGAAAATCAAGTCCTTTTTTCTGATTGCTGGCACCAAACGAAGGCTCAGAACCCACGGTGAAACTCTGCTCACTCACATCAGTCCCAGGCTGGGCTGTGCTGCTCCCAGGATTAGAAGGAGGACACTTTAGAGCACCACACATGACTGCCTGCCCTCCTCGGATGGGCCTCTCTTATCCAAACTGTATTTTAGGATGTCAATTCAACACTTCTGAAGACTCAAAAGCAACCTGCCTAAGAACTGGATCTCAGTGCTGTGCACGTAACTCCGCGTACCGTAGCTGCGGTGTACGACCTTTTCAAAAGCCTTCAGTCACCCAGCACTGCTGCTGCGGGTTTCTAGCTCTGGCACCCAGCCCTTTTCCCATCGCTCACATCCCCAGCGCTGCCTACAGCCAAAGAGATGACTTCAGAGATTACAGTCCTCAATTCTTCTCTGAAATTAGTCAGAAGTTTTGCATGACAAACTTGATTTGCTTCTTTCTTCTGATTCTTCAGATTTAACCTACTGTTTTGCAGGAAATCACAGACTTTCTTCAGTGGGCTGCAAATGTTCAACACATGTAACAAAAGCACCTAAAACAAGCGCTTCTGAAACACAAGATTATTTCTACAGCAGTCAGGGCTTATTTACAAAGAAGCAATGCAAAGTATTCTGCCTGCATCAGTGGCTAGATGGGTTAGCAGAAAACAGATGAAGAGAGCCCAGCCCAGGAAGCAGAGGGGCTCTGAGTCCAAGCTGGCCTGGCCCCAGCACCCTTTAAAGCAACACTTTAGGGCATTCATCTGGGGAGTTTGCTGTGAAATGTATTGACAATGTTTTCCCGAGAGCTCTTCCAGACCGTGCAGGACAAGGAATTCTTTGCAAAGTGACCACGAAGGCAGACCAACAACCCAAGGCTAACACCCCCCCCCCCCCAGGTCCTTCGGGAGTTTTAAATCATTCCTCCTTTTAGCACCCGAACCCAACACCTGAAGGCAACCGGCCAGTGCCTGCAGCTGGGCCTCGGCAGCACGAGCTGTCCCCGAACAGGCTGGGGACAGACCCAAGCACCACACAGTCACGAGAGCACTGTGGATTTTGCCAGGTGCACACACCCCAACAATAAACACCATTTGTGTTTCTCCTCCACACTCTAGACATTCATTAACTCTCCAACAGAGATGATAATCCTGGAAGGCTCATTACCCTGCACAGCACTGTTAATTGTTCATTTCTATTCTGTTACTCGGAGCACATGAATATAGTTGAGAAAGTCATTCGCGTTCCATCTTCCATGGCATAATTACTGCGAGTAGTATTTAAGTACTTCAGTTATTTGCTGCTTTCAGAGAAGCGAGAACATATGGCAAAAATAACACAAGAACTTCAGTTCCCCAAGCAAGCTTTTCTGCACAAACACAAAAAACCAAGTGAGTCAGCAATGCCGACTTCCCCCTTCTCTCTGAATTTTAACCCCTGAAATATTGTGTTGTAAAGAGACCAGTAGGTCTGAGGGACAAACAAAACATCCTCCGCTGCCTCCCATTTAGTTTCTTCTTTTGGCTGAACTTCAGGTACAGTGTCATCATTCCTGCAGCTCACATCGATTTTCTTTTTTTTATGCAGCAGGACAGGGGAAAAATTCTTAAAGATATGGAAAAAATTCTTGCAGGCAGCTGCTGTAGCTGGAAATACATGCAACTGGTCTGGTGCCCGGTGTCATCATCTGGAACAGCAGCCGCTTGTCTCGAAAGCCAAACTACTCAAAATAAACAGGCACTCAAGCAAGCGGCGTGGACGCAAAACCTTTCAGATGAACAAGCCCTTTAGGGAGCTTCGCACATTATGTCCCAGCTGTAGTACGCAGGGACAGAGACACGCGAGGCGCAGCCAAGATAAACGCTAAGCTTGCGGGCTGTGTACATGCAGCCCCCTCAGCTGCCTCCACTCCGAGCAGGCAGCGAGCGCCGCTAACTCCGACAATCAGTTTATTCTTATTTGAAGACCGAATCCCTAAGAGATACCACTCCTGGTACTCACACGCAGCACAGCGAACGGGGCTGCACAACGAGACTTGTGGCAAAGAAAGAGGGAACCGACCCACTCTCTTTTTGCAGTAGAGAAGCACTGCACTTTCAGAAGTTAGAGCAACTTGGGAAAAGAAAAAAAGGCCCCAGCGTTTACTTACTGCCAGAGGAAACAGCAAATATTAGAGATCAGAATTAATAAGTAACCCAAATTGGGTTTGCTCCCTGCAAGGCTGCCCAAGAGCACTAACAGCAGCCTTGTTTTCCAGCACGGACACCCAGGCGGACGCTGTTTCGCTGCACTGGCCCTGGCACCCTCTCGGCGAGGTGGGAGCTCCAGGGAAAAGCCTGGCCCTGCTAAGCCAGACCCCGGCCCGGGGGAGGGGGACCCACCCCGGGCAGCACACGGAGCTCCCAGGCCCAAGCAAGGCCGTGCCAGCCCCGCAGCGAGAACGCTGCTGCCAAACGGGGGTCCCCGCCCACCCCCCCGCTACCCGTCCACCCCCCAAAGCAAGAGCCCTGCAGCCGAACCCCCGGGCAAAGCGGGAGCCTCCCACCATCCCCACCTGAGTAAGAGACCCCGGGTGCCCACGGAGCCCCCCGGCAAAGCAAAGGCTCCCCCCCGCCCGTCCCCCCGGCCAAGGCGGGGCCCCCCACCGGCACAGGAGCCCCCCAGCTCCCCACACGCCGCCGTGCCAACGCAAGGGCCCGTCCGGTTCGCACCGCAAAACCAGGGCGGCACCCGGGGGGCTCCCGCTGGAGCACCCCCCCGCCCCGGAGAGGCCTGGCCCCGGCCCGCCGCTCACCGCCCGGCGTGGTCCCGAAGACGGTGCCCCCCGGCGTGGTGCTGTAGTCACCGGGAGGCAACGGAGCACCGTCGGGCAGGGCGAGGCGCTTGCCGGGGCCCGGGATATCGCGACTCGGTGTCTGCCCCTGGCAGCAGCGGCCCGACATGGCGCCGCGGCCGGGACCGGCTGCCGCCCTGCCCGCCGCTTCCGGCCCCGGACACGCCCCTTCCGCCGCGGGGCGCGACGGGAAATAGGGCGGGGGCGGGGCCGGGGCGGGGCGAGGCGCGCCCGGGAGCCCGGCGGGTCCCTGTGCCCCCCCCGTCCGGTGCCCCCCACCCCGGGGCACCCAGCGCCTGTGCCCCCCGCTCCTGGGGGGCGCGTTGCCCCCTGCTCCCCCCCCCCAGCGCCATGCAGTGACCCCACAGGGTCGGCAGGGCGATGCTGACAGCGCTGCCCCCTCCCGACGGGGGTCCCTGCGCCCCCCGGGGGTGCCCACCCCCGGTTAGGGACGCCCGGCAGCCCCACGCGGGACGTGCAGCTGGGGTGGCCACCGTGGGAGGTCCCGGGTGGTCCCCGTGTGAACCCTGCGGGGACAGATGTCAGCCCGCCTGGGTGGCAGACCCCCGTCCCAAATGGCTCTGCCACCTCCGGGGGGGGCAGGGACCAAAAGCAGGGGGGACCGGGGGGGCCACACACGTGGCCGGCACCCCCACGCCGCCCCCCGGGGTGCTGGGCCGCACCCGAAGCAGGACCGCCCCGGTCGGGGCTGCCCGAGCCTCGGGGCAGTGAAAAAAAAAAAAAGTGAAAAAAAAAAAAGTTTTTTTCTTAAAACTTTATTAAATCAAGCACTGAGAGAGAAGCTGAGGCGCAGAGGGAGGACAGCAGGGTGGGCTGGGGTCGCTGGGCGGGAGCCCCGGGCTGGGCAGGGGGCAGAGCTGGGGCACCCGGGGGTGAAGCCCTGGCGCAAAGCTTCTCCAGGCATCCTTGGGTAGGGCACGGCCCGCTCCCCCCGGCAGGACCACCCTGCTCACAAGTGTGATGAGTGCCGGCAGCTCAGCCCTGCCTGCCGGACGGAGGGAGAGGGGCTCCCCGAGCCTGTCAGGAGGGTGGCATGGCCGGGAAGGGGGCAGACCCCCACCAGTGCCCCCGCTACCCCAGCCCGGTCCTTTGCACGCAAGGCAGCTGATGCCGACCCCGCACCGTTCATAAGCCGAGGGCCTGACCCTGCCTCTGCTCCTTGTTTTCCTATCGCAAGCTGCGGTACCGGCTGGAAAAAACCCTTTGGCTCTTCCTTGCTCCCCCAGCAGTGAGAGCAGGGCTCTGCTGACCCGCACAGGGACACCGGTCCGATGGTGACATCTGCTGATGGCAGGGACACAGAGAGCCAGCATGGAGGCGAGCACAGTTTCAGCCACGTTTTGCCTGCATTGGAAAACCGTGGTGGTGGCCAGGGCTGTGGCAATGACGGTCCCTGGAAAGGGGCCTGGGCTGCTCTCCTGGCCCAGGCGGTGGTGGGACGCAGCTGGCCCCTGCCCTGCCCAAACCCCGCCATCACCCCGGCTCCAACAGATGGAGCTCAGCTGCCGCACGCTGCGCCGGACCCTGGCCATGGGCCTGCAGCCGGACACGGCCAAACCGGCATTCCCTGCCTGCTTCGACCCATGCTTGGCTCGGGCAAGCCCGGCTAGCCAGGGCTGAGCCAGCTCCCACGGCCCCCCTGACCACTGCCCCATCCCTGGGGGATGAAACCTCATCCCTGTGGAGCCATGGTCCAGCTCTGGGGTGCTGGGGGTCCCCAAGGGGCTCCGAGCCCTTTCTTCAGGGCAGCATCTGCGTGAGCAGGGCAGGGGTCTCCTGCCAGGCTGGGGGATGGAGAGGGACGCTTCGAGGGGTCTGCTCCTCAAGGACCCCCAGGACCCCGGGCAGCCTGCGGTGCCAGGCAGGCAGCCCTCGCCCCGTGCCGGCTGCTGAATCGATTACCAACTGCTGGGGCAGGAAAATAACATATCCGGCCGTGCCGAATGACATCAGCAGTGACCCCCAACCCAGCGAGGCATCCCGCTGCCGAATAACAAGGTCCATTGCCATTTCCTCCTCCTCCTCCCGGAGAATGGACCATTACGGGGTCAAGGAGCTGGGGGCAGGTCAGGGTTTAAGGGCACATCCTGGCTAGGGCGGAGCAGGGGGCCACGAACCCCCGCTTCATCGGGGTGTCTGCCCTTGGCGCCTGGGGGTCCCCCGGGTCAGGGTGTGGGCAAGGACTGGCTGCAACGGTAAGTGTGGGGGGAAACCCTCCAGGGTGTTCAAAATCCCATGAAATGCCCCTTCTGGAGATGCCCCTCCAGGGGACCGGACTCTTTCTGTCCTGCAGAGATGGCTTCTCCACGCCATGAGACCTGCAGGCATCTTCCCATCGGGGAGGCTCCAACGTGGCACTTGGGGTGCCCAGGAGACCCCAAAAGGCTGCAGCAAGCCGGGCAGCACAAGATAGGACAAGAGGAAATGGCCTCAAGCTGCGCCAGGGCAGGTTTAGGTGGGATATTAGGAAAAATTTCTTCACGGAAAGGGCTGTCAGGCCCTGGCCCAGGCTGCCCAGGGCAGGGGCTGAGTCCCCACCCCTGGAGGGATTTAAAAGCCAGGAGATGCGGTGCTGAGGGACGTGGTTTAGTGGTGGGCTTGGCAGCGCTGGGTTAACGGTTGGACTTGATGATCTTAAAGGTCTTTTCCAACCTAAACGATTCCATGATTCTATGATTCTAAGACGGCCAGTCCCCATCCCGGACCGAGGATGCGGATGCTCAGCTCTCGCTGCCTTTGCTGAGCTCTTCAGAGCTCCAGTCCATGGTGGAGAACACGCTGCTCTCCCGGGCTGGCAGCGACGTCCTTCCTGGACTCTGCTGATACAATCTCCCCCACTGGAGAGACCTCCCCAGAAAACAGTTGGCACTGAGCGAGCCGGTCTGGGATGCACAGCCCAGAGCCCTAACAATAGCCTTTCCTCCTCATCCGTCTCTGTCTCCCATTTCCCACACAGGCTGGAGATTAAAAAAAATGCAAGAAAGAAAGGGGAAACCACCTGGACCCAGAGCCAGGGAACAACCATCCCTGGGGCAATAAATCAGTGATGTCTCGGGGGGGGCAGGACCCCTGTGCCGCCTGTCGCTGAAACGTCTGGCATTTCTCTGCCGTTCTGTGCACGGGAACGGCACCGACAACCACCGAGAAAAGAGATGAAGTAGTACGTGGGGACCCCAGCCCCGCCATGGCATCGTCGTCCCCATGCCTGCAGGCGCTCGGTGCTCCTGGCAGCATGTGAGGGACCAGGGATGCTCCTGGAGAGGGAGGTCGTGAGATGCCCCCGGCTGCCAGCTCTGCTGCCCTGGTGCTGCCCGCCCTGCGCCGGCAGGCAGGGAAGAGGAATCGGGCACCGGTGGTCGCCTGCCTGTGCTACCAGCATCCGCTGGTTACAGTATGTTCATCTCTAGAGCATTTTATCTGCCCTTTCCCTGGGCAGCTAACAGGGCTGGAAAGACCTTCGTCATCCTCATGTGATACCAGGTTATTGCCTTATTGCCTTCTAAGTCGGGAGCCGAAGTGCTTCTCATAGGTGTCCCCGTCTCTTCGCCTGCTCATCAGCAATTGCAGTCTTTGCTGCTGACCTGTTTTAAATCACTTTTAGCTGAGCAGGGTTGGCTTTTTGTAAAACACTTGCTCCCCTAGCAGGCTCCCAGGGAGAGAAATCTGTCTCGTGGCTCTTGGAAAACATGTCTTAAAAGTCATGGAATACCGAAGTTCGCATTGCACGCACGACAGCCGGGGGCTGCCACGGGGAACAGCCCCCTTCTCCGCTGCCCTGCGGCCCCTGGCGTGAGAGCAGCCCCCGGGGACGGGCAGCGAGAGGCAGCTCCTGGGGCAGTTCCTGCCCATCCCCGGCTATCGCCGGCGGCACTTCCACCAATACTAACCGGGCCGCTGATTACGGGAGGGTTTGCTGCAGACAGGAAGAAAATAAATGAAGGGGAGGATAAACTTCTGCATGGTGGGCAGTGGGGACTGGCGGCTTTCGTCTCGCCCCATCCATCATCTCCCCATCTCCCTGGATCCCCCGCGGGAGGGCTTGTCTCCAGCCTAACGCCGCGCCCCGGCTCTCCCGTGGCTGGGAAACCCAGCTCCAGCCCCACGCAGGACGGGGTGATGGTGGGTCCCCGGGTGCTGCTGCCCATCGTGGTGACCCCCTGGCGAGGATGTCCCCGTGCCTCGGCATTTCCACCCCATCCGTGTTTACATTCCCCTCCGATTGCCGGCGGAGATAACGACAAACCCATATCCACTTTGCCCGCCCAAGAGCTGTTTGTGCAGATAAAAGTTGCCCCCGGTAAACAAGCCCATCCTGCCCGTGGGAAGCGCACCTCCGCCCAAACCCTCACCAGGGCTCGGCGGGACGGTGGCCCCCAGTGTCCCTGTCCCCTGGGCACGGGTCAGGGCTGGCACTTGCTGGGGGTGCTCAGCACCCCAAAATGCACCCCCGAGACATGCCGTTTGGTTCACGCTCTTGCAAAGGAAATTTGGCAGAGGCAGGGACAGCCCTGCAGGTTGACACAGAGTGGCCACACGCCTGCCACCAGCGTCTCGCACGAGCCACGGCTCTGCTCGCACCCACACCAGGCTCTGCCCCCGACTGAGGGGTCGCAGGGGCTCTCCTGCACCCAGGGCTGGGCTCTCTGGCTGCTTGCAGGGGGAAAACCTGGCTGAAATGACTCCAGGGGGGAAAAACGGAGCAGGGAGAGCAAATAGCACCGAGTCAGACCCCCCGGGAGCTGGGATGCATCTCTGGATCGGGAGGGAAGCCTTTGCCCATCGGCTGCAGGCTCACATCCCTGCCCTTTGCATGGCACCCAGCATCCCTCCGCCATGTGCCAGCTGCCTTCGCCCCTTCCCGCACGTGCCGGCTCCAGCTGGCTCCGTAGATGGGGCTGGAAGCTGGACTGGATCAGCAAGCGTTCATGAGCAATCCGCCTGCCCTTCGGTATGGATCCTGGGCTCTTCCCCGGGGCAGAAGCAGGCGAGAGGCAGCACGGTTGGGCAGGCTGCAGGGAGGACACAGCTCCCTGCACAGCCACCCCAGCTGTGGGGTCCCAGCACCTGGAGTCCCCTCGCTGCCCTTGTTCATGCTTCAGGTCACTTCTGGGAGCCAAAAGGCCCATGTGCCAGTTAGGAAAAAAAATATTCATTGGATCTTTCCTGACCTCTGAGGGGCTTGGTGCCTCTGCTAGCCCGGCAGCTCCTGCTGGCAGGCTCCCCGCTCTTACAACACCCTGCCCTGCCCGGGCAAGCCACCACTGCCCTTCGCAACCACAGAAATGCCCGGAACGGGGAAAGGTTTTCATTCCCTGCCTGCACCGAGAGTAACCTGCCCTCGGCAGCCTGGCTGCCCCGCGGCCCTGCTGGATCCCGTGGGAACCAGGATGCTCCGGCAGGTCTGCTGCAGGAGGTGAGGCTGAGCTGTCAGCACGGGTTCTGCCTTCCCCTGAAAGTCGGAGTTTGGAAACCGGCTCAGCCTCTGCCTCCTCTTCCTCCTCCTCCTCCTCCTCACTCCCACCTCTCTGGTGCTTTCGCTGCAGCCGCAGGACCTCCCCATTCATATTCTCGTCTCTCCCGGCCAAAGGCACCCGGGAGTCACCAAAACAACAAGCTGCTTGCAGTGCTTATTGCATAAGTGTAAAAGCTGAGCTCTGAGTGTGACGTGAACCGTGTACCGATGGAAGCACCCGCCTGTGCGGCACGCCAAGAGAAACAGCTGGGCTGAAGATGCTGTGGGTGCTGGAGCCGGGCTGGGAGGGAGCCAGGCTGTGAAAGATGGCTCTGGGCAGCGACGAGGGCACTCGGAGCTGTGAAATCTTGCTCAGCTCCCAGTCTGGGGGAGGGAGTTTCACCTGCCAGGGCAGAGGGACCCGGAGCCCCTCGCAGCCCCGGGGGTCCCTGTCTCGGTGGGCTGGGCAAGGGGACAGGGTGCTGGGGCAGTCGCTTCTCCCAGCGCCCGCACCCAAGCTCCAGGATGCAGCCGGCGGGGAGGAACCTTTTCCCCATTTGCTTCCCTCAAGAAGGAGGTTTCTGAGAAACATCAGGGAGGCAGGAGGAATGCACGGGTTAAAAATAGCCGCCATGGCATGGGAGCCACCGTGGAGCCCAGGGCCAGAGCCGGAGGGGAAGCGCCTGACCTCCTCCTTGTTGTTGTTGTTGTTGTTGTTTTCCCGCCCTGCAAACAGCACCGCCGGCTGGAACAAACACAGCCCGGGAGCTGCGCAAGCAGGGGTGAGCCCTTGCACGGGTGCAGCGGGTGCAGGGTCAGGCCCAGGAGGGGACCGGAGCACTGGGATGCGGTTAGATGGCAGGGGTACAATCTGGAGCTTCAGCAGATGGTGCCCAGGGCAGGGAAGGGAGCAGAAGAGGGTCAGGGGGACGCGCCACGAGCAGCACCGGGGCTCTGACACCGAGGTGGCACGTGGCGGTTTGGCCGGTGTCCTGTGGCCATGGCCGGGCTGGCAGGCGGCTCCGCTCGGGGCTGCTGAGGGTCGCTCCCTCCCCGCCAGCAGGGGAGCGGGACCCGCGCCCTCATCCCTGCCCAGCTTCACCCAAAACAGCCTTTTCTCCCCAAAGTGGGGCTGGACCGGCACCCTGCTGCACTGTTGGGACACTCTTCCTCGGAAACCTCTGTCTGAAAGCACAGCTGATCTCAGATGTTATTTTTGTTGCTGACATTTTTTCACGACAGTTTCCACACTTTTTGTGAAATCCGCACCGATGTTATTGCAAACTTCTCCCTCCTTCCCCCCCACCCCGTTTTTCTTTAGCAATAGCTGCAGGAAAACCAGAAACGATGGAGAAGGACTTGTGAAAACATGTGTAAAACCTTTGCAGGTCCCAGCGGCAGCACAAGGACTCTCATTTCTCCAGGTACCTGCAGCGGGGGGGAGATGGGAAATGTCGGAAACGAAACCCTGCTGTGAGGTGCGTGAAAAATGTCAGAAATAGGGAATAACTGCCCACAGGCATTGCTCTTGCTGCTGCCTCAGGCTCTCCCCGCAGCAACATGGGAAAGAAAACAGCTTTATTATGACTTTTTTTAAAATCTGAAAACATAATTGCACAGGGATTTGGGGGGCAGGAGAAGGACCTGAGATTGCTTTAGTTTAGCCTTTGACACTGGCTGGGTTTCAGGATCTCGATGCTCCTTTCCCTAATTCTCACAACGCTGCCGTAGCCTCGGGAAGAGCTGCAGCCCCAGGATGGCAAGCGGCTGTGCCCGGCCTCGGGGCTGCCCGCTCTGGGCAGGGCAGGATTGGCCCCAGCAGCGAGATCCGTGCCTCCATCTCCTCTCTGGTGGAAGCGATGCTGCTCACCACCGTGGAGGGTAACAAGTTGCATTTACCGTGCCAGTTTTCCCACCTCTCCAGCCCCGTCTGTCCCCGCAAAGCCACCCTGGGGTGCCCCAGGCAAGGAGAAGGGATCCCACCAGCCCTGCCTGGCCCCATCCTTCATGCCAGAGGGAACCACGGCTCCCTCCGCTGAAGCTGTGTGTCCGTAGGGCAAAACACTGTGGGAACGGGCTAATAAACAGCGAATCGAGTGACCTCAGCCCTGCCTGCGCAGGCAGCCAGCAGTGGGCTTTGACCTTCTCCATACCCAGCGTACACTCTGCCTCTTTCATCATTATCGATGCATTTGCTCCCAGGAGCTTCGCTTGGAAAACAGGATGTGAGCGTGTGAGATGGCCGCTCGCCCTCCCAAATACGCAGGAGCTCAGAGCCTGCCGGGACGCTCCCGTCCCTGCCGCTGTGGGAAGCAGGGCTTGCCCCGAGCCGGGATGGCAGAGCCGGGGCTCATGTGCCGGCTCGTGGGGCTCGTGTGCCGGCCGGGGGACCAGGATTAGCCCCCGTGCTCTGCCACGGGCTGCTGGGGAGGCTGCGCTAGGGCAGCAGCCGGGTCAAAGGAGCTATGAGACGTGTGATGGGTTATAAGCTGCCCCAGATGCAAAGCACAAACCCTGCTTAAACCCCCATAAAGGTGATATATATGCTGCCCTGCAAAGGGAAACCCCACAAGTATGGTGGGTACCAAGCATGTCTTGACTAACCCAAACTCTAAAACCAGCAGCTTGCATGAAAGTCAGTGAAACAGCACACTTTTATTATTTTTTATTGTTCTGACGCAGAGAATTTTTCCCTTCCTGCAGCTGCCTGTGCCTGAGCCCCGGCTGACACGATGCTATGGCTCCCAGAGCTGCGCTTGCCTTTACCGGAGGAGGAGAGATTATATAGAGCTGCGAGTTTATGTCCAGCTTCCTCCAGCCTTCCTGGGACAGGCAGTACCCAGCGGGTTAAAGCTTCATCATAGCATGTTTATGTGCTGACAAGGAAGCATGATGACAGATAATCCCAAACAACTTCAAAGCAAGATTCGTGAATCCGATATGGAAACTATTCCTAAAGTCTCAGTGCGGAGAGCCCCAGACTAATTACCGCTGCGGACATTAAAGGCAGAGCAGGATCCATTGCCAAAAGTCCAGCGCCTGGCCTGGCCCTGTGCCCACCCCGCCGAACCCCGGGCTCCCTCCCCGCGCTGCACCGGGCGGCCAAGGGGATTTGGGGTAAAATGATGCTCCTTGAGCAGCTCTTGCTTGGGCAGAGGGCAGAGCATCACGCGGTCCTCACTGGCCTCCTGCGCTGTCCCCAGGTGTCCCCCGTGGCCCCGGGTGGGTGGGCAGGGTCTTCCCTGCAGCCAGGACAGCCCCATCTCACCCCTCGGCTACGCCAGCCCACCCGGCAAGAGGGGGTTAATGCTGAACCAGGATGCAGCCCCCTCCACCTGGGAGGCATTTAGGGATTAGGAATGGAGGAATAAAAGAGGCTGGGGAGGTGGTGAGACCCTGGTAGCAGCCAGTGCTATGGCAGGCAGCCTTGCAGGGGCCGGTGGCTTGCTCTGGTGCAGGTAGGGACATGGTGTGTGGCTTTCTGTTGCGGATGGCTCCGAGCCCGGGTGGGTTTGCTGCAGAGGGGCTGTCTCATCGGCCCCACGTAGCATTGCAGGGTGGTGTGGGGTCTCAGGGCAGGGCTTGCTCAGAGCCCTTGTGCAGAGTGGGATGCTGTGAGGTCCTGGGCTGGCAGGATTTAGATGGTGTGGATCGGCAGCTCTTGGCAGTGATAATACTGCCTGCAGAGCCTGAGCCTGCTGCCTTATACCTGCCTGCGTGCTTCCCCAAAGAGTCTGCGTAAGTAAATCACATCTTGAAGCTCTTGAGGGCTTCAGTGGCTGCTCAGGTTGCCCTGGCTAAGCTAGGGCATAGAGTATGTGTGCTTTCCTGGAAAACTTTTTGGATGCCTGGTGGGGGGAATGAGTGCTGATGAAGCTGTAGGGCTGCGGTGCCCATCCCAGAGGTGCTGGGGCTTGCAGCTCTCCCAGGGCTGTGTTGGTGAACCTCTCCGGCTGCCCTTGCCCTTTGCTCTGGGCTGGGGACTTGCGCCAGCACAGCTCTGGCTCTGAATTCCATGGATGGGCAATGCTTTGCAACACAAGCCTGGCTCAAGAGGGGCTCTGGCACCGTCTCTTACTGGTGCAAAGCTGAACCGCATCTCTCTGGGTGCAGTAGTGCCTCTCCCCTGCTCCACTCCCCCCACCCGTGCTCCAGGGAAGGGCTGGGGATGGACAGGCAAAAACCCTTACATGCTCTGTTGGCAGCTCAGTGCAATCACTTGCTGCGCTGGGTTTGCTTTCTGACCCTCTGCTGCAATGGGGAAGCTGAGGAAGGGTGAACCAAAGGGGAGAGCAGTGAGGCCCCGGGCAGAGGGGGATACCCGTGTCCCTGCCGTTGGTGTGCCTGCAGCGGCAATGGCAGCGAGCAGCAAGGCTGCTGTGACTCCTGCCATGGGCTGTTTTTTATCACTTGTTCTGTAATGGCGAGTATGTAAACAGCGTGTCAGGGAAGAGAGGGAGCAAGAGTTCCCAGCTATAAAAAGCTTTTGTTTTATCCTAGCGTGGCATCAGCCTGGCTCAGCCTTGGCAGAGTCTGAATGTGCTGCGTTTAATGATGCTGGGATGCAAAACTGGCACTTGCCTGTTGCTGCCCAGTCCCTCTTCTCCTCCCATCGGGCCTCAGCCCCTCCTTGGTGCCTGCCTGCCCTCTCTGCGTCCAGCCAGCTTTAGTGAGCTCACGGATGAATTGAACATGAATTGAACATGAGGGATAGAGGATTAAAACTATGCCTAATGCCTGAGGTGGCAGGTCATGGGAGCTTGGGCAAGGATCTGATACCTGGCACCCTTCTCCCTGCCAGCTGCCTGTGCACAGGCTTGGGTACCACTTGCCCAGGCTGGATCCATCTCTTGGGCAGATGGAAACGATCCAGCCTCATCCCGGTGCATATCAGCACAGGCACGCTGGGGTACCTCTGGTTTGAACAAGGTCTGGCTCTCCAGTTTGCAGGTGACAGTCAGCTCCACCATTTCTCTGGCTCACTTTGCAGCCCCAAAGCAGGCTGCAGCGCTGACACTGTGACCGACACCAGCTCGTCACCCCTTGGGGTGCATTGCCCTTCCCCTAAGTGGGCTGGAGCCAGAGCTCACATATGCCAAGCTCCTGCAGCCGTCACAAGCTCCCCTCTATCTGCTAAATGCCAGGCGCTGATTTATCTGCTTTACGTGTCTGGGGTCATGCCTCACCCACACCCTCGGTGAGGGGGATTAGTAGAACCAGAGCTGTATGTGTGAACCTGAAACACTTAATTAGGATGTTGTGTGCATGCAGCCTGGCTGGGGTGGATAAGGCTGTGGGACAGGGATTAAACAGTGCAGGGGCTTTACATCCACTTAAGCAGGAGTGCCAGCATGTGAAAACTGCCTTTAAGATCAGGGGAGGGTGATTTACACCTGACACAGGCTCAGGATGCCAGGGCTGGCCAAAGCAGGTTCCCCTGGCCCTGCATGGGGGGCTATGCTGGTGCACCAGCTGGAGAGAGGTGGGCTTGTGTCCAGCTGTCTCTGAATGATCCCAAATTGTTTCCCCAGGAATCTACAAAAGGGTATTTGAGCTCCTTGCAGGAGAAACACTGGCACGGAGGAAGTCCCTGGTCTAAGGGATGGTTCCTGCTGGCTGCCAGGGCGGTGCTGGGCATCAGTGGGTGTGGGGGAGCCTGATGCTGCAGGCTGGTATGCAGCCCTTTGCCCCCAGCACCACCTTTGGAGGAATCCAGGACCTTGCAGGCATCTTGCTCTGGTGCTAGGATCTGTTTGCAGGTGAAGTTGCCCTGTGATGAGGCATCCTCCCGGAGCTGCTCAACACCCCCTGCAAAAGGCTGCATAGCTGCTGCTGGAGCCACCTCACCCCTCTAACGCCATGGCCAGGCAGACCCTGTGCCCCCTCAGATGTGTCTGAGACCAGCTCAGGCATCTGTTTCCTCTCTCCAGACACATCCATGGGCACCAGAAGCTCCATGTGCAAGGAGAGCTGCGCTGCCCATTCCCTGCATCCCAGCTCTCCCCAGGGAGGGATCTTCCCTAATCCATCCTGACTCTCTCTCTCTCTATGTATAAAGAAGTATTTTTAAATATCCATTGTTTATTCTGTAGCAACAGCCAAAGGAGCTGCTCTGATCCATGGCATAAACATATTTTCCCAGAGTTTTCTAAACAGCCACTTGACCCGCTGGCCAGCCCTTCCCCGTAGGGTCTCTCCAGGGCTGGCTCTGCCTCCCTCTGCCCATGGTGGTGGAGGCTGCGCAGGTAAGGAGCCAGGCCAGCGTTTCTGGCCCGTGGCAGGGACAGGCAAGGGGAGGGGATGCTTTCCTTGGTGCCTCAGCCCGGGGCTGGAGGGTGCAGCTGGGGTCTCCAGCACCGCAGGGGCTCGGGTCGAGGCCCTGGAGCAGCGGGGATGCAGGTCAGGGCTGTGCGAGAGCCAGCATCTCTGGGCTTCAGCTTTTCCAGCTGTAAAACTGGGACAAAGATACCGAGCCACGTTACTTCCCCTGCCTTGATGAAATGCCTGGGACTCTCCCTTCCTCTCCCCAGTCGAGTCAGCTCCTTGGGAAGGGAGGGCGCCGAGCAATCCTGTCTGGGAGTGGGAGGAAAAGCCTCATTTAAGTGCTGGAGAGAAGACATCAGAAGTGGTGTTTTGGACACCTGCTTCAGCACCTTGAGAAAGCCCGGCTGTTTGTCCCGCCATGGGCAGTGGTGTCTGTCTGTTACTCACTTTGAATGTGATAGGAGTGCTACCCTCCAGGGCACGGTGGTGTGGAGATGGTCTGAACATGCTGTGAAGGACCATCTGTGGGAGAATACGCCGTAAAACCCCCAGGGCTGAGTCCTGCAGCCCTTTCGGTGCCCAGGAGCCGGCGCACAGCCCAGCTCTGCCGGGCGGGCGCATGCCGGGTGGCCGGGGCTGTCGGGGAAGTGGAGGCGAGGATGTTAAGCGGAGACGACGATGGGAAGCCACCAGCCCCTGGTCACCCAGCAGGGTGGTGGCAGAGCTGAGAAGAGAGCTGGTCATCCTGCCCCGTGCCCGGCCTCTGCCAGCTCCATGGAGCCAAGCCCCACGCCCTTGTTATCCAGGGACATTCCCACAGATGCCCTTGCTTTATTTTTCAGACACAAAATCCAGCTGCAGCTCCGTGTGCCGATACATACTGGAGTTCCACGTGCAGCTGTGTTGAAAAGACGATGACTTCTCCTGCATGCATCTCATTTGTGCCATGCATGGTTCCAGTGGAGGGGGCCAAATCGCCCTGTAAATAGCAAGTCCAGGGCTCAGTCCAAGCCAGCAATTAATGCCAGAGCTGGGAGTTAAAAGGGGTTGCATCAAGCCCTCATTTGACTCCTTTGAAAAACCAGAACTGGCTTGTAAAGATCAAGCTTGTAAAAACGGGGCTCTATTTTGCTAGCTCATGAATGGGAAGAAATGCCAACTGGATAATTTTTTACACATATTTTTTTCCTCTTTGTCAACATTCCCCCATTTGGCTGAAACTTCAAAATGCCATATTTGGAGAGCGCCTGTCTTAGAAGTTCCAGTATTTGTATAAATAGCTGATAGTGAAAAAATTACCCGCTCTGGAGTCTGCCCAGGGGCCTTCAGCAGGAGCGGAGCTGGGGGCAGCGGTGGGGCTGGGGCTCTGGAGCAGCCCAGTGCCTTCCAGTCTGAGGTGGCCCCCAGCTGCCACGTGTGGAGTGGAGAAGGAATTGTGGGTGGGGGTCTCTGAAACACCAGCACCCACCCGAAAGCAGGAGGGGGAAGAGCAAAGGTCTGCCCGCTCTCCTCCATCGGCCGGGAAGGGGATTTGGGCAATAAATGTGGAAGTGAAATAGCGACTGTGAGATGTCCTGGATGTTGTCATTTGGAGTGGGGCTGTCATCTTGCCATCCTTCTGCTGATATCATACAATCGTTTAGGTTGGAAAAGACCCTTAAGATCATCAAGTCCAACTGTTAACTCAGCACTGCCAAGTCCACCACTAAGCCATGTCCTTAAGTGCCACATCTACACATCTTTTAAATACCTCTAGGGATGGAGACTCAGCCGCTTCCCTGGACAGCCTGTCCCAAAGCTTGACAACCCTTTTGGTGAAGAAGTTTTTCCCAATATCCAACCCAAACCTGCCCTGGCGCAGCTTGAGGCCGTTCCCTCTTGTCCCATCGCTTGTTACTGGGGAGAAGAGACCGACCCCCCCCCGGCTCCAGCCTCCTTTCAGGCAGCTGCAGAGAGCGATGAGGGCTCCCCTCAGCCTCCTCTTCTCCAGGCTGAGCACCCCCAGCTCCCCCAGCCGCTCCTCATAAGACTTGTTGGGGGGACAGCCTGTCCTGCCCGGGGCGAGCCTGAGCGCAGTGAGGGCTGTACGGAGAGGGGCACGTGGTGAGGGGCACGTAGCAAAGTCCTGGGGTGCGCAGTCAGGGGTTTAGAGCAAGGGGTGCAGGGCAAGCTGCTGAGGTGTGCGGAGAAGGACTGGAGCCCAGGGCGAGGGGTGCAGAGAGAAGGCCCAGGGCGCATGGCAAGGGGTTGGTGCGTGCATGGCATGGCGTGGGGTGCGTGGTGAGCAACCAGGACGGATGGTGTAGGACCGGGACGCACGGTGAGGGGCTGGAGGACATGGTGAGGGGCTGGAGGACACGGTGTGGGGCTGGAGGACATGGTGAGGGGCTCACGGCGAGGGGCTGGTGCATGCATGGCACGGCGTGGGGTGCGTGGAGAGCAACCAGGACGGATGGTGTGGGACCGGGACGCACGGTGAGGGGCTGGAGGACACGGTGAGGGGCGCACGGCGAGGGGCTGGGAGGCAGGGGGAAGGGAGCACCGTGGGGCTGCCGGGGGGAGCGGGGCGGGCCGGGGGGTGCCCGGCCAGGGGGGAGGCGGTGCCGCAGCCCGCTCTTCTTCCATTGATCCCCGGAGCGGGGCAGCCCGGGGCCGCCCCACGCCTTTAAAGGCTCCTCCTCCCAGCAGCGACCCGGGGAGCGGCGCCGAGGGGAGCCCGGCCCCGCTGCAGCCCCGCCGGTCCGCCCCGAGGGCTGCTCCGGGCTGCGGCGGCCGCGGGGAGGGAGCGGGGCAGCGCACGTCGGGGGTGCGGGACCCGAGCCCCCCGGCCCAGCCCGGCCGAGATGAGTCCCCTGCCCGCCGGCAACGGCAGCGCCTGGGGGGCGGCAGCGCTGGGCAGCGGCGGCAACTGCAGCGGGGCCGGCAGCCTGAGCCGGCAGTGGGCGGTGGGGGCCGCCCTGAGCCTCACCGTGCTGGTCATCGTGGCCGGCAACTTGCTGGTGATCGTGGCCATCGCCAAGACGCCGCGGCTGCAGACCATGACCAACGTCTTCATCACCTCGCTGGCGTGCGCCGACCTCATCATGGGCTTGCTGGTGGTGCCTCCCGGGGCCACCATCCTGCTGAGCGGCCACTGGCCCTATGGGACGATGGTGTGCGAGCTGTGGACCTCGCTGGACGTGCTGTGCGTCACGGCCAGCATCGAGACGCTGTGCGCCATTGCTGTGGATCGCTACCTCGCCATCACCTCGCCGCTGCAGTACGAGGCGCTGGTGACCAAGGGCAGGGCGCGGGCCGTGGTGTGCCTGGTGTGGGCCATCTCTGCCTTCATCTCCTTCCTGCCCATCATGAACCACTGGTGGCGGGACAGGGCGGATGAGCAGGCAGTGCGCTGCTACAATGACCCGCGCTGCTGTGACTTTGTCACCAACATGACCTACGCCATCATATCCTCCACCATCTCCTTCTACGTGCCCCTGCTCGTCATGATCTTCGTCTACGTCCGCGTCTTTGCTGTGGCCACGCGGCACGTCCAGCTCATCGGCAAGGACAAGGTGAGGTTCCTGCAGGAGCCCCCCAGCCCCAGCTCCAGGAGCGGCCGGCGGAGACGGCCCTCCCGTCTGCTGGCCATCAAGGAGCACAAGGCGCTCAAGACCCTGGGCATCATCATGGGCACCTTCACGCTCTGCTGGCTGCCCTTCTTTGTGGCCAACATCATCAAGGTCTTCTACCGGCCGCTGGTGCCGGATCAGCTCTTCCTCTTCCTCAACTGGCTGGGCTACGTCAACTCAGCCTTCAACCCCATCATCTACTGCCGCAGCCCCGACTTCAGGAGCGCCTTCCGCAAGCTGCTCTGCTGCCCGCGCCGTGCCGACCGCCGGCTCCACGCCGTCTCGCAGGACCTGCAACGCTGCCCCTGTGCCTTCAGCCCCCGGGGGGGTTCCTCGGAGGACAGCAAAGCGGCAGCCCCTGGGTGCCCCGGGGAGGACGGCGAGGCTCGGGGAAGCGGCAGCAGCAGCCGCTGTAGCAGCCGGACGGAGGAGACCAGCCTGTCCCAGGGCGGCGGCCACCGGCCACGGCCCCTGGGCGAGTCCCGGCCGCAGGGCACCCAAACCACGCTGTGCTCACAGCTTGATGAGTAGGTACCTGCAGGTGCTCACTTTTGGGGCTGTGGGGGACCAGCCCTTTGGGGTGCGACCCGGGGGGGCTGTCGATGGCGGGGCCATGGTCTGACGGCACAGCGCGGAGCCAGAGGGCAGGCAGTGCCTGGGGTGCATGGGAGAGGCGCTGGGGTGCGGGGCTGGGAACCTCTGCCCTCTGCCTTTAGGCTGCCCTAAAACCCCGGCCCCTGGGGTCCCAGCCCAGTCCCACCTTGTCCCTTCCTTGGGAACACCCCAGCCTGCCAGGACGGGGTCTGCGGTTCCTGGGTAAAGAAAACGCTGGTGGTGAATAGGGAAGCAAATGAGCCCAACATGAACGTGTCCCAAAGCCTGGGATTCCCCCCCCTTCTCCCCCTGCTCCTACTTTCTGCTGTTAAAGAAGGAAAACGCAGGGAGACCCTCCGCGGTGAGGCAGCCGGGGGGCTGCTGTTGCCAGCCTGGGTTCTGTGGGTCACTTTGTCCTCTGACAGGGTGTAATTCTGGGAAGAAAATTTATTTCATCGCTCTCTGTCCCTCGCTGCCATCAGCCCTGTGGTCAGAGATGGGCTTCCCAGAGCCGGCAGCCCAGTGTCAGGGCAGAGGGCTGGCAGGGACGCTTGTGCCGCGGCTCTGCCCCACCAGCCTGCTGCCTCTGCCCTTACACGGATTTACACCTCCTTCTGCAAATTACAGGGTGTGTTTTTCCCCCCTGAGTTTTTTATTAGTATGACAAAATTTGAATTATTCTGATTAATGTGGATTTTACCCAGCTTTCTCTGGTCCGAAACCCCTCCTGACGCCCGAAGGCAGGAGAGGTTCCTGCCAGCACGCCCAGGCAGAGCTGCTGTCGGCAGAGGTGTGCAGAAAGAGGTGCCAGAAAGTGTTTCCTGAAGTCCCATGTTTTGAGGAAGGATTCACCTATCCTAGGAACACGGGACCGTAAATCATGGGAAAGGTCTGGGCTCTTCACGCACTGTGCTCTGCTCTTTAAGGTTTGCCGGCAGAGAGACGCCAGCGGGTCCTTCCATCTGACTGCGAGCAGTCCAGAGCCGGGAAGAGAGTGAGTGTGCTTCCCCCTCGGCCGGCGCTGTGGCGGGGTTGGGGCGATCGTCCCTTGCAGCATCTCCTCTGCCCGCTTTGGCCGCTGCCTTCCCTGGGGGAGCGCAGCCTTTGGCCAGCCCGCAGGAGCTGCCCGCTTTCGGGGCACGTGAGCCTGGCGTCAGCCCAGCCGTCTGCTGACACCTCCCTGCCTGCCCCGGGATGCTTTAACCCCCGTCGGGGCGGCTGTCTCTGCCACGTTGGCTTACAGGCTGCTGGAGCTCCAGACCTTACTTTTTGCCCAGCTCCAGTCCTGGATCCCCCTCCGTGCACGCCGCTCCCCTTTCTCCTGGGGCTTTGGGTCCCTGTCCCTGGCTCTATGCAGCTGCGAGGGTTGAGCCCGGTGGGTGATGCTGCATCACGTCCCACCCTCTTCTTGCAGGGCTGGGCATTGCGAAGGGGACGGAGGAGTGGCGCTGGGGGCAATGGCGCTGGAAGGACCCTCCAGTGCAGGCACCGACCCAGAGAGGAGAGGGGCTCTCCCTCAGGAGCGCTTGTGGTCACAGCAGGGCCCGAAGAGCCGGCTCCTCCGTGCTGTTGGTGCTGGAGAGCCGGAGTCAGCTGGGAGAAAGCTCCCGAGCCGCTCGCCAAGAGGGAGCGCAGCCTCAGGGACGTGCTTGTGCTCCCGGTGCAGGCGGGAGGCGAGCTCCCACCCCAGGGGTGCTTCCTGGCGCAGCTGGCATCGGGATGCGGTGGGCAGCAGCTCCGCTTTCCCAAAGGACCCCATTGTCCTGGGCTCGGCCAGGTTTTGGACAGCCTGTCAGGGAAGGGAGAAGAGCCTCCTGCAAGCACGAGCCCTTTCCAGGATCTCCACTCCATCCCTGCCCCAGCTGCTGCATTCCCAGGGCTGGGTGCGATCCCGGGAGCCGCAGCGATACCTTTAGCAAAGGAAAAGCACAGGGGAGTGAGGGGAGCTCCAAGCAGGGGGGACTGGGCACAAAATGTGAATTATGCTCTTGTCAAATCTCCTCCTGTTTCTCCTTCTCCATTCGGGGCAGATGTCCATGTTTCCGTGCCGTTCAGGGATGGGGGGGTTATTCAGATGAAGCTGGAGGAGCAGCAGCGGGGTCAGATGTGGAGAGCATTGTAGGGGGGTGGTTTTCATCCCGAGGCCCCTGCACGCTGGGCTGGGTACGTGGGGCAGTGGGGTGAGGGCAGGGAGGTGATAAACTCTAGCTTTAAAACCAATTTGTGCTGCCAGCATGGTGGGAAGCGGCGACAGGGCCAGTCCAGCTCCTCCGTGCACACTGCGGTGTGAGCAGAGCTCGGGGTGTGTGTACAGACGGGTGCTCGCCTTCCTGGCTGTGCCCACGCCACGCTGCCGCACGGTGACTTTTGGGGATGATGTTGGTTGTAAATATGTCGCGGTGACTGTAAAGTTTTTGTCCTGTTTTGTCTCCCCCCACCTTCTGTGTGAAATAAACCTTCGAAACTGTGTGATGCCTTCGAATCTGTGCCGAGCAGAGGGATGTTTCTTCCACGTGCCCTTCCCGAGGGGCTGCCCGAGGCTCGGGCGTCCGTCCCCAGCCCGGGCTCCCGGGGCTGTGGCTGGCAGGGACCGGGCAGGCAGGGAAAAGCTGTGCTCTGGGGGTGCCACGGTGCCAGCCCCCAGCCCTGCCACATCTCCCTGCACCCTGAAAGGGCAGCAGCCTGGCAATGCTGGCACCTCCATCCCGCCATAAATCAGGAGTTTTTTACCAGTGTGAGCATTTGCTTGGGAGAGGCAGAGGGCCCTGGGCTGGGATGATGCCCGGAGCATTGGGGCACCCCACACACCTGCAGCCCCCCAACTTGTCCCGGCCACCCCGTCCCTCCCCAGGAGCCTGTGCAGAGGTGCCCAGTGCCACCTCCTGGTGCTGGGGAAATCCCAGCTCCCCCATGGAGCCTGCGGGGTCCGGCTGCAGCCCCAGGGATTGGAGTGCTTGGGGTCTCCTCTGCCAGGATCCTCCCTTGGCGCATTTTGCTGTTAATACCCAGCAAGGATGAAATCACTAAATAAAGAGAAAAATGCAGCTCTTGGTGACTGTTTCCATTTTACAACATCAGATGTCGGTTTGGTGGCTCTAATGGCTCTTGGGGGGTGGTCTCTGATCCCTGCAGCTGACCCCAAGCACGAGCAGGTCCTGTGTGTCCCCCAGCCCCGCCATGGCCTCACCGTCCCTGGGGTACCCTCAGTGACCCGCTGAGGGGACACAGGCCAACACCAGCCCGGGAGCTGCTCTTTAGCCCCCCAGGAGCCACTGTGTTAATGAAGAACTTCCCAAACCACAGGCAAACCCCGGGCAGGGGGTGAAGCAGGGCTGTCCCAGGGAACGGGGGGCCCCAGGTCCCTGCATGTCCCACTCCCAGGGCTGGTGTCCTTGTCTCCCCTCAAGCTAAAGTTTGCTCAAGTGGAGCTGCTTCTGCCTTCAAGCTTGATTGTTTGCTGTAGGTCCTCCTGGGGGGTGTGCGGTGACGAGGGGTGGTGGGTGCATTGGTGCCAGCTGGGGGGAGCCTCCTGCCCTCCCGAAGCACCTGTGCTGCATTCCCAAACTGCACCTCCCTCGGGATCCCCCTTTGCTTTATTAGCAGCAGGTGCCAGGTGTTGGTGTTCCTTCTTCTTGGTGCTGCTCTCCCTGGCTGGGTACGGGCTGCTGGGCAGCATGCGGGGAGGGATGTGTCTTGCGGTCCCCTGGGGCTGCTGCTGGGCAGGGGGCAGCCCCCTCTGACACCCCAGTTCCCGTGCTGGGTTGTGCTGCTGGGTTAAACACCAATGCTGGCAAAGTGCTTGATGCTTGTGTGGCATTTAGAGGCCTCCAAGTGCTCTCTAAATGCTTCCCCAAGGCTTTAGCTGCTCTGGTTAGCCAAAATTGCTCTGGGCTGGGAGGGTGCACCAAGTGTCCTGTGCTACCTTTGCTTATGGTGCTTCCCTGTTGCAGAGGCTGCTCTCCTCTTAGAGCTGGTTTTGTCTGTAAATGCATGTAGCTGGCCTTTCCTGTCCCCAGGGGATGTCGAAGTAGCTAGGTGGTTTTATTCTTCACTTAGCAATGCTATCCTGCCCAGGGAAAGCTGGTCCAACTGCTGTCCTGGTGTGAGCTGCTGTGTGCTGCTGTTCCAGCTCTGGGCTTTTGGGACTGGAGAGTTTGCTCTCGGTGCTCCTAAGTCATGTTTCTTCTGCGTGTTGCTGCTGCAGAGCAGCCAAGCACTGTTTTCTCTGGGGTTTGTTCTACAGGAGCTGGTTCCTGCTGCCAGTGTTGGATCCGCTGTGGAGGATGAGCAGCTCTCCCTTCTCCAGGTTGCTGTCGGAGGAGAGGCCCATTGCTGCCCTGTGGGGTACGGAGCTGCACGCCCCAGGCTGGCTTGGTGGGACCTGGTGGCCGGAGGGAGTTGGGGGACAGCGGCTGTGCCCTGCGGGCAGCTGGGGTGTGTGTGCGCAGGGTGTGTTTTCCCCCTTTCTCATGGTGTGGCACCCAGGAAAGCCTCCCCTTTGCTTTTGGCTCACCCGAGGCTTGCGCAGGGGGAGCAGCACATGCGTGCACAGATGATGCTGTGTCCCCGCAGGCTGCCAGCTGAACACGGGCACCCGGAGCTGCGTGGTGAAGGAGGATGATGACTTCTTGGAGCACCTGGTCTTGCTGAGAACGGTGAGATCCGAGGCTTGCCAAAGAGCCTGCCGCAGCAAGCCTGCGCCCCAGCAGCGGGGCCGGCTGACAGTCGGGCTCCCTGCCATGGGGTCTCTGCTTGGCTCTGCAGATCTGCCTGGGGGCCGAGGCCAGGGATGAGCTGCACGTGGTGGCCGTTGATTCCAAAAACACCTATGGAGACCACAAGCCAGTGCCCATTGCGGCGCTGCGGACCTCGGTGCTCCCCATGGTAAGGGCAGCCAAATGCCTGGCATGCAGCACCTGGCTGCGGGGCAGTAATTTCACCCCAAGAGCCTGGTCTCCACTGAGCTGTGGTCAAGGTTCTGGGCAACACTGGGGGCTCCTTCCCACTCTGGCCGTGTCCATCCGACTGCTTGCGAACCCCTCCCTGGTGCAGAGGAGCTGCTCGTGCTGTGATGGTGCTGCAGGGATTAATGTGGGCTGCTGCCCACCCGGGCTGGGCTCAGGGGGCTCTGAGCTCTGACTCTTTGCAGATCAGCCTCAAAGGTCTGGAGCTGGTCCCTCCCGTCACCTTTGTGCTCAAGTGTGGAGCTGGACCGGTCTATCTCAGCGGGCAGCACGTCACCCGTGAGTGCACTGGGCTGCAGGGCCAGGGCGAGCGTGTGGGCTGGGGGCTGCGCTGGGGATGCTTCTGGGTCCCACGGTGGCTTTAGTGGCAGCTGGTGCCCTCGACAGGGCTGCTTTGCCCCGGGGACGGAGGGATCGCTGGTCTGCGCTGGGGCTTAGGGCTTGTTTGCATTCGTGGGCTCGACACAGTGGTCTGTGCCGGCTCTCCGCTCTGCCTTTGCTGCCGTGGGGTGGGATGGCGTCCGTGTTCCCAGTCCCGGCGTGGGGTGGGATTGCTGGCTGTGTTTGCAGCCGGGGGGTTTCGCCTCCCCCTCCCGCTGCAGCCCTGCATCTCCTCTTCTCAGTGGAAGATGATGCCAAGTACGAAGCCCACGAGGAAGAGCTCTCGGAGGAAGACATAGGTGATGAGGATGATGCTAGAGCATCGTAGAATAGCTGCAGCTCAGAGAAGACTTCGCAGCTCTGGGAGTGGAGCTGGCGTGATGGTGGGGACACCCTGCGCTGGGATGATCCTTGAACGGGACAGATCTTTGCAGGGGGACTCAAACTGCCTGGGCTTTGGATATCATCCCTTGTCTCTTCTTCCTGCCCTCTCCATTCCTACCGTGCTCCCAGAAATGCTCTTTTTTCCTCTTTTATTGCAATAACAATGGGAAAGTGCAAATACCCCGGAGCTGGTCTGGACTGTGCTCTGGTGGTCCCGTGCCAGCCTGCTCTCGCCTGCTGTCCTGTCCTCGCTGCTACCGGCGGCTCCCTGCCTCCTCTCGGAAAAAGTTATTCCGTGTGCGATTACTGTGGTGCCATGGGTCGTGCTGCTAACCCATGGGTCTGGGGGGCCAGGGATCTCAGCGAGCAGCCCCTGGGGAGCTGCGGGCTGCTGCTGCCTGCTCCCCTGCCTGCTGCCCTGCCCTACCCGCTGCCGGGACAGGGGCTCAGGGGCTCTCCCAGCCCCAGCGTGTCTGGAGGAGGAAGGCTGCACCACGCTCTGCCTCGGGGCTTGCGTATCCACGTAAGCTCAGCCACCCCTTCTAAGGGAGGAGATGATGCTCTGAGGCCGAGGTGCTCGTGTCCCCCCTGCGCAGCCCTGGCACCAATTATCCCGCACGCTCCCTTCTAATGGTCCTTTTGTTCTGGTAGGAATCGCTCTGACCATCGCCTGTTTGGATCAACAGGACAAAGTTGCGTTGCCGTCTTCATGGCAGTCCAGGAAACACAGCCAAAAGCCGCCCAGAACAAGCAGCCACTGAAATAATATAATTAAAACTCCTAATTGAAAAAATTGCCCAAATCCATTATATGCATGATATTAGCTGGCAGCAAGGTTGACTTTAAAGAGGAGCCCTGAATGTGCAGGTGGGGTGGGCTGGGAAGGAAGCACACAGGTCGTTTTTTTATTTTTTTTATTTTTTTTTTATTTTCCCCACTTATAATAGAAAAAGCTACAGAGATGAGAGCCGATCGGCGCGCAGAGGGAAGATTGCTGTCGTCACGCTGTAATGGTTTGGGAGAGGCTGGAGATGGGCCTGGGTGAAACCAGCTGCCAGCCCTGATGGGCTGCAGCCTGGCAGCGCGTCAGCCCCAGCGTGGGCTGTGCCCGGCCCCAGGCTCGGGGACACAAGGGGACAGGATCGCAGGGTCATCGCACGCAGCCTTCGCCCTGGGAAGGGCTTTCTTGGGCATCACCTCCTGCAAGGCAAGTGTGCGCCCTGAGCCCCGTCCCCGCGCGTGGGTGTGAAATGTGCCCTGGGCTGGGGAGCAGAAAGCCACCGCTGCGCACAGCCCCGAGCGCTGGAGGTGAGAGAGGGGGGAGAGGAGGGGAAGAGAAAGCTATAACGAGCAATTAACTCATCCTGCTTTTCTTTGCCCTTGCCTTGCTCCCAGCGCACAAGACTCTGTGTGCTGCTTCTGGAGAGAGCATCAGAGCCACAACCGTTGCATTTCTCATAGAAATAAGTGATTCTGGCTGATTTTTTTCCCCACTGGGATCAGCTCCAGGACCTGTCTCTGTTCTCCCTTGCACCCTGTCGCTGGGGTTGAAGGTGCCCCATGGGGGCCAGAGGGTCATGCGTGAGCGTGGGGGTGATGCAGCCCACCCGCTGCCTGTCCCAGCGGTGCTCCGGAGCTGCTGGGCACAGGCAGGGGTGCCAGCCATGAAGGAGCAGGAATAAAGGCTGATGAATTCATTGCTCCTAATTCCTCAGGCGGGAATGAAACATGCTGTTAATTGGAAAGCTTGCTGAATGCTGGCCGCTCGGTGTGAGCCCGCAGCTCCATTAAGACATCTCGCTGAGTGCAGATTAAGCCCTATAAAGAAATCCAGGAAGAAAAGAAACAGAAAGCAGACTAAGGTCAGTGCTAGTGAATTTGCATGGTGGCCTCTTCAACTCCCAGCGCATGTCAGGGAAGCGCCCAGCAGCGAAGTGCACAAGCAGCTGCCGTGGTGCCGGCTGACTTGCTGGTGCCTTCCTGAGAGTGGTGGGACCCCCCCCTGCATGCAAGGACTAACTCCTGGGTGCTTGCCAGTGGGTGCACAGGGACAGAGCTGTCACCCCATGCGAGCCACAAGCCCCTTGCTGGAGCCTGGTCTGTGGGACAGCATGCACAGCCCCGGCTGCAAATGCAGCACGGGAGCCTGGAGAGCCACAGGCTGTGGGCTGGAGCTGGCGTAGTCCCGGCTGCGGGAAGGGTGGAAGCCTGGGGAGATGCTCTGTCCCCCTTCCCGCAGCCCCTGGCAGCGGCACACTCGCCCGGTCCGGCATCCTGTACAGCAGCATCTCCTGGAGGGCTTTGGCATAACCATGGCAACTGCCAGGTAATTAATAGAGGAGTCTCAATGTCATGGAGACAAAACAGGCACAAACAGAGCGTGTGGGGCTGCGCGCCTGCCCAGCCGGCTGTGGAGGGCCCCAGCGCAGGACGCGGCCCCTGGGCGCACTGTGTGCGGCTGGTGCTGGGTCCGCCCAGCCAGCACCAAAATGGGCTCCGTTCCCCCTGCGGCAAGGACGACCCGGCTGCGAGGGAGCCCCGAGCTCCTCGTAGCATTCACGTGCAGGATGGAAGCCAGCCTGCACCACAAAAGCAGGACTCTCAGTGCCTGGGGGCTTAAAGATTTTCTTTGGGGAATAAAGAGTTGGGGTTGTTCACCCTGGAGAAGAGAAGGCTCCGGGGAGACCTTATAGCAGCCTTCCAGTAGCTGAAGGGGGCCTACAAGAAAGCTGGAGAGGGACTTTTTACAAGGGCACACAGTGATAGGACAAGGGGTAACGGCTTTAAACTGAAGGAGGGTAGATTTAGATTAGATCTAAGGAAGAAATTCTTCACTCAGGGTGGTGAGGCACTGGCACAGGCTGCCCAGAGAAGTTATGGATGCCCCATCCCTGGAAGCGTTCAGGGCCAGGTTGGATGGGGCTTTGAGCAACCTGGGCTGGTGGAAGGTGTCCCTGCCCGTGGCAGGGGGTTGGAACTAGGTGGTCCCTTCCAACCCAAACCATTCTATGGTTCTATAACTGAGCAGAGTTCTGGCAGAGAAGGGGGGTGCGAGAATGACATTTTAATGCAGAAGATGCTCCTGTTAGGCTAAAAGTTGCTTCAGAGATTTCTTTTGGGCTAACTTGTTCCCTGGGAGTTTATGGCCTTTGCAGAGGGCGATGGGCACAACAGTCCTGGGCTCAGCCATGGGACAGCCCCGAGCGCTCGCGGCATCGCAGCCTGGCAAGGCTGGGAGCTGTTTTGGGATGGCTTTGCTGGGCACCCGGTGCTGTGCAGCTCCAGCTGTGTGCCTGTCCTCCAGATGTTCACACTCACACCCTAAAGCCTAGGGGAGTCATATGAGACCTGTACGCCCCAGGCTTTACCCGTGCAGAAATGTTTGTGCCTTCCCCTGCTCAGGGGTGGCCCCACACCTCCACCGGGCACAAGTCGCAGCCTCTCCTGCCTTTTTCCATGAGCACCTGATTAATAAATGCAGGAATACCCATTTATTTTCTGCATAAGTGGCCAATTATTTCATGCATGAGCACCACATCAGTTCACCCGTGAGTACCCACCTAATTGCATGAGGGGTTAAATAGTGCAAACCTGAGCACCCTGTTAATGTCCTTGGGTGCCCGGTTGGTGCGGGTGCGTGCCCAGCTGGCTCTGGTATGAACCCCCCATTACTCAGGAGTCCAGTGTTGAGCAGAATGGGCAGGAGGAGGCCTGGGGATGGGGGGGGGGCATTTCCCCAAATACCTTTTAATTATTTACATTTTCTGCTGTCTCAATACCCACACCAAGGATGAGAAGCTTGTGTTAATTGTATAAATGAAAATAAATCAAACTTGCCCCAGCTGAGATTATTTTGCCCTGGTCCCCCTCCTCGTTGGGAGGGCCGGATCCGTCCCCGCTCCAGCAGCAGGGATGGCACAGCAGGCAGATGGGGTGCGTGGCCGAGCCGGCCGGGGGGTCCGCTCCCCCCTGCAGCTCCCGAGCAGGAGCCTGCCCAGCTCGCAGGAAGGCGGCTGCCTTTAACCGCTGCTGGGCGGCACAACTTAATTCTTCGCTGCAAGTGCTTCATTTGGAAAAGCAGCCCTTGGTTTGGGGACGCGTGCGGGGCTGAGGATGTATCTCAGGAGGGGGCTTCCGCACGCGGTAATTTATTTACAGGGGGATTTTTACCTGCTGATGCTCAGCTGGCAAAATCCCTCCCCGAGCAGAACAAAGAGCGGCGCGGGGCTGGCTGCGGGGGGAGGCGGTTGCACGGCTTTGGATTCAGCAGTAAATGTTTGATAAGAGGGGCTTTATTCTGAAACGCCTCTTCTGTCTCCAAGTGCATCCTTTAAGGTGGGGTGCCTCGCAAACGCGTGGGGTGAAGCAGGCAGGGTGCGTGGAAGCTGATCTAAAAACCCAGTTAATGCAAATTCAGGCTGTGGAGCTTTTGGGGGGCTGCTGAGATGCGTCACAAAACTGTGGCTGGGTGCAGCTCTCCATTGGGTTCCCCTGGGGACTTCCAAAATCTGCTGGCTGGGTTTCGGTCTTACTAGATCAGGTACGTGAGGGCTTAAGGGTGAAATAACGGCTAGTACAGGGAGAAATAAACAGGGTGGCAAGTCCTGCGCTGGAAAAGAGTGGGAGATAATACATGGAAATAGCCCAGGAAATTAAAGTTGGACTGCAGCGGGTGGTGAGATGATTCAGTGGGCAGGAGGGAGGCAGGGGACGTGGGAGCAGCCCAGGAGAGAGGGCTGCAGCGGGCAGGGGGTCCCGGGGGTCTGGCAGCGAGCACTGCGTGCCGGGCATGGGAAAGGTGCTGCCTGCGCTCCACCGAGGCCGGCTGCAGGCAAGGGGCTTCTGGCAGGACCCAGCTGCCTACGGGAGGCAGCCCGGGTCAGCAGGGACCTGTCTGCCAAGACCAATCTAATTTTTGCCCCTGAATTTCCTCCTTGCCCTCCGTCCCATTCCCTTCACAGCTGATTACATGAAAACGTTGCTTTCGGCAGGACCGTGCCGGGGTCTGTGAAAATACCTCGGCTGAGCCCCCTGAATTGGAGCAGCAATGAAACTCAGGCTGGCTGCTGCCAGAGTTAGCGTTTGGGGAGAGCCTGGTTAATCTTGTTAGGGGGATGGATGAGCAGGGTGCAGGCGCACGAGGCTTCGAGGCAGTGCAGAAGTAGCAGAGCATCTTTATTTGTTTATCCATTAACGTCTTTTGTTATTTCCAGAAACATTAGGAGCTATTTTCTGGCTCAGCTGCCGCTTCCCTTTTCCTCCTGCCAGCAGCTGCCCCTCCATGCTGGCTGGGCTGGGGGAGAGGCAGGAATGCTGCAAAAGCTTCGTTTAAAAGGGTGTTGATGAGGCCAGATTTTGGTAAGTCCTTCCCCTGAGCCCACGGTCATCCCCACTGCTTTTCTCCTTCTCCTCTTCCCCCCTGAGCCGTGACTGCTGCTGAGCCCGGGGCTGTCTCTCCCTCCCGACGCCAGGCTGCTCGCCGGCATCACCCCTTTTCCGAGCCTGATTTCCCATTTCCCTCCCCAGGAGCCTACAGGAGGAAGCCGCTGTCCCAAGGAGCCTCGCCGGGTGCGGGGCAGGATCCTGCACCGCTGCGGGGGAGGACAGCCACAGCAAAGCTGTGATGAGGAGCAGGATACACCTCACGGACACCTGAAACCTGCAACCGACAGATTTTGGGGTGCTGAGGCTGGGTGAAACAAGGGGTTTCTTGGGTCTCAGCCACAGCCATGGAGCCCGATGGGGACAGGGACATGACCAACGCCACCATCTACAAGCTCGCCCTGCAGAACGGCTCCAACGCCAGCGCGCAGTTCACCGGGGTGCAGCTCATCCAGTCCTTCAAACCCCTCATCATCCCCTGCTACACCCTGGTCGTCCTCATTGGCATCTTCGGCAACTACCTGCTCCTCTATGTCATCTGCAAGACCAAGAAGATGCACAATGTCACCAACTTCTTCATTGGGAACCTGGCTTTCTCCGACATGCTGATGTGCGCCACGTGCGTGCCCTTCACCCTGGCCTACGCCTTCAACCCCCAGGGCTGGGTTTTCGGGAAGTTTTTGTGCTACTTCGTCTTCCTGATGCAGCCTATGACGGTCTACGTCTCCGTCTTCACGCTCACAGCCATCGCGGTTGACAGGTAGGCGCTGGTGGGATGGGTGGTGCGGGGCTCCAGATGTGTCCTCCCAGTACCTCCAAGGCTACTGCTTGCTCAGCTCAGGGTGTTAGGTGCCGAACTCTCAAAATTGGAAAAGGAAAAACCCAGGGGATCTCTGCAGTCTCTCTGCAGCCTTTTCGTTAGCATCAGGACTCGGCCTCCGGCGGAGGAAGCGTAGTGGGGGTGTTCGGCTGGCTGCTGTTTTGCATCGGGAAGCGATGTTGTGCAGTTTCGAGCCTGCCTGTATGAAGCCATCCCTACTGAAACCCAGACCGTCCGCGGCCAGCTCTGTGCTCCCGGCCGGCGCGGCTCTCCCAAAAGGGCTGTTGGAGTTTGCACCCAGTTATTCATACTTTGCTGGATAAATTTGCACCCAAATCACGCTGTGTTCTGGCCCCCGGGTGGAGAGCACTTGTGCCTCCCTGAATGCAGCCGGGCAGGGGCTGACGTGGCGTGGTTTATCAAAACCATGTTTCCACAGAGATCTCTTCTTATAAAAGATGCTGCAACCCCGCGGGGAAGGGTGCGATGCCAGCAGCACCTACGGCAGCGCCGGGAGTGCCTCTCGTGCCTCTCGCGCTGCTTTGCCTCTGCCCCTGGGGGAGAGCAGGCAGGACCACGATGGGAAGGGCAAAAATAAAAAGGGAAGATTTGAGCGCAACAGCTGAGAAAGCCTGGACTGCTGGCCGAGCCGTGCTCCCCTCGCCGCGGGCTTGAGATGTCCCCAGGAGGGCTGGCGCTGTTCCTTTGTTCTTCCACAAAGCCCTTTTTTTGGGTGAAAACGATTTGCTTATGTTTCTCCTGCTAAAGAGGCAGCCACCAAGTCATACTGTCCTCAGCGTGTTCATCAAATGTCATTGGGATTTATCCCAAATGGATGATTTCAGCCCAAATCCTCCAGCTCCGATGCGGGGCAGCACGTGGCCGCGCCGGGGCTCTGCTGGTCTTCGACTTCAGTGTGAGCCCTCGAGCAAAGCACGCGCCGAAGGGCTGTTGGCGCTTTCCTCTGCACGGGCAACGGGGCCGCGCATTGCACTACCAAGCATTGCAATATTCAACGTTGCAATACGAATCGTTGCGATAGCAAACGCCGCAATACCAAGCAGCAGCCAGCACGGGCCGTCGCGGGGGCAGAGCATTTAGTATGTGAAGGAGCTGCATAAAATCAAATTACGGTCACTGAAGATACCTCGCTAGGAGCTCACTTAGGGCAAGCCCTTGACTGTAAGATGAGGCAGCGTGGAGAGGAGTGGAAGATGCTCAGGGGAGGAGGAAGTAAAAGAGGAATTGCTGGCTTTTATTGTTATTCACTCAGTGCTGCCTGCGGTCCTCAAGGCAGGTTCAGAGCCAGGCTGCAGGGGGGATGCTCCATGCCTGGCCCTGCCAGGCTCCCCGCTTCCCAAAACAGCAGAATCGACCTGGTGCTTCCATGGGCCCCATGGCAGGGCAAGGGGACGCCGTTGTCCCCCCTGTCCCCAGCCAGCCCTTTCCCAGCAGCTGCTCCCGCAGCCGGTGGGGCTCTGCCTCCCGCAGCCCCTCGTGCCGGCCCTTCTGCCTTCGCTAAGTGTCCGGGAAGCGCTGCAGGGGTGGCCGGGATGGCTGTGGGGGAATGGTCTGGGGCTCAGGCTCCCCAGTTTCTCTCCCTGCAGGTACTACGCCACCGTGCACCCCCTGAAGAAGCGCATCTCGGTCACCAGCTGCATCTCCGTGGTGGGGGGCATCTGGCTGCTCTCCTGCGGGCTGGTGGCCCCCGCCATCGCCCACACGTACCACGTGGAGTTTCAGCAGGAGGGCTTCGCCATCTGCGAGGAGTTCTGGATGGAGAAGGAGACACAACGCCTGGCCTACGCCTATGGCACCCTGATTGTCACCTACATCTTGCCCCTCTCCGCCGTCTCCCTCTCCTACATCTGCATCTCGGTGAAGCTGAGGAACCGCGTGGTGCCTGGCCACCCCACGCAGAGCCAAGCCGAGTTCGACCGCCTGAGGAAGAGGAAGATCTTCCGCCTCATTGTGCTGGTGGTGGCGGCCTTTGGGGTCTGCTGGCTCCCCATCCACATCTTCAACATCATCCGGGACATCGACATCAACCTCATCAACAAGCACTACTTCCTCCTCATCCAGCTGCTCTGCCACTGGTTCGCCATGAGCTCTTCCTGCTGCAACCCCTTCCTCTACGCCTGGCTGCACGACCGCTTCCGCGGGGAACTCCGCAAGATGTTCGCCTGCAAGAGGAAGATCATCCCCGCCAAGAACTGCAGGGCTGCCGAAGGCATGCTCTGAGGCTGGGGTCTGGCTCCCCGGACCCTCCACGGCCGTGCGCTTCATCCCGTGCACAGCAGAGCTTTCCCTGCTGCTGAGGGGTTGGGGACGCCCATCCTGCCATGGGACCAGAGGTGAATGGGGTCCTCCTGCCTGCCCAGGGGTTTGCAGCACTCGCTGCAGCATCCTTCCCTACGCCTGCCCTGCGTCGGGGTGCTCGGCTTGGCTCCCGGTGTGCCCTGAGCTCCCTTTGCCCCCAGGACAGCAGCCGGCATGAGCAAAAATGCATTTGCTACAGCTTTTCCCTGCAAAGTCGCCCCAGCCGTCACTGGCTGTGCACCCACGGCCCCACCAGCCCCAGCAAAACCCATCCTTCCCATGAGGGTCCCTGCACCTCCCCGGGGGGCACGGGCTGCACCCACATGGGGCTGCCTCTCCCCTCCTGGCTGCAGGCAGCCCCCCAGGGCAGCATGCGTGGCCCAAGGGCCATCCCTGTCCCCAGGGCTGGCCCCAGGGCTGGCTGCTCCCGGCACGTGCTGCTTGGCGAGTCACCCCGAGATGCTGCAGTCCGACGGGCTGGTGTAGCCTCATGCCGAGGCTGCCGGGCTTCGGAGGAGATGAGGGGGGGACCAGAGCATTGCCAGCATTGCTGGGTGCAGGGTGGATGCTCCCAGGGAGCAGGAGAGGAGATGGGATGGGATGGGATGGGATGGGATGGGATGGGATGGGATGGGATGGGATGGGGGAGCAAAGCTCCCAGAGGACACAGTGCCCGGCCCGCGGGAGAGGCAGCAGGCTGTGCTTTGCTTTGGGACCTCGTGTCATTATTCTAAATTAATGAAGGAAAGGGGCCTGTGGGAGCGCGAGGAAGGGGTGAAAAGCGTTTTGCTGGAGTGACGGCTGTAAGTAGCTGCCCGTTTCATTAAATGAATCACACGGCTCTCATCGCATCGGGTGTTGGAAATGGCGTTTCTCCTGCGAGGTTGTTTTCGGAGAAGCGCCTGTACTTTTCCTGCAGCCTCAGAGTGGGCGAGGGGATGGAGCCGGTGCCAGGAGAGGTCAGCCGGCTCGGCCCTGCGCCGCCTGCACACACATCTGTCACCCTACAGCTCCCTGGACTGCACACCCCCACGCCTATACCCCTGGACACGCACCCACCTGTATGCACAGGCACCTGTATATCCCCCCAAACACCCGCACACACTGCCCTGTGCAGACACACACAGCCCTACACGTGCGCAAAAGCGCACACCCCTGTACATGCACCTGTACACACACACGCCCATTCATGCACCCCTGTACACATACACCCCCCCTGTACACACACACCCCCCTGTACACACACACATGCCCATTCACACACCCCTGTACACATACACACACCTGTACACATATACACACCTGTACACACACACCTGTACATCCTCCCATTCACACACCTGTGCACACATACACACACCTGTACATACACACCTGTACGCACACTCACACCCATTCACACACCTCTGTACACATACACACACCTGCACACACACACACCCATTCATACACCCCTGTACACATACACATACCTGTACGTACACACACCCCTGTACACACACGTGTCTGCACACCCCTGTACACATCTGTACATGCACACACCTGTACACAAACATGCCTGTCCCCACACTTCTGTACACATACACACCCCTGTACACATACACACACCTGTGCACACACCCCTGTACACACACACCTGTACCCATACACACACACCTGTACCCACGCACCCCTGTACACACACACGCCCATTCACGCACCCCTGTACACATACACACACCTGTATGTACACACACACGTGCCTATTTGCACACCCCTGCACATACCTGCACACACACCTGTATACGCACATACACCTGTACACACACCCCTGTACACACACACACACCCGTCTGCACACCCCTGTACACACCTGTGCGCACCCCTGTACACACCCCCCCGTCTGCACTCCCCTGTACACACCTGCATACCCCTTGTACACACCTGTACGCACACCTGTGCGCACACCTGTACACACACCCCTGTACACACCCGCGCACGCCACACACCGCTGTACACCCCGGCGCACACCTGTGCGCACACCTGTACGCACACCTGTACACACCTGTAGCAGCCCCGCCCCGCCCCCCCTCCCCGGCCCCGCCCCGTGCTCTCGCGAGAGGGGCGGGGCGATCGGGCGGGGCGGGAGCGCACCGGGCAGCGCACCGGGCCCCGCCGCTCCCGCTCCGCTCCCGCTCCCGCTCCGCTCCGCTCCCGCCGCCATGTCAGGCCCGGCCCCGGCCCCGGCCCCGGCCCCGGCCTGGGCGCCCACCCACGTCCAGGTGACGGTGCTGCGGGCGCGGGGGCTGCGGGCCAAGGCGGCGGCGGGCGGCGGCGGCAGCGACGCGTACACCGTGATGGCGCTGGGCCGCGACAAGTTCTCCACCTCGGTGGCGGAGCGGTGCCAGGGGCAGCCGGTCTGGCGGGAGGAGGCCACCTTCGAGCTGCCGCCGCCGCCGCGGGCCGCCGCCCTCCGCCTCACCGTGCTGCACCGCGCCCTCGTCGGCCTCGACAAGTTCCTGGGCCGCGCCGAAGTCGACCTGGCCGCCCTGCGGGCCGACGGCGGCCGGCGGCACAGCAGGTGGGCCCGGGGCCGGGGGTCCTCTGTGCCCCACGGGGGCCGGGGAGAGGGAATGGGGGGGGGGGGGGCCTGGGCCCCGTGGGGACCCCCGTGCACCCCGGGGACTGGGGCTCTGGTGGGGACCCCTGTGCCCCATAGGAGTGGGGGGGAGTCTTGTGGGGACCCCTGCGCCCCATGGGGACCCCTGTGCCCCCCAGGGGATTGGGGTTCTGGTGGGGACCCCTGCACCCCATGGGGACCCCTGTTCCCCATAGGGATGGGGGGGAATCTGGTGGGGACTCCTGTGTCCTGTGGGCACCCCTGTGCACCCCAGGGGACTGGGGTTCTGGTGGGGGACCCCAGTGTCCCGTGGGGGCCCCTGTGCCCCGTAGGGGTGGGGGGAATCTGGTGAGGGACCCCTGTGCCCCCCAGGAGACTGGGGGTTCTGGTGGGGACCCTTGTGTCCCATGGGGTGGGGGGAATCTGGTGAGGGACCCCTGTGCCCCACAGGGTCCCCTCAAACCCCACGAGGGCCCACGGGGTGACCCCGCGGGGCAGGGTCCCTCCTGACGTTGTCAGTCCCCCATAGCTCCGGGGTGCCTGCCCCTGGGAAGAGGCCGGGGGTCCTGGCACCTGCAGCTGCCGGGCTGGCCCCGCGGAAACACAGCCGGCGCTTTTTCAGCCAGTCCTGCCTCGCGCTTGGCTTTGATTTTTAAATATTTACATGCGAGTGCTAACAGCGTACACTGGGAAGGGCCAGGCTGACCCGAGAAACTTAATGTATTTGAAATGCCTTCTCCGTCCGACAGAGAATGAACGCAGGCTACAGGCAGCTGTTTATGTGTTCTTCTTAATAAATACTTAGCAGAGCCTAAGCATGTGTAAGAGTAGATAATTCAGTGTTATGTGGGCTGGCTTCACTGTTGTCAGCAGGACACCGAGCTGGGAGACTTTTCCTTTAATGCCGGGTGCCAGCTCTGTGTCATCCTTGCTCCTTTGAACATAAACACCGGGACGGTGCGCTGAAATCCCAGGGGTGTTACTGGGAAGGTTTTACCGGGAGTCAGCAGCCTTGTAATGTGGCTTGAGGTGGCTGGTGAGTCACCTTCCTCTTCTCGCTCACCGGAGCAGATCCAGGTATTAACACCGGCTTGGCCAAAGATCTGCGTCGTCTGTCTTGACAAAGCCGTCGCCGCTTGTGAAGCCTTAATTATAAGGCGGCTCTCATTAAGGTTGTGTCAAGCGCTAATGTGTTGACACTGCGTAGCGCGATGTGCCCTCAGTCAGCAGAGTTCGGGGAGCCAGCCCTGCGAGGGGAGCGCTGCGCCTCCTCCCGGGCTGCATTCTGTGTCTGGGCCAAAGGAAAGTAGAGGCTGGGGGATGGACCCCAGCTTCGATGCTTCTGGAAAAACTTCTGATATTTCCAATCGCTCGTGTTGCCCCCCCCCCCAGCCCTCCATTTTCTATTTGAAGCCTGTTTCTTTTGTCATCGCTTAGCTGCCCTGCTGACGTATACTTGTAAAGGGCTGGTTTTATTTGGAATATAAATGCATGTTGATTGACAGGTGCACACTAACATAATAAATGAAATTAATAAGATTTTATATTTTGTAGTTTTGGGGGGGGAGGTTATCAGTATGTTATTTACTTCCCGCCGCGCTGACGTGGACGTAGCGGCGTGAATCTCAAAGCGGTGGCCGTGTTTCAGGGCTAAGCTGCCTTTCGCTGAACACATAGTTTGTGTTTTGGATGCCATTCGGACAGGGCCTGCCCTTTCCCCGGGGCAGAGAGCGCGCAGAATGAATTGTTGTGGAACTGTACAAATGCGGGACGCTCCTAAAAATCACGCGGTTTAGAACAAAAGTGCCCGGTGCTGGCTTGTATTAACGGCAAAGGATTTGTGCCTCCCTTGCTGCTGCCACTGCGGGACTGCAGCTTTAGGGACCTGACAAAACCTAACATCTCCTTATAAATTCCCTTCCCTGGTGCTGGTGTCTTGTAGCTTCAGCTCTGAACATCTAACTGTAGCGTGGTGCTTGAGCATTCGTTTCCCTCTCATGTGTTTCTCTGTAGCAGATTTCTGAATTCGTCTCCTTCAGTTAATGCTCATTAGTTTTGAATTTTCTCTGAAGCAAATTGCCTTTTCCCATTCTCTTCCATTGCTTCCAGTGCACCTTCAAAGGAATGAAGTGCGCGTTTGATGGAGAAGATTTGCATGCTCTGTTTTCTTCCTTTATTTTCACGTACCAGCTGGTGAGGAGGAAGAAGCCGCTGTTTTCCAGGCGGCTTTTCCTATCGGTTCTGTGGAGTCGGGAAGTCTGCGGCTCCAGCAAGAGACAAAAAAGTATTGGTGCGCAGTGCTGATAACTTTCTTTGCCGGCCCTAACGTGGTTCGAATGTGATTGAGTGGTAATTGAGCACGTGTGATAGCGGCATGCGGGTGGTGTTTTTGCAGTTTAGGATACCCTGAGCACGCAGTTAACACGCAGTGCTTAATATGCTGGAGCTGCATTTCAGAAAGGGGTAAGGTTCTGTCTGTAATGAACGTCCTTCCTGGTGCACGCCAGTCACGAGCCTGTAGAGGTGAGTGGAAATCCCCAGACGGTCTGTAAGGCTCGGTTTGGCTCGCCTTGTGTTGATTAGGGGTTCCTTAGCTTAAAGAGGCATTAAGATAGCAACTGAAAAGAAGCTGGAATGAAAGGTATGAGGGCATGGGGCGGGAGCGCAAGCTCTCAGGTCCCAGCTTCAGCTCTCGGAGGCTGCTTCTTTTGTACCTACTTCAAAGTCCTAGCCTCTGCGAGCGTCTTTCGGGAAGCCAGATAAAAGCACAGAAGAGAGTGGCTGAGCTGAAATACAGGAATTCCATGCTGTGTTTTTTTGTTCTTCTTTTTTTTTTAACCCTTCCTGGTCTGGGTTTTCAAACAAATTTTAGTAATAACTTTCCATTTACGATAAGAAATGTTTTCCTTGGCACCTGGGGCCATATGATTATGACGTAGTTGTAAGATTAAAGGCTTTGCTTTTTTTTTTTCTACACTGTAGGCTTATTTGGTTTTTAAAACATAAACACCCTCTGTTGTTCTAAATTACCCGTGCCTCTCAAGGACTTGTTTGTAAAAGAAATCTCCTTGTTTCTGCAGATGGTACAAGCTTCGCTCCAAACCAGGGAAGAAGGAAAAGGAGAGAGGGGAGATTGAAGTGGATATCCAGTTTATGAGGAGCAACATGACAGCCAGTATGTTTGATCTGTCCGTGAAGGACAAGTCTCGCTCTCCCTTTGGCAAGCTCAAAGACAAACTCAAGGGGAAGAGGAGCAGCGGCCTTTCCGACACGGCGTCAGCGATCATTCCCAGCACGACTCACTCCCCTGCTGACAGCGAAGATGAGTCGGTCGAGAAGGAAAAGAAGAAATCAAAGTTCAAAACCCTGTTTTCCAAACCTGGCCTGCAGAAGACTTCCCTCTCCCAGTCCATGTCAGTCCTACCGACGCAGCAGCCCGTCACCGAGAGGGTTCGGCTTCGGCCCAGCGACTTCCAGTCACAATGGGACGACGAGGAGTCCGAGACCTCGCCAACCTCGGAAAGTGAGTATTGGCGTTCACGGCGCTGATGAAGCACAAAGCCTTTCTCCAAAGGTTTGCTTGTACTTCTCACGCCTCTTAGAGTACTAGTTAAAGTCGTCTTACTGAGCGAATCCATAGAAGGTCACTTCTGTCAGCGGTGGTGGGTACGCACGTAGGACGTTAGACACTCGCGGCTGAGCTTACCTTGGGATAGCATAGAAACTGTGGGGCTGCGCGAGCAATGTCTGCGCGTGTTGGCGGTGCAGCTTCGCAGTAAGTGATCTGCGGTGGTTTTAGGTCATTGAATGGCGCGTGCGATCCGTTACGCTGAGGGCTGGCAGTGGTAGGGGGCCCAGAAGGTTTGGAAGTGGCCGGTATAGTCACACTTGTGATGTTTCTGTTGCTGCGATCCATTAATGACTGTGAAGCACTGAGGCTGTCAGTAGCGAGTGTCAGAGGAAAGGATGTTCTTGCATCTTGAATTTCTCCCTGTTTATTTTTTCCAGAAGCCTTTGGAAACGCCCTGGAAGAGAAGTCCGCTCCTTCTCCTGTATTTAAATCTCGTAAAACAGCAACTCTGGACAGCAGGCCACTAAACCAAGTCACCACTAGCCACACCAAGAAAGAAGGGCTCTCTTTGTTCAGTGGCCTTAAATCCAAAAGCGATCCTGTTTCCAAGTCTAGTCTGTGTATCAATGGCAGTCACGTTTACATGGAAGAGAGCACGACGAAGGACAACACTCCAGCCTCTTCCCCCTCTCCTCACAACTTCAGGAGGAAGCAGCTCTTTGCTTCAGAAGAGAACCTGTCTTCCAGATCTCCTAAAGGACCTGAAGAGACAGGAAGAACGTCTCCTAGTCATGCTTTCTCTGGGTCTGCATCCTTGGAGACCTTTAAATCTATGACTTTGCCGTCATACAAATTGCTTAGCAGTGAAGAATACCTGGAAACCAGCGTTCCTCCAACTGTTGAGGTTATTAAAGAGACCAAAAAAACAGACCACAAAAAGTCTGCCTTGCTCTCTCTGGTCACAGGGAAGAAGGAAGCAGTGAAGACCAGTGAAGCTGAGAATATTCCTGACAGGACCCTGCAGGATGAGGAAAACAAAGTTCCAGAAGAAAAGAGTGAACAAGGGGCCAAACATCTTGAACTTCCAGCAGATTTAAGCAGAGGGAATCCTTCAGAAGACAGCCACCGTGCAGAAGATGTCTTTGCAAATAAGCAGCCGCTCAACCTTTTCGAGGAGGAACGGAAACCTGAAAAAGCTGCTGTGCCGACGAAGACCAAAGCTGTCAAGCCCAGGTCAGTCGTGTTTGCTTCAGGGGCTGACATAAATAACGATGTGCAGCGGTGGTGGCAGGCTTTAACGAGGCTGCTTCCTGCCACAGAGCAGCACTTCTCCACTTGGCATCCTGCGCGCGGCAGAAGAGCGTTGCTCTGCAGGGTATCTGGTGGTTTTAAGCTAGCCATTGGGCCCCTTGATAACAAATAATAACTCCGAGTTCTTTCTTAGTATGAAAAAGAGATTGATAAAGGGATGTTCCTTATAAGCAATGCCGAAATAGTGGTTCTCTGAGCGCAGGCATCTTCGCAGGTACTGTAGGGGTGATTTTTCTTGCTGGATCTTTTGCAAAAGCTAACATTCTTCTGAGCTGTGTGGCTTGAACGTACCCAGGGGCTGAAATACCAGTTCTAACATCTCTACTTTCTCTTCTGTATTTGGCTGTGGTCTTCAAAAGTGTTAACCCTGGAGCCCTTCTGCTTTTGGTGTTGTTCACAGCAACATGAAGGACACTCGCGTGAATTTGTACACAAGGCTTTTTCGGAAATTCTGCTCCTTTATCCTTTTTTTTATATATATATATAATATAATATATATAATTTTTTATATATATATATATTTTATATATATATTATATATATTTTTTATATATATATAAAAAAAAGTGTGTGTGTGTGTTTTTATATATATATATGGGTGTGTCTTACTAATAAGGCTACGTTTTGTGTCTGTCTGACTCCTTATTTTCAGTGCTTCTCATGTTTAAATGTCTTGCATATGCAGTGTCTTACATACTAATGAAATTGCTTGGGGTGCAAAAGGCGAGATAGTGCTTAAAAGCAGCCACCTCAGTAACCTGTGCAAACTCTACAGCAGAAATGTTCTGACATAAATTGAGTGCTTTGTAAAGGCACGTTTACATATGTAAAGTCTGTCAGATAGGCTCTGAGGTCTCTTGCAAGCATAAGTCATCTCCAGGGTTAGGAGTTGATGGAGTCTGGTGCTAAAGCTTGTCTGTTCCTGCCTTGTGTTGCATCCGCAAGTGACATGCGAGTTTTTTGTCCCTTTTTGCAGACTGGGCGTGTCTTCAGAGGAGGAAACCAAAGCCACGCTTCCTACTCTTGTACCTGATTCCCTTCCTGCTTTTCTTTCTGTACACCGTATCAGTAGTGACAATAATCCTTTTATTTCTAAAACGGGACAAAAAGTCAAAGTGCCAGACTCTGAAAACATTACTAGTTCTCCTGCATCTATTACTTCTTCTCCTCCTTTTGCTGCAGAGCTTTTGAATGGCAAGAACCCCTTTACTTCCCAGTGGGGCAGGGCATCCGCAGCCCTGGATCCTGAAGGCATCGCCTGTTCCCCTTTGTCCCATCATCTTGCAGCCTCCCTTCCCAAAGCGCCTCCTCCCGGGCAGGTCTCTGGTAGTGGTAATAATCCTTTTGCTTCTGAATGGGGGCAGAGCTCGCGGGGCCAGGGTCCTGAAAGCTCTGATACGCAGGCTTCCCGGGGTCTCTCTCGCCCACCCGCACCTTCCCTCCCCTCTGATTGTCATTTTAATGACAATAATCCCTTTGTATCCAAGCTTGGGTGGGAACCAGATGCACTGGGTCTCAAAGGTGTTGCTAGTTCTTCCCCTTTCTGCCTTCCTTGTGATGAAGATTGTTCCTCAGCAGAACACCCTGCTGAGCTGAAACACTCTGGTCGCGATGCTTTAAGGAGCTCTTTGGATGTGGCTTTAACTAGTAATGTCAAAGCTGTGTCAAACCCTCTCGGCACCCTTTCTGACAACCCTGGTCTGGCTCCAAAGCAGCAGTGCAATTCTCCCCAGCATCAGGTTGAGACTTCTTTGAAAAGAAGTGAGCTAGGCCCCAGGAAATCTATCTCCTTTCTCCTTGACGGATCGGAGGATGTTATATCAGGTGATGAGGATTTGGGTGGGCAGGAACGTGAAAAGCAGCACTGTGATTTCAGTGAAATGTTATTGACAGGTTCAAATTCAACAGAAGAGCAAGCAGGGTTTGCTCACAAACTGGACGCAGGGTGCTACCCATCATCAAAACTCTCTCGTGACAGCATAGGTCCCATCCGAAACAGCAAGACCGCTGTTCAGGGTGGTGTGGAAGTAGGTGGTGTAAATACTGAACTCTACACAAAGGACGGCAAACACTTTGCATCTCTCTCAAAGTGTAGTAATAGCCTCTTGCCAGAGATCGGTGCTGAACAGCCACCTTCCCCCGAGAGCGAGCTGAATGAGAAGCAGGAGATTTTTGGTGAAAAGAGACAAGAAGAACGTCAGCCCACGTTAGAGCCCCAGGCAACTCCACTTGATAAAAATGACTCGTTTTCTCAAGTAGGATCTGCCAAACCGACCTTGGGAGCTTGCACACCATCCCCTTGGGAAGCCGATGTAGGGAGGGCTGGCAGCGAGGTGTTAGTCACTCCAAAGCCAGCACCACAGCTGCCTTTAACGCTGAAAAATTGCCTGCCGATTTCTCAGGCTGATGAGTTAAGTGATGTGCCTTCTTCAGGCAATGGTGTAAAATCTGCGCCTGGGCTCCCGCTACCTAATGACAAAGCCTCAGGTGCTCGTGGGTGCCTCCCCCAAAGTGGCTCATTAGAGATTATCACTCCACCAGTGATGCTCAGAGATGACAGCAGTAATAGGCATTTAAAAAATGAAGGTGACGACGATTTATTTGACTGTCTTACAAATTTAAAGTCTGCCATTCCCGTTCCTGGAGACCGTGGTTCGAAACTGGCTGGTCTTCCAGTTATTCTGGAAGGAGGCTCCGATGATGAGCTGCTGGGTGACTGTCAGGAGAACCGTGGTGTCACTGCAGGTGATAAAAACATTTTGGAGACTGGAAAGCGGTCCCTAGATTTAATGTCCTTGCACAAAGAACTGAAAGAGCGCTCTGATAGCTCTGCTGCAGCCCACGTAACCCCGGCCGCTCCAGGAGGAGGAGGAGGAAGCACTCCTGGTGCTTGTAAGCCAAGCAAACCACCCCTGCTGCCTGCCAGAGTAGATGTTCACGGTGTCAATAACCAAGTAGCTGACTCAGGCTTAGGTATGACGTCTCATTCCAGGGAGCATAATTGCCGTTTTGAGAAACAAGAACTGAAAATAAGCGCAGGTGTTGAGGAGCGTGCGGAGTGTGACTTCTTTGAGCCTTCTGTTTTCTCTTCCTCCCTGTTAAGTTCTTCCCAGCCCTACGCTTCCTCTCATTCTCTGCCCTCTGACACCCCAAGTCGTAGAGCAGAGTCTCCGAAAAAGCCAACAGCCGAGGGCTTCGCAGATAAAGCAGGAAATTCTGGCAAGAAGAAGCTTCTTCAGGCATGGGTTTCACCCTCTGAAACATATCCTAACCAAACTCAGCAGAGTGGTGAAACCGTGTCTCCTAAGCACAGGTGAGAGAATATGGGAAATACACAGAAAGTGTCTTAGTGCTGATGTGAGCCTTGCTTTTTCTTCTGTGAGCACAGATGCGTCTCTCCAACTGCAGGAATTTACTGCGCTTTGCAGTGACATGGCATCGTACAGCCTTAACTGCCTCCGTCCCGTGGAATTGTCAGGGCCTGGGTCCTGTCACGCCAGTGTAGGGTCATTGCTGGCACCAGATGAATCTGTATAGCTATTCGGGACACCCAGAGCGCTGGAGGGGACCTGCCGTTCATCACAATGCTACCTCTTAGGCGAAATGTTAGGGAAACTTGGTCACAGTTTAAGAAATAGGGTCATTTCATCAAATTGGGGAAATGGACCGCAATTCATACATTTCTCAGAAACAGGAGAATGGTCACAGGAAGCCTGATAAACTGGGATGCTTCCTTTCCTGGCAGAACTGGGCTCCTGAGCCTCAAAGTGAATCGCAGCAAGCGATGCAGCTAAAGCCTCTCTCTCCCAAGAACGCGCGGCTGCTTCCCGGAGCTGTCTGCAGCTCCTCCTGCCTGCTGGGGTACTGTTGTCCCAGGAACAGTGCCGCCGACCTGTCAGCCCTCAGTACTTTATCTGTAGAACTCCGTCTAGGGTCTAGGATGCCTCTGGGCCAGCATTTGCTGAGATACAAGTAAAATTATTTTCCTGTATTAAAATTGGCGATATAAATCCTGCTCGAGCAAATGAAGATAGCACTTTTTGGCAGCTTATGGCATAAGTTCAGCTTGGAAAAGGCGTAATACATGCTTGTCCCAGGGTAGTAGAAGTATTTGATATGTTGCAAGAACCACAAATATGTTCTCGTTAGGAAAGTCAGGCTCAAATACTAGTGCGTGAGAGATCAGAGTAACTGCTGCTGTGTACTGCCTTCTCATGTAGACCAACCTGGCTTTTCTTTTGTGACATACTGTTCGGGATGTATTTCCCTTGTTACTGCTTCTTTATCTCTAATGCCTTAAGTCAATAAAGATAGTAGAAAGAGAACTGGAGTATGCTTATAAAAAGCCTATAGCTTAGACAGAAATGCCTTGTCTTCCCGAAGCTGAATCTCTTATCTCTCTGGAGATAGAGAAGGGTAGGAATTTTTCCCAATTTCTTGCTATATTTGTTTTTAGTCTGAAAATCTGTGTAGTGCTGGTGTTATATGTACTGCCTGAATAACGTTAACCTTTTTTAATGTTGCAGACTCCATCCTGTGAAGCCGATGAATGCCACAGCAAATAGCTCTCAAAGTAAAAACCTGAATGTCATCAGCACTATGAACGAAAAGCTGCTCGAGATGAACGTGAAGGTATGGAGGAAAGTGGCGCTTTAAACCAAAGCTTAAGCAGTAAATTGAACGGAGTTTGTGTATTCAAGATAGTTTGCCTGGGCTCATATCTCGTATATCCTGAGCAGAAAAAGAACAGTGGTTATTAGACTGTGGGGGGCATGAACTTTCTTTTTGTCAGTCCCCAAAGGTGGGGACAGTCTTGAAATATTTTTTTTTTTCTTGCAAACTGATCTATAATAGAATTGGTGTCTCTTGTTTGCGGAGGGGATCCTCAGTGGAGAGGAGTGCGGGGTGCTGTCTGACTCCCCAGAGGTGAGCGGGATGCGTGTGAGCCATGAGGTGGCTGCGACAGGAACAACGGGTGACTTGCAGGTGGTGCTACCCCTGGGAGATGGTCCCGTTGGTGCGACAGGAACAACGGGTGACTTGCGGGTGGTGCTACCCCTGGGAGATGGTCCTGTTGGTGAGGTGTGGGAGCTGCGTAACTTGGATCTGCACCAAAGATTGGACAAATTAGTTACTGTTTATTGTCAGACGTGATGAGTCCCCAAAGCTCGTTTTCTTCCTGAAATAAGTATGCGGCTCTTAAAGCTGAGAAGGTGGGAAAAGTAACCTCAGGGTGGCTGGTGCCTTGTCATGTGTTGCATTAATATCCTGTGCAGATTGAGAGGCCAGGCACCTGCCGTTAAAGCACAGCTGCTTCCTAAAAGTGTAGCTGTGCAGCTTGCATAATCACTCAGATTTAAAGGAGTTTTTTGCATAATCTTGCCCTCAAAAGAGACCTCCAGGCTTGAGGCATAGCTTAAAAGTCGTGTGGATCAGAACGGCTAGAAGCGTCTCTGCGTCAGAAGGGAAAAACCCTGGGTACCGTTATTGTCTCTAAGGGTTTTTTGGGGAAAATGGAAAGTTAGCACCAAAATAACTGCAGTGCCTCCTTCTGGTGTAAGTGGGAAAGACACAAATGCGAGTTAAATGATTCAAACTGACGTGTTGCTATTTTGAATGAGTTGAAAACGTGTAATTAGTATTCTGGTGTGGCGTTTTTATTCCACGTAAGAAGTTATGCTTGATGTGGTCACACGAGCCTGTTGTATGCATACTCCCTGCGAAAAAAAAGTCTGGGCTGGCACTTTGGTTTAGCGTCTGAGAAGGTAGCTGGAGGAATTGGCAGAAGCTGCTAAGTACCTGTCAAGTTTGCTTAAAGGTTAAAAGCAGACTTTTTGGAGAAGCCAAAAAGTTTTCACAGCGATAACTACAATAAGAGGGAAATGCCAAAGGCCTCGGTGGGTGTTTCTTGCTGTTGAACCTGAATTTGGCTTTCCTGGTCTTTGTGTGGTTTAAACAATAGCTGTCCCAGTGCTCGTCTGTAAACGATGGGAGTTGATGGTGCATGGCTGTAACTTCCACGCGTCTTCGCTAAGCTAGATGGGCTGCTGCCTGGAGTCGGCGTGACATTCTTTCAGCATAAATCGGAGAAGAGTTGAATTACAGAGCTGACATCATGCTAAGATTTTGTGCTAAAACCGATGGCCTGGTTACAGTCCATAACATCTGTCTTGCTCTGAGCCTGCCTTCTGTTCTGGAGAAGACTGCCTAAGCTCTATAAATTGTGTCGCTGTGCCCTAAGTAGCACACGCTTGCTCTGAGGCAGTTGCTCTTTTTTCCTCCAAATACTTTCAAAAAGCTATTCGGCATTCTTGGAAGTTCACGAGTAGATAGTGCTTTGTATGGATTTTTCCAGGCGAGGTTTGCCAATGGCTCGAAAGGTGCTTCGTAGCAGAAAGCTTGGCTGGCCCGCCAGCCTCTCTGCTGCTGTTAGCGCCTTGGCCGTTGCGCAGCTTGGCCCTGGGCAGCCTGCTGCTCTTGATCCTAAAGTGCTAATGATTGATGGTCCCAAATGTCGTTTGGATAGAACTTATTTTTAAAAAGATACAAAGCACAGTAATACTTTTGAAGAGCAGCTGTGGTTCTGCAAACACCGTGTGTAAAGTTGTTCGTTGGCTCTTTAAATCCCACAAGGCAGCTACCAGATATCATTCTCTTGCTATTTTGAAATGCCCGTATGTCTGTAATGACCCTGCCTTTCTTCTCTCTCGAAGAAATATGATCCTTCAGATCCTGCCTATGCTTATGCTCAGCTAACGCATGATGAGCTGATCCAGCTGGTCTTGAAACAGAAGGATACAATTACCAAGAAAGATCTCCAGGTGCGTGAGCTTGAAGACTACATCGATAACTTGCTTGTCAGAGTCATGGAAGAAACCCCAAACATTCTTCGTGTTTCAACGTCTGGAAACAAAAAAGCTGGAAAGATGTAAAAGGTCTCGGGACGTGGATTGAACAAAGGACTGAATTCCCGCCAGTGGAGTTTGATTAATAAGGAGACGATGTGAAGTAGGTGGTACCGGTTGTGCTGCCCACAGAAAATGACCTCTTTCCTGTTTCTGCCTTGAGCAACTCTCAGTTTGATTAGTAGTTACATCAGGTCTTGTATATGGAGTCCAGAAGTGGAGTCAATTATTTATTTTTTTGGTTTCTTTCCATTATTTGGGAAGATTGTTCAGGCGTCTAATCCAAAGGCTGATTGCGATAGGAAGGATGAAGGGTTTTTGATGTGTTTTGCTTGCCAGCAAGGCACTGATGATCCTTTTATGAAGTTTTTTTTTTTAATGGTTTTGTTTCGTAGCAGCTTTGATAGATCAATTACTCTTCTTTCCATATCTTAAGTTGTAGTGCAATATAAAATCTTGTACCATAGAGCTTGAGGATTTGATTGTTTTTAAAAAAAAATATTGCTAACTACACTGGAGAAGTCCAAAGATACGTGCTTCAGACCAGGGCTGTGTGGGCTGTGTTTTAAAAGTAATTAATGCCCTAAAAGTTCAATGCAAGTTAAACCTTAGATTGGAAAGGAAGAAGCAAAGCTTAGTTAATCTCGTAAAGTACATATTGTTTCAAAGCAGTTCTCCGAGGGGAAGGTTTACAGGTTTTTTTGGTATAGGAAACATTGAGATGTCATGGTACGTTTGTCTACCATAGGAATGGTAGTAATGAATTTGGGCCAAAGGTGCATTTTAGATCAGAAGCTGTTCTCTTACAGACTTCAAATTCCCGATTGGAAGGTTGTTCAAACGAAGGAGGCAAAGGTATGCCTGGTTTCTGTTCTGTAGTCTTAAATAGGTGTGGATTTCACAGTACACATGCATGGCCCGTGTCTCTTGCTGTATGGGAGTTCTGTGATGATTCTTCTTTTATACCATTGCAGTTTATTGAATTTGAATACCTTCGATTTTGGAGCTGGGGCTTACCTTGGAATGACCTTCAAAGGTGATCAGTCTTACAGTGCTTTCTTTCGTGCATTCCTTATACAGCCAAGAGAGGAACCAAATCGCCCTCCCCTGGGGATGGGAGCAGTGACGACACTAGTGCTCGAATCTGATTTGGTTTTCTTTGTCACTTGCTGCTCAGAATGGAACGACAATTTTACGTAGCTGAGAAAGAGTGCTGGTTTTGCTAGACAATCGATACCTCTCAGTCTGCTTCCTTAATGTGTGGCTGCTTTGCAGCTCGATAGAGACAGGTATGGTCTCCTCCCCATCTCATCGGATGGCAAATAACAAGCATAGCGCTAGCGAGCAGCCACCACAACAGGCTTCCTCCACTGAAAAACCACATGTGGCTTTTTTTTTTTGGCGAGCCCTTGTCAAAGATCAAAAAAATCAGATGCCTCTTTGCATCTCTGGGATTTATCAGGGTTGCGAGAGTCCATAAAAGGCTTAGAAGAAAGTTGAAATACCAAGAGTGGGTAGCAGAGGACCAAAGCGAACGCTCCTACCTTTGGAATTTGAAAGGGTCTATTGGGTCACTCCTGGCTTAGCTCGAAGGGGTGAGTTTCTCACTCAGTTTTTCTACAGCAAAGCACTTTACTGAGGGACTAGACTAGCTGGATCAACTATCAACCTGTTAGTAGTCTGCTTACTATTTTCATAAAACACTGAAAACTACTGGAGGCTTCTCAAATACTGTATTTTTGTAGGAAAGAGTAGTTTAATATATTTGCCTAGAGATGTATTGGAAAATTCAAAAAATGCTGTTAATTACATTTTTATTACTGTAAACTGAGTAACTACCAAAGTCTGGAGCTTTTCTGACAGAGCTCTCCTTCACGGGGAGCTTGAGTTGAAACAAGCCTTAAACGTTAAGAGTCTTCTAAGACTTCAGGTACTTTTTTCTAATTTTATTTCTATTTGGAGCAGATGTTTTCAGTGAAGGGGTTATTTCTTTTCTGCTGTACCCTCTTCTGTGAATGAAGGGTCTGAAACACAGAAGGTTTTAGCGGCATCTTCAGCTCTTGGCTGGTGGTTTTAATTTTGCGTGGTACCGCTTGGCCTTACTGAAAACTGCTGCTGCTTCTCGTGCCTTGAAATAGCGAGGAAGCTGAAGGATTAATTTGTTTCCTCCTTGTGCCTCTGTGGATCTCTGGAAAGAAACGGTTGCCTATACCTCACTAATAAACTTATCTAGCCTTTATTCCACAGCTTTCTGGTGTTCTAGGTCAGAGAGTCAGAAAAACCGATTGTGCCTTTGAACGGTGACTTAACGGTTCAAAAATCAAAAACGGTATTATCGGTAGTCATAACTGGACACGCGGGAAGCAAGACTGGACTCTGGCTTTTTGCTGGCCTCATTTTAAAACAACATGGGTACTACTGAGTCACTGGCTGCTGGAGGCACCAGGGTGCTGCGTGCGATGCTTTTGGGGTACGGATTTTAGGAAGTTTGGATCACCTGCGTTCCTGTTGGCAAAAATGTGCTTCTTGAAGTTAGATGCACAGAAACAAAGCGGTGATACAGGCTCTTAGCGGTCTCCTTAGGGATGAAGCCTTAAAACTTGTAATATCCCCTCCTGGCAGCCTTTTCTGCCAGTTACAGCCGTGTCCGTTGAGGTGGACCCCGGGTTGTGTCTGGCTTTTGCCCCGAGGGTTGTTCTCTCCGGTTGTTGCAGGTGTTGAGCCTCCTGCCAGAGCAGCACGGGCGCTGCTGCGGGGTCACGGTCCTGCACCAGCTGCGCTTCAACTTCCGTGGCCGTGAAAGCATCGCACAAGCCTTGTACCTCAGTCTTTTATTGGCAGTACTAGTTAAAGCCTTTCTTCGGCATAAGGTGACTGGCATTTTATGTCCAGCAAGGTGCTTCACCTTAAGGGCCTTAAGAGTCAAATGTATTGTTTTATTATTGAAAGATCTGAATGTATTTTTGCCTGTTTATACTCTCTGCTTTTAGCCTGGGTACCTATTTGTTTTTAAATACCTTTTGGTTTCATGGAACACTAAAATAAAAATACCTTAAATCCAGCGTTCTGATCACTTTGTCTTTTTTTTCTGAAAGAGCAGTTTCAAAAGGGCCTCATCCCTTCCTCGTGACCAGCTCTGCTGCCCAAAACTCCTCATCCTCAAGGTATTTTTGGGCTAGTTCCATCCCTGCAAGGTACCCGTGCAGGAAGTTCATGATAAACACCTCGCAGGGTGGGGAAACCTGATGGACGAGCTCATCCGCGTCACGAGAATCAAGAGTTTCTGTAAAGAAAAAAAAAAAAATGTGTGAGAGGTTCTTGGCCAGGAGCCTGGTAAGTGACCCCCGGCACAGCACTGGTCCCTCGGCCCCTGATTGTAATGGCCCTTAAATTGTGGGCAGCGGATGAAAAGAGAGGAAATCAGCCTCCTGCTGTCTTGGGGCCATTTAGCCCGAAACCCATCTGCGCTGCAGGAGCCCTGAGTGCTGTCATCACCCTTATCCTCTGCTGGTAATGAAAGGCGAATGGGGGGGCCACCCAGAGCCCCCCAGCACACTGGGCTCTGGGAGGGACAGCTCTGACGGGGACGAGTACCTGCGGCTGATGAGTCTCCCCAGGGGAAGGTTTTTATGATTTTGCAGTTCCCCGCTGAGCGAGGGAGCGTGTTGTCCCCTCGGTTTGTCCCCTCGGTCCCTCTCCCCTCCGCGGGTGCCCGGGAGCCGCCGCCGCCGCCGCCTCTTGCCCGGGGGATGGCGGGTCCCCCCCGGCGGAACTCGCGGGGCCCGGAACGCGGCGTGCGGGGGCGGTGCCTGGGCCGGGCGGGCGGCGGGAGGGACCGCGGGCGGCGCCGCTATTGGTGGGCGGTGGTGCGCCCGCCCTAGCGTTCCCCCGGCGAGGCGGCGGCGATGGCGGCCCCGGGCAACTGCCCCGGCTGCGGCTCCGCGGCGCTGGTGGAGGACGCGCACTACGCGCAGCAGCAGCTGGTCTGCGCCGCCTGCGGCTGCGTCCTCGCCGAGGGGCTCCTCACCACCACCTACACCGAGGAGGAGCACCTGCGAGGTGCGGCCGGGCCTGGGCCCGGCGGGGCTCTGCCACACGGGGTCAGCGGCACGGCTGGGCGCGGGGCGAGCGTCCCGGGAGCGTTTGCATTCGGCCTGGGGCAAAACTGTCTGTGAAAAGCTTGTTTTGACCGTTCTGAGTCGGTCTGAGCAGCAAAGCGCTCCCCAAGCAGCCGTTTCAGTCAGCTCAGGGGCCGTTGTCCTTCCACGCCCTGCACACCTGCAGGTTTCTTGGCGGCAGAAAGGCCTCTGCGAGGAGGGCAATGCTGGCTGCTGCCAGGATTAGCCCAGCCGCTTTCCCCCTCCCTCCCTAAGCAAAATTCCAGCATGGATTTTCCATTATAGGGTCAGACTGACAGCACTTCTCTGCCAGATTTTAGGCTTGGAACCGGTGGCGAGCTGCTCTTTGGCATTTAAATCTCTTATAAGTGTAGCAGAGCAGCCCCGAGGCCGTTTGCTCGTTCTGTTTGTAGAGAAGTGATGGCTTTAAGGGGTCCTGCTCCTCGCTACTGCTTAACCTGCGCTACCAGCTCTTGTTTAGTGGCCTCAAAGACCTGTCAGTTCTGATAATTGAAGTCCAGTACCGTGGGCATTTGGTTGCCCAAAATCTAAATGACGCTGTCCCCCAGAGTCACTGTGAGACCATCTGGCCTAACACTGACTGTTTTTCAGAGGTGGCGTATTCCCAGAGCACTGGCCAGAAAGCGCAGCTGAGCCGCTGCCTGCAGCGAGGTAAGAGCGTGCCGTTCGGTTTCCTTCACACCCCAGTTCTCTCTTGCTGCTACTGTAGTTGGTTTAACACGTTTCTAATGCTCTCTGAAATGGTAAAAGCCTTCGGAGCTGGCAGTAAAGCATGAAGGCCGTTAGTTCTGCCTCCAGCCAGCGCCTGCTTTCAGCAAAGTGCCTCACCTGCCCTGAGGGACTTGGGAGGTCTTTGCACGCTGTCTGCGGGGCTGCAGGAGCTGGGCTGCTCTTGCACCTGGGGCAGGGTGATTGCTGGCTGCAGTGTAATATTGAGGAGAGGTGTGTATCAGAAGCTGCTTGAGCTGATCTTTAAGGGCGGTGTCTTCTCACAGGGATCAGGCGGGTCCAGGATCTCTGTAAAGTCCTCCAGCTCCCGACGGTGTTTGAGGAAACGGCGGTGTCGTACTTCCAGAGAGCTCTGCAGCACCCCTCCTTCCACCTGGTCAGTCTGGAGAAGAAGGAGCTCCTGGGAGGCTGCTGCGTCTTTGTGACTTGTCGACAGCACAACTGGCCGCTGACGATGGGGACGATCTGCTCCCTCCTTTATGCAAAGCAGGACCTGTTTGCCGGCGTCTACCTGAGCCTTCAGAAGGAGCTCGGGCTCTCTGTGCCGGCCCTGAGCCTGGGGGATCTGGTGAAGACGCACCTGAACAGGTAAGGGGGCCCCTTTCAGCCATTTCAGAGTCCTGCGTTTGACACCCTGGGTGGAAAACCTTCCGAAACGCAGCCGTGGCCAGGGCAGAAGTCCACAAGCACACACAGGGTGACCTGTGACAGCACAGGCGTGTCGTTGCTGAGTGCTTTAAGGCAAAACCAGATCATCTGGAAAAGTGTTCCCTCGGATAGCTCGCAGCCCTGCGTGCTGAGGGGGGGCGTATCTACCGGGATCCCCTTAGGCTGGGTGGCAGTACTGGCACGACAGCATCCAAAATTCATGACCTGGGAGTGCAGCCTGTTTTCCCTTGAATGACAAATTTCACTGAGTTCTTGCTCCATCCAGCGATCATAGTACAACAGAGTGGCCCGGAGGTGGACGTGACCAGCCGAGGGAGCAGGACTGGCATTCGCTGATGGGCTGGGGGTGATGGCCCACGTGCGTGCTGGGGTTTTTACAGACTGCGATGGCATTTTGCCTCCCTTGTCACGGTCTGGGCTGTGATTCTTCTCTTCCTGCCCCTTCCTCCTCAGTTTGGAGAGCAGGCAGTGCAGCACAAGCAGAAACCCATCGCAGGAGGAGGGTGTGTTTGTGCTGAAGGACCTTACCGCAGCCAGCTCCCACGTTGAGCTGGATTACCGAGGCGCTGCGTGGTGAGGCTTCCCTGTGCCCTGGTGCTAACGATGGGCTCTTCGCTCTTGCAGTTTTCGGCTATTCCAGCACGCGGCCGACGTCCCTGCCCCGTTTGTGGAGGACAAGGAAAAGATGGTCTCCCGAACGATGCAGATCGTGGAGCTGGCCAGCGAGACGTGGCTGGTCACTGGCCGTCACCCTGTTCCCATCGTCACGGCTGCGGCTTTCCTGTCGTGGCAGTCGCTGCAGCCCGCCGCCCGCCTCACCTGCACTTTCGCACGGTTCTGCAAGCTGGCGGGTGTTGATCTGCCGCCGCCAGCGCACCTGAGGCTGAAGGAGCTTCTCGAGATCCTCCTGAGAATGGCCTCCCAGCTCGCGTGGCTGAGGGTGTTTAACATGGACAAGAAAACAGTGGTGAAGCACATCGGGGACCTGCTGCAACACCGAATTTTCCTGCTGAAAAGCGCTTTCTGCATGGAGGATGAGGAGGAGCAGCATGGCGCAGCCCCGGGCGAGGGCTCCCCCAGCTCTCCTCCGGTGGCAGAAAGGGCAGTGCAGGAGGAAGGCTGTCCCTCGGAAGGGAAACGCCAGCATGAGAGCGGCCCAAGGCCCTTGCTGCCGCCCTGCCTTATCAATCCGAGGAAGAGACTGCGGACAGCAGCCCCGAGTGCTTCGGACTCTGCCATCACCGGCGACGAGCCCATCTCCGACAGCGAAATTGAGCAGTACCTGCGGGGCCCGGAGGAGATCCGGGCCTTCAGGAAGGCCAAGGCCTGGCCATGAAGATGGTTTCTGGCATGGTCCAGAGGACGGTGCTGCCAGAGGCACCGGGGCAGCAGGGACTGTGGGACCAAAAGCGTGAAACCCGACGGTGACGGAGCCATCGCACGCTGCAGGGACAGTCGCGCACGGGAGCGGGGTTGTGGGGAGGGAGGGGGCAATGTCCCCTTTCACGTTCTGGACCGAAATGGGGCTTTTTATGGAGTGACTGCTTTGGGTTGTGTGACATTTCTGTTAGCAATAAACAAAAGCGCAGGTGCCAGGACTGATTTCTGGATTCTCTCTCTTTGCAGCCTCTGGTAAAAGGCGTTTTGGTGAGTCCCAGTCCTGCGGGGCGGCATCACGAGCGAGTCTGGTGAGCCCGTGGGCTTACGGCGGGGGCGATGCCCAGGGGAAGGTCTCCAGCACCTTCAACTGGTGCTGGTTTTCCGTAGCGCTGCTCCAGCTTTTCCGGGAACCATTTCACCTCCTTGTGCTTCACCTCCTTTGACAGAATGGGTGTGTGAGGGTCAAGGAGACACCTTAACTTGCTGAGAGAAAACTACCCCATCCTTGGTTAATTAAGGGATGTGAAGCTGCTGGAAATCTGTGGGAAAGGCGCAGCTCTGGATTGCGCGTGCACAGTGCTGCTGCCCTCTCCATGCCTGGCCGTCTGCTGTATTTGAACGCAAAGTCTGTGAGAAATAACAGTAGATGTTGGCAGATTGGCAAATCTTTAATATATTAAACAAAACATATCTGCTAGAAACATTCTATTTATATAAAAATGCAAAAAGAGCCCTTTAAAGACATTTCTTTGGCATACTTTCTCCTCCCTCCCCCACGTATATTGCAAGAAGCTCTCTGTTGATATGTCATTTGCTTGTAATGTAAACAGACAAAAAAAAAGTGTAATTAATAATACAAAGCTTTTTATATAATACTGTCACAGTGCAGCAAGCATATATAACAACTCAGCGTCAGCAAGACCGCGCAGGCTGCGGTATCAACAATAAGGATTTCAATTGTATGAAATACCAGGCGTAATGGAACGTGGTTTAAGCCGTCGGTTGGGCAGAGAAGTCGAGGCAGGCGGGGAGCGGCAGAGCTGCGTTAAGCCCAGGGGTGAGGGTTCCCCCAGGGTTTCTGAAGGTGAGACAAATCCCCCACTAAGTGCTTTTTCTCCGCTGCCTCGTGGCTCTCCCTCCCCGCTGGCCCCTGCCTGGCCTTCGGACCCCTTGGGAGGTAGCTAAATAATGAAACCCATTTGTACGCAGGAGAAAAATGAGGCAGGGGGAGGCTGGAAAGGGCGGAGAAGGCACCAGGCTCCCATCTCACCTCCTCTGCGTCGTTCTTACGGCTGTGATCGGCGTCAGCCGGGCTCAACGCCGGATGAGGGGTGAAACGCAGCCCCGGTCCAGCGTGGGCAGGAGCGGGCAGCACGGTACGGTACCAGCACAGGGACGGGGTGCTCCTTGCCCGGCTGCGGGGTACGCAACCTCCTGTTGTTTCAGGAAACCTTCAAGACCTGGCAGGGGAAGGCTCCCAGAGCCTGCTGCTGCCTGCAGGGTGGCTTTTTTTATCTGCAGGCTTGAAAAAAGGGGGGACTTGTTTTTAAATGGGGAAAAAATAAGTGCTTATCCAAGTTCCAGCCCTTTGAATGCATCATGTGAACTGTCCAAGGAAGGTCCCTAATTAATTGGCATCATTCTCCCACTTTCCCAGGAATGGCCCCTGCTCCCTGACGCTTCCCTCTCGTCTTACATGAGTGCAAGGCCGGTAGCCGGGGGGTTTCTCTGCCTCCCTAAGAGCAAACCCAAGTATTTTCTGACCGTGCACCCCTGGGTTACAGATGAGGACCTGCTTTGGGTCTCTGCCCATGGCTCGGCTCTTTGGTGCTTTGCCAGAGAGGGTCAGTCTCGGCCCTGGCAGCGGCGTGGCTCCGCCAGCCCACCCCATTGCATAGCTTAGACCTCCGAGGGCTTGGGAGCCTTTTCTGGCCATGATTTTAGTGTCTGGCGTTAAAACAGTGCAGACAATCGCCTCGCCTTGAGCTGAGGCTGCTCTTACCTCGTGCTTGCTTTGCGATATGGCTTTTCCTTTGGCAGCCGCGTAACCCACAGGGCTAAACACTGGCGTCTAACACACGCGGATAAAAACTTTTGCATGTAAAAAAACATTTCAGATGGAGAAGCTGCTCTCTGACTCTCTCAAAAGCAGCTTGCTCAGGCTGGGATCGCACAGGCGCCCAGTGTAGTCCCCTCGGCGGGAATATTGCAGTCGCGGCACGAGCGGGCTATTGCCAAAGCGCCTGGGGGCATGCCCACTCCTGGAGAACACTGGTCGGTAACGAGGCACTCACATCACTTACTGATCTGTCTATACATATATACATTCAATAATATAGCTTTGAAAAATAGACATTTGTTTCCTCTGTATATTATAAAATAGCATTTAGGATCAGTCTTAAGTGACATGCAGGAGTGATTAAAGTACGGCTGCAATTCAGGCTGCTGAAGAGCACGGAGTGCCTTTCACCTCGAGACCCCAGCGCCGCAACGGGAAGCTTTGAGCCTCCTTGGGGGGACGGGTCGGGCTCGGCATTGCCAAGCTCACTGGTGAGCCGGAGCCCCTGGCCGTGCCGCCTGTCCCCACTAGTGCACGTGGCGATTCCCGCAGCATCGCCTCCTCACAGGTGCCCCGAGCGGCTCCAACTGTGGCTCCTGGAGGAAAATGCTGCGGCGCTGCGGCCGTCTGGTCCTTCCCCACCTTTATACGGTGGTTTCGCTCTTCCAGAGGCCGGTCTTCATCCCAGCCACGCTGTCGGCGCTGGCCAGGTTGATGTCGTACTTGCTGCCCTTGAGGCCACCGTTGTGGCTGGCCACATTGAGCGGGTAGGACCGGCGCTTCGCCTCCTTCTCGGCGGCATTGGCTTGCCGCAGGTTGTCTCTGCTGGCGCTCCTCCGGCGAGCCTCGGCGAAGTTGGGTGCCCGCCGTCCGCCGTCGCTGCCTTCTGAGTGGCTGGGCACCGTCTCCCCATCCTGGGGGGCCCGTGGCCCCGCACAGCCGCTGCTGATGGGGCTGTTCCTGCCGCTGTGGTAGCTCTCGGAGTGGCTGTTGTGGAGGCTCCCGCTCTCGCTGGAGGGATGCTCCGAGGAGGGGCCCCGCAGCATTTTCAAGCGGTGGTGCTTCCCGTCCCGGCACTGCTTAGTTCTGCCCCGGTGGTTCCTGCGGCCGTGGAGGTTGCTGGCGTGCCTGCTGGCGCCGGTGGTCTTGCCATCGGCAGGGTCTGGCTCCAGGCAAGCGGCCGGGCGGGCGTCTGCCTGGCTCTGGGCTACCTGCAGGTTGGTGAGTTTGCAGCGGCCCCCGGCCGAGCCGGTGCTGCTGGGTGAGGAGGAGGAGGAGGCGCCGGAGCGAGCTGCCTCCGGGTCGCAGCCGATGAAGACCTGCGAGCCATGCTCTGGCACCAGCCCGGGGTGGACGTATGCCTGCATGGGCAGGGCGTTCCTGTAGGAGGGGCAGCAGGAGAACCAGGAGTTGAGGACATCCCGGCGCCGGACGCAATGGTGGATGAAGATGAAGAGTCCCAGCGCCACGGCGGTGATGCCGTAGAGGCAGCTGAAGACTATGTTCAAGTACCAGCGCTGGGACACAGCCATGGCGCCGAACGTCCACAGGGTGACGTACAAGGCGTGGGTGGTCACCAGTGCCCAGAATTGCACCTGCAGAGAGTAGACGCCATCCGCCTCCGGGCAGGGTGGTCCCGAGTTCAGCGTGACCGAGATGGACCCGGAGTCTGTCAGGAGGTCGCCAGCACCCCCCAGCCGCGGCGGTGGCTCCAGTGGCTCAGGGACGTCTTTCCGGCGTGACGGTCGGCACTGGAGACTGAGCCCAGCGCAGAGAAAGTAAATCCAGGTGACGAGCAAGATGAAAGCCACGGGGACGTAGAAAGCCCCCAGGCTGGGCCGCCACACCAGCCAGCAGCTGTACGGGAAGAAAGGGGCTTTGATGAGCAGACCTGGGTGCCTGCACAGCCAGCAGCCAGGTGTTGTGGTACTGTGATGCTCAGCACCCCTGCCCTGATGGCACGGGCTCTGCGGAGGTGTGCTGGTTGCCTGGCTGGGTTTTTCCCAATATATGGATAGCTCTCGGGAAAAATCTCACCGGCTTTTTCCAAGCTTGCCTGGATTGCCGGTGCTGCTGGCTCCCCTGCCCCAGTGGAGGGAGGACTCCCGTTTGAGGAGGAAGGCATGGTTGAGCAGGGACACTTACTAGGGGTTGTTGTCATGGTAGTTGTGGATGTTGACGGCTGCCGTGATCCCGCAGATGATGAGGGGGATCCCACCGGCGATCAGGTAGAACCTGCACAGGGGGATGGTGTCACCGCACACCCGGAGCGAGCCCTCGGGAGAGCACGGCACGGCTGTGGGCAGGACGGGCTTGTACGGCAGAGCAAGTCCTGCCCCAGCCTCTGGACGTGGAGCAGGGGATGCTCCCATGGCTCTCCGCTCCCCCGCGGGGCTGGGGCGAGGGGAAGGGGTGTTCGTACCGTAGCATGGGTCTGGGGGCCGGCTGGGACGTGTCCCCATCTGGCTGCTGCGGGGCCTTCCAGGTTACCTCCTTGTAGAGCACTCTGGCTTTCACCGCCATCCACAGCAGGGTGGAGAGGGAGGAGTAGTGCAAGATGATGCCGACCTGCAGGAGAGAGGCGATGGCCGGGAAGGGGGGTGCTGCAGACATGGCTGCGTCCCCGCCGGTCACCATCCTGCGGGTCTCGGCAGGGCGAAACCTCTGCAAATTGCAGAGCAGCCGCGGGCAGCGGCAGCGTGTGGTGGCCATCCCCTCTCCCCGGTACCTACCGCTTGGCAGACAATCAGGTAGCCGGTGAGGGTTATGCCTCCTGCGAAGACGGCGGCCGTCATGGCGATGTGGAAGCAGAGGTTAAGCAGCATGTGCCAGCCCTTCCGCGGGATGAGAATGGTGCTGGAAGAGAGGCACAACGGGCACCCGTGAGCTCCTGCCCGGCCCCGAGCAGGAGCGTTATTTGCAGTGCGTGAGAGAGCCCTTTCCTGCAGCACAAATCCTGCCTCCGCTGCCCTGGAGGGATGCTCTGCACAGCCCAACCCTGCCCAGGCAACGGAGCGTGGCTAATGAAGAAGCCGTGCATGCCTGTGGGCAAAGAACTCATAGCTGCTGGCAACCACGGGGCTGTCAGCAAGGAGCCACCGGTGCTGGGACGCGGAGAAGGGGACGTTTCCATCGCGAGATGTGGGCTGATAGCGCTGGCCGGCTTTGCTGGCGTTTGCTTCACTTACAGCAACAGGAATGGCTTGGCCTTATATTTATCTAAATAAGCCCTTGTTCAGTGTTAGATATAATAATTATTATTATTGGCTTCTTCCAACTGGGTAGTCGTTAGATGTGGACTGATAGTGTTGCTTGGCTTTGTTAATACTGGTTTTACTTACCATAAATTGAATGGCTTGGCCTTCTATGTATCTCATTAAGTACTGTTAAGTATTTGATATAATAATTACTGTTGGGTTCTTCCAAATAGGTGATAGCTAGATGCAGACTGATAGTGTTGCTTGACTTTTTGTTAGTGTTTATTTCAGTTATAGTAAGGAGAACGGTTTGGCCTTATGTGCATCTCATTAAGTGCTTGTTAAGCGTTAAATATAATACTTATTATTGGGTTATATCTGAGAAATAGATAATAGATGTGGGCTAATAATGCTGCTTGACTTTGTTAGTGCTTGTTTCACTTATAGTAAGAGGAATGGTTTGGCCTTGTATTTATTTCATTAAGTACTTGTTAGATATAATACTTATTATTGGGTTCTTCCTGAGAAATAGAGAATAGATTTAGCTAACAATGTTGCTTGACTTTATTAGTGGGTTTTTTCACTTATAGTAAAAGAGGAATGTTTTGGCCTTATGTGTATCTTGTTAAGTGCTTGTTAAGTGTTAGATATAATCGTTCTTGTTGGGTTCTTCCAACAGAGCAATAGATGTGGATCGAGAGCATTGCTTGGCTTCATTAGTGTTTGCTTCACTTACAGCAGGAGGCTCTTACTTTGGCCTTACGTGCATCCCATTAAATACTCTTTAAGTGTTAGATATAACTATTTCTGTGTTCTTTCTGCTTTAAAGGAGGCAGCTGGTTGGTAAGTGGCCTGTCCCACTCTGGCTCATGTGGCGACTGCTGCCCGGAGCCCCTCTGCATCCTCGTGGGCTCGGTGTTAACTGCAGGGAGTGAGGGGCTCCTATGGCACCCGGGGCTCTGAGCAGGACCCGCTGCCGAGTGTTGCTTGCTGCTGCCTTGCAGGGGTGATGGAGGAGCCGGGGAGAGCCCTTGGCCCCGCAGGGAGCCCAGCACCAGCCTGGGATGAGGCTCTGGCAGCATGGCTGGCCCTGCTCCTGCCCTTTGCTAAAAGTGCCCTGTTCACTCCATCCCGGCCGCTCGTGGGGCACTGCTTTTGCAGAGGGAAGGCCCTCCCGCTCCTGTCCAGCCACCACTCCACTGCCCGCTGCCCCACTATCCCCTCGCCTGGGGGGCTCGCTGGCCCCAGGTATGGGGGAACCCCATCCCTGAGCCCCAGCAGCTCACCATTTCTGCCCCAACGAGGTCTCAAGGGGTCTTCACACCCACCCTCAAAGTCCCACTCGCCTCCTCCATGCCTCACGTTGCAGGACAAGACATAGCCAACCAGCCCAAGGCCCCCATCACCATAAAGGCAGGACACATCCAGCCATTGCCCCAAGACGGGCTCCTGTGGCAGCACTTTTCTGGAGGGCCGTCTCCTGAAAGCCCATCTCCTGGAGGGCCATCTCCTGGATGGTCATCCCCTGGATGGCCATCTCCAGGACAACCATCCCCGCACACTTTCCTCCCGGGGTGCCTGGGGAGCTCCTCCAGCTGCCCGCAGAGACACCCACCCAAGCACAGCCCCTCCAACCATCACCACGGCCAAGGCTGGTGCCAAGACGCTCACTCACCCGTGGTTGACAATGTAGGTGATGATGGTGGTGAAGAGGCAGAGCAGCAGCACGGCCGTACAGGTGTACATGGCCGGGTGCAGCACCTCCACGGCACCTCGCGCCTCGCTGGGGAAACCGCTCAGCTCCTGCACAGCCCAGCACAGCACAGCACAGCCCGTCAGACCCCGCACCACCCATCCCCATCCCCCTGTCCCTCCCCACCACCCCCCTGCAGCCCGCAGGCTCCGCACCCCCCGAGCAAGCCTCCCAGGCCCACTGCTCACCCCCACCTACCATGAGCACAGCCACGTTGCTGAGGTGCCGGCAGTGGAGGGAGGTGACGTTGGGCTCCCGGGCAGCCAGCTGGCAGCCCTCGGCGCTCCAGCCCCCCATGCCCCCCAGCACCTCGAAGTTCCAGTACGCGGCCACCGGGTCCGCACCCTCCCCGGGGTGCCGCAGCGACACAGCTACCGGCTCCGACAGGTTTCCCACTCCGCAGCCATCTGCGGCAACAGAGAAAGGCGGTGAGCAGGGCAAGAGACACCCCTCTGCCTGCACCCCCAAAGGAGGCTGGGCATGGGGGACCCCCCCCACTGCATCCCACAGGCATGTTGTCACCTCCCCATGAGGAGCCCCAGGGATGGCTTTGCTCAGCAGGAGCACCAGGGCACAGCCCAAGGAGCCCCATGGAGCTCCATCCCCCGAAAAGCCCCACATAGGGCACCCCAAAACCCCGCCAACAGGCAGCCCTTACAGGTCCCGGCGTAGATGACCGGCGTGGCCACGCTGCGGCGCTTGCCGTCGTCGGCCAGTCGGGAGGAGTTGCCTGTGCTGCAGAAGAGCTTGCCGTTGCGGAAGACCAGCAGCTGGAGCTTGCAGTCGGCCAGCGGCGTGGCTGGGACAGGGCTGGCGAAGAGGCTGGGCGGCAGCTGGATGGAGGCCAGGGCGATGCTGTTCTGCGGGCGCATGGTTGCTGGTGAGCAGGGGCCACCCCACCGGCACCCCCCTGTCCCCCAGCTTACCCGTACCTTGATGTGGAAGCTAGTCAGGGAGACGTTGGGACGCCCCGTGGTGCAGCGCAGCCTCAGCTGCTGGTCGGGCATGGGCTCGGCCCCCCGCTCGGCAGGAGGGGGACGCCCGGCCAGACCCCCGTCCTGCCGCTGGAAAGCCACGCAGCTCAGCCCCACGTAGCTCTCAGGCTTCACCACGTACGCCTCGAAGGCGATGTTGCGTGAGTTCTGCCAGGCACAGCACCGCAGGGCGGCCATCAGCCCTGGCATGGCCAGAGACCCCCCCAGCATGGCCAGAGACCCCCAGCATGGCCAGAGACCCTGCACCAGCAGCCCAGCCACCTCTTTCTCTCTCCTCAGCCTCCCATCTCCAGCCACCCCTTGCCCCCCACTCACCACTGCCATGTGCTGGGAGTTGCTGCTGAGCGTGTGGGCAGCGATCTTCTCCAGGGAGCGGACGATGCTGGTGCAAGCCTTCTCCTCCTTCTGTGACATCCACAGGATGTGGTCATCCACCAGCATGATGTTGCTGGCCATCTCCACGATCACGTCCGTCAGCTGCGAGGACAGCAAGCGGCTCCACAAAGAGCTACTGCCATCCCCAGCGGCAAACACCCCAATTCATGCTTTTCCACCCCAAAAATAACTGGCAGGGCTGGGACAAGCAGGGGACAGGACAAGTGCTCATTACCTGCTTGATCTGGTCCACATAGCCGATAAACTTCTCTATCATCTGGGCCACGTAGAGGACATCAACCATGTCCGAGAAGTTGGCCGCCTCGGCTGTGTAGACGCGGAGCTGGTGAGCCAGGGTCAGGGCGTTGGAGGCGTTGATGGGCATCTGCAGAGTGGCACGGCCGCGGGGGGAATGGTCACCGGCTGCGCCAGCCCCCCGGCACGGCCAAGCCCCCCCCAGCCCCCTGGCTCACCAGCACGAAGGTGTAGAGGACGCGGGTAATGTCGTTGGTGTAGAGGCAGTGGGAGTAGTCACCCTCCTCCCAGCGCCCGGCGCGGTCGCAGCGCCGCCACGCCTGCTTCTCCACTGCCGAGCCCCCGCCGGCCGGCCCCGCGGCGAAGGGGTACTGCAGGCAGGGCTGGTAGGCGGTGATGCCTGCCAGGGTGCGGGGCCACCTGTGGGCATGGGCACACGGTGACCACAGGGCACTCACCACCAACGGCCCTCTCCTGCTGCACTCCCCCCGTGCGGACCCTGCCCAGCACCATGCCACGGCCCGCGGGCACCGCAGCCCCCAAATCCCCCCAACAAGCCCCTGCCTCCCCTTGGCTCCAGGGGGGGGCTGAGGGTGATGCTCCCCAGAAAGCTGCCCCCTCCCCAGTCCCATATCCCGCTCGGCTCAGCACAGCGCAGAGGGAAGCAGCGGGTGAGGGGGGGGCACCGCTAATTCAAGCCACATTGACTGTACCAGTAATTTATATTCAGTAATGGCCCCGCCGGGGTTACGGCGGGCGCCCGGAGCCTTTCGTCTCGTGCCAGAGAAATTCCAACACCTCTGCTGCTGGAGCTGGGCTGCGCCGCCGGCACGGGAAGCCCTTCAAAGGCGCTCACGCTCCCCGCGGCCGCTAATCGCTACCAGACGCCCAGTCACCTGCGGCGAGCCCCCCGCCCCGGCACGCACCGCTCCTGCTGTATGTGGCGTGCACCACGTGCATCCCTCGTCCCGCTGTGGCACCCACCCCGTGGCCACACCACTGCCGGTCCCTACCTGAAGTCCCCGCGGTTGTTGGTGACCCGCTCGGCAGGGCAGTAGGATGCGGAGGTCTCCAGCACCACGATCTCCACCTTCTTGCTGACGTTGCCCTGGGAGGTGGAGACGGCACACTCCCACTCACCGTTGGCGGAGACGTGGATGTTGGAGAGGATGAGCTCACTGCGGGCAGAGGGGACAGGCTGGCATGGCGGGTCTGCCCCACAGCAAACCCGCAGCAACAGTCCCCCAAGCTTGGGGGCGTGGGGACACACACCATGAAGCACAGGAGGTGCCCATGCTTGGCAGCCCCCCCACGGCACTTTGTACCCGCAAACCAGCAAGCCCTGCGGCCACGAGTGTCTGTCCCTGTCCCCATCCCCATCTCCATCCCTGTCCTCATCCCCATCCCATCTCCATCCCTATCCCCATCCCATCTCCATCCCTGTCCCCATCTCATCTCCATCCCTGTCCCCATCCCATCCCCATCCCTGTCCCCATCCCATCCCCATCCCTGTCCCCATCCCATCCCCATCCCTGTCCCCATCTCATATTCATCCCCATCCCCATCTCATATCCATCCCCATCCCCATCTCATCTCCATCCCTGTCCCCATTTCTTCTCCATCTCCATCCCCATCCCCATCCCCATCCCATCTTCATCACTGTCCCCATCTCATCTCCAACCCCATCTCCATCCCCATTCCCTGACCTGGTGATGAAGGTGCAGTCATGGATGAGGCTTTCTTCCACAATGACGCCCGTCCGCTCGTCCTCCTCCACCGGCTCACGGTTGTGGTACCATCGGATCTGGGTGCTGTTGTCCAGGTAGGTGGCAGTGCACTGGAAGGGCAGTCGGTCACCCTGGAAAACCACCTGGCGCAGCGACGGGATGAGGTGGTGGGTGTGCAGCTCCGGGGCGCCCGCTGCGGGGGACACAGCCGGCCGGGTGAGCCCGCGCCCCCGCCCGCTGCCGCCGCCCCCGCCCCGGCCCCGGCTCACCGCAGCGGAGCTGGCTCTCCCGCGCGCTGCGCAGGGGGAAGGCGTGGAGGTGCCGGGGGTAGACGCACACCGTCCGCTCCGAGATCTGCGCCGAGCGGTTGCGAGCCCAGGGCAGCACCCAGCGCAGGTTGCAGTCGCACGTCAGGTACTCGGTGGCGAAGTCCCTGCAAGGGCCAGCATCACGGGGTGCCGAGGGGACCGGGGCACGCCACCAGCCCTGAGACCCTCCAGCAGGACACCCCGTGGGTGCCAAAATCCCGGGGCACAAACTCACACGACTTTCAGGGAGGGGAGCTCGTCGAAGACGCCGGGCGGGAGGCTGGAGAAAATGTTCCCGGACATGTTCCTGTGGGACAGGAGAGAAAGGCGGCGTGGAGGGGACCGGGGACCTGCTGGGAGAGGCAACACCTCCCAAAAGCACCTGAGGAGGGTGGGCACGAGGCAGCTGCAGCCCAGCGAGCCCCAGCACCATCCGGAGGTAAAGGGTAGGAGCCGGCCTCGGGATGCGGCATGGGGCCAGCCCTGGGGTGCAAAACTGCCAGCGATACCCCAGGGCAGCGGGTGGGGGCTCCTCTTGGGAGCCAGGGGACAGGGCTGGCCAGGGGGTCCCCAGGGAGCTACTTACAGCCTGAGGAGGTTGGGGAGCCCCTGGAAGACGCTGGCGCTCAGGCAGCCGATGCGGTTGTTGGAGAGGTCCCTGCAAGGCAAGCGGAGGGGCCGTCAGGGCTGGGGAGGCCCCGCTGGCCCCGCTCCCCCCAGGCCGGCCCCGGGTGCTCCCGGGGGGCTGCGCCGGCACTTACAGGCGCTTCAGCTCGGGGAGGCCGAGGAAGGCGCCTGGCTGGACCGTGCTGATCAGGTTGTTCTTCAGGTCCCTGCGGGGAGACAGACACAGCCCTCAGGGTGTGCAGCAGGGAGCCCCGTCCACAGGAGACACAACGCAGTGGGGCCGAGGGCACAAGCGCACCCCGAACCCCCAGCCCCCATCTCTCACGCACGGGTTCCTCAGCAGCCCCAGGTGCTGCAAAACCCTGCGTGGGAGCCTCATTAGCAGCTTTCCATCCCATTTCCCTCTCGTTATCTCTCCAAAGGGCACAGAGAAGGCGCGAGGCTCCCCGTCGCTCGCAGGGGGGACGCCAGCCCCTCTGTGCGCTCCGAGCCCGCACCGCGGAGCATCGCATGCCCATGCATGCTGGCGGTGGCCGCCGTCCCCTCCTGCACAGTTGTTTCCAGAGCAGCCGTATCCCGACGGATTATCACCTCCTGCACGCGGGATAAGAGTAGGCTGCAATTGCCAGCACGGCCCCAGAAGGGCTTTGCAACCCGGAGGAAGCTCGTTTGGTTTATTAGCCTGATTGGAGGCACGTATCTAATCAGAAGTATTCCAGGCATGCGTCGGTGTGGGGCAGCCGCTGGCAGGGCGGGGAGCCGGGGAGCACCGGTGGCTTTGGCCGCTCCGTCCAGCCCGGGGGACTGGCAAGGCGGCTCCTGCTGAGCACTGGCGCTGGCTGGGAGAGGAAATGGGAACCACATGGCAATGCTGTGTTTATTTATAGCAGGCTCCACGGTGCTCATCGCTGGGTCGCCCGCTGCTCCGCGTGCGGCCCTGGGGACACCCCATGAACTGCAGCCCCTGTTTCAAGGCCACAAGCTGGAGCCCGGGATGGGGGAGTAGTGCAAACCCTTCCAGTGGACCTGGGGGTGCAGGGGGGCGTGGGGGTCCCACCGGGGAGACGTGAGGGGCCACGCAGGGAGAGGGACCACGGGCGATGCTGCCTGCACGCTGTAAACACAGGGACATGCTCTCCTTCCAGGCTAAAACTCACCCAAGTGGCTTCTGCGGGTCCCCAGCTGACCCCAAACGGGCAGGGCTCGGTGCAGGGGGTGCACGCCCCTGCGCTGCAAACCCCAGGGAAGGGAAACGTGGTGTGACGCCTTCCCGGCCGGCATCGTCCCGGCCCCGCTTGGCCAACACAACAGCTCTGCCCACCCCTGCCTTCCCCGACAGACAAAAGCATGTCCTGGCAGCTGCGATGGCCGGGTGCCCAGCTGGGTGTGCAGGCAGGTGTGCGGGCAGGTGTGCAGGCAGAGCGGCCAGGTGAGCGCCGGTGCTGAAGGAACAGCTCCACTCACCTGCAGCGCCAACAACACCGCTAACACCGCCAACACCGCCAACACCGCCAACACCGCCAACACCCGCCGCACCAACACCCGACCTGCAAACACCCGTCCTGCAAACACCCGTCCATACGTGGCCAGGGAAACCATCCGCACCAGCCCCTGCTCCCCGCCGGGGGCCACTGGAGGCCCCCAGGGACCCCCGCACCCCAGCACACACCCCAGCATGGCCTGCAGCAGTCAGGGACGCAGCAGCCAAATCACAATCGCTGCCAAAACTCAGCGTGCCTGGCCCTGGCCGGTGTGCAGCCGGGGGCTGAGGGACCACCGGCCAGGGATGGGACCCACTGGGGACCGTGCCGGGTCCTGGGGGCTCACGGCCAGGCTGGCGGGGAGCCTTCCTCACTCAGTCACTTCCTCCCGCTGGCCGGGGGCCCGGGGCTGCTGCTGCTGATTTACGATAACGCTCTTCTCTCCACACCACAGTTGTTTGCCTTTGCGTTTCCGCCGATCCCGAGCCCCCTCCTCCCCCTGCCCCGGCGGGGTGATGTGCTGCAGGCACCAGAGCCGGCAGCGGCACGGTGCCACGTGTGCATGGGGACCCCCATTGCCACATGTACGCGGGGACCCCCCTGCCACCACGCACTCCTGGGGACCCTGCAAAGCAACCGCCTCCTGCCCCGAGGCAGCGAGCCTCCATGCACGCAGCAAACCCTGGCACAGAGGGCCTGATCCAGCCTGGTGCAGCCACAAGGAGCCCAGCACCCCAGGGCTGAGCCCGCAGCCACACGAGCAGCTCCCTGTGTGCAGCAGCACCTGCTGCGGCCCAGTGTAGACAGACAAATGGACAGACTCCATCCCCATCACTGCTGTCACCATACCGAGCCCCCTTGCAGCCTGAAGCCCCAAGGGGGGAAGTGCTGGCCCCTGCGGAGGGCAGGACGTTCCCAGGCGGGGCTGCGCTAATGAGCGCGGCCGCCCCGGCTGCATACCGGCCCCGCTCAGACTCATTAATCTCATTACGCCGCTACAAATCACTGGAGATGCCATGCTGCAAGCCCGGAGTGTGGTGGTGCATGGGGGCACCCCGCACACCACCGACACCCCAGGAATGGCTCCCCTCTGTCATGGTGGGACACCGCAGCACCCACAGTGGGCGGCTGGGGTGGGCATAGGGTCCCAAAAGCTCCCAGAGCCTCCACTGTGTCCCCGCTGCACCAGCGCAGACCCTCCATGGGGCACATCTGCGCCGTGGCCCCAGACCGACCCGATGAAAACAATTATGGTTCCTGTCGAGAGCAATCAGGCGCGGCATGGTGCGATGCTGGCCGGCCGGGGATGGGGGAGCGCTGCCCATGGCCCCCCCGGCCATACTGGCACTCCCCCTCCAACCCGCACAGGGTTTTGGCACAGCAGAAGTGAGCGGGAGGTGACACGGGGTGGCTGCTCTCCCAGAGCAGGGAGACTTTTAGGGGGATGCCGGTCCCCCCGGGATGCCGGCCCCCCAGCTCCGCCACGGCCCTTACTGGCAAGCGCAGCGCCCGCGGCGGCCCTGGCTGCGCACACATTAATCCCTCCTGCTAATGAGAGCTCGGTGCCAGGAGGCAGGAGTTGATGACCCCATGCCTGGAACCGCACTGGGGAGGACTCGGCCGCATGGGTCTGCAGGGACACAGGTTCCCCAAGGTGGCTGCTTCCTGCTCACCTCTAGAACAGTCCCGGAGGGATTTCCATGGCTTTAAAATCCCAAACCAGCCCCAAGGCTGTGCACCAGGCACTGCGTGCTGTCATGCCCGCTCCCCATCCTAGCACCGTGCACGCCATCCACAGTGCCGTGCACCAGGCACCATGCACCATGGGGTGCCTGCACCCCACCCGACGCCGTGCACCCCATGCACAGCGCTGTGCACCGGGTGCTGCCCAGGGGCTGGCACCCACTGGAGGCTGCACGTCCCAGAGCAATGCCACGAGTGGGCACTGTGCATCCCGCGGCGTGGCCCTGCAGCCCCCATGCCCGCTGGAGCAGCTGGGCTCCGCTGCGGGCTGGGGCAGGTGCACACCCTGTAACTTGAACAAGATCTGCGTTAATAAACGCTTCCTTGTTCGGGCTAATGAAATGCAGGCGGTGTGGGTCCCATTGCCCCTGGGGAGCCCCCTCTCCCCCTGTGAGCCCCCTCTCCCCCTGTGAGCCCCCCAGCTGGCAGGGCCAGCGTGCCGGGGCTGTGCCGAACCCTCGGCAGGGCTGTAACCCTCCCCAGGCCCACCGCCGGCCGAGTGCACCAGTGTGGCTGCAGCACGGCACAGTCAGCACCTGGCCCAGTGAGTCCCTGCAGCCCCAGGCATGCTGCCTGCCCCTGCCTGCACTTTCCACTGCCCTCACCTCCCTGCTGACCTGGCCACCCGCCCCCTGCCCATCTGCACCCAGAGCGATGCCCTGCAGGAAAGCGCCAGGCCAGGCGCTGCAGGGCAGGGACCGGTGCCCAGCAGAAGGGGACCCCACAACCGCAGCCCCGGCACCGCTTGCTGCAGAGGATGCCCGGGACCGAGGCAGGCTGCGGCGCGCGATGCCCATGGATGCCAGCAGCCAGGCCACTGTCACACCGGGTGAGCGTCCCGCAGCGGGCGCCCGCCCAGGCCCGCTTGGCGCAGGAATGCGCGAGACCCTCGCGGGGCCGCGGCAGGGAACAAAACGCCCTCAGTGCGCCGGTCCCCGCTCCTGCATACCTACAGATCAAACCCATATGGGGGCCATAAATCTCCCCTTATTACAGCTCCCTCCATAGAGATGCCTTTCATGGAGAGATAAGAAAGTTGACTTTGTTCGGGGGGACAATGTCGCTTTTCATACCGGCCCCCACGGAGTACGGCCCCCCCGGTGCCTCCCGCCCCAGCGCAGCTCCCGGGGTCCCTGGGACGCCCGCGGGTGCCAGTGGCAAACCCCGCACCCTGGCCCCATTGCAGCACCCAGGAGCGACTTTGGGAGCAGGACCTGCGTGGTGCTGCCGGCTCACACCCTGCAGAAGCCCTGCCTGCACCCTGCTGCCCACTCCTCCTGCCCGGACCCGCCAGCCGCCCGCCAGGCACTCACAGCTTCTCCAGAGCCCGCAGCCCGAAGAAGGAGCCGTTCTCCAGCACCGTGATCTTGTTGTTACTCAGCAGCCTGTGGGAAGAGCAGAGGGAGAGAGGCAGCCCCATTATTCAACCTGTTGGGCAGCCCCATCGGCGACCTGCAGGGCTGGAGGGGGAGCAGGGACAGCCAGACCCACTGCAAGAAGCAGCAGCCCTGGCTGTGCCGCTGCGGTGGTGGTGATGGTGAAGCTTCAGGGACAGGTTTGCACGACTGGGTGGGGACATGAGATGCAACGGCCATGTCGGGATGCCATGCTGTGGTCCACATGCATGGCAGCACCGGGCTGGAGGTGCCCAGGGCTGTGCCGGCTCTTGGGGCATCACTCCTGTACCTGGGCCTGGGTGTAAGGAGCTGCACGTGTGGGTGACGAGATCCCCACCCCAGCACCTGCACTGAGAGGGCACCCCAAGGACCTGCAGCCAGGAGGGGACCCCACGGCACCCCCAGCTCTTGCCCCCTGCCAGCCTGACCACCCTCTGATCACAGCATCATGGCCATCCCAGGAACCTCCCAGCGCTGAGATTTTATCCCAAAGTAAACAGCTTTGCTGGCCAAAGGGGCCCTTGCAGGGTGACAGGAGAGGGAGGGAGGGCACAAGCACCCAACAATTCAACCAGGAGCTCATTAAAGCGCATCAGGGGCAATTAGCAGAGCCAGACCTGGCCTGGGGATGGGAGCCAGCTCTTGGGGACCAGGGGTGCTTCCCCAGCGCTCCTGGGTGTCTGCGTGGGCACCGGCGATGCTCCTGCCGGCAAACGTGATCCAAAAACAGAGGGGGACGGCCGCCAGCCGGGGCTGGGAGGGCACCCTGCAGCCCTGGTCAGGGAGAGGCGTGGGGAAAAAAGGGCTCATTGAGGGCCGGAGCCGGGGCTGTTTACACACAGGCGGGCTCTGCAGCCAGGCTGAATGGCGGCTGTGTGCTGCAGAGCTCCATCCCCTCCGAACACCCACCCTGCGGCAGCCGCCGGCAGCCACGCTCAGCTCTTCCTGGCTGGGCTCCCATGCTGGGGCTGCCCGGGGAGCGGGCAGGACCAGGACCCGGCTCGGGGGGCTGCGTTGCAGTGGGGGCAGCTGCTAAACCCTCGAAGGGTGGTGGGGAGGGAAGGGTTGGGGGCAGGCGGTGCAGCCCTGCGCCCCGGGCTGCATCCTGTGCTAATGAGGAGCCACCACCGGGCACCTCCGTGTCCACGGGGCCCCGCGACCCGGCCAGCGGCGGGGAGCGGAAGCGGCCGGCAGCCCCGCCAGCCTGCAAATTGCTTCCACACGCTGGCGGCCACAGCCACGACGGCCAGGGCCACGTCTCGCCCTTTCCTCCCTGCAGGGACCCTGCTTTTGTGGGGCTCCGCTTGCCCCAGCACAGCAGCAGTGAGCACTGGTGCCAGACAGTGGCAGGCTCAGCCCCGGACCCTGCCCAGAGCAGAGGGCAGCAGGGATGCTCCCGGAGCAGCATCGCTCCCGGAGCAGCCCCGGCTCCAGGACACGGCAGCCCCATGGCATGCCTTGATTCCCCATCACGGCGTTGGCTGTTGCTCAAAGCCGTGCCGGCCCCAACAGCTCCAGAAGGTTTTAATTGCAGCGGCAATGGATTTCACAACCCTGCAAAGCCTCCGCAGGCTGCGTGCACACGGGGGGACCTCAGGGGTGAGCAGAGCCCCCCCCCATCTTGGGGGCTGAGCTGGGGTGCACACTGGACCCTGCTGAAACAACCCTTTGGGGATGTGTGAGCTGCAAATGCAGAAACCAGATGAGTGCACGAGACTCTGGTCTCACACCTCCTGTGTTTGGTCCCGCGTCCTGGCCCAGGGCGGCAGAGGGGTCCCCGGCATGGAGATGGATCCTCCACGGATGGAGGATCACTCACCCAGGATGGATCCTCCCCTTTGGGCAGGGAGGACTGTGCACCCTGGGCAAGCTGGACCCAGCCGTGCCAGAGGCTCCCAGGGCTTTGCAGGGGGTTACAACCATGGATGTGCTGCCAGCGCAGCGGGCAGAGAGCAGGCAGCCAGCTGCCTGCACCAGGGGCCCAGTGCACCGGAGAGCTGCGTCCAGCTGGGAACGCAGCCCCTGGCCGCCCCCAGGGCTGAGCCCCGGTGCCAGGAACGCTGGCTTTGTTCGCGGACCCCTGGGACCATCCGCGCCTCTGCCATAAAAACAGAACTCCCCGCCTTAAAAGGCAACGCTCCCGTGGTCCCGATGGGATCGGCCTCCCCTGTGATCTGCAGCCAGGCGGCCGGGCCAGGAACCCGCCCGCCAACGGCCGGGAAAGCAGCCGCAGGATGCCTTCCCCATGGTGTGCTTCGGCTGAGGGCGAAGGCACCCCTGGAGCCGTCAGCCCCTTGGGAGCAGCTGTTGGGGAGTACGGGAACAGCCAGGACCCCAGCACGGAGCAGGGGGCACCCTGAGCCGCGGGCATTGCCCATCCCTGCAACACCCCGCTGCTAGGTGCCTGGTCCGCCCTTCCTTAAGGAAAAGAGGTCCTCGACCAAACTCAGTGTTTGGCACACAAAAATTGCACTGACGGTAACAATTCGACTGAAAGTTTTCTTCCTGATAAAACTTTCCGAGTAGCGATCCTGGTTCTTCCTTCCCCTATCCTGTAGAAGCCAGCAGGGTCACGTTCCCCTGTTACAACTCACATCCTCAAACACGTTTGATTTTGGTTTTGCTACTTTTATGGATATTATGTTCCAAAATGTTTTCCTTTTTTTTTCCCAGGAAGTTCCCATCAGGCTCCACGGGACTTTCCGGCCCCACGCGTCCGCAGGCAGCAGAGCCCTGTGCACTATCCACTTACAGGAGATTAACCGAGAAACACCAAAACATGATGGAATAAGCGTGCCCACGAGGCCACCCCAACCCAACACGCGGGGGTCAGGGGCGAGCAGCCCCCGAGCCGCACTGGGGCGGCGGGACCCCGCACTGGGACCCAGCCCTCGGCATGTGGGACCGGGGCCGGATCCGAACCCCTCAGACGGATTTCAAACCCCAAGAGCTGCCCCCGCTCTCATGCCCGGCCAGGAGGAGGGATCGGCTGGGGAGGGAAGTGGATGGGAGGCTGGAAGCAAACCCCGCTGCCCCTCAAATCTCCCTGGCTCACCATGGCCATGGCGGCTGTTGCTGCCGGTGGGCTGGGGAGCGCCTCGGGCAGGGTTGTGGTGGTTCCCCAGATGCTCGCTGAGGTCCGCGCGGGGCCGGGGGTTGCAGAGGGGATGCGGTGCCCCCACGTCCCAGCCGTCCGCGGGGCTTGGCAGGCCATGAAAGCACAGCTGTGTTCCTCAGGAGCCGTGACTTGGCTGTGCCTTGGCTCTGGCCCAGGCTGGGACTCCTCACCTCGGCAGCGCCGGTAAACACCGCGACAAGAGGTACCCCCTCAACCCGGCGCAAAGGGCTGGGGACCCCCCGCGCACCCCCAGCCCTCAACACCCAACCGCCCTTGCACCACTCCAGCATCTTCCCACCCAAAACGGCGCCTTCAGCCCACCCAGCTGCCCTGAGCCCCTCCAGCACCACGGTGCGTGGGCGGGTGGGCTCCCATCGCCCGCTGGGGACAGCCCCGCCGCCGGGACAATAATCAGCTAATTGAGTGATGGCTGGAAAAGTCTCTCCGGACAATGCGGGGATTAAGGACCGGAGCGTCGAGTCAAACGGAAACGACGGGGGGATGCGCGGCCGCAGGCGGGGATGGGGGCGGCGGGAGGGAGCCCCCCCGAGGAGCATCCTCCTGTCCCCGGGGGATTCAGCCTTGGAAAGGGTTCAGCATCCTCGCTCCAACCCACCCGCACCAGGGCTCTCAGGGCTCGGACCCCGCGAGGCTGCAGGCGGGGAGATAGAAAGATCCCCTTCTTCTTTTTTTCATCACAAAAAGAGGAGCCAAAAGTGAAAAAAAAAAAGATTGTTTTTTCAAGCGTGCTGGAATCCACTTGGATAAATAACGGCTCCAGAAACTGGGCTGCTAAAACAATAAACTTCCTCTGGACCCAACCAAAAAAGGATGAGGGGAGACGGTGGCTCCCCGGCCCGGGCAGGCAGGGGAAAGGCACAGGCAGCGGCACGGAGGTTAATAAGGGGGGGCTGCGGTGGGGGTGGGGAGGCCGGCTACGCTTTGCTCTCCAAGTGCATTAATTCAAAGCATATGCTCGCAGCAGATATGGCGCAGGCTGCGCCCCGAGCAGAGCTCGCTGGTTTGCAGAGGGATTTTAGGAAGAGAAAAGAGGGGCCCCGGGACTGGCGAGAGGTGCCGAAGGCTCCGGCACCGGGAAGGGCTCTGGAGGCAGCAGCACCCCAGGGGAGACCTCGCAGCTCCCAGCGCAAGGGGGTCGGAGACCCCCCCACCATGGCTGGGGCCACCCCTTCCCCACTTTGTTTGGGCGCTCAGGGGCTCTTCTCCTCCCCGCAACGTGCCCGGGGCGTTGCCTCCAGCCTCACGTCATGCCAGGCTATTTTGGATGGTGAAAATTATTGTTCCAACACTCGGCTTTTGTTAGCACAGGAAAAATAAGCCCCGGAGAGGGGGCGAAACCTCCGCAGCCGGCGCAGGGCGGCAGGGCTGGGATGCTCCGATGCACCGGGCAGCACCGCAACCCTGGAAAAACCAAACCTGCCGGAGCTGCAGCCCAATAAATAACAAATAAAAAGCTGAAAAAGGTTTGAGAAAGAAACCATCTGCAGGGCCCAGGATAAACTGGCCTCGGAGAGGGGAGTTCAAGTAGAACTGGAAATTGGTCATAAGTCAAAGCCCTCTATTCCCTGCAGACAATCTGTAATTTCAGTGCAATCAAGCTGTGCACATAAATGAGGCCTGTGCTGGGATTCCACATCTGGAAGAGGTTTCGGCTCCCGCCCGTGTGACAGCGGGGCTGGCCACGGCCGGCGCGGCTATCTGGGTCTCGTTAGGGATACAGTGCTTTTTCCATTAGGCGATTAGCACAGGGGTCAGCTGGAGGGGGAGGGAATTAAAGCCTTGTTAATACACAGAGCCCTGGCACCTCGCAGCCGCGCCGAAGGGACGTCCCCGAGAGGTGCCAAATCCCCTGGCCCCAAACCACGGGAAGACCACGGTCCCGGGAGGCTGGACCCCGATGGAGGGGCTGGGGGAAGTGCTGGGCCCCAGGCTGCATCGGTGCAAGCTCTGCTGGGACAGCCACAGCCGGGCGAGCTCTGCAGGGCTACGAGTCAAAAAGGGGTGACAAGCCATTCTGTTAGGGCTGGCATCCCTCCTTCCTCCCCGCGATGAGCTGGGGGCAAGAATTAACCTCTAGGTATAAAACGGGACGGCTGTCAGAGAGCATATACCTTGTAACATCTGCTGAGGTTGCACCGGGATATCGCACCCCTGTGAGCATCATCCCGCTCGCCGGACCCCGCACGTGTCCCCATGCCGGCTCCCCGTGCCTGCTCCACCATGAAGGCAGCGCTTCTGCCTGCACTGGTCCTGGCAGCCGCAGGTCTCCCCATGGCATGAGTTTCTCAGGCAGGACCAAAGACTGGCAGGACACGGCCGGGAAGGCCGTGGATATTTAGGCAAGAACCGAAGTGCCCCATCTCCCTGTCCTGCCACCAGCTCGAGGGGCTCCAGCGCCACAGCTCCGGGTGTCGCACCCGCCACCAGGACAGAGCAGGGCCACCGGTTCCCAGCACCCCCGTCCGTGCCGGGTCTGCTCCTCGCCACCGCGCCTTCCCCACATGGAGTTAATTTCTGCAGCTCCACGTCTGCGGGCACTGCCTCGGCTCCGGTTTGCTCTCTTCCCAAAGCAGGGATCCCTGTGAGGGGCTGAGGGAAGAGAAAGGGAGCCATGGCTCTGCTCCGCAGACGGCTCCCCCTGAGAAACCACCGCATCCCCCGGGATGCCGGGACACCACAGCCAAGCCCAGGGCTGGCTGCAGGGCAGGTCCCCGGGGCCACGGGTATCCCTCATCCCTCATCCCCTGCTCTGCCCGTCCGCAGGCTGCGATGCCAGCGAGCGTTTCTTAGGCGTGGGGGGTAAATAAGCAGCAGCTGCCACGGAGGCAGCCTTGGATTCCTCAGCGCAGGCCTAATAATTAAAGATAAATAAAGAAGTAAACTGAGAGTATGGGAAAAAGCCAAACGAGAGCCGGGGTGAGGGACCCGCAGAGCAGCAGACCTCCTCCAGCCGCCCGACCTCCTCCAGCTGCCCACGCATCTCCAGCCATCACCCGGCAGCCGGAGCTGCAGCCGGGACAGCGGCAATCCCGCATCGGCAGCCTCCCCCCGTGCGCAGCATCAACGCTGCTTGTTAGCGCTAATGCACGCCTGCTTCCAGGCCAGGCCGGCCGAAGCCTAGAAGACGGCTCTGCTTTTAAGCGTTATTCTGCACGAAACACACCATGCATTTCCTGCGACTGGGGCCACACTGATGCTGAGCATCCCTGGGGCACGGACGGGACCCGAGCACCCCAGGGGCACGCGGAGGAGCCCTGCTTGGACCCGGCTCACCCACAGGGCTCGGAATTTGGCTGTCCCCAGCGGGGTGTCCCCCATGGCACGTGCAGCCCTTGCCACTTGCCCAGGCCCTGCTGCCTCCTCCGCTCCTTGCCCGCACCCCAGCAGCTCCAGGAGACACTCCCGAAGCTGGAGCCTCTGGTTTTGATTGTTCCATCTGGAAAGGGTTTAGAATAAATCATGTTTACTGCGCGAGAGCAGAGCCCAGGGTCACCGCATATTTGTAGGTTTCTGCCTACGCCTGTAGGTTTCATGTCACGTTTTAGTGGGATCGTGTAATGCCCTAATGCTTCTGCACGGTCATCCCGGCCCCGCCGAGGGAGCCGGCCCCGGCACAGGCGGCTCCAAACCCCTCTGTCCCACCTCGGCCACTCCGCCGGCATGGGGCTGCAGTGGGGCTCAACACTGCAGTTACGCTCGCTCATGCTGGAGAAAGCACGAGAGGAGGTAACTAATCGGATGCTTTTCCCAGGACAAATTGACAAGGGACTCAAACGTCCCCGCGGGTATTTGCAAGGGGCTGACATACGAGAAAGGGCCAGAGGAGGCAAGAAGTGAAGAGCAAAGCCCGCCCGAGGAAGAGCGCGACCGGAGAGCCCAGCCTCCACCTGCCTGCAGCCTCCCAGCGTCCCCCACCAAGGGGAAGCTCAGGACAAACTGCGTGTTGTTGCTCCACGATGATTTACGCTTTTATTACGACGGCTGCACTTCAGCCCCTGCTCGTGGTGCCCGCTCAGCGCAGGCGCGTACCACAACGTGCTCCACGCGCGCGACGGCCGGGCAGGATGGTGGCATCGGCCAGGTCCCCTCGGCAGCCACTCCATTTTCACAAAGCGGACATCGCCAGCCCCAATCGAAGCCCCTTTGCAGCGAGCAGCACAGCACACGGGGACCGAGAGATGCTTTAGAAATAGCAGCAGCTCCGGCGCACAAGCAGACACGCGGCCAAGCGGGTTCAAGCACGTGAGAGCGGAGGGGACCGGGAGCACGGCAGCCCCCAGCCCAGCCCCGTGCAGCCCCGATCCCCCGCAGCATCCAACAAAACCCGCCTGAGGAGAAGACGACGGAGAGCCAAGGCCGCAGGCAGGCAAACACGGGCACCCTTGTGGGACGACGCTCCGGGCGAAAGCCACGTTCCCTCCAGCAACGGCGCTGCCTGCTGGCCCTGCCCTCCAAACCAGATTTTAATTCAAACGTCTCCTCCGGAGTTATAAATAAACCCTGCAATCCGCTGCTGCAGCGAGCAGGCGCGCCGGCTGCCAGCGCCGGCCGAAACCCCAACCCTCCCCGGCACCGAGGGCGCGAGGAAGCTTTTAGGCAGCAAGCGGCAGCTTTAGACCCTTTGCGCAAACCCAAAACCCACTTACTGCTCCCGATCTCTTTTCAGCAAATATTTCCAGTGAGAACAGTCGCTTTCAAACAAAAACATCCTCCCCCAGCACTCGGGCAGCAAGCGCGGCGGAGGGAAGCGTGAAGAAGGAGCCGTTTCCTGGATTTCCAGCTCACGTCCACGCTTTAAACTGGTGCTGCCGCCGCGCCGTGGGAGAGCGGGCTCCTTTCCGTTATTCTATAGCCGCAACGCCCCGCGTTAATGCAATTTAAACAGTTATGCAGAACCGAGCAATGCTTTCGTTGCTGCAGATTCACTCGTGAAGTGAAAAAATAAGTAAGTAAGTGAAGAAAGCAACCGCTGGCGCCGCGCTCCCCGACACCGCGGGACTTTGCCCCCCGTCTCCCTCGTCCCCGCCAGCACCTGCCCGCCCGTGGGTGGCTGCGGCCGAGGAGCCGCGGTCCCCGCCGGCGTGGGGCGATGCGGGGGTCCCCCCGCTGCTCCGGCCCCCGCCCCGGGGCCGCCGAGCGGGCTCGGCGCTCCCCACGCCCGGGCTCCCAGCCCTCCGCAGGCGCCGCGCCGCAGCAGACGCCCGGCCGGAGCGGCCCGGGGCGATGCCCGGTGCCGGGTGGCGATGCCCGGGACCGGGGGGCGATGCCCGGCGCCGGGTGGCGATGCCCGGGACCGGGGGGCGATGCCCGGGGGCGCGGTACTCACAGCGTGGCGGTGCCGTCGGGCAGCAGGCGCGGCTCGGGCGGCACCGGGAGCCCCCCGCCGCTGCAGACCACCCGCCGTCGGGGCGCGGCGGGGCCGCCGGGCGCCTTGGCCCGCTCGGCCGCGCACTTGCAGCCCAGGCTCTGTGCGGGGCAGCTCCGCGCCGTCCCCCCGCCGCTCAGCGCCGCCGCCAGCAGCACCAGCGCCGCCGCCCGCCGCATGGCCCCGGCCCCGGGCGACGGGCTCCGGTGCTCCGGCTCCGCGCCCCCCGCCGCCGCCCCGCTCCCCGGGGCGGCTCCGGCGGCGCCGCCTCCCCCGCTCGCCGCGCTCCGCCGCCGGCCCTGGCGCCTCCCCCGGCCCGCCCCGCACCGCCCCTCCCCGGCCACGGCCCCGCCGAGGGCATCGGCTCCCCTCGCCCCCCTCCGCGGGCGGGAGCCTGCGGGGGAGAGAGATGGAGCCCCCCGTGGACCGGGGCTGGAGCTCGGAGAGGTCCTGGAAAGCCGGAGCCTGCGTGGGAGAGAGATGGAGCCCCCCGTGGGCTGGGACCGGAGCCCGAAGTGGTCTTGGAAAGCCGGAACCTGCGTGGGAGAGAGATGGAGCACGCCGTGGACCGGGGCTGGAGCTCGGAGAGGTCCTGGAAAGCTGGAGCCTGCGTGGGAGAGAGATGGAGTCCCGCATGGTGCAGAGCTGGAGCCCCCGTGGACAGGGGCTGGAGCTCCCTGGGGTCCCACAGGACCAAGAGCTGGAGCCCCCGTGTTCCAGAGCATCCTCCCAGAGAGCGAGAAGCTCCAGCCCCACCTGGTCCCAAGCTGGAGCCCTGGGCCTCAGCGGGGAGGGCTGGAGCCCTGCGTGGTCCAGAGCACTCGTGGTCCATATAGGCCACGATGCGATGCCTCACTGTAGCATCCCAGCTGCGACAAGTGCAGGGTGCTGCGCCCAGGGTGGTGGCACGCACGTGGCCCCACCAGCCCTCCTGTGGCCTCCCACCGCCTGCCGGGCCCCCAGGCCATGGAGGAACCCCCCGCACAAACTCACACAGTTCACTTCACGGGCACGCTGCTCCCTGCCCTCCTGGCCTCTGCTCCGCCATTAACACTCTCCCCTTCTTGCCTTCCCGGTTTGCTTCACTGCTTTTCACGCTAAGTTCAATATTTTCCTTCCTGCTCCCCCCTCCCTCATCCCCGCTGCCTCTTGCGCTGCCCCCGGCCCTCTCTCCCCCCGGGGCTCAGCTTCTCCGAGGCCACGGCTCACTGCAGCTTCAAATCAAAAGGGATCAAAAGCAGGCAATGAAGTCTCCAGGACCCCGTGCCAGGGAGCAGAGGAAGAGGGTCATGGAAGGACGACAAGAGACAGCTCTGGGAATGCGGTTTCTCTCCAGGACCAATAGTTCCTGGAGGGGAAAAGAAATTTACTCCTTTCTCCAAATAAATACATCTTGCTGTGGCAGTGGGCGTCGGAAAGAGGAGATACTCATCAGCACGCACTCCCAAGCTGTTTCCACATGCGCTTTTGTTTGGGAGCCTGAGCAGCGCAGGGTCCGGCACAGCTCGTTAGCTCTTAACCAACAGTTGCCTCGTTTCTCCAGCTCTTCCCTACCCGCACTCAGCCCTGCCCGGGCCCTTGCTGCCTCCCGCCAGGCAGTGACAAGGACGGTGGCCCCACGGGCTCTTCCGTGGCCGGTCGCACCCCCCGCAGACCTCCCACCCCCTCGCCCCGGGGGTCAGCCGTGGGACCCCAGGGCCCTGGAGACCGGCATCATCTTGTTAGTAAAAAACCGACAATCATCAGCCTACCCACATCTTCCCCTCTTTTTTTTCTTTTTTATTCCTTTTTTCCACTGAGCAAAATTTCCCCTGCAGAAATGACCCTCCCGTGCGCAGCGCTGCAGGATGCTGGTCCCAGACCCTGCAGCTGAAGCTGGAAGAGCAACAGGAAAGCGCCTGTGCCCAGCATCCGCTCAGAGATCCTGCGAGCATCTGCACAGCATGAAACTCCTCCCAAAAACCAAAATGGTGAGCTGTGCCTCCCACTTTGAACACTGCAGAAAGCAAGAGGGGTTTTCCCTCCTTCTTCTGGAGAAGATGAGCCTGCAGGCTGGAGCCCACTGCTCCCCTGGGTGTCCCCACCAACATGGAGAAGAGACTGCTTGTCTGGCATCTGAGTTCGGCACTCATACCACACCAAACCTAGCATCAGAGACACGACCCCAAAACGCCGCAGTGCACAGGGCTCAGCCACTTTCTTTTGCTGGATCAGGCCCTAAATTAAGAACTCCATGTCTCCAAGAACTCCAGGGCTTGCAAGGATCCTAGGAGCCACTGTGCAGAACCGCTCCCCTCTGTGCCCATCAGCGCAAGAGCTGGGAGCAAGGCACAAGATTTCGGTGCCTCGTCCCTGAGGGAACGGCCCAAGGCTTTGGCTCCGAGCGGCTGGAGGGACCTCGAGCAGAGCCGCGGGTGGCCCCGCTGCTCCAGAGCACTCTCACCCCTGGGTTATTCCGCGTTGCCTTTACGGCCCGTTTTGTTTCTCCTCCGCATGGAGAGCCGGGGAGCTGCTCACACTCGTGTTCCTCCCAAGTGCAGCTCTGACGCTGATCCAAACCATAGCCGCTGCCCCTCTTCTGCCCCTTCCTCAGGGCAGCGGCTCTGCAGCTGGGCTAGATGGGCCCTGGGAAACCCCAGCATTAAGCCAAGGGCTCCCCGTGCGTGGACAGGAACAGGACTTGGCACGGACCTCAGGCCCAGGAGGATGTTGGTCAGTGCTGGCAGCATCCAAGGGCAATCAGAGCTCTGGAGTCGTCTCCACGACACGTTGAAGCAATCAAGCCACTGTACGTGGTCTTCAGAATTTCAGTCTCCTATAAAATTACCTCCAAGAACAGTCAAAACCTTGTCCAAACTAGTAACAAATGTGAAATACCCGGCCCCAGCCCCGCTATGAGGAGAGGAGCTCAAGCAACACTTCCCACATGCCTCGAGCCCGACGGAGTTCAGGTTCTTTCAACTACTTCCAAGCCCCTCTCCATGCTTTCCCAGCCCCAATCCCTCCTGATGCCTCCTGCCTGGGAGATGAGGCAACCTGTTTGAAACTCCATCACCACGGACGTGCCGGGTGCCGGGTGCCAAATCCCCCTGCTCCTCGCTCCCATTCAAAGGTAAAAATGCTCCTTAACCACTGCAGGCAGAGGGAAAGACAACAAGCACAGGACTCTCAATTCCTTTCACTGGGATCCAATAAAAACCTTGGCAGTTGCCTGCCTTCCTGCTGGAAACCCGATATCCCAGAAATAAACACTCTTTCCACTTTGAAGGGCTGCAGCGGGCTCTGCCGTGGGGCCGAGCTGCTCCCACCACCCCCGGGCTCTCACCTGCCCGCAGCATCCCCGGCCGCAGCAGGAGCCCGAGGCAGAGCAGGGAACTGACCCAAATCTCTTGATTTTCTCATGGAAGCCGAGCACCCTGCGCCTGCCCGTAGACGGTGGGGTGCCAGGCACCGGGACCAAGCCCGGCCATGGCACTGAGTGCCACGCATCGGGGAGCAGATGCTCTCGGGTCCCTCCAAGCCCTCCCCGCTCGGCCCCCGCCGCCTCCCTGCACATCTGCTGCGCACGTCGCACACCCAGCTTGCGCTGCGATTTGGCAGGGAGGCCAAGCTCGGCTCCAGACACTTTGCAACACAAAGGATATTATCTGATAAAAAGTAAATCAAGCCTGGCTTTGTGGAGGAAGGGGAGCGAACGATGCCTGGACTCTCACCTCGCCAGTAACCGGAGCCTATGGAGCTCAGCAACTTCAGAGCATGCCTCTAACAGGAGAGGCTGCCGCTCCGGCACCGGCGCTTCCCTGAGGATGAGGATGGCCTCAGCCAGCCAGCCAATCTCCCCAGGAGCCAGGAAAGGAGAAGCAGCAGCACATCACCCCATCCAGCATAATCGACAGCTTTATTCCTTTTAGAGGCAGCCAAGTCTGCCCACAGATGCTCCCCAATCCCCCGGGAAGAGTTTTTCTCCACAGCGCGTGTGAAGCCCTGCTCCACGCGCCGGCACGGCTCTGGGGGGGGTCAGCCTAGCCAGCCCCCCGTCGGAGGGACGGCGTGGAAATGAGCATCACCTCAGGGGGCTGCTGGGAAACCCGCGGCCGTGCCTTTGCCCCAGGAGGGGATGGCGCCTGCGCCATCGGCCGGCGGCAAGGGCTGTAAGTCACGAGGGAGGAGGCCGCAGAACAAGCCTTCGTCTGCTGGACGCATTCCTCCAAGGCAAATATTGACAGTGACATTGCCCCGAGGAGCGGGGAGCGAGAGCACTGCTGCTTCAATAAACCGGCCAAGTGCTTTTAATAGATGTAAATAAAGCTTGTGTTGCAGGGGGCCGAGGTGCCTGAGCGGGGAGTGGTTCATTAAGAGGCCAGGGAGCCTTTCATCTCCGGCTCGTTGGCTCCACTCCAGTGACCAACAGTTACCATCTGCCGAGTGACCTCTGCGGAAGGAGTGGGTGGTCTGCACCCCGCTCCCCCCAGACAGGTGTCCGGCATCACTGACACCGCGGCTCCGCACCCTCCGAGGAGGAACAGAAGGTGCTGGTGGGCAGTGCCCGCTGCACCGGCTTCGGGGAGGCTTGGGCAGGGCAAAGCTCTGGGGCACGATGCAGTCAGAAGAAAAAAGCCTGTTGGGAGCAGGAGGGGTGAGAGAAACAGCTGCAGAAGAAGGGAGCAAAGCTCAAACTGCTCTCCTCTCTTCTCCAGCGCCTTGTCACAGCCCAACGCCGGCCACCGCAGCACCCAAGCTGCTCCCCGCAGGCCACCTGCGCGGCCCGGCCACAACCCGGCTGGATGGGAGAGGGGCGTCCCACAGCGGAGCGCGTCCCCCGCGCCGCGCCGCACAGCTCTCCAGAACCGCCGAGACGCACGCAGCTCTGCCACGGTCTCGGGCAGGAGGCCACCACCAGAGCTGACGGAGCCCTAAATGTTTTAGCAGGCGGTATGCAGGCAGATCAGAAAACCAGAAGACCACACGCTTTCGTGAGCCAGTCTGCTCCTTAAACACCGCTGTGCAGTCAGAGCTCCAGGGCACGGAAGCCAGGACAAGCCCTGCCCTGCTCTACAGCACCCGTGCACGCTTGCTTCCCAGTTTACACCATTTACTACTTCATTAAGCTTGGCTAGCGTCCAGTTTCAACTCAGGAAATAAGCACAAAATGCCCAAGAGAGGAAAAGCAAGAGGGGACGTGAGCCACAACGCAAGGCAATTCTCGATGTAAACCCGCCCCGCGGTTCTGCGCTCGGAGAGAAGGAACTGCGGCAGCGCAGCCGGTTTTGGAGCCGCAGGCTGGTGGGACAGGGCGGTCAGCGAGGGGGGAGCAGAGCAGGGGTTCCCCGATCAGGCTCAGCAAGCTCAGGGAGAAGATCACTTTCATCCCTCATGTGCTATGGAGGGCTCTAGCCAACATTGTACAAGTAGCAAACAAACACTGCAGGGACACCAGCAGTCTTTGCACATTTGAATGAAATTCAGCTAGGAGAACAGGCGTCCTGACTTTGTTCTGTAAAATAAACGAAAGGCTTTTAGTGTTGTGAAACTTGCAAACACGAGGATTTGCGGTCAGTGCATGGTGCTGAAATTCTGGGAGGAAAGAGGTGGAAGAGGAAGGGATTCACTTCAACCATCCGATGGAAAATAAGAGTTATTTTTGTGACTCATTTTTGATCCCTACCTGTCCGCAAGCAGCGGAGGAGCCGCTGTCCCTCCTTCGGTGGTGCAGGAGCGCTGCCCCGGACCTGGGGAGCAGTGCCACCCAGAGGGCTTCTCCAGAAACAGCTCACGCCATCTGACATCTCGCCCAACCCGGCAATTATTTTTTTTTTTGCCTCCTTCTGATCAAAGAAAGCTTCGCTTTCGTTGCCAGCTCTGTTTCAGCTGTCTTTCAAGCCACCCTCCTCCCTCCATCCCGAGACAAGCAAGTCTCGCTCAACAGCAGCTCCAGGTTAGGGAAATAGCTTCAACGACAACTCAGGGCATTTATTCACGACGCTGGAACATAAAAATAACATCTTTAATAGCTTTATAGTTGGCACAGATGGTATTAAAATTCACCACTTCTTATTAATAGACTATGAAACAACACATGGTGCAGTGCCGAGGAGGGCAGCTCCGACTGCATGTTGCTTCTACACCACGGAGCTACGACGGATTGGTGTTAGAGCTGACTCTTTTCATTTACATTCAGCGTTTATAGTCAGAGAGTCAAACCAACAGCTAGATTTAACCACACGCACACAGAGCAAAGCCTGGGAAGGATGTTTCTGCTGGCAACCAATGTCTCCTCCTCTTAGCAGCACACAAAAGCCCAAAAACGTAGTTGTAACACAGGTTACAAGAGACTTGCCGCAGCTACCGTTGGCCAAATAGCACGTGACAACGCAGGAGCTTCGGCTCACACCCGAATAGAGCAGTTACTGCAGTGAAAGAGTCGTTTCTCTCTTCCAGGAGAAGCGAAGGCTAGACCAGCGCTTAAGATATTAAGACATCGCCTAGAAGCTCTGTCAGGGGCGGCTGGATTTTTTTTCAGGAACCTAGAACACAGTGGAATAATAATACCTTACTTTCTGAAGTACTTTTCCCAAAGGGCCTCTAGCAAACCTCGCCGCTGCCCTGTGAGACAAGCAAGCGTTATTTTCCTCACACAGATGCAGACGCGATGGTGGAGGCACCAAAGGGTTACGTGACTTGCCTTGGAAAGCAACAGCAAGCTGATGGTAGACCAGGGACCTTGCAGAAAAACCCCGTTCTGACTGAAAAGAACTTACAGCATCAAGACCTACTACACAGAGTGAAAATAACTCCCAACACCACTTCACAAGAGGGGAAGGGGAAGGTTGAAAGCATCCCAGAAGGTCTGAGCAGACGTGGAACCAATGGGAAAAGTCAGCAGTGTCAGCCTGAAAAGGACAGATATAAACTTCAGCCGAAAAGACATTCCCACACCTGCAGCCTGCATCCAAAACATTACGCCATGAACTCATGCTGGCAACTGTGCTCCTTATCCATCCTTGTGTGCCTGTTATTCATCCTCCGCTTAAATGGATATAGTCTCTCCGGTGTCGCAGTACGTCTCTATCACAGTTTCTACGTAAGCATCCCTCAGTAGCGACCACGTGCAAAACTTTTATTTGGGGGAACATTTATAGGTCTCTGGCAAGATTATAACTTGTTTAATGAAGAATTTAGTCTTCAGTGAAAACATAATCACCAACACTGCCGCAGATACATCTTGCTCATTAGCAACTCCATCCTGACAAATACTTCGTTTGTTCAACCCAGTTATCCAAAAGTCACTGTTCTTAGTGACCCTGAAGGAGCCAAGATACCACAGTCACTTTCAATCACAAATTTTCTTATCATTTGTTGGTTATAAAAATTTCCAGTTTCTACGGGTACTCTATAATCACAATAAATGACGAGGCGTTTCTGGCCTCTGTTCTGTTATGAGGAATTCCCTCTCACCATCACGATCGGGTGCCAACACGGAGGGAGGTAAGAATGCATAGTGAGGTCTCCCATCATCTGTCCTCTGTCGAGGCCACTTTTTTTTCCATCTAATGACCCTGCGCTGTCAAGGTCTCCGTTTTGCCTTTAGTTTCAGCAGGGGCCTCGCCACCGACTGCTTTGTTGGAATAATCTCGCTCTCCAAAAATAGTGCTTCCAATCCTGACGTTTGTGGATCCAACCTCTATCTACGAAGAGACAGAAAGGAGGAGCTCAGGGCAGGGCGGCCACCCACACCTGCCAACACAGTCCGTGACCAACCTCGACGCTCGCCATGTCACAGAAGGACGCTTCCCCACGTACTCGCCATCCGCAGCTATGGCTAGGGGCTGTTTTGATCCCCAGAACTCTATCCCAGGACCAGGAGAGCTGTTTCTCATGGAACAGCACCATCCGTATCTCCATCCAAGGCTTAAGAGGCCCGTTTGGATGACGCCTGGGCTGGACTTTGGGGTGCCTACTGCTGGTGCTGGAATGTTTGGTTCCCGAGAGAAGGGGTGGCAGAAGGAAACCAGACTTACTGCGTGCTGGAAGTCTGTGGACATGCCCATGCTCAGCTCCACCTTCTCAACGGGGAGATTCAGCTTTTCACACACCTCCTGCCGCAAAGATAGCAGCACCTAGAAGGGAGGAGGAAAGAAAAGAGGATCACACGCTCGACAGCCACGCCAGCTCAGTTTCAGGGTTTCACAGATCACGATTTCTGCCTTCCTTTGAAGTCTCCTTCACACAGAACGTGCAATTCCCACGCTTCCCACTGACGCTTGCTATGCAGCATCGTAACAGCGCCTGCAGATTTCCCATTGCAGGCTACTTTACTGACAACACGCATACAAACAAGTCTACGCATCTCCTGAAGACATCCAATTATCACACCAGGACAACAGACGAGGAACGCAGACCCAGTTCCTCTGCCTGATGCGGCCCTGTGCACACAGCGTGCAAAGGAAGGCTGACTGAAACCTCATCTGAAAGCAGGACCAGAGCATCCAGGACAAGAACTGCTGCGCAAGGTGCCCTGCTGATATCCTGGCTACGGCTTCGCAGAACCAAATACATATGGGCACCTGGCCTCTGCAGAAATGAGCCTAACACCTGCGTTAATACCGACCCTTCAGAGGACTGTACTACTCTGAACAAGGTGTTTCCATTGAGAATCTGCAGCCAGACTTACAGCTTGACTGCGTACTGGTTTGGCTGGGACAGACAGCAGACTGTAACGGGAGCCCAGCCAATGGTTGACGTTTTCTTCCAGAAAATCTTACCTGGAAGTCAGGATTTGGCCCCTTACTAAGGTCATGCCCAATGCTGCCGATCGTCATTAGCCCCACAAATTCCAGGCTCGGACACTTGTTGATGACGTGCTCCACGGCAGCTGTGGTGTCTCCGGGAGGAAGGCCATGCTTACCTGGCAAAAAGCGGGGAGACTTGTGCCAAGCTCTGCCAGAGACCTCCCATCTCCGCAGCCAGGCAGAAGCCAACAGATGATCAGGTTTCATCTTAGATAAACGTTTTAAGAGCGCAAATCAACCCATCCCATTCAGGTTGTTTCTATCAAGTCAGCAGGACAAACCTGCATATCATCAGAAAAAGCCACTTACTGTCTTCTCCACTCGTGTTAACTTGCACCATGACCTTCAGCTTCTGAGACAACCCTTTTTTCTGCCATGAGCTGTTGACTCTGTCTGCCAGCTTCACAGAATCCACCGTTTCCAACATGAACAGGTTAGGGACAGCTGGGGAGAAAGCACAGGCTGAGGGCAATTCTGCTGGCACAGAAGTTTTTGTACCTACAACTCAGCTCGCTCACAGAGACAGGCATTGGTGAGTTAACGTACATGAGGTTGTTATTATTTGAACATTGGAAGACTATTGCCCACAGGGTCACTGCACATAAAATTAAATAGGGTTTACCAATCAACTTGTTGACGTTATTTTTCTGCAGATGGCCAATAAAATGCCACTTAATCTCTGGACAAGACGACAGAATCTGAAAGCAGAGAGGAACAGTGAGGTTTGAATGACAATTCCCTCTTCCCCCCCCCCCCCCCAGTACTTAAGTCTTAGTTTGCCCACAAAAAAAATACCAGACACCCAATCTTCTTCTTTTGTTGACCCTGAAAGACATATCTCAGGCAGTGCTTGTGGTGTGTACTGAGATTGCTTCACAGTCTGGAGAAGAACGGGGCTGCGGCTGCAGAGCATGACACGGTGCATGGGGAAGGCAAAGCTCTTTTGTAACTGAAGAGTCATAAAATGATATTTCCCCCAAACTGAGTGCTATCTTTTTTTTAAATGAGGACTGCGCATCTCCTACAGCAGAAAGCACAAAGGGTAAAGCACTGTTCAGACAAATACTTTATGAATAAGGCGTACGTATTCACGGAATCCTCTGGAGCCAGCAAGGCAAGGAGGGGGAACAGGGCAGAGGCAAAGAGCTAAGAATAACCCCACCATCTATCTGAAAAGACAAGGATCAAACAGCCTCCGTTGCCAAATCCCTAACAAAAACTAGGACTTTTGCTGAACAGCTCTCAGGACACAGCTATACAAGGAGAGAGAGCACATAAGGAACTGCGTACTTACTCTGGAGTCTGACGCCTTTTCTAGCAGCTCTTGAACCTAGGAGAATTCAAGACAATCTCTCGTTAAAACCATGCCAGACGTGCCTGCACCGTAAGAACGGTCTCTCTGGAACGGGTGTTCCTGGGACCAACGCGCGCCTCATTAACACAAGGCCAGGGGCCTGATGCTATAACCAAGCCAAGCTCCCCACACGCAGAGCCACACGCACTAGGCTGCTCGGCGCCTGCCTTCGGCGTGGGGGCCCACTCGCAGACCCGTGGGGCCCAGCCAACTCACGTAGTTCTCCCCAAAGCTGCGCTGTCCGTGGCTGTAGGCGTCGATCACCATCTCTGCCGGCTTCGTCTTGCTGACGGCCACCAGCCGCGGCTGCACAGCCGGGAGCCCCTGCAGAAGCACCCAAGGGTGAGTGGGACGTGCAGGGGAGGCTCCGACCCGTTCCACGCTCTCCCCAGTGTCCTGCAGCGCCCAGCCAGACCCCCCAACCCCAGCTCAGATCACCCCACAGCCTGGGGCTGCCATGGGAAGGGGTCAGGGCGACCTCCACGGTGCTGGGGGACCCGTCCCTCCGTGGGGTGATGGGCCTGGCTCTAGCGGGGGGGGGGGGGAAGGCCGATCTCTAAGGACGATGAGGGGGTCCAGACTCCTTTGCTGGGGGGAACAGACAGCCGCCCCCACAGCGGGCCCGTCCCTGTGGTGATGGGGGGCTGTCTCCATGGTGACGGAGGACCTGCCGCCATGGCGAGCGGGCCCACGCCGGCGGGGTAAGGGCTCCCCCCCGCAATCCCGGCCCCCTCCATGCCCGGGCGCCCCTCACCTGCGGCCTCCGCGCTGCCGCCTGCTGCACCTGCTCGGTGACGGCCCGCAGCGCCGGGCCCAGCCCGTCCCCGGCGGCCATGCCCGCTCTCCACATCCCCGGCCGGCCCCCGCCGCCTTCCGCCACGCACGCGCCCAGCTCCTCCCCCCGCCCCGCGGCCAATGGGATCGCTCCGCCGCGCACCGCCGACCAATGGCAGCGGCGGGGCGGGACAGCGGGGCGGGGGCGCCATGTTGGGAAGGTCGGCGGGCGCCATGGCGGGCAGCGCGGAGGGCGGCGCGGAGGCCCGGCCGCGGGACTGGGGCCCAGCCCGGGGCAGCCCCCGCTCCCCGAGCCGCCTGGGGCCAGCCGCCAGCCTCTACGGGCTCCTGAGCGGCAAGGCTGGGCCGCAGGGCCTGCCTGCCGCGCGCACAATCCCCTCAGGCCTTCTGTGGGCTTTGGCCAAAATTGGGGACAAATGCAGGCACCCACCCGTGCCGCGGGTAACGGGACTGACTCGCTGTCCCCCTCCCGCCCGGCGCTGCCCAGACCCCCCTACCTGCCCATGCACGGCGGGGGTGGAGGCGCAGACGCGATGCTGCTCCGAGGGGCGGCCAGGAGAGCTGGGGGTCCCGGCTGCAAGAAACGAGAGCGGTGTCAGCACCCCGTAACGCTGCCCCGACATCCCCGCTGCAGGCGAGCGGGGAGAGGAGGCGGCTGCCACCACGCTGCAGCTTTGGAGAGGTCTGGGCGAGAGCCTTCACTCGGATCCAAGGCAGGCATCCGCAGAAACCCTTGGCCCTCATGACTGGAAAGGAAATCTGGCAGCCAACGGCCTCGTTTGTTCAGCGGGCAAGTACTGCCCGTCGCAACGATACTGCAGAACTAATTTCGACCCACGTACTTTGCATGCTCCAAGAAAAAACACCCCCAAAACAAAAAAAGTCCACAACCCACCCCCAAAAAAATTATTTTCCTCCCACCCGTATGAAGAGCAGTCCTCCTAGGGTGCAAATTTCAATTATTTCAGAAAAAAAACTTCATAAAACCAGGGCAGGCGACACCGCTTGTTTCGCAGGCCCGGTTTGAGCTGTGAAGGCCGGGACGGGCGGCGGGGAGCGCTTGGAGCGCAGCCACGAAGCTCCGCAGCCACCCGCGGCAGCCACGCAGCCGGAGAAGCCACAGGGCGCGGGAGGCCCCAGCGCCGCGGACAATGCCAGCCTTTATCGCGGCAAGTCGGATGGAAAGAATGGGAAACTGCCAGCTGGAACCCATTAACTAAAATATTTGCCTTAATGTGCAGAACTTACTCTCCCTCCCCATATTCTGAGCAATGACAGTATTTACACAGCTGTTTTAAAAATACCCAGAAGGTTCCTGCCCTTTGTCTGCTAAAACATGACAATGATTTTCTGCAAACTTTACCAAATCCTAGGTATTTGCCGCTGAAGTCTTGTTATTGTATTTTTCACCAATCTGGTTAGCACAGTGGGTCCGAAAGACGCTCGCGGCGTTCCTCGGCTGAGCCGATACGGACACCTCTGCCCCTCTTCTTCTGCTGGAGCTCTGCTTTCCTCTCTCCTGCTCACTGGAAAGGGAGAACCGGCACCGTGCAGCGGCACAGGCGTGCGTCTGCCAGCACCCCACAGCTCCACGCTCTCCCACGGGAGCGGCAGCAGCCTTGATGTTACCGCTGGTAAATCTTCCCCTGCAGATATATCTACGCATTGTGTTAAAGGTTATCCATGAAAAAAAAAAAAAAAAAAAGACTTGGTATTAAAATTGAAGGCCATTTTATTGTCATAGCAAATACCAAAATAAAAAGGCTTTTAATTCAATACATAAGAAGATCAAAGACTGTACTGGTAAAGCATTACCATCCTCCCGCCAGCAATTCTCAGGTATCAGCAGTGCCACAAACCTGTATTTTCTTGGTTATACAGAGTGGTTTTAAAATACAGATCTTCATTTCAAGATTTCAGATTATGGAAGGTAGGATAAAACATCAGTTAGAGATAGATGGAATAAAGATTTACATGTAGTGACAGATCTACTCTGGAAAATTAAGGAAATTATACATATAATGAAGAAACCTGAATGAAAACGCAACGATGGATTTTGGCATGTGAAGACTTGTATGATTTCAACATTGGTTTTGCTTTTTTTACTCTTATTACAATTTAACTAAATTACAAGAATACTTTAGCAGTAATGTTTTCAATTAAAAAAAATCATTAAGACCTATTTATTCCAAACTATCATCTTACCGTGAAGTCATACAAAAACACACTTCATGCCACCACTTTGGCTAATTTGGGTCTTTTCATTAGTGAAAAATACTCGCGTAAAAAGTATGTTTTAGTTACTAGCGGAAATCTCTAACGTGAAATGTCAAACAATCCCAAAGGAGATCATCCTCAAAGGTTTAGGTACTATTACCTCCTTCCTAAGTTTCTTCTATTCCCTGTTCATAATCTTCCTGCAGAGACCTATTTATAAAAGTTAGTGATATCACAGCCTACTTATTGATGCAATTTTTTGACTGCTGTGTTGTCTAATGTAGTGCATAGGTCTGGAGATGGAACTTCCCTTAGCTTGTATTTTCCAACAAACAGAAAGAAGACGCATAGGAGGTGGGACTTTTCTCCAGCAGGAACTGATGCTTATCTTTTATTTTGCATTTGCAAGTATCAATAGTGACTCTCCTAACAGGGAAAAGAAAACTGAAGTAAAAATACTGGAACCAGCAGCTGAAATTCATCAGATTTCTATCTTAGTGTGATTGCCTTATTAAAAAGACTAATGCATATTTAAACACTGAAGAGTGAAACCAAGTGTAGTATGTAGCAAGCGTTTGGGGCACAAGACTGTAAATGCAATAGGCTGGTCTCTGACAATTAAGTTAACACGTTTGCATCATCTCATACTAGTATGTTGGCTGCAAATTATAACAGCAATTAATAAACAGGCTCTCCTGCCAAGTGGCAGATGGATTAGGGAGAGGAAAAAAAAAACACAACGTTCTCTCCAGGCCTGAACTTGTGTCTTTAACACCCCCTCAAGTTTTGCATGTGTGTAAAACAAAACCCTATTACCTCTTTGCATCTGGCATGTGCAGAATTAATCAGTTTTCTGAAGTGAAAGGTACGTTACATAGCATTGTTCTGAGCGAAAAAGGAAAATTTATCTTTGGACAGCTCAGAGACAAGAGGTTCTTTTCTTTGCCCTGTGACTTTTCAGTATGATGTTGCGTGTCCTTTGCTACTAGGAAATCTTCCTTTCACAAGGTCTATTCAGAAAAAAAAAAAAAGCAAACCCAACAGCAACTCGGTTCCATTCATTTCAGTTTACCTGAATGTCCTCTTTCTAATAAGACACTGTAAACACTGAAATCCAGTTGGTCTTGCGGAGGCAGACAACGTGCTGTAGCGACTATGGGACTAGTCCTTCAAGCAGTTACTCGCCAGCAAGGCTTTTTGCAAAGTCAGGGTCCCTGAGACAAAAATTCTTTTCTCCCTAGTTTTTCTAACTTGGACGACTGTGCCGAGCACCATGCTCGCAGTCTGGTTTCACTGAAAATCAACCAGTTACCCACTGGCAGGACACTGCCGCCATCAGCAGGCCCATGCCCCGCACCTAGCAGCGAAACTGCTGGCAAAAGCCTCAAAACACAGATTTCCCCTTCGCCCTTCCCAAACATGACAAATGGAAAACAAAAAAACAGTGTTAAGATGCAGAAAATGAACAGTTTGGGCCACTGCTTGCGTGACACATGGTCTAAGGCTTAGATCCCCCCCGTGGCAACCAGGTAACCTGCAGGATCGCAGCTGAACTGGTGTAACTCACTCTGCACGCGGTCTCAGCTGCCCCACCAAGGCAAAACCATCGGCTCAGACCTCAGTAAAAGGTGGTTTTGTGCATTTGCTACACCCTGCACTCAGGACAGACCTGGAGCACAGACACAGGCTGTTAGATCGTCCCAGCGCCCCGCACCACGGGCAGTAACCAGCCCTTTGGACGAGGTGCGGGCCTTCAAGCAGACACGCGTAGTGTACAAGAGTCTAGCACCTTTAAAAGGGGTTTGAAATAAAGTACTCGAAATTTCCAACAAGAGAAAAAACCAAAACAAGTTGTAGCAGCAATTCCCCTCCCTCCAAAACCTCAACATTTCTTTACTTCCGACTGCTACAAACTACCTCAATCCAAAATTAAGTACCCATCTAAGCTGGCTGCAGAACAGATAGTCTAGCTAGCCTCTCCCGAATAACTTGGTCTCTATGTCCAAGAGCAGAGAGAGGTGCATCTAGAGGACATACCTGGAGCTGGTTGCTTAGAAGTTACCAGAAAACACCCCGTAAATACCAAAGTCTTTGTGTCTAATTGTCATACAAAAGATTGAAAGGATTAAGTCTGATCCATCTCTTTCAGTACAGCAAAGGGGGAAACAAAAAGGAACTTCCCAGTTCATGTTTCTTTTGATATAAAACAAATAGAAATCTTTCTTTTCAGTTGACGTTATGAAGTAGTTTTGTGTCCTCACTGGTTCCTGCCCCATCCTCTTCTTGGATTCCTTCTGCCAGTCCCTCTGCAAATTTGGTCTGGCTTCCCGCATAGTCCATGAACATGTTGGGAATATCTTTGCCAAAATATATCTTGCTGTTTGCTGCGATAGCCTTGTATTTCATCAGCTGCAAGTACTCAGGAGTTAACTTCAGCTGCACAAAAAGAAAACAGATCACCAACAGCTCGGATTCAGTCAAAAGCAAATTTCTGCCACGAGCGTACGAGGCATCCACTTTTCCACAACGCTAGCACGCATGCTCATCCTCTCTTCAGCTGAAAAGACGGAGTGCCCAGAAGGCAGCTCTCTTTCAGTACGTCTAAGCGAAGCTCTAAATCCCAGTGACTAAATGGCAAAATGAGAAAGTGATGGAAGCAGCTGGGGAAATGTTCAATCCAAACGTACCAGAGATGGAGATGCTCGAAAGCACATAACTCACTGAAAGCCCTCGCAATGCAAGCTACTGGAAAGAGAAATACAACTGGCTTTTTTCCAGAGAGCAGATTGACGAGTCTGTTTCGGAAAGCAGGGCTCATTCGTTCAGGATAACGACATTGTAACAGAGAGGATAGAATAACTGGGACGAAACTTGTGCACAAACATCCCAGACCTCTGTCCATTCTCACTGACCCTTACAAAACAGAAGGTCTTCCTGCTGGGATGTCGTGGGAACTTGCTGTGGCAATAACAAACCTAGCAGTTCTATCCGTATAATTTCTTTGATTCCAGGGGGCTTTTTTTGTTTGGGTTTTTTTTTTTTTTCTTTTGCAGGACCAAGGCTTTGCCAGGCTGCTTAGTTTGGTGTATAAGCTCAGTTCCATTTGTTCTCTACCTGAATGCTTGTTTACTCTAAGCCTGCCTGTCACTCTAGAGATGTCCCTGCTTTGATTGCTTGCCAGCTTGCAGATTGGAACGAATCGACATTTCTGACTACAACGGCGTGAAAGGGCAATACTGAAACCGATACTCTATCTACAGGAGCCGCGGCCCCATTAGCGCCTAGCAGAGCTGTCTCCAGAGATGACCAGATACTTCACGTATCCTGACACAAATTTATCTGTCCGGAGAAGAAAATGAATTTGCAAATAAGGATCTAATTGTTTCAGTCTCAATGAAAGTTTTTCTGAGGGGAGATGGCTTTGTTTTGCTTTTTGACTTAAACAACGCGACACAACAAGCAAACAATGAAGACAGACTGCTCTTGCTGAGTGCTTCTATACGGCCTAATGTAAGGAGCTCTGCTTCAAGGCACAGCGTAAGGAAAGCACAATACCTTGTTAGCCTCGGCTACTTTCATAGCAGTGTAGCATTCGGCATCAGCTCTTGCCTTCTCTCTTGCAAGAAATGCAGCATCTGGAAGAAAACACATGCTGTCGTATTCAGATTTTTATTTCCAGACATGTTAGCACCATTTGCAGCTGGAAACTTCTTAAAGTGGCCGGTACCACATCTAAACTGTACGGGATACAACAAGGGGAAGAGGGAACAAAACGGGAAACCCAGAAACAGGATCTCAATTTACATCTATAACGCTGCAGGATGATAGCATTAAATAAGTAAATTGCATCTGCAGCTGAAGACCTCAAAGCATTTTATAAACATAAGGTTTTTATTACTACCCCTGTCACGCGGGCTGAGAACGCTCTTTCTTCTCTAGCCAGCCACTAACTCTCGTGCTGAAAACGCAGCAACCGTTCCACTGCAAAAGTGGTATTTACCCACGACGTTTGCACAGGACTCCGAGAACAGCACAGCAGACTGCTCTACAGATGAAGCCTGTGACTGCAAAAGCAATTCCCCAGATGGGATTTTGTCTGGGATACTGAGGTTAAGATTCTGGCACGTAGAGGCAGGCGATTTTAACCTTTACAGGCTCTGCCCCTTGGAGAGATGTCAGCGAGCTGTTTCTCTGCAATATCAACAATTGCGTAAAGGGTCTAATCCTGCAGGATACTGACATTCCTGACTCCCGGCAAAGACGTTTAAGGACAGAAACGCCTCCCCTTTCTGCATTGCATTCCGTTTTTTCCTTCTGACTTTTTATCTATCCAATAGTAACGATACGATGTCAGGCCACTATGTTAAGGCTAAGATGAGCGTCGTCTGGCTGGTTCGATGTCATCTCTTGACATTCCTTCTATGACAGGGAGCCACACGATTGTAATACACGCCAGTCTGGCTTTCAGAGTTGCACAGCTGGATAAACCATTTGTTTACCTGTACTAGCAGGGAGTCCTTGGAGCTGCTACACTTAAAAATCATATAAGCAATTGGATGGTTTGGCCCGTGACTTCCTCTCTTTTGGCTAAAAAGAGTGGTCAGAGACACTAGAAAGAATGAGGGAGACAGGAATCCTCTGCCAGCACAAAGTTGAACTGAAAGCCTGCCACCCGGTGACACACATTTATAAGAAATAAAAACCATTCTATTTCTGTGAAGAGCTTCTTAATGAGAAGCTGCTGATCTGTAAAACTCTTAATTGGCTCCTCGGTGGCCTTCTGCAAAGCTTGACAGGGCCTATAATGAATGTAATTGAAAAATAAGGCCTTGCCGCTCTGAGCTGGAAATGCAGACCCCTTTTCATGTCCTGGAATTTCCTTGACAAAGCATTGTATCGGATGGGTGGGGGGACATCTTCTTAACTTCACAGTACAACCTCCTAGAAAGATCACCTTGAGAAAGGGAGTTTCAAGAAGCACAGTCTGCAAAGAAGCATTCCTATTCCTGCCTCTGGTCAATTCTAGTTCCTAAAAGTAGTTAGCTGCAAAGCTAAAGGAAGATAAAAAAGCAAAAATGCAAACTAACCAGAGATATTACAGATTTATTGGTTAAAGCAAAATACTGTATTTTCAAAAGAAAAAGCTCCCCTCCCCTTCTCTCAACCCTTAAGAGCCGGAAGCTACATAAGAGATCCCCGCTGTTGCAGAGTGTGCAATAGCCAGACTTTGCTTTCTAAATATTTCACACTACACAAAAAACTAAAGCTAAATTTGCATACCTCTTCTTCCCTCCGAGAGAGAGGTTCTAGAACAATCCTAAGCAAGAAAAGGATAGAAAGCTGCCACAACCCTACCCCAGTGCAGATAATCAAGAGACGTGGCTGCCCCCACAAGATTGCACAGTAATATTTTAGGATGCTTCCACTTCTCTGTGAGCGTCCGCAGCCATTATCCAAAACCCGGCACGACTTCTTTTAGGAAGACACCAGCCTGCTGTTCCCTTTCTCCGTACTTGTGACAACTATACCTCCTCCCCTTACGTTATATGAAGAATCACCTAAGAATCTGGAGTCAAGCTTCACTAACTTTGTCATTGCCCAAGTATCCTGAACGCCTTCTACTGTCCTGACTGATCTGCTCCCCTGAAAACTCCGCTGCAAAATACGCTGTGAAAACGTCTGGAGAATCTGAGTATTCAGACCCATTTATTCAGAACTGCAATGCAATATGTAAGGTACCACATACGTGGGCTAAAATGAAAGACTTCAGACCAGTAACTTCACCCCTGTGAATGTCAGCTTGGATTGAAGAACACAGTCAATACACACACTTCAAGAACTACTGAACTCCACGGTGAACTGCTTCAGGATCTTTACATAAAATTCCCCACAGAACATTTACTTCTTGGAAAGCTCACCACTCACCTTCAATCTCCGAAATTCGTTTCTCCGTTTCCTTTTCCATCACTTTCTGTCCATAAGTTATTTCGGCAACTTGTGCGATTTTTTCCGCCTCTGAAATGAAAAAGAACGCATCCGCATTGTCGTCACGCAGTCTTCCTCATGCCAGAAGCAACTTCACCCTTGGAAGTCCTCACCACCCCCTTTTGGTGGAAATAAATTGAGGGAAGAATTTTCAGCCCTCAGAAGACATCAGTCTCCGTTTGTGGGCAAAGCTGGAACCCACCTGAGAAACGCTTGAGTTTCTCTGGAAGACTTTCAGATCAGCAGCAAAGAGATGGAGCAGAAAGATCACCCAAAAGCGAACCCGGTGCATCCCTCCCCGGTGTCTGGGTTCTTTTTGCTGCCTACCCCACCACACCCCGCTATGGTTACTGCCTTCGAGCAAAGATATACAGACCGATGAGGGCTTTCTTCCTCTCTGTCTCCGCTTCCTTCTCCACCACCTTCTGCTTCTGTGCCGCAATCAGCAGCTTCGTCTTCTCACTCTCCCTAGCGAGCCAGAAGAAGCCAGTTACAAAACATGAGCTTACTGAAGTGGTGTGGCCTACCACATCTCCAGGATGAGCTGTTGGCATGTGTTTAGGGCAGGCAGCAATCAGGAAAGTGAGGGCATGTACCAGAGCTTTTTTTCTAAATCACAGCATCTTTTCCTCCCCTCCATAGCGGGAAGACTTTTCAGCCAAGTCAGTGGGAAACACTCCCTGCAGGCTGCCGTAACGCCTTCTACAAGAGGCAGGTCACAGACCACACACATCTGTAAGTTTTCTGGGCTACTGTTAATGAGGAAATTATTTAAACAAAGTAAGAAATTAAAATTCTGTCAACGTCTTGCCCTCACAGGCAGTTATTCTTCTTCGTTTGGAAGTATATAGCTTTGAAATCGCCCTTCATTCAATCAAATGGCTCTGTGCATTTTACCTGCTAAAGCCTTTTCTATCTTACCGTTTTGTATGCACACTAAGAAGTTTTAGAAGTGTGTATATAAATAAAATACTCTGCTCCTGCTCCCAATCAGGAAAGAGATTAGGGCCAAGAACAAGTCTCTCTCAACACATATCCTGCTGTATTTATGGCAACAGATAACAGGCTGACTGGGATTCTACCTATCACGACCATACCGTACATGACTTACCACGATACCAAAAGCTCATATGAAGTGCTAGAGAAGCAAGATGGACGGGAGGGATCTTATTCTGGCCTACACAGGCTCTGCTGGCAGAGCGCTCAGAGAATGTAAGCATTTCTGAATGATCGAGTGCAAGAGAAGGCAGCTGGCTCAGAGCATTGAAAAGGGATCAGTATGTCAAGTGCTATTAAAGAAAGTTATTTCAAAGCTTTGCAAGTCTTCAGCCTGTTGAATCAACAGTTTCTCCATCCTAGTCAAACAACAGGATTAGTGGTGGAATCTATCCACCTGCCACTCACTCACACACTCTGGGAGACCTCTTTAAAATAGGGCCGGCGTCAAGAGGAAGGAGCCCCTGGGCAAATAATTTCTGTGCTCAAGTGTTCAAAATGGAGAAATACCTTCTAACTCCGCAGTCACCTGCCAGCCACTCACAGTGACAGACACGTGCTCATCTGGTGCAGCCTCCCCAGACCCTTTCTGAACGGCAGCACGAGGCTGAGAGCAGGCCTGGCAGAGGGCACTCCGATCACTGCATGCTGTGAAAACACATTAATCTGGATGACCAATTCTTTTTGGTAACACAAAGGTGGGAGTCTCAGGCACTTACATGAGCTCATAATTCCTCCGGATTGTTTCAGGGATGTTTGGCTTTGTTACTCGAACTGCCTGGAAAGAGAAACCGAAGAAAACATAGGCAAGCGGCCAACAATCAAAAGCCAAATGGTCCCCGAGGCTGCAGAAGAAGGGGGAGCTAACGCTTAGGGCATGCTCTGCCACACAAAGCTTTCACGTGCTGCAGAAATTGTGACCAGGTCCAAACTCCACAGAGCAAACGTAGGATTGAACCATCTCCTGACGTGACAGGAGATTACAACCTGGGTAAACCAGTACCCAGAAGAACACGAAAAGAAATCCAACACATCAAAGCTAAGAGGGGGTGGAAAGGAGACTGTTTTCATTCCTCAAGTTAAACAAAGTCTGTATTATAAAGCAATTTTCTAAAAAAGTTCCACAGCTTCCTATTTCCTTTTAGCCCTTACCCCTCCTTATGATCTGCACCTCAGACATCTCAAAGTGGAATCCTGATTACCTGTATAATTAATCCGGGGGCCATTGTCGTTAGGTCTTGCTGCAGGGCCAGTTTAAGGTTTTCATCAATCTGATCTGATTGGGGAGGAAAAAAAAAAGGTAACTAAAAACCCCGCAAGGCAGCTTGCTGTCAACACGTACAGAATTAGCTGGAACGGCGCAGATTTCTTATTCCTGGAAAGTAAGTACAAATATAAGTTTGATGTAGAAGTGCTGGGCTGAGAAAAACCATCCCCGACCCCAAGGCAGGTTCCCATCTCTCTCAGCATGTCAAGCAGCGTTGACCAGCGGCAAACGCTTGGGACAGACTACAGGAACATGGCAGAGCTTAAAATGAAACTCCTTCCAGTTTCCCACAACCTGCAGTTTGGAATCTTTCTGAGCCAAAGCAGCATCTTTACAACAAAGAATCTGTGCCCTAATGCACTTCTCCATTGATATTTTCTCAACTGCATCCTGAAGTAATGTGGTCCAGCTAAATCGTGACTGATTAGGAACTGCATCTGTGCCAGCAGGAGACGAAGAAAATGGAAAGGCAGAAATGTGAAATGGCTGCATTAGTTATTTTAATAGGCTGAAAAAAAAAAAAAAATCCATTGGTAACGTCTGTTTGGCTCAACGGGTAACAGTTAACTCCAGCGTAGCTAAGAAATTTCAAAAGGAAATACAAACCAAAACCCTGCTTCAATGAAAAGCTCTAAGGATAGCAGTGTTTCCAGTTGGGGCCTGCCGAGAAGTGCAAAGGGAAAATAAAAATGTAACGGCCCTGAAAGCGATCACATTGCACTCCTTGATTATTTGCTTTGGTCCCAGTTTAGCTCCCTGGAACTCACGCTCATAACGAAGTTCAGCCAGGAGTTTCGGAAACAGCTGTTATCAGTTTCCTGCACCTGCTCGCAGCTGCGGGGGCAGAGGATGACGTACGTCTGCTCGAAACAGGCTGCGCCCCATTTCAGAACTCCTGAGCCAGAAAACACGCAGCTCAAACAAAGAGCTACACGGGAGTTTATACAAGTTCCTTCTGTGCAAATCAGTGGCTTTGAGTCCGTTTCAAGCAGTTGTTGTCAGCAGCTGCCGACATCTGGAGGCTCCATCGGCAAAGAACCAGTACACCCGCCAGCAGTCCCATAAAGGAACTGGAGGGGAACCGAGCCCCAGTTCTGCATTTTGTGCAGAGGCCTGTCAGAAAGTGGAAAGCCAGACTTCTTGAAAATCCCAGTTTGAACAGAGAACAGGAGTCTGCAAACACCCTGTGTTCTTTCAGGCACAAATTCTGTCCATTTGGGGTCCAAAACCACTTACAGCAACACTTTGCCCGCAGTCAGCACTGCTGTAGTACTGAAACGCTGGAAGGGATTTCTTGTCAGTCCAAAGCCATAAACAAAACACTCAGCACTGGCAGTGACCGGTTTATTTCTACCAAGAAACCACAACTTTTCTTCAGACAGTCTCTTGCAATGCGTTCTCCCAGCGTCTGGGCTGCCTGATTGCCCAGCGGCCTGAAGCGAGGGAGGGAAGGTCAGCAGGCCCTTGCCAAGCAGTCCTGTTTTCCAGCACTCACTCGCGGCGCCCGGGCATTGCAGCAACGTGCGTGACACAAAGCTAATCAAACACACAGGCCGGGGAGCGCTTGCTCATACTTTTTGTAACAGCAAAGAGCAGAAGACCGGCTTTTCCATCTGAACTAGCAAACCCTGCAACAATTCCACCAGTCACATTTGCTAAACACACAAAGAACGCCGCAGAATTACAGCTCCCTTCTTCCCTAAAGCCCTCCGCTCCTACTGGCAGGTTTGGGTTTGGATTATCTTTGTTACAACATACTGAAGCACTCAGCACCAAAAGACAACAAGGAGTAAATGACGGTAGCTGGTTAACAATCCTGATTCCAAACAGGATTAAAAACTGGATTCCACACTGGATTAAAAGGTAAAAAGCCCATCAGTGGGGAGCAGTGACTTCTGCACCAACAGACCACGCAAAGAGCCATCAGAAACATCACTCAAGGAGCCATCAGCCCAACAGCAAAAGGTCAGAGCAGCTCACCGAACAGCTCAATGTAGACCTCCTGCAGCGTGTGGACGCTGCAGAACTGGTTCAGCTCGTGGTGAATCTTGTTGAAGATGAGAGCTTTGTCATAGTCAGCGGTGTAGTTCTTCACTATGTCGTATACTACAAAAGAAGAAACCGGTGTTAACAGCCGGGCCGGAGGGATGTCTCGGCTTGGGCTGAGCACTCGCAGTGAAAACCTTACGGCTCAGCCACAGCAGCAAGGGACGCGGCGCCAATCTGAAATGAGGAATCCACCCACAAGAGAAGCCTGCACCACGAATACTTTGTTCAGGGGAGTTTTATTTATTGCTAATCTTTTCTAACACCCTAACCAATATTCTGTCGCATGCTTTGTAAACAGAAGGCCATCTAACTCATAACAGCCCTCTCTACACTATCGGCAAACACGCATGGCTTGTGTCCGAGCTGCAGAATACAGAGACCGTGTGGCCTGTGCAGGAGGGAAGGGCATCCTGCAGCTGGCATAAAACAGAGGTCTCGAAGCAGGCCGCCGATAAGCCAGGCAGTTATGCCACGCCTGTAACCAAGAGGATGTTAAAAATCAAAGAATTTGGAAAAAGGGCTGCACAGGTCATTCTCCTTGGGCCTCAGAGCCAGCCTTCTGCTCACAGACACCTTGTCTCCCCTACCTCTTGCACACGTCATTAGTCAAATCAGAAGTTCCTCACTGAAGCATAAAGCCCAGTAGTGCCACAATAATGCAAATAATAAAAGCGATGGATGGTATTCAGGTACTAGTGAAGCAACTACCAGCAAAGAACAAGTACGTGCAAGAAATAAACACACAAAATGTCTGGGAGATCTGGTTTCAAGTTTCTGCCCAGGAAGTACGGGGCTTTACAAGGTACACAGGGGAATATCCATGGTACACCCCAGCTCCAAATCAAAGCGCAACCACCCACAGCCTCTTCACCTCATCTCACACTAGCAGGAGCACAAACAACACCGGATTGCGGGATTTGCTGGGTCACAAGGGAAGAACTCACCTGCGCTCTGGATGAGGAAATTCACCACCTCAATTCTGTCAAAATAAATCATCACTCCTCCACTGCAAAAGAAAAAGGGAAAAAAAAATTAATTTTGCCGGAGGCCAAGTGCTCCGCCTGTGCAGCCGGGCAGCTTCTGAGCGGAGGACACTCCCCTCTAGCGGGCTGAGCGCGGCATCCACCGTGCAGCACCGCTGCGGCGCTCCAGCAAAGCTCCAGCGCCCCACTCCTTGCGCCAGGCTCCTGGTTTCAATTACACCCGTCTCCAGAAACTGGATCGCGAAATGCAGGCCCAGGCTTGGAAAACTCAGGGCAGACACTGAGGATGAGCCCAGCCGGGCTCATCAGCTCGGGCGATGCATTACAGAGCCTTTCACTGATGTCAGCTGGGGTGGTGGTGGGAAATCCAGTCCGTAAAAACAAACCTACACGTTTTAAAGTGTGCTGTAGCAAGTAGTGAGGGAAAAAGGGAAAGGATTGAAAGGTTTCTAGCAAAAAGGAAGGACCGTGGGCGGTAACAGCTGAACGTCTCACCTGGTACCACAAGGAACGTTTTTCACCTCATCTGTCTGCAGCGTGGTCTGAAGAGAGATTTAAGAAAAGAGGCTTAAGAGACAGGCTTTTCCCTGCACAAATCCTGCTTGTTTATAAGCATACAAAACAGCCGCAGGTTTCTGCCCACGTCTCCCCCTTGCACCCCTCAGGGGAACGGCTAAAAGCAAGGGCCCAACCTGCCTCACCCGGCCTCTCACGCCGAGCTCAGCGGGACAGCCCCGAGAGCCGCTTCTCCCCCGGTACCGGCCACAAGCCCCCCCCCCCGCCAGCCGCCACCACGACCCAGCCCCGGCGTTTACCACAGCGGCTCTGAAGCCGCCACCCCGCGCCCCCGCAGAGCCGGGGGCGGCAGGAGACCCGCGGAGCCCGACCCAACCCCCGCGGCAAGGCCCCGTTCCCGGCGGGCGGGCGGGAGGGCAGCGGCCCAGCAGCACCTGCACTGACTTGTAGGACGTGATGAAGGGCAGCATGAGGTGGAAGCCGGGCCCGCTGGTGGAGGTCAGCAACGCCCCGCCGCTGCGGAAGGAAGGAAGCAAGGAAACAGGGCCGTGAGAGGCGGCCTGCCCAGGGCCCGGCCCGGCCCGCCCGGGCGGGGGGAGGCCGCGGGGCCCGCCTCACCGGTAGTACACGCCGATGTGCCCCTCCTCGATCTTGTGGATGGCCGAGAGGAAGGCGGCGGCGAGGAAGCTGAGGGACAGCGCCGCGATGGCGCCCAGCTGGGCCATGCCCGGCGCTCGGCGGCGGCAGCGGCGGCTTTCCCGGGCGGCGCGGTCGCCCTGACGTCATCACAGCGCGACCGCCCCTTCCGCCGCGGCGGCGCCCCGCCAGGGGGCGGTGGAGGCGCGGGAACCTCGGGGCCGAGGGTTCGAGACCCGCCCTCGCCAGCGCCCCTCGCCCCGCAGGGCCGGACTGGGGGCTCCGCACCCCCGCACTCCCGGGTCCCCGCTCCGAGGACGGGGAAGAGCGGGAGGGCGGCGTGGCGGGGCGCTCCGCCCGGCCCCGCGGGGGCCTTGCCCCCAGGGAGGCACCCACGGCAGGTTCTCCCCTGCGCTGACCTCTGGCTCGCGCATGGTGGCCATCACTGGCCCCCGTGGGCCCCGCCACGGCCCCGCTCCTCGGGCCCCCACTCGCCACGACCGAGCCCCCTGCTCCCCGTCTGGGCCTTGTTCGGGCAGGCGGAGGGGCGATAAGGGGAGAAGCGACAGGCCGGGCGGAAACATATTAAATCTTCCACCTCTATAATTGTTGAAGGGGACTTAAAAAACATGGGAGAGATGTATAAAGTGTCAATAAAGGAGAATAATTTGATCTTTACACTTGATAGATCTCCGAGGGTTATATATAACAAACCTGTCAGGAGGATTCAGCGCCGTTTAGAAATAAGGAATGAAATATCCGCGATATTTGTCAATCCAAATTTTACAGCTCTTAAATAAGCGCAAAAGGGTGCCAGAGATGAAATACACCCTGTATTAGGTTTTTTTTTTTTTTAAATGCTTGCCCAGATTTAAGACCCTGATAAAATGTATTAAATCTTTAAAGGTTTTAATGAATCCAGTATGTGTTTCATAAATCAAGAACCTCTGCTCAGCCCCCTCTCAGTTTAATAAGGGTAAACTAGGAAATTGCTCTGAGCTGAAGCAAAGTACATTCATATAATATTGAAAAGTAATAGATTTTTAAATGTGGGGTGTTCTGGCTCGCAGGCGAGGTTTTGCTTCATAACATCGGCGCTATATCATTACCCTGAATGGGAAACCAGCTGCGGCCACGTGTTTAACAGCATCAAGATGTGAACTAGCACAAAGGTAAATATTATTTGTAATAATCCTGAAAAAAGAAAAAAAAGAGGCAAAAAAAATCATTACTTCTGGACCCGGAGCCAGGAACATTCGGTGGTGTCTGTGCCGCGGCTCTCTGCTTTTTAACAGCACGGGCTTTTTTATATGAACAAGTGGTTTATTACACTCACTTCTCTCCGGCACTTGAAAACTTTTTCATCCCTGCCCTGTTCCTCACCGCCCCGCTGCAGCGCAGCCCGTATAAAAATATCTCGCGGGTTTTACTGCGAAGTTAATTGAGACAAGTTGGAAGGTCCCTGGGCGCTCTCGTTAAGGCACGGTCCCAGCCTGCCTGTGGGGGCCCGACCCGGGGCTGGCAGGTTGGCAGCCCCCCCGGGACGTGCCCGGGCTTGGTCGCTGCTGGGGAGCGGGGAGGGTCCCCCCGCCCAGGGCACCGAACCCCCCGGGGCTGCTCCGCCGGGACCCGCGTAAAGCGCTGTGTAAAAGTCTGTCTAACCTCATTAGCTGTCACAAGTAACAATGCCGGGCTGGCAATAAAGGCAATTTCGAGCCTGTTGGCCATTAATCACCGCCTGACAGTTGTGAATAGGGGTGGAAAAACTCTGTCCCCACGGTTCCTGCTTCGGCGTTTAAGGTTACCTCTGTGTGCAGCCGGAGCGGTGGAGTGGAAAGCTCTTGCTCAACAGTTTCACCCCATCCCCATCCCCATCCCCATCCCATCCCATCCCCATCCCCACCCATCAGTGCTCCCAGCACCCTCCGGCACAGCCCCACTCACCTCCCTGGGCTGGGCCGCTCCGGCACTCCTGGGGGAAGCTGCTTTAAAAGGCAAACCCATCCCTTCGCTAACCGTGATGCCTAATAACTATTTAATACGATGTTTGTAAAGTGCCTGGAGGATGAATCGTGCTCCGTGAGCTGCTGTAACTCACCGCGGCTCTGCCGGGCCTTTTACCTGGGAGCCAGGAGCCGCTCGGGGTGCAAGGGGCCTCTCACCCCGGTGCCAGCTGGCGTGGTGACCTGTTTACTGGCCTGGGGAGCCCCAAAGTCATCTGGCGGAACCCCAAAATTGCCAGTAACTATTGCAGCTCCCACCGGAGCGCGGCGGCAGCAGCAGGGGATTGAATTTGCACAGGGTTGAATGTGCATAAAAAGTTGATTTTTGGTTTGGCTGGGGAGAAGAGAGAAAGCTGCTCCCTAGCCGAAACCTAAAGGAGCAGCCGAGCCCGGCAAGGGCAATCCCCGGCAAGCGCTGGGGCTGCAGCGGGGCTGGGGGGCTGCGGGGCACTCGGCCGGGCCCCTGGCTGCTCTGACATGGCTTTGAAAGGGAAAGGAGGTGGGGAGAGGGACTGTGAAGGGGGAAATACTTAACAAATTAAGTCTATCGAACGTTATTTGCAGATTACGGTGCAGAATTGTGTTAAAGTATGTCCGGGCTCGTTACATGTCAGTGCTAACAATACAGCACTTGGCAATCAAGGCAGTTCTGCGGCATTGGCCATTAATCATCCTCTGACAGTCCTGAGCTGGAAAGGAGGAAACCGTTCACATGTGCTTGCTGCACCTCTTTACCCTCGCTGCAATCGGGGCAGGAGAAGTTTCCTTTGACTCCCTGCCCACCCGAGCCCCGCCAGCGGGCGATAAGCGGAGGGTCCTGATTTCATGCCCCAGACATTTTGAGGGGCATTGGGGCAGGCAGAGAACAGGGTTGGCATTTCTGCCGTCGCCACGACACATCTCATGGTGCACACAAGCTCCCTGGGGAACGACCCCTCCGGGAAGAGGCTCTCAGGAAAGTCCTCCATCCTCTTGCTCGCCCCTAACCTCGGGGCTAGGAGGTTCGTCCTCGGGGGGGGGGGACGGTCCCAGTGGGAGCCAACGCCGTCATCCCGGCACAACGGAGGGGAGCTCACCCCGAGGCTTTGCTCTGCGTCGTCCTGCAGACGCCAGCCCCGTGGCTGGGCGCCAGCGTGCCAGGTCATCCTCCCAGTAAATAAAGGAGCAATGTTTCCAGCCCCCTGACGCTGTTTTCTAAAGGGAAATGATTAATGGCGCTTGGAAACCACAATTCATCCCGGGAAAGAAAGTAGATTTACCCAAAACATGCGTGAGAATTAGCACTCGGATCAGCTCCTAGGGCAGAGGAGGGGAAGCTAATGGCAAACAGAGCCCGTCTGTGTGCAGGGAGAGAAAATACCCCGTGAAAAACATGGGCTGGAGAAGCTGAGATGGAGCAGGGGCGGGAGGAGGAGAGCGGCTGCCAGAGCCGGTGCCCCCCTGGGCTGGAAACCTTCCTTTTCTTCGTCTGTCCCACAGCCAAGATGGACATGGCAGAGGAGAAGGGAAAGCTCCTCCTGTGAGCCTCCCGACACGGCACGGGGAAGGATGAATGCTGCTGGCGGGACCCAAACTGGTCATTCCCAGATGTCCTGGAGGTGCCCAGGACTAGGGAGGGGCAGGAGGGGTTTTGCACCAAAACCCAGAGAATTCTAAAGCCAAATGCTTTAGAAAAAGCTCATTTTTGGGCTGGGCGAACAGTCTCACCCTGTTCCTGCCGATGGGAACCACTGGGATGACTGGGATGGTGCTGGGGTGCACCATGGCAGCACCGAGTGTCGAGCCATCGCGGTGATATTCCACTTGGCCCCACAACTTCATCCCTGGGGTGCAGGAAACCTCAGAGAGGGGCAAAACCCAGTTTTCCTCTGTGAGGGTGGGAGGGAAGTGGCCATGGCAGCCCCGGCCCGGAGCACAGTCCTGCTCGGATGCAGGAGCTGCAGCATCATCCCACCATCGGCGGGTCCGGCTGAGCCGCAGGAACAAGGCAGGGGCTGGTGGGTTAGGAAATGCATGAAAAAGGCTTTCAGGCATGAATCCTGACCTGGATCTAAGCTGCTGTGCTCTCCTCTGCCCGGGGGCTGTGCAAATGCCGGGAGAGCAGCGAGGGAGGGGAAGGGGCTCCCCCGAAAGGAACCAGGGACCAGTGGCAGAGATTTATCACCCGATTCCAGAGATAAAAACAAGACCTCTTCTTTGATCTCTGCTCTGGATCAAGGCAGTGCCCGCCCCACGCAGGTCCTGTCCCGTGAGCGGCACGGAGCTGCTCGGAAAGGGCTCCAGGAGGCTGATTTATTTGTGGGATTCCGGGAAGGGCTGGGGAAGCCTCAGTGAGGTGCTGAAGCCCAGGTCAGGAGTCAGCCCTGTCTCAGTGATATATTTAGAGCGGGATAATGTAAGCGACAGGAGGAAAAAAGAAAAAAAAAAAAATCCGTGGAGGAGGTGCAGATCCGTCCCCTTGGCCGGGGAGTTACTGGATGATCTGAGCCAGGGAACAGATAGTTGGATTTCCCTAGTTTCTCCCTTCAAATAAATCACAACTCCAGAGCCCTTTAAACTCTGCAATATGATCTATTCCAATAAGGAAGGGAATGAAAGGCTGAGTCTCTCTGGAAGCCTCCAGAGCCATAAATCTACTATGTACAAACACATACCAGATTTCCAAGTGCATTTATTTTATTGTATTGTTTTAACAGAAAAATCAAACTGCAATAAACTCAGTCCCTCATTAGCTGTCTCTGTGTCCAGGCCAAACGCTGCTAATGAATAAAATCAGGACAAAGGAATGTGGCTGTCGGTCAAAAGCCCAGCTGGGCGCTGACCCCCTGAAAGGCGCTTCCCTGCGAGCCCCACGGAGGTGGCAGGACCGGGGGGGAGCCGAGGGGCCGGCTCCTGTGCTGCCCGTCTCTGCAGGTTCGCTGGGGTTTGTCACCCCAAATCCAGCACCTCTCCTTGGGACCCAGCATCCCTCCTTGGGACCCAGCATCCCTGCCATGGACCCAGCATCCCTGCCTGGCCCACGCCACGGCAGCTGGAGTTTAGTTTAGGGCTTTCTTGCACTAGTTTGTTGCGGTCCCCGACATTGCACACCCCAAACGAGACGCTCAAGAGCAGCGTGGAGCACGGGGCAGTTTGGCTGGGGGACACGTGCGTGCCCCTGCCCCACTGGGCTCCATGAGACTGCCCAGCTGCCCGTGTGAAGTGGCTTGCAGAAGTATGTCTGAACTCATTAAGCACCAGGTCAAACAACACCCAAACTGGCAATCGGGGCAGTTTCGGGGTTGTTGGTCATTAATCATCCGCTGACAGTCCTGAAGGGTCCGGCTGCTCCGCCGAGCGCGGCTCTCCAGGGGGACAGGAGAGCCTGGGGATGAGAACGTGCCTGGCACCGGTGGCGGCATGGACAGCGCAGTCCCCAGGGACCCACTCAGGGCATCCATCAGGTTTTCCCTGAGTCCTCTGAAGCCGCCCCAGGGGATGCACGCCGAGGGTCCAGGCATGGCGGGGTCCTGTCACGTCCCAAGTGCAGGAGATGCAGTGACTTGGTCTGATCCGGGAAAAAAATGAAAATAAACCCTGAGCTGCCCAGGAAGGAAAAAGGAGCCTGTCTGCAGGATTTATGGTGCTGGCGCGGCCGAGCCGGAGAGCCCAGAGCAGCGCCCGCGCCGCGCGGGTCCCGCCTCAGCCCACGGAGAAATTCCTTACTTATTGAATCACATTTGTCATCCCTAAATACATATGCAGGCCCATGTTTCTGAATCCATAAACATCTTTAACTAACTCCGCTCAGCGAGGCCTCTTTCAGCAGTAATTTATATTTAACTTTTTCCATATGCGGGGCCTGTCGCGTTGGTGTCATTTCCGGGAAAACCAGGGGGGCTCGGGGGGAGCCGGGGGGCGCGGGGGGCTCGGGGGGAGCCGGGGGGAGTGCAGCGTGTCTTGGCCCGCTGGAGCAGCCCAGCTGCTGGCACGGCGCGAGAAATCCACCCGGCAGAGCCAGTGCTCATTAATCATTTGAACTACTAAACTGCCAGCTCCTTTCAAGATCTTTCAAGAAGTGTTTTCACCCAAAATAGAGTTGAAAACGCGCCGGGCCCTACTTTCAGAGTCTCATCCATCTGGCCATTATGGGGAGTGTCAGGCGGCTCTGACAGACAAGGCTGCTCTGTTCGAGGGGCCCCTGCTCCCGCAACCTGTCATATCGTGGGGCTGATCGCATCTGACAGCTCCATTTGTACCTACACAAGAGATAAAAGGGCCGTTCACGGCAGCGGAGAGAAGGGCACGGGGGAGAGGGATGAGCAGGGGCACCCCGGGGTGGCGGCGGGATGTGGGATGCTAACAGCATCCCTGGTACCCCGCTCTGCCCCGTGCTCACACCATGGAGAAAATTGGCCCCTCTCCCCAAAAGCCCATCGCTGCGCTGTGTTGGGGTGCAAGCAGACGGGTGTCAGTGTGCAATGTGGGGTGCAACCTGGACCAACAAAAGGCCAGGAGCCAGAAGGGCTCCTGTGCCCATTGCCCACCCTCTGGCTGTGCCGTGGCTCGGTGCCGAGCTCTCCCCGTGCCCTGGCCCGCACAGAGCATTCCCTGCCAAGCCCCTGGAGCTGCTGGCCCTGCGCTGGCTCTGCCCTGGCCTCCATCTCCCCCCAAATTCATCTGCAAGCATGCCAGGTGCTGCATGCAAACCCCCAGTGCTCAAGCAGTGTGAGCCAGACCCCAAAATGACAGGATAAACCCCAACGCTGCGAGAGCTTCCTCTATGGCTGGGAGGGCTGCGGGCTCTGCCTCGCACCAGGATGCACCAGCAAGTGACCCGACTGCTGGGGCTGGGACGCCTGGAAACTGGCTGTCGACAGCCTGGTGCTCTCCTTACGGTGCTCCCTGGGGAGAATCCCGTCTTTTCTGCCCCAGAGAAGCCAGGCAAGTTCATCAGCCAGCAGTGGACCGGAGCTGGCACGGGGGCTGCGGGCGCAGGGGTCCGCCGGTGAGTGTTGCAGGATTCCCCTGCCGGTGCTGCGCCGGCATACACAAGTCAAAAAAGTTGGTGAATTATCAGCATGGCAATCGGGGCAGAGCACATCTCTGCAGCTGGAGGAGTGGGCAACATGGGCACCCAGCGAGCCCTTCCTGAGCAGTTGTTCCTAATACAAAATTCAGCCAGAGCCTAGGAGACATGCAGAAACCCCAGAAGGAACGAAGGGCTTTTCGGCTCCATTTCCCAGCAGCCGGGGCGGCAAATTCTCCTCCCCAGCCCTGCCATGCAAGGGGTCATTATCTGGGGCAGGCTGAGCAATAATTTTCTTGCAAACCTCAGGTTGCTCGACGCCTGTGACAACTCAGCAGCTCCCCGCGAGTTCGGTTCGTGCTTTGCTTCATGTCAGAGACATTTTCCACGGAACATGGCTCTTCCCACCTCGGAGGGAGGACCTGGCCACCATCCCGCTCCAGCCCTGTGGACGTCACTGAGCCTGTGCAGGGAACTGGAATGAAACCCTGCGAAGGTAACCATTGCTCCAGCAGAAACAATTAGTCACTTCTACAGGAGCTCTGCCCAGCGGAGCAGGGCTCCCGGGCTTGCCGCCGGCTTCGCCGCCGAGGGGGTGATGGGCAGCCCCATCCTTGGGCGGGCACTGGCCACAAGCTGGGATGGTGAAAGGGTTCATTACTCCCTGCTCCCAGCCCAGCTAGGGTGGAAAGCGGGAGAGGAGTGTGGCATCGGCCGGGTCTGGGTGGTAGCGAGGGAACAAGCCAGGAGAGAAAAATGCAGCAAATCTTTTGGGTGCTTCAGTCTGTCCTCTCCTCCCTCCCCAGGAGGACAGGAGCACAGAGAAGGCAGCGAGGGCTCAGCAAGAAAGATCCAGCACATATTTAAATGCTTCGGTCCCCCCCCTCTCCTCTGTCCTCCACTCTCACAGCCCCCCAACCACCCCTCCTGCGGGAGCTGCTCATGGAGAGGCGGCACCAGTACCTCCAGGCTCCAACCGGTCCCTTTTTCTTTGGAGCAGCAGCATCTCCCTCTCCCAGTAAGGCACTGGTGGCTGGCAGAGATGCTTGAGCTGCTGCGGTGGGCACCAGCACCGGCGTGGCCCTGCATGCCACCAGGGAGCTGCTCTCTTGCAGGCATGGGGGACACAAAAAGGCCATTTCAGTTCCCTGATCCAGCGGGGTGTCCACGAGCTGGGTTGCAGGCGGCCAGATTTACAGGAGGTTATAAAGCCCCCCAAAGACACCAGATGCGCGGGACGCTGCATGTCCTTCGGCTGCCTCCGGGTTTTGCCAGGCTGGGAGGGCTCTGGCTCTCGGTACCGGGAGGGATGATCCCTTTGGGACCACAAGGTGTTGGCGGAGGTTGCGTTGCACCCTGTGCAGCGTCGAGCGTGCCACCCAGCTCTGCTCAGCCGGTCGAGGTCAGCTCTGCCAGCGCGGCAGCGGCGTCCCACTGTCTCCCACTGCTCAAAGGCACCTCCCGCGTAGGTCCGTCCTTGCAGAGGTCACATCCCTCCATCCCGTCTCGTGCACCGCGGTGGAAGGTGGGATGAAGTCATGGTAAAGCTGCTCTGGGAGGTTTCCATAAACACCGTCTTAGAAAACATTATGGTCTGTGGAAATCTGTTTGTTATTGTGAATTGAGCTAAAGGAATATACTCTGTAAACTGAGCTGTCAGCCGAGCGTCTCCCCCAGCGTTCTCCAGCGAGCATTTAGCTGAAACATTTGTGTATACAGAATTACGACTCTTCAGTTATTCATCATGATAATAAACAGAGAGATAACTATTAACCATGCATCACAGTAATGAACAGTATCGCTTACACGCGCGCCGGTGTAAATCTGCGTGAGCGGGGCTGTATTCTGCAGGGAACGGCTGCAGCCCAGCGCTGGCTTGGGCTCAGACCGAGGACTGGGGTGTTTTGCAGCCTGCCAGTGGCCCCGCGCCCGTGCCGGACCGTCACGCTGAGCTGGCGCAGGCCGGCTGGCTCCGGCATCCAGGACCAGACATTGCAGAAGAAGGGGGAGCCATGGCCATGGGTCACACTGGGCACTTCCCGTGGGGTAACTGGTGACCAGCCAAAACTGGGTGTCCTGGTATGGTGGGGAAGACGTCGATGCATCGCTGTTGCAAGCTGGCACTGGTGCCGCTAGGAGGATTCGCAGCGCACACCGATTTATGGCCAGGGAGGTGACAGCAGTGGCTTCAAAGCCATATGAAAGCCCTCTCCCACCCGCAGCGTTCCTGGTCACCGCAGCACCCCGAGCGCTTGCCCACACTCTTCTGGCTTGAGGGGGCTCCCTGAGCACCCCGAGGGCTGTGCTCTTCTCCAAGGCCTCCCGTCATTCGTGCTGTCCCGCTGCTGAAACTGGCTGGAGGCAAACCACAGGGCAGCGCTGGGCTCCGGCGCGGGGCCACGCTTGGCACCCCGGTGCCCCCAGGCTGCCCCATCCACTCCATGTTACCGGCTGCTCCCTTCCCGGCTCCAGCACGCAGCCCCGGGCAGCAGGAGCTCTGCTGCCGGTGGCGTTGGCTACCGGGGCCGTCCCCGGGTGCGGATCTGTCCCTCCAGGTCTGCTCTCAGCACATGCAGCACAAAGCATCACCCCAAAGCAAACCCCTGACCTCCGGGCTGGGCACGGGGATGCTGGCGGGGGGACGGGAGATGTCCGCACCGCTCCGGCTGGGAGGACAAACACAGAGCCCGTATTCTCCGGGGCTTCCACCAGGGCTCACGCGGAAAGAAAAGCTGCTTTATGCAGCTGAGAAACTTCTCATCCACCCACCATGGCTTCTGCTCCGGCCCTTGCCTCTGCATCCTGACCTGACCTCCTCTTGGCGGGCACGCACCAGCCCTCGAAGACTTTGTGCTCCGGTCTGGTCTCTGAAACGCCTTGTACGTCTGCGGGCAGACACCTCTGCATCACCTAAAAGCCATCGGGGATTTGCGTGCAGGAGAGGAAGGAAAACAACAAAAAAAATATGGCCTTGCTCTTTCATTCACATATTTATTAGGTGGACAGATCATTTGTGGTCAGATGGGCTTCGGGCTTTACAAACGGGGATATTTATAAGGCACGCAGCACGGCGGAGCTGTTCTGCATGTGCGTCCAAGTCATTCCTTCCCCAGCACAAGGTATAATGTTGCCTTTGTTCGGCTGCCTCCGACAGCCCAGCACAGCAAAGCGCGCCGTGCCGCTCGGCCAGGCCCCTCCGCCGCGCACCGCGCAGCCCTGCATGCTCGCCGTTTAAATAGCGCACAGTCCCGGCGCGTCCCGGCTCTTTCCACACACACCGCAGCCCCGGCAACTGCCGCAATAAATCAATAGGAAAATAGAGGCTGCCAGTTAGACTAAACAAGTGCATTTGCAAGGATTGCTAACCCTCATTAATCACTCCGACAGTCCTAAAAACACATTTCCCCTTTAATGACTGTATTTGGATAATCAGAGCTTTTTCCTCGCGGCGCGGGGTGACTGACGGCGGGTGCGATTGCGGCGAGCGCCGGCACCGGGGTCACCGGCGAGTCAAGCGCTGGAGGTCCCCAGCAGCTCGGGGCGAGCTGGAGAAGTTGCTGTTGTGCAATAGGGAGGGGAGCCGCGGGTGCAGCCCCAAACCCGCCGTCCCCGTGTCCAGCACCCACCTGTGTTATCCCAGCCCCTGCCCTCCCACCCCAAACCACCCCCTGCCAGCTGGGTTTGAAAGGGCCTTTTTTTTGTCGCTCCGCGTTCCCTTTAGGTGACTTTTGCCTCCCGGAGAGGTTTGAAACCTCACACATTTTTCTGTATAAATGATGCAACACATTAATGCACAGCACATTATGAAAATGGTAATTCAAACCCATACAACTCTAAATTAAGCCATACATTATCCGACCCACTCAGCCATATATTTTGCAGAAAGACAGGATTGAATCAAATCAAACCGAAACTGTGGAGTGCAGGTTGTTAGACAGAATGATTAATAAAGTGCATCCCAGTGCTCTTATTATAAAATGAATTCTGCAGTAACCTGGGCATACATTAGATAGGGAGTTATTTAATATATTGGCAACACAATCATTCCCTAGCAGATAAAGCCCCCGAGTGTCGACTGCTATCAGATGATACTTTGCAGTGTTTACACAGTCTGGCCCTGCTGCTGCAGTCTTTAGGGAGGGGAAAAAAATATTCCTCAGGGAACCTTCTGCACAGCAGGACGTATCCGAGCAGCATCCAGCTCCCACCGTCGGTGGAGGGAAGGCACATGGGCTCGGGTTTGGAGCTGGGAGCATCCTGGCGCAAGGAGGGGTTTGCGGGGAGAGGGGAGACGGACCTTTGCCGTAAGGGGAGGATGCACCCAGCAGCTTGCCCTGCTCTGGGAGAAGGGCTCCGGCAGGACGGTGGGCTCTGCAAGCCCTCACCCCCTTGTCTGGGCTGCTCCATGGCAGCTACTCACCGGCTGGCACACGGCACGGCCCCGGCAGCCCCGAGAGCCAGCGTCGGCTGCACCAGGCTATCGTGCCTCATGTGCATCCGCGTGCAGCACGGCATCGCCCTCTCGCCCCGCGGCACGAGGCTCTCCAGCAGCGCTGGCGCCGGAGACGCCTGGCTACAGCCAGGGAGAAGCATGGTGGAACAAAATGCCACAGCAGGGACCCGCGACAGGCACGGCATTTCGGAGCTGCAGCCGAGGAACCGTGATTTACACTGGGGACCGGCAGCGCCCGAGCAAGGCCGACACTGAGCAGCATCACTGGTGGGAGTGGGAGCCACAGCCAGGGAGCAGCGATGCTCCCGAGGGGCAGGGGGGCCCGGCACGTCGTCAAACGCCACCGCGTAGCTCTGCGGCAGAGGGAACGGTAGCACAGGAGCTGCCCCACCGGTGCTCTGCCCGCCGCCCCGAGACGCCCTGCTCCATGGGGAACATCAGCTGCAACGCCCAGAGCCAAAGGGTTCAGCATCCAGCTGGGACATGGGGATGGGGGACACCGGGATGGGAGACACCGGCACAGTCGCAGCAGCCCAGGCCTGGCACCCCTTCCCTGCCACTGCCCACCGGGCAGAGCAAACGGCCACAGCAAAGCCCCCTCTGCTCCAAACCCAGTCCTGCAAACCCCAGGCCCTCATCCTGCAAACATCCTGCCCCGAAGGAGCGGGGCCAGTGCAGGCAGACCCTGGGCAGAGCCGGACACGAGCCACGTCCGCAGCAGGGGAAGGGGTAGCCATGGACTCACAAAACCTGCCTCCCCCCAGCCTTGGGGAGCTTGGGGACGGTGCTGCCCACCCCTCCGCCAGCCAAGGGGAGACCAGTCCCCAGCACCACCAGCCTCTCCCATTTCCAGCAGGAGACCCCAGCCAGGGCCCTCCCTGCCGGCCGCACGCCTACGGCCACGCTCGCACGAACAGGCAGAAAACTAAAAATCCCGTTGGCAAAACAAGTCCCTGTTTTAAGCGCATTATTTTTCGGCTCAAAGGACACAAAGGAATTTAAACACAGGGCATAAGGCAATATAGAGAAGGCAATTAACAGGGATTAATTGCATGACTCACCCAAAATGCAACAGGAGTAAAGCGCTCAACAGCAGGAAAAAAAAAAAGTGATGTGGGGCAATGGGAGCATGTGGGATTTCAAGGGGGAGCGGGGGCACGGCCGAGGGTCCTGCTGCAAAGGTTGGGGTGCTGCTGGAATAGAAGCTTGGGGAGGGCCCCTTCCCTGGGGCATGGGGTGGGCAGCTGGGCAGGCAGCAGCACCCTGCCCGGCCGCCCTCCTGCCTGCCCTTCCCTGCCTGCCGCAGGCTCGGCGCGCGGCGGAGGCAGACGCAGCAGGGCAGCTCGCAATCCCTGCCAGGAGGGATGGGAGCCATACCAATTTCGGAGCCATTTATCAACCCCTCCGCACTCTCCTCGCACAGACAGCAAAAAGATTAAACGGGGAGGGGGGGGACAAGCCTCCGCGCCAGCTCTCGGCCACCCACGCACACCCTGCGCGGGAGCGGGACCCCGTTTCTATTGCAATTCCCGTCCCTAAAACTTAATTCCTGCGGCGGCTGCAGCTACGAGAGGGATTGCCATCCGCTCCCCGCAGCCTCTCGGGAGGGGGGGACCGGGGCTTTTTGCATCGATTTCAGCTCCAACGCCTTCTCGAACCTTCCCTCCTCCGCCACGCGCGAGAAAACCCGGCGCCTTCCTCCCCAGGAAACACAGACACGCGAGGAAAAGGAACCGAGGAGGCCCCGGACGCCCCTCTTCTCCTACGGGACCCCCCCCGCCCCGCAGCCGCCACCGGGCCCGGGGCGGGCGGCGGGGCCCGGGGAGGCGGCAAGGGCCGCGCTCGGTGCCGGGCTGGGTCCCGCCAGCCCCGGGGGCCGCGGGTTCGAGACCAGCCGCCGCCACCGCCGCCGCTAGATGGTGCTGGGAGCCCGCGGCCCCGCACGGAGCCCCCCCGGCCCCGGGCAGCGCGGGGAGGGACGAGAGAAGACACCACAGGGTGGATATAACCAAGAGTCATTTATTAACAAAATAAGACTTACCAAGCCGGAGCTCATCCACCCGCCACGCTCGCCGCCCTCCCGCTGCTCCGGCCGAGGGGCGCCGCGGCCCAGCGCCCTCCGGGGCGCCCCGGTCCTGCCCGCTGCAGCCGCCGCTCTTCGGCCCCCGGGGCGGGGGGCACGGTCCTGCTTCCCACGGCGGGGCCCGGCCGCGGGTGGGGACGCGGCGATCGCGGAGGCAGAGCCCTCGGCGTGGGACGGGGGTCAGCCTGGCCAGGCCTTCGCCCGGCCGCCGCAGCCGCTCCCCAAGTCATTGCGGGGGGGGGGGAAAAAAAATTTAAAAAAAAAAAATTAAAAAAAAAAATTACATCTGTTAACTTTACAAATGAAGAGGAACAGAATCCCAGAACGATAAACGCGGAGGGGGAAGGAGGAAAAAACACGCTTTTTTTTTTTTTTTCCTTGTGTGTCAGGAGTCATGCAAGAATTTCTCTGGGGAAATTAAGAAGGGGGAGGAAAAAAAATTTTTTTTCAAAAGAAACAGAAGGGAAAAATAAAAGCCCCACACCTGCAAAGTAAAGAATTTTTTTTCTTTTTTTTCTTTTTTTTTTTTTTTTTTGGACACAGACTTTTTGCATACCATTGATTCATTGGTGTATTAATGCACTTATATTCCCAGCTTTAAGCTAACATACAGTAAATAAATACACAGTCCAAGGAGGGAGCGGGGGGGCTGGGGCGAGGAGGAGGCTGGAGCCGGGGAAGGGGCTGCCGTAGTTACTGATATCCCAGTGCAGAAGCTGAAGTTAGTCTTTGGCCGTAGAGCGCGTATGGAGAGTAGTAAGGTCCGGCGGCCGGCAAGGAGGGCACCGGCAGGGCGCCGGCTGTGGGCAAATGGCTCTTGCCGTAGGGGTGGTACCTGTTTAGTCCCAAAGTGTGTGGGCTCCTCAAGGAGAGGGAAGCAGGTAACGTGTTGGGGCTCCCGGGGGCAGCGGGCGGGAGGTGGAGGTGGCAGGAGGCTGCGGAGCCCAGCCCGGAGGTAGGGTAACCCGCCAAGAGTTTTTCCGCCCCCGGCAGGGCCGTGTGGGTCCGTAGGTGGGTGAGCAGCTCCTCCGAGGTGGCAAACCTCTTGTCGCAGGGTCCGCTGGCAGACACCCAGTTGCATATGTGGGGCAGGGGGTCGTTCTGCAGCATGAAGCCGTAGGTGTAGAGGGGGTGGCCGGGCAGGCTGGGGGTGCCGCTGGAGGAGAGCGTGGTGTGCACCGAGTGCAGGGGGTGCGTGGGGTACACCAGGGGGTATCCGCTCTTCAGGCTGCCGGGGTCGTGCACGCAGCTGGAGCAGTTGCTGGAGCCCAGGTGCGAGGCGCTGTGGTAGCTGAGGCAATACGGGTCCCGGCATAATCCCTGCATGAAGGAGGGCGGCGAGGCCCCGGTGAGCGGGCTGGAGCTGGGCGGCTTGCCCGGCAGCCCCAGCGCCCCCGGCAGCTGGCTGCCCACCAGGCCCGGCTTGGTGGGGTCCAGCCCAGGCACGAACTGGGACGGGTAGCCGGCGTAGGCGCCGACGATGGAGCCGTGGTAGCCGATGCTGGAGGGCGGCAGGGGGAAGACGGAGTGGCCCGGCTTGTAGGGCGAGACGGGGGCCACATGGCCGGCGGGCGGCAGGGCGGGGGGCTCCGACTTGCGGCCCGAGGGGGGCTCGCTGTGCGCCCCGGGCTCCGCCGTCCCGCGCCCCAGCCCCCCGCCCGTCCCCTCGGGGCTGGGCTTGCCCGCCTCGGGCTCCTTCTTCTCCTCGGCGCCCTTGGGGTCGGCGTGCTGCGGCGAGGCGCCGCGGGAGCCGCCGGGCGAGGCGGCGGCGTGCGGGGGGAACGGCGGGCAAGCGGCGCTGGGCACCCGAAAGCCGGCCTTGTCCGCGCCGCCCTCCTTGCGCGGTTCCCCGCCGCCCTTCGAGTAGGGCTTGAAGCTGGACTTGTCCTCAGGCGGGGCGTCCCCGCTGCCCGCCGGCTTCAGGGCGGCGGGGCGGGCGGCGGGCTCCTTCTCGGCGGCGGGCAGCCCGGCGGAGGCGACGGCGTTCAGCTTGGAGGAGGGCGGCGGGTCGGGCTTGCCGATCTGCGAGCAGGTCTGGGCCAGCAGCGCCAGCGGGCTCTTCTTGGCGTCCAGCTGCGGGCGGAGCGGAGCCGGTCAGGGGGGGACCCCGACGGCGCCCCCGGCCCGGCCTTCCCCCCCCCCCCCCCCATCCCATCCCACCCCCAAAACCCCGGGTCCAGCGGGGCCGGGCCCGGCGCCGAGCCAGGGCGCGGGGGATGGCGGGGACGGGGCGGGGGGGGATGCGCCCGGCCGGGGAGAAGGACCGGGGTGGGGTGGGGGGAGCCGGGCTGCAGCGGGAGGGGGGGGAAGGAGCGGCTCGGGGGGCAGCCCCGGGCAGGGAAGAGCCGGGAGCCCCGGGCAGGGCAGAGCCCGGCCGGGAGGAGCCGGGAGCGCCGGACCGGGATGAGCCCGGCCGGGAGGAGCCGGGAGCGCCGGGCACGGGGGGGAGCCCCGGGCGGGACCCCGGGGGAGCGGGCGGGGGCGGCGGGCACTGACCTCGATGGGGCTGACGGGTGTGGAGGAGAGCGGCTGGAGGTATTCGGGGTGCAGGAGGTGGCCGCCGTGGGCGCTGAGCATCTTCAGGACGCGGATGGGCAGCCGGCTGGCCTGGCGCAGCGGGTCGGCGGGGGGCGGCCGGGGCGACGGGGCGCCCGCGGCTCCGCGGCTCGGCGGGGTCCTCGGCCGGGGCCCGCCGGGGGCACCGCTCATTTGGGGCGGCGGCGGCGGGGGAAGGGGGGGGGCCGCCGGGCTCCGCGGGGCCGGGCCGGGCCGGGCGGGCGGCGGAGCGGCGGCGGCGGCGGCCCCGGCGAGACGAAACCCTTCCCCGGCCCCACCGACACGTCAAATAGCCCCGATGGCGGCCGCGCTCCGAGGGGGCCGGCGCCGCGCACCAATCCGCGCCCGGCCGGGCCCCCGGGGCGGGGAGAGCCGCCGGTGGGGGGGGCGAGCCGCCGCCGCCGCCCCGCGCCGCGCCGCCGCGTGGGGGAGAGCCGCCCACGGCACGGCACGGCGCGGCACGGCGCGGCACGGCGCGGTTAGCGCGGCGCGGGTCGGCTGGCCGAGCGTGGCATGGCTGGCGTGACTCGGCACGGCGCGGCACGGCTCGGCTGGCATGGCCGGCATGGCACGGCACGGCTGGCGCAGCATGGCATGGCTGGCGTGACTCGGCACAGCATGGCACGGCTCGGCTGGCATGGCACGGCCCAGCTGGCATGGCATGGCATGGCATGGCATGGCATGGCTTGGCTGGCATGGCATGGCATGGCATGGCTTGGCTGGCATGGCACAGCTGGCAGAGCGTGGCATGGCTGGCATGACATGGCATGGCATGACACAGCTGAGCTGGCATGACATAGTGTGGCACAGCTTGGCATGGCACAGCTTGGCTGGCATGGCATGGCACAGCTGGCAGAGCATGGCATGGCTGGCATGACTTGGCACAGTATGGCACAGCTCAGCTGGCATGGCATGGCACAGTTCAGCTGGCCTGGCATGGCTGGCATAGCTTGGCATGGCATGGCATGGCAGAGCTCAGCTAGCATGGCATGGCACTGCTGGCACAACTTGGCATGGCATGCCTCAGCTGGCAGGGCATGGCTTAGGTAAACTCAGCCTGGCACAGCTTTGTACAGCGCAGCTCAGCACCCCTGCTGCAATGGCTCCTGCACCCAGCCTGCCTGCCCTGCACCCAAACCTTCCCCAGCCCCTGCGCCCAGCCTGCCCTCTGCACCCAGCACCCGGCGTGCAGGCCCTGCGCCCCATCCCGCCCCAGTGCACACAAGGCGAGGGCTGCCGGCGCCCTGCCTGGGGGTGCTCACCCACGTGGGGCAGAGCGAGGCCCCCGTCTCCCTGCAGGGGCAGCTCGATGTCTCTGCCGGCCCCAGAGACAACCCGTGTGCAAACTGGGGCAGCGCTGGGGTTGCTGGTGGGACAGCAGTGTCGCCCAAACCTGAAGGGCCAGCGCAGGTCGCATACGTACTTTTTTATTTTGCATGTATTGCAGTCACCAGCATTTCAACTATTTTAACAGCAGCAGCGCTGGCTGCCACAGAGCATTTTCTGTTCTTGGGGTAGGGACCAAACGGCCACTGATCGTTTCACCCCATCAATAAACACGCAGCCATCGGCTGTGCGTCCAGTGCACCTGCAACGCGGCGAATGGGGCCGGTCTTAACCCGGGTCCCACAAAAAGTGGCAATTCCCTTACGTACCTACAATACTCCATTCTTTAAGAGCTTTTCTATTTTCTTTGGCTTGCAGAGTCTTAAATTTTTGCCAGTGACGCTGCAGCCCGCTGTATAACTAATTAAGCTTCCTGACAATTAACTTCCTATTTCTAGTTACCTTTCCAGACGTCTTTGAATTACAATCACAAACCCCCGGGGCTCCGCAGTCAGCAGCGGTGGGACTGAAATCCAGCGTCCCACGGAGGTCAGCCAGGCTCTTTCCATGAGGAGCTGAGGTTAAATCTCGGAGCTCTCGCCCAGCCTGGTGTGACGTCCAGCGCGCGGCGGCTGCGGGGTCATGGTGGGACGGGGAGCTGCTCCCCTGGGCTGGGAGCCGGTGGGAGAACGGGGGCTTGGGGAGAGATGTGCAAAGGGGTGGGGATGGGGGGGTCATGGGAGAAAGTTTTGGAGGCTGGGGTGAGGCGAATACTGAAAAGCTTTGGCCTGGAGAAAAGCAACGTGGCGTCTTTAGGAAAGGAAGGCAAGGAGCTGGAAGGATGCTCCACGTGCAACGCAAGGCAGCCGTATGTTGCCCTGCACACGCTGAACCCATCTGCCGGGTCGGGTGCTGAAAAGCGGAGGGATGAGTGTGTAGTGCACGGGGGTGATGTCATCGCTGCACTGCTAAAATTAAGGCTTATCTGGAACAAATCGGCGATTGAGAGCCCGGTAACCTGTCCCTCTGACGGCGTGGGGTGCCACCGGCGCGTTTATGACTCTGGATGTTTGACATGTTCGTGTTTTCCTTCATGTACCTCTGGCTGAAGGCGTATCATTTGCCAATAGCAGGTTGCACGGCGATTGCTTGCAGCGGAGCTGGGGCTGGTGGGGAGGAACCAGCTTTCCGGGGGCTTCGGCTGGGTGTCCGCTCCGGCCAGCGCCAGGGCACGGACCCACCTCCGCCCTCCCTGGTTTTGGGTTTCAGGTCCCTCCTGCCTACCCAGAGAGGGAGAGGGGAAAGAGGGAGAGAGACAGACACCTCTAATTAATCATATTAGCTCTTGACAGATGCTTTATGTTCCAACAGTGTTGCTATTATTAAGTTCATACGGCCACCCCTCACCAAGCCCGTCTGCTCCGGGTTCTGGGAAAAAAGGCTTTGCTGGATTTCCCCAGCGAGCGCCGGCATCGCCCCGGCGCAGCCCGATGTCGCACCCGCTTCTCCAACCGCTATCAATCACGCCACTGGTCGGACCTGTCAATTTTCCCTCTTTGTGAGGCTTTTTTCTTCTTTTTTTTCCCCCTCCCGAAGCTGACCGCAAGATTGATTCAATCCGGACAGCAGGGATGTAAACGGAGAAGCGCTGCCTTTCAAAGGAGCCATTCAAGTAAGGAGGAAAGAGAAAAAAAAAATCTTTCCTCAAAGTCACTCGAGTTGGACGCCAACAACAACACGGCCTTAACAAAATAACCTAAAGTAAGGTGGGACAAGTGCGTAAGAGCAGCGGCGATGCGGCAGCGCTCCCGAGGCCGACTCCCCCGGGGGATGCTGACAGGGAGGGAGGGCCCGAGGAAGCGATGCCTCCAGGGCTGCGGTTATCGCTTTCCCCAGAGCCCGGTCATTTTGAAGGCCTGATCCTGCTCCGGCGGACATCCAGAGAACATTTCTAGATTCAGCTTGTATTTGCTGGATTAAAACTTCATCCAAGGGTCATCATGGGTAACGATGAATCCTGCTCAGTATTGATGCCCTTACCGTCTCTGGTTATATTCTTAATTCTAAAATCCATGTGGGTCCCATTTTCATTAAGGGGATCAGAGACCAGAGGGAGAGAAAATAAAACTTCCCTGTGTCACGTTCAGTTCTGCTCCACGACAAGTCTGACCCTCTGCTTAGAAATTGCCCGCCACAAAGGATATTCAAATAAAATAAACGAGACCACTTGCCAAATAAAAATAACACAGGCACCCAATGAAAAGCAAAATATTTTGAATAAAAGTAAAGCCAAAGAAGACAAAAAGCCTCCATGAGTGCTTTCAGAAATGACTAATGATATTTTGCTCCCTAATCAGGGCTTGCCCCACCTGGGCTGCTATTAGAGGTTTTATTTTTCCAAGGACGTATCCCCAGCGCGGAGCCGTAACAGCGCCGATGGACTCTGACGTTTTTGCAACCTGCGAAGCACGGCCGTGGAAGAGGGAATTGTGTTTTAATTTAAGATCGTTCAGCAACTTGGGGTGACTCCCGGCAGGGCTTTCGGGTGACACATGCCGCGGGGGTGCCCCTCGCTCCCCGGGCCCTTTCCAGCCTCGTCCCACCAGTCCTGGGTGGCGCAGGACAGTAGGCACACACGATACCCCAGGTATTTTTAAAGAGGAGTTTTTAAAAGCCGGCTAGGAAATGAGTGATGTGCAGGGACTGCTGGAACCCCCTCGGTCCCAGCCCTGCCCGCAGAGCTGCCTGCGCAGGACGCGTGCCCTTCGTGACGGCCAGGGCAGCAGTCGTGACTTCTAGGAAATTGCTTTCTGAGGCAGTCGTTACACAAACCACGGCATTAAATACATAAATTTTTAACCTGCATCAAAATAAAGTGTTTTTCCCAGGGAGTCAAGTGTATTCCTTCACTTGCCTGTGTTGGCAGCCAGTAACAGTGCCGAAGCGCACCTGTGGACAACACGTTGTCTGGCCCTTGGTGCTTTTATTCTCTATTTTCGCCCTGCCCTTTAGTAGAAAAATCCTCTCCAGTTTTGCAACGTGTTCTTGTGTTGCTGGTATGCAGAAGGTTGCTCTTCGTGTCGTGTTTTACACACCGTGGCACGGACTGATGTCGGCTCCGGGCGTGGGCATCCCGAGGCCGAGTGGAGCCGGGGGTGCGGAGCGGGCAGGGAGCGATGTCCAGGCTCCGCGGATGGAGGAGAGAGGCATCCGACCGCCGCAGCCTGCACGGGAAATTGTGGTGGGATAAGACATGAATTTAAATCGCTGTAACTCTTCCAGCATCTCTCTCTGCTGGAATAAACGCCTTTCCCATTTCATCGCTGCTGGATGTGGTTTAAGGGAAACTGGGAAAACGCCCCTCATCTGGCAAAAGCGGGGCTGCCCGGGAGCTGCCGGGGTGCGCGGGGAGCAGCGGGGAGCAGGTTTGGTGGCCCTGCCGAGCGGATGGGCACCATCTCCCGCCTCAACGGGGCAGGACGGGGACGTTTGCTAAGAGAGACAGGGCAGAGGGGCAGCCTTTGCTCCGGCGGGTCCCCGGTCGGGTCCCACCGAGGTCCCAGCCCAGGAGAGCTGGCGGGGGGGAGTCAGGGGACGGCTCCGGCCATCACGGCAGGATGGGGATCCGAGAGGCATCTTAAAAGCTGAGCTTTTATTTGCGTGTCGGTGCTTGTTGTATACCTGCTATTTTATAGGTAAATCACCTTCTATTAGCCACCCTGTAAATGAGGCAATGGCAGTCGCGGCCCCTCCAGCTGTCTCCGTGGGAGCAAAAGCATCCGAGTCAGCAGTTTCCCTGCCCCGCTCCCGTCTCTGAGTCCCACCTCTCCCTAGCACCGCGCGAGCTGAGGCCTCGCTTTTAGCTGCAGAACAAGTGCATAAAAATGATCTTATTTATTACAGGAGACATGTTTTAAAACAACTGACAAAATTGCAAGATGTAAAACGACAAGCAAGTGCTTTTTCTTTTTTAAACCCATATAGACTTCTGGCAATGATAAGAATAGTGTTTTCTTTTTTAAAGTTGGAATTAATCTTTCTTTCCAAAGCAATCATGTAGCAGGAAAAGCAGGAAGACACTTAGATATTAACTGATACTCACTGGGTGATGGTTACTTATTGAATAGCCGGGTAGCTCGCTTTCCTCTGCAGAGCGATTAACATTAAAGAACGGCGTGAACATTAAAGCAAAAAAAGGTGAGGGTTTTTTTCCTCCCCTATTCCCTTGATGTGTGACTAACAGCTGTTTTTCTGTGTGACAAATCAGTGGGGTCTTCCTGTTGTTGATGTAATGAAGCTGTTTCCTGGTGTGAAATTCTCCGGGATAAATTGCAGGAGGGGGAGGAGAACATCCCACACTTACCAAAGTGCTTCGGAGGGGAGGAAAGCTCTGCTCTCCTCGCAGGGCTGGGCAGCGAATCGAAACAGGCGGCAGGGCTGATGTTGGGTCACCGCGGCTTTACTTAAGGCTTTTTATTTTTATTTTTTTGGCCTGTTTATTTCTAACTTTTCTGCCGCCACAATCAGAGCGGTGGCCTTTACAAGGATGGGTTGTTTAGTAAGGACGGTTTGGGGTATTTTCCCCGATGAGCCAGTCTTACTTAACATCACGGGAATGCTGCCGAGCTTATGTGCCTCAGTTTCCCCATCTGTGAAATGGGGAGGTGACAGTGACCCCCGATGTCCCTCGCCATGGGAGCAGTGGGAAGGGGCCCTGGGCCGGCCAGGTGCTGCCAGCGGCGCCGGCCCCCCCAAAAGCGCTGCAGGGACGCGGGCGTTTCCCTGCGCTGGCACCGGCTCAAGCGCTTTTGGGGGATCTGCCTTGGTGGGTTCATTTAGTCCTCAGACACCCAGAGAAAAAAAAATCACTTTTACCTCTGTTTTTCTTTTTTTCCTTGCCAGTATTAGTTAATTAAACTATGCAAATTAAAACAACTTAATTTCTATAATATCAGGTCCAGAGCCTCAAACCATTTGGTGTAGCTCATCTGGCACGTACGTTACATAAAATGTTTGGAGCAGCTCTAATACAAATGAAAAAGGCTGTAAATCAAGTTTAATTTATTCATTTTCTGTATGGTATGAAAGCATGCCAAAATCAGATTATTTATGAGCCCTTCATAACAATAGGCATTTTTATTGGTTGCAAATGACAAAAGGGGTTCTCAGAGGGATTTTTTTTTTTTCTTTTAAAATTTTTGAATGCCTTTTCAGAAACATTTATTTTTTTGGACTCTATGATCTCAAAGAAAAATATTTAATCATTGATACAGTAAAAATAATTTATATTTAGATACTGAAAAACACATCAGACTTTAAAACATAAATATACAGAGCTAATCCAGCCCAAAGGCTCAGGCGAATGCCACACCACAGGTTAGAGAAAAGAGCTGTGATTTACACCCGCTTCCTTAAATTTCCCATTAAGTGTATAATCTCCCATAAGTCTTTCACAAAATGTCTGAGCCACTCGGGGTTTTTTCCTTTGGCTTTTCCAGATCCGTTTGGTGGGTCGATGGGCGCACACGGGCTCTGCGTGCGCGGTCACACGCGCGTGCCCACGCACTCGCCTCGCCGGGACTTTCTCTCTCTTTGCCCATCCACGGCTAATTCGCAAAATCTCTTTCTCGGTGGGTAACTGAATCCCACGAGCTCTCGTACAGGTAAGGCAGGTCAGCCACCCTGATACACAGAAAATCACTGATAAACCAACCATGGATTTTCTTCTGCCTTACGCTTTTCAGATCATTTAAACCGTCTTTTGTCCGTTTTCTGGACCCAGAGGTGGGTTTGGTGATGGGCGCGTGCCGCGTACCCAACCATGGTCACTGCCGCCGGGACCGCCCTGGGCTGCTCTTGTCGGTGCTGCGGTGGGCCCGTCCGAAGCATGCTGTGATGGGGGCGAGGGTGCTGGGCCACCCTGCTGGCTCTGGGGATGGGTGCAAGGTGCGGTGCCGATGCCCATGGGTGCACCCTGACCCCCAGGCCTGTCTGTGCCAGCACGGAGCGTGGCACTGCGCCGGCGAGGAGCCTGCGGCAACCCAGCGGGATACATCCCTCCTCTTCTTTGGGAGGAATATCATCCAGAGCAACCCCAAAGCTCCAAGACCTGAGTTTTGGGGGTAGAGAGCCAGGCAGGAGGGGAGCACTCACCAGCCCCCTGCGGAGGAAGGGCATCCCCAGGGATGAGATGGGCTGCAAGGCGGCAGCGTCGCCGTGATGGGGATGGTGCTGGGGACAGTGCGGCGGGGAAGTGGGTGCCCTCCTGCCTGCAGCATCCTGGGCATCATGGCCAACAGTGGGGAGGAGGCAGGGGACCCCAAAACGCCTCGCAGAGGTGGACAAAAGCCTGGCTGGGTTGTGCAGGAGGGTTTGGTTTTGCCGGAGGGCTCTGGGTAAGTGTGATGGGGAGGGGGCAGAGAGGCACCCCCTCCTGCAAGAACAGGGGCTTTCTCTGCACCCGCCTGGCCGATCCTGAAAGAAAAAAAGAAAAAAACAAGAAGAGAAAAAGAGGGAACCCCCTCCCCGGGAGAATTAGCATCCAGGATCTGTCAGTCACTGGGAGCTTTTGGTAAAAGGGGCCCCTTGTCAACCTCTGCCTTTGATGTGACTGGGACGGAGGTGCTCAATTAAAAGCCTATCAGTCTGTAAGTAAATCAACGCCTATCAGGCTTGTCACATCAAACAAACGATTATTGCACGAACCCGCCCACCCCATTAATCTGGCTGTTCCTTCTTGACAGCTCAGGGTCAGGGCACTGTAAATCCTGCACTGGATTGCAGCCACCTGGAGCAGGATTAAAGCAGCCCTGCAGCATGTGCTGCTGCACCCAATTACTCCCTGGCGGTGGGCGGCTGCAGCAAGGGGTACCCGTGGCCCCGGCAGCCGTGGGGTGCCCGGCGCGGGGCTGGGGCTCCCACCAGAGCTGAGCTTTGCAAGGTCACGGCTGCCGACGCGGGCGGTTTGGTGGTGCCATGTGGCCGTGGCAAATGTTGGTTTGCGTTGGCACCAGGGATGCTCAGCTGCGTGGTATGGAGAGCTCAGCGCCCGGCTTGTGGGTGCTTGGCACCCAGCGCCAGACCAGTATTGCCAGCACCTGTCTGGCTGCCGAGACAACATGGGAGCAGCTCCAAAGATGGCTTCTGGCGGCTCTGGGAAATTGCTGTCGATAGGGATGGTTGCACCACAGCCCCAGGTTCATACATGGAGGGTGGATAGCCACCACGTCCTTAGCGGGAGGGTTCAAACCCTGCCGTGCGCTGGACAGGTCGCGTTTAAGCCTCTGACCATCGGCAGGGATTGACTGTGGGGAGCCTCTTGGTAGCTCACATGGTAAAAGGAACCTATGGGTTGAGCTTTTGGGGGCTCTTTGGGTCTGGATTAGCAGCAGTGGGCCCCGGGGACACTGGGGCGTTCCTGTCAGGTCACTCAAGGTGAAGACGACTGAGGAGCAACTGGGGCTCCTGCCCTCATCCGTCTGGATGCACCGCGTCTCTGGCACCCAGGCTTCGGAGCAAACGGCCGGGCTGGCGGGGAGGAGGGTGCTGGAGCCCAGCAGCGGGCGGAAGGCGGCCGGGGCCACCGGCTCCCAAGAACAAGCGGCTCTATTCAAGGGAGGGCAGAAGCCAAACTTTCTTGAAAAGCCTCTGTGCTGCGGCAGGAGCAGCCTCGGGGCAGCTGGAGCTTGTGATTCCTGCACACAGAGGCAGAGGCTGTTTTAATAAAGGAAAAGCCGAATCTTGGATCACGAGGGCAGCACCACAGAGCAAAGTCAGGGAGCGGGGCGAGTTCCAGGGAGGCTGCAGGTCAGGTTTTGGGAAGGAGCTTGGTCCTGCTGTCCCGTCAAGGGCTCTGCCGTCCCCATGCGCTGGCTTTGCCCTGATGGCAGAGCCCCAGTGGGGTCCATCCTCCTCTAGGGCTGTGGGCAGCACAGGGGCACCACCAGGACCCTCCGGACCGAGCACACATATCCACCCTGAGCATGTCTGTACCGTTCTTGTCTGCAAAACAGAACCTGCACCCCTCCACGTCTGAGCCTGGCAGTCCCTGAGCCGGCGGGGCATTTGGCCTCGCGCCTTGGTGGAAGGGTCTGCTCCACGCACAGGGTCCTGGACCAGGAGAGCATCCCCCGGGCGGCTGGTGACTAGAGGTCGCATCCTGCAGCCGGCAGCAGGACCCTGGGCTGGGAGGGAGCTCGCTCCCCTGTCTGCCTAGGCCTATTATTAGCACCTTTCCTCTCCCGCCGAGCCTGGCGCCTCATAATGCAGCTTTGGCTCGCTCTCACGGCACGGAGCTGTCAGCCGGGGCTGCCCTGCCTGTGCCGAGGATGGACACCGGCTCCGAGGGCTCAGGGAGCCCCGCGGTGAGTGTGGCCAGCCAGGCACTGTGCCGCAGCCCAGGGCAGCCCGCCTGCCCGCTGCTGCCCACTTGCCCACTGGCTCTTGGGCAACCACTTGCCCTGCAGCGATGGGCTGGGGTTTGGGGGGCACTCCTCAGTGGGCAGCATTGCCCTGACATGTGCGGTGCCACTGGGGCAGCATCCCAAGGGCTGACCTCCCTGCCTCAGTTTCCCCATTTGCAGCAGGGGTGTGACAGCGCTTGCTGCCCCTGGATCCTCGGGGTTGCTGCAGCCCCATCACGCCGGGATGGGGGTGTCTGTGTGCGTGGGTGCCACCTCAGCCCTCGGAAAAGTAGCACATTCAGCACTGGAGGAGGAGCAGGTTTTACGTGGCCCAGAAAAGCGCATGGAGAAAGTGAGGCTGCGGCATCCATCGCTCCATCCACCCATGCGAGAAGGGGAAAGCTGGAAAGACAGGGCCGGTGCGAGCAGAGGTGACACCAAATAGGAGACAGACTCTCACCGTGCCACATTTGATATGGCGACACAAAATCTTTTGCCGATAAGTGGTATCGTCTCCCCGCGGATAGCCATCACCCCTCACCCCTGCCCGGCGTACCCGCCCGGCGCCCTCGGCTCTCCCACGCACGTCAAGCAACACCCGCTCGCCCCAGCAGATAAGCAGCACCGTGCCTGCGTCCCGCCGTGCCCGGCTGACTCTGCCCAGCCCTACGGTGGGAGATGCTGGTGCCGGTGGGAGCGGGGGAAAGCAAATCCCTGCTGTCACCCGCTGCTCCCGCCCAGGTGCATTTTGCATGGGGAGAAGTGCCAGGGGTGCACGACTCAGGGGGGATCTGGCCCTGCGGAGTTTATCTCCCACACATGATCAATGCCGAGTTTAAGTAAGGTTTATTGGTATCTGTAATTTAACATGACATATTTCTAACACGAATTACTCTGAGATCATCGTGTGCATAAAATATGACAGGAATCTTTTAAGTGCAAGCATAGTTCTCAGTTAATTTAATAACCGAGATGGAAAATGGAATAGCATTAAATTTAATATTTTACATAATGCTCCTACACTTCCTTTACTTGCTGCTGGCATCATTTGTTTTCCCTTCTTCCTCATTCACAGCCCTCTCAGCCCAAATTGTCCTGGAGCGCTGCCTACCCGGCCAGGCAGGGGGGTGCTGCCCCCTCGAAGGGCCACGACGAGCCCCCCCGGGCAGCCGGAGCTGCCCCCACATCTCCCTCATCCCATGCAAAGGTGATGGGGTGCTCTGGGTGCCCCCTCGCCTCTGCTCTCGGCAGATGCGGGGCTGGGTGCTCGCCGTGTGCCTGCGCGCTTGGCACCACCTGCAAGCCCCCGGTCCCGGTGGTCCCGGTCCCGGGGCTGAGCCGCTTCAGCCTCCTGTTATTGCACTCTGCTCTCTCCTGAGGGTCTCAGCAGAACGACCTGTTTCATATGCCCCATGCTGAATAACGACACGGCCGCCCTTCATGGCTATGAAACTAAACTCGCTCTTTATTAAGAAAGTGCTTTCCAAGCTGAGCCTGCAGCCAGCATCTGGCCCCGTGCACACAGGCACGTCTAGCGATCCTCTTCCAAACTCTTCCCGCTCCCCTTCCCTGCATCCCCCCTGCTCCGTGCAGGCAGCCACCGAGAGCAAAGCCCCTGCTGCTCAGCACAGGGATAAAAGCAGGCCCCGTTGCAAGGCAGCGTTGCTTGCGGAGCAGCGGAGCAGTCGCATGTGATGGACCTGTCAGACCGTCCCTTGCCAGGACAGAGCAGGATGGTGCTGGATGGAGCTAGGGGCTCCCACCCTGGGGTGGAATGCTGCTAAGCAAACAGCCTCCTGCATCATAGGTACCGAGGCTGGAGCAGACAAGGGGTTAATTCAAATCACACAGGCTAATTTACCCTTCGGCTCAGCTCTCTGAGGAGAGAAGGATGGGATATAATTGCTGAGCAAGTGAAGCCCACTTGACACAGCGAGCCCGTCCCCACGCGGGTCTCGCTCTCGCCCTCCGCTCTTGCTCAGTGCGGCTCTCGGCAGCCCCTGCTCTCATCCCCGTCAGCCTCACACTGCTCCTGCCGCCGTTCGCCCAGCCGCTGGCCCTCGCCCCAGCACGGCCAGTGGCAGAAAATCGGAGCTGACCCACTTTTACATGGAAATCGCCCGACAGCCATGCCCGAGATCCCCGTCCCCCGCACGCCGGGATCCGAAATGTCCGTGGTGGGACCGACCTCCCCGAGCGGGATGGGGATCGGGGGGCACAAAGCCCCAGGGACGCCCTTGCCAGGGCGGTGGTGGCCGCTCCACGCCAGGTTTTGTGCTCGCTGTGGGATTTGGGAGCGCAGCGGATGCCCGTGCACTGCAGAAGGGATCAATACAGTTCTTAGCCTTGTCCCTTCCTATTGAGCCTCGGCGTGTGATTTAAGGGGCTCCGGTAACGTGCACATCGCCGCCGCGAACAAGGTGTTAACACCGAGCCGCTGGAGTTATGGCTGCGAAGGAGCTGGCAGGGCCCAGGCAGGATTGGTCCCTCCAGCCCTTGTCTGCTCTGGTTCAAAGGGTTCCCGTGGCTGCGATGAAAGGAGGGTTGTTGGAGGGATTACAGCGGGGAGGGGAGATGATGTTGCTGGGAACGGAGTGGGCTCTTTATCGGAGAGTAGCAGAGCCTGACAGCGCTGTAACTCTCTCTTCTTAAGGAGATGAGCTTGCAATAAACCAAAGAGCACATTAGAGGCAACGAGACAAAATGGCAGGGTTTTGAAAGCCCAGCAGAAGCAATAATCCAGCCTGGAACAGAGAGACCACTCAGCTTACCTCTGCCTTTTGGAAACACTGCCGTGTTTTTGCAGCGCTGCCAGAACAGTTCTTTACTGTGACTTGGAAAGTCTCGGACGCAGGTTTCAACACCTCGCTCTCACACCACATAATGCAAAAGTTAATTCTACTTTCAGGCTGATGTCAACATTCCCCTTTATTGCCACGGCGAAATGTGAAGACTACATTAATTTGCATTTGCTGTGTGCAAGTAACGTGTTCCAGATAATCACGGTAACTCCTCAAAGGTATAGACGAGAATTTCCTGGATAATGTGCTGGATGGAAAAAGCTGATGGGATCCAGGAGAAGGAAACGGCATTGTGTGCTTTCATAACTCCACCTGGAAGCAGCGCAGCCCAGAAACACAGGCTGGGCTGGCTTTCCTCGCCGCGGGGAGGGCGAAGTTGGGGGGCTGGGGTGGGCACTGGCTCTCGCTCGCTGGGAGAGCATCTCCCAGGGCTGGGCAGAAACAGGGTGTAAAGAGCAACCACGGAAAGCCGCAGGAAGGGGTATTCCTCCTACCATACAACTTTTAACACCGGGCGGCTACTTCTCCGTAAAACAAACAACCCATCACTAACGAGAAGCCAAGCAATTATTACTTTATGCAACGTGCTGAGAACATAGACGCTCCGGTCTGAGACAGTAATGACCCTTTGTCTATGGAGCTGAGAAATATATTGAGCCCTGGGTGCCCGCACAGAAACTCGCCTCGTGCCCGGCAGTAAATTAACTGGCCTGAACTCGGAGGATCCTCCCGCACGTGAGCGCTTCGGCTGGGATATATCGGCTGAGGGAATGGATTTTCCATCTTCACTGATATATCGCGTGCCCCAGATGATGGCAATGATCGCACATCACAGCTAAAGGCTTCCAAGGGGCTTTGCAAACCGATAGCCGGACTCCGGGAAGCTCATCCCGATGGTGCTGGGAGGAGAGCTGCGGGGTGAGGCTGGGCTGGCCAGGGCACGGGGCTTGGTGCTGGGGCTGCGGGAGGGGACGGGGACCCTCCCGGCTGGGACCCGTCCTGTATCCCCTCCCCGGGGGCCGCGCCGGCCACCCGCCTGGCATAAAACTGCACGCAGGGCTCCCGCGATGGCATGTGGGAGCGATGAATTCATTTCCATTTATGATCTGTTATGATGATACCCCTGAAGGATAAAAGTCTATACATAATAATCTCTCTCTTCAGCTTTGTTAACAACTTCAATTAACAGAGAGCTGTGTAATGCTTCATCAGCCGTTTGGATTACAGATGAAATTAAGCCATCATATTTATGAACTACGCAGTGAGTTCGAGGAGGACTCCACATATTTTACATTTAATAACTTGCCCTCTCATTTTATTTATAACGTTAATAATGATTTGGTGGCTGCTTTGGGGGGAAAACATAAATGACAAAGCGAGGAAGCCGGCGGGGAGGGTAAGCGGAGCTGGGCTCTCTGGGAGCAGCGTGCCGTCAATGCCCAGCCACGCACATCCCGCTTCGGCTCCCTTCTCTTTTATTTTTGATTAAATAGCCCTGTGAACATGGAGACTTCTGCTTTATAATTGCTTTCCACTCAGCACTTTTAAAACCCGGGCCGAGGGTTAATGATTAAACCCCGCGGCGTGGACCCGTCGCACCCACCAGCCGCAGCACGGGCAGCCGGCACGCCGCCGGCGGGCCCCGCGTCCCGGCGTGGCATCAGGTTCTGGGTGCATTTCGTAGGTCCCAGCCCCCAGAGGAGGATGGATGCCCCGTGCTTCAGCTGAAGGGCCAGCGCCTTGCCAGGGCAAAAAAATAGCAATACCATTCCCTAAAGCAGGGATGGGCAGTGGGAGCCTGGCAGAAGGAGGGCTTCTTCTGCACACCCCGTTTCTTCCCATCCTTCCCTCCCCAGGCTGGACCGGGGTTTGCAGGTTGGTTTTGGGGTGCTGCTCCCTGCCAGGGCCTCCCCGTCCGTGCTATCATCACCACCCTGTCCGGTTAACCCGTGGGCTGAAAACACGTTGCGGTGCTCCCAGTCTGTCTGGAGCACTGGCACGCTGAGAGGCTGAGCAAGGTTAATTAATTTGAGCAAGGACTGAAGCCTAAAAGATGGGGAGCAGCACATTGAAAGATGATGGCTGGCAAAAATCATTAGAAGCATCTTTCAACAATCTATATACTGTTATCGATCCTGTTATAGATCATGTTCCTCTCCCCTTTTTTGCAGGATCTTCTGGATCAATACAGCAAGTGCATTGAGACTGTAGCAACACATTTAAAACCTTATAAAAGGTTATTTAGTTGCTAACAGTGCAGCAGTTTCTGCAAAGCCTGCCAAAAGGTTACAGCTTTTTGGGCATCATAAATTACAGACGACAGGGAAAAAAAGTAAGTGCGGTTTTCTTTATTGTCTCAATGATGGATGGGCTCCTGAACAAGACACAAAATACATCATATCACCTTTAATGGGACCACATTTCTGTAGCCATAACTCACAATTTTAAAATAGAAAATGGTGAAATATGGCGTTGTATATTCCACTCCTGACATATTTATGAGTCCTTCCCTTCTTATAAATACAGTGATTGCTATTTCAAAGCAGCATGTCAGGTATGAGCAGAGCACAAACAGCTGGTGCGATTGAAAAATTATAGCCAGAGTTGGACGTTTTCAAAAACTCTCTCTAGCAGCAGTAAATTTACAATGTTTGCACTAACTGTTATTAAAACCAAATCCATATCTTGGCAACAGGAATCCAGCGCTCCGGACCAGCTGGAGTGACGGTGCCGCTGACAGCCGGGGTGAGCCCAGGGGCTGCTCCTGGGGAAGCATTAAAATGCGCTTTGAGGGCCCGCGGCTCCGGCCGGGGGGTCCCGCAGGGGAAGCGCCGGAGCCGGTGCGGTGCCCGCGGTAGCTGCGTGTGCTGCTCTGCACCGCGCCGGGCACCGGCAGAGCCAAGAGACCAAATCTGCAACGGGTGCAGACTGGTGGAGCTGAGCTTGCTGCCGGCCCCTGCTCGCAGAGCTCTCCTGACCCCGAGCAGCGCAGAGCCCCCCAGCCGTGGGCAGCTGGGGAGGGGACACGGGCTCCTGGGCATCGTCTGCGAGGGGACAGAGCATCGCCATTCCCCTGCATGTGCAGGCAGCTGCCTGCCTCGTGCTTCCCGCAGGCAGCAGCCGTCCGACGCCCGGGGTGGACGTGGCGGGTGTCAGCTGCATCCCGAGAACGGGCTGGCTCAGAGCACCTCCTTCCAGCTCTGGCCTCTCTCGAATTTATGCTTCAGTCCATAATGGCAGTTTAATGTTACACTAATACACGCCTCGGGTCTGGTGCCATTTCTGTATCATTATTTCCATTCATTCGGCAAGAGGGTTTTACTAGTAAATACCTCGCGGAAGGAATAATCCTGCCAAGAGCCCTCCTGAGCATCACTCGCCCCTGGGAGCAGGGGGAATTCTCTGGCCTCATTTAGGCACACAAAAGGCCTCTAATTAGCTTTTTGTTTAGTCCGATTATGAATGTGAGTTTTGACCTTTCAAAGTGATTAGCTTTTGAAGCTAGCTAATTTCCATAACATCAGTTTCTAAACACATATACAATCTAGGACCAGACTTTTTTTGTTGTTTTTCACTCCTTTTTTTTTAACAGCAGCCTACAGCAAGCCTCGGGGCTCTGTATTTCAGTCCCTGGATGAGGCTGCAGTGGGGCAGATCTCTGGTGCTTCGGGGATTTGGGTGCACCCAGTTTTAGGGCACGCGGGCTTTCCCCCAGCCCCTTCCCAAAGCTCTGCCTTTGTTGTCACTGGATAAATTGCATCACCCTGGCAGATGTCCGCCGGCGGTCCTGCTGCCACCACCAACGCGTGGCCGACCCCAGCTCCTTGGGACCCCCCCCCAGTTTCCCAGCAAAGCCTGGGGTCCTTCCAACTGGGAAGCCGATCCCTCCCTCCAGCCGTCCCCGGGGCGCAGGAGCGGCACCGGCCCCAGCCGCCGGCACAGACATGGCCAAGGTCACTGGTGGAGGCTTGGGGAACAATGGGCTTTAACATGTTCTTTGTGGTAGCTAAATTCAAAACTCTATCACCGATTTACATTCCCTTATCTGGGCAAAGCCCTCCAGAGGTGCATTTTATTACCCTGGATTATTAAACAAAAAACTTTCTGATAATGAGGCACTGTTGCTTTCGGAGTGGGAGCCTGGCCGCCGGAGACCCGCTCCTGCCGCTGCCGGTTTATCAGCCCCTTGCCGCCATGCTGCTATCAGGACGGGGCTGCCTCTATCTCTGCCGGTGATTAGCCGGTCCCGCTGCGAGACTCTCGTGTCTCCCTGGCCCATGAATAATAGAAGATAAATTGTTGCTTTGGGCAAGTCTTCTTGGAGAGTGTCTCCTGGTGCAATAGCTCGGGGCTTGGGGGGCTTCATGGGAAGGCGGCGGTGGGGAAATCAAAGTTTTTGGAGATAACAGCCCCCCTCGCTTTTCCTCCACTCGGAGAGAAGGGGGCTGAGGGCTCAGCACGAGACTAAGACCGAGGAAACCCTGACTCTGTGCGTGGCTCCGGGAGAAACCCCTGTGCGGCTGGAGGCAAAGCTGTGTCACCCCTCTGCCCATCCAGCAGCAGCCGCCCCAGCCAGACCGGGGTGCTGCAACCCCCCCAAACCCACCCGCAACCCTCCTGCCTCAGCCGCCGCACCCCAGGCAGCGGCTTCGGGACTGAACACCCCCGATCCCCCCGTCCCCACCCCAGTGAGACGCAGACGTGCCGCCCCTGTCCCCGGCACACGAGTCCCCTGCCTCCCCGCATCCCTCCCTCCCCAAACCACTGTCTATAATATTTTCTTTCCTGCACACATGCAAGGACCTCTGAGTTGACTGCTCTGTTTTATAACATTGCTGTTTCCTGGCCTGGCTTTATTACATCTGTTCTTTGGGGTATGGTGTTATAAATTGGGTATGTGATGACGTGTAATCACTAACTGCAAAGCCAATACATTTTCGCTGCAACAGCAGCAAGACAAATAAAGGCGAGCGGGAGAGGCTGGCGAGGCTCTGACAAAGGGAGATATATACACCGCCACGGCCAGAGATAATTTAAAAATCTGATTGGGGATTGAAAGCAATGTTATCCTAATGAAGCTGGCTTCGCTCTCTGGGAGAACATCCTTCGTTTTTGGGAAGGGTTTTGGTTTTCGCTAAGAAGCCCAGCTGCATCTCCGGCTCTTTTTTGGGATGCCTGGGGCCTGGCCCGGCCGAGGATGCTCCCCGTCCGTCCTGCCCCAGCAGCGCAGGAATCGGGGGGGGGGGGGGGTTTCCTGGGCAAGAGCCAAAGCCAAACCAAGACTGTTTCATGGCGGTATCGGCCCGGCCGCCACGGGCTGGGGGATTTCTGGAGGGCAGAACCCTGCCTGCCTGCTGCCCACTGCAACATGAGCAGCTCAGTGTCCTCGCTCACTGGGCTCTGCTAGGTAAGGACCTGGCACATGCCTGCTCTTTTCCCCCGGCAGAGCGGGACCCTCCTGGCCCCCACCCTGTGTCCAGCTCAGCTGCTCCAGGCACTTTGTCCTGGGAGGTTTCTCCAGAGCCTGGGGCTGGAGGGCGGCTTAAACCAACCCAGATTCAACCAGTCTTTTGATCTGCAATCCAGAGGTGCTTCATGTCCACCCAGAAATAGTTTGCATGGCTCGGGAGCCTGCCTGTGCCGGCATTGTGCTTGGCAAGCCATTAAAACGCCTCTTCGCCCTGTACCCGCGCCCGCTGCAGCTGAGGCTTGAGTCAGCGTGGGGCAAGAGGCAAACCCAGCCCGAGCTTTGGCGCGGGGTGAGCTGAAACCGGCCCCAGGACTGTTGTCCTTAGGAGCAATAATCACTTGTGCAACTGTGCAAATGTGGCCAGCGAAGATGGGATGGGAGATAAATGGGAGGGAGTCAACCAGCTGCAACTTAAGATGTGCCTGTATGCTGCTGCACCGGTTTATCATGATAAATGTCATCGGAAAATCAATTCTCTGTGTACTTTTGGGAATTACAACTATCATTTTGATGTGATTTATTTGCTGTATAACACGGACAAGGGCTCTTTGTTCATCATTTTGAAAGTTCATTTAAAATTGCTTTGAGTTCTTGGGTTTCTGCCGTGAGATGGCCAATGGGTATCTGCTCTCCTGTGAAATATGGACCGAGGCAGAGGGAGGCTGGGCCGGGAGCCTCGTCCAGCTCCTGTGGCCGGGGGGGCATGGGAAGCCCTGCAAAACCACCTGGCAGAAAGCCATGTCGGTGGGGACATCCCCTCTGGGGAAACAGCAAAGGGACGGCTGGCAATCACCCCAGCACCCACTTCTTCGCAGGAGGAGCAGCGCTGGGTTGGGACTTTCTTACGCCAGCAGGGTATGCTGGGGCCGACCTTCCATTTTTTCTTTTCCATGCCACCCACCAAACCTGTTTGTCCTGCTGTGCTGCTTGCCAGGGAGGCCGGGAAACTTCCCATGCTCTGAGCACAGGGCGTCCCATCTCCATCTCATTTCAGTCTTTGCGCCGGTGCTCACACCGGTGCCAGTAGGAATCGGCACACGGCTCTTCCCAGGCACACTTCCCACCCCGAACCTCTCCCTCCTTGCTGCCGTAGCCGGAGGGATGGGGGCTGGAGGTCCCGTGGGACGCAGGGATGGGGTCTCGTCGTGCGCCAGGCTGGCCGGTGGGGCCAGGGACAGCGGGGCGGCAGGACGGCGGCTGACAGCGCTGGGGAAAAGAGCAACTAAAAACCAGCCGAGTTCAGCTTGTTTATCTGCGAGCATGGAGGCTGAGCAGGGAAATGATCGCTCTTTATAAACACACAGGGGGTAAAGACCAGGCAGGGGGATGAGTTGTTTAAGTTAAAGGACAATGTTGGCACAAGGACAAAAGGGATAAATTAGCCATGAAAAAGACTTAGGCTGGAAATGAGAAGAAAGCTTAAAATCATCAGGGGAGCAAGGTTCTGGAAGAGCCTCCTGAGCAGGGGGATGAAGGGATGGAGCCGCCAGTGCTTCCAGGACGGAGCCTGATCCCTTTCTGGATGGGATGCGGGTGCTGCTCTCTTAGCAGGGAGCCCCATGCCAAGGCTGTGCCCAGGGCCACGGCCATCAGAGAGACATCTCCTATAAAGAGAAGCGGCATGGCTCTTCCAGCAGCGTTCAGCCTTAGTTAGAGGCTCTGTTTTTCAGCTGGGCACGTTGCTCAAAGCCAGAAGCAGCCCTTTGGTCTTGCTTCCCGTGCCTTCACTGGCAGCGATAAATGCTCTTCCGTCAGTACACAGAAACCCCTTCCCTTTTCCCAGCTGGCACAAGGAAGAGTTGGGACCTGGAATGAGGGCAACCTCCGCCCCCGGAGCTGCTGCTCTCCTTCTCTCCCACCACCCGACTGAGGGGCTTTCGCCAGCCCCGGGTGTTTCCCCTCCATCCCCACCGAGGCTCATTGGTGAGGGGCTCTCGCTGCCCCCAAATGAGGGTGTGCTTTCGTATTCACGCTGGCTTCAGCCCATGGTATTTTGGTAAAGTTCAGGAAAACCATTGCTATATAAATCTCCCAACCACTGGGCAGTTTGAACCTATCGGGCATTAATCATTTGTCTTTAAAGCCCGGAGCTCAGCCCTGGAATTATGCCCTTCGAGAAGAAGAGCTTCTCAGGATGTCCGGGAAGGATGAGTGAGGAAGGGACACCTATTCCTGCCCAAAAATGCATCCCAAAAACCCTGGGAAAATTGCAACTCAGCCTCGGTGGCTGCGTAAGGCCTGATCCAGCTGTGTCCCCCCCTCTCAGAACGGGACAGCCGCTTTCGCCCGCCTCTCAGACGGGCACCCGGTGCCGGGCTGCATTCCCAGCACCTAAAAACAGTGCTGGCGCTGCACATGTGTATTTTTATAGTTGTTTATACCAGGTGTGCGCTTCAGCGGTGGGGGCCTTAATTACAAGGCGGAAGAAATGCGCTCAGTGGCTTTGCATTACAGATCAGAGCGTAAACCTCAAATAAATCACGTGGGAAGCAGTTGACAGTGAGCAGAGGCTGCTGCGGTGGGAAAGCCAGGCCGCGGCGGGGGCGACGCGGGACCCCCCTGCCCGTCGTGCTGCATACACCCGAGGTGGAGGTTTCTCCTGCCGTCGGGTTTGCTCCCAGTGGAGCATCGAGGGGAGGAGAGGAGCAGCACCACGCAGCACCACGCAGCATTGTACAGCACCATGCAGTGCCGTGCAGCACTGTACAGCACCATGAAGCACCACGCAGCACCATGCAGCACCACGAAGCACCATGCAGCGCCGTGTACCTCTTGCACACTGGGGCCAGGCCGGCAGTGGGGCTGCCCACCCTCTGCTCGAGGAGCGGGGTGCCCGGGCTGCCCTGTGCACGCCTGGACGCCTCCAGCGCCCCGTCACCATCCCCTGCCCCCAGCCAGGCTCTCGCCACAGCTCCCTTCTGGTTTTCATTACCCTCCTCCGAGCAGAACACGAACAGCCTAATTTGGAATAACAGCCAAGTGAGTGCGAAGGGGAAAAATCCTGCACTCCCTCTTTTCCTGAGCTAATCCCCTGACAAATTCTGCGCAGCCCTGGCTGTGGTCTTGTTCCAGAGATGCTCCTGATTGAAATGGAAATACTCCCCAATCCTTTCCCTTAAAGGAGAAGCTTCCCTCTGTTTATAAAGCCTTCCAGAGGGGGTTTTACGATTTTATTTTAACGGCCGGCCTTCCCTAGGAATGTGGCAGCCAGCTCAATAGCTGCAGGAAACATCGCTGCCCATAAACCCCCTTCAGTCAGAGCGCACTGGCTGACATTGTCATGAAACGAAAATATTCCTGATGCTTATCAGGAGCCCACATCAAAGGCACTCAGGCCATAAATCTCCCAGGGACCGTGCCATGGAGCCCAAATAAAAGCAGCTCCCTGGGTTAATGGGTGTCCAGGAGGGTCTCGCCGCCCCGGCCCCCCGCGGGAAGGGCAGGGGGGTTCGGGCGGGGGGCAGGCCCCCCAGCAGAGACCAGCACAGGGCGGCCGGCGAAGGCTTTTGCTCTGCTTGGAGTGGGGAGAGCCCCGAGCTCAAGCCCCGAGCTCGCTCCTTGGCGCAGGGTTTGCAGCAAACCTTGGAAACGCTTTCCGGACGCTCTCTGTCCTCCTGCCCCTCTGCCTCCCCTCTCGCGCTGAGACACCAGTGAAGACGAGCAGTTCGTCCCGGGGCAAAGCTTTTTTGGTTCTTTGCTTGGATATATGGGGAGACAGATCCTGCCTGTCCAGCCTGTCTCCAGGCTCCTGGCATTTGGAGGCGGCAGGAGACATCCCAGCTTGCCCCAGCACTCCCTGCCCCCGTGACAGGGCTTGCAAAAACGGTCCTTATTTCATCCCCAACCAGGGCAAAATCAAACTTAAAAAAAAAAAAAAAAAGAGCCGTGCATGTGTGTGGGTGGAGAAAGCACCGCAGAAAGTTTGAACAGCGGGAGAGCTGAAATCCCGCTTCCCCGGCAGCCTGATGCCGGAGCGGCAGCCGGCAGCCCTGAGAAGGCAAGCTGGGAGCTGGAGCTGGCCCAGCCACGTGGCTCGGGGTGACCCTGTCGTCCCCAGGCCTGGGCAGGCTGACAGCACATTATGCAGCTTGCCTATCTTTTGTTGCAAGTTGGAGTCAGGAGTATTCCTGCAGATCATTTAGATTCAGGTAAATCAGCATTTTCCAATCCCAGGAGGATATTTCCCACCAGTTGGGCTGCAGGGTCACCTCCAGGAGCTTTCAGCAGGGTATCGCTTGCTCCGTAAAGACCTTGAGTGATGGATACTCCGTCTCACAGGTAAGTTGTTCCAAAAGTTAATTATCTCCGTGGTTGCTCACTTGGGAATTTAATCATGCTCTGCTGAACTGACGCCCTTACGAACAATTACAGAAGTGCCCAAAGGGGAAGTTTCTATCTCACCCTCATCAGCCTCGTTATGCCCTGACGACAGCAGGATTTACATCCTTCGACACGGCCAGGTGCCCCAGCCGGAGCGGTTCTGCCCTCGGCTGTGGCTCTCTCCAGGCAGGACCATCCCAAGGCTGCCCTGGCCACCGAAGCCTCTCCCACACGGGAGCCAAGTTCTTTGTATGTGGCATCTTTTCCCTCTCCGTGAAGCAGGGCCATGAAGTTGAAGCCTTGACGAACAAGGTTTAAAATGCAGAAGCTCTCGGAGAGCCAGACACTAATGTGACATCTCTTTCCAGCACTTGCCATTCCCTCCCTTCCACGGCTTTGATGTTAACTTCTTACAAGCTCCGAGACGGCTGTAGGATTTGATCAGTAAATCATGCATGTTAATAGGGAGAAGCAACAGAAATGCAAGAGGTTCCTCTCTGCCCAGAAATACACGGGGGTACGCGCAGGCTGCGTGCCCTGGACGCTAGAGCCACCCTCTTACTCTTGGGGTGCCTCGTCCAGGTCTTTCAGGATGATGTGAACCTTCATCCAGGGGCGGCACGCTGCGCCGATACGAACGGGTTATTCCCTGGTCGGGAGTCCTCGATAGGAGCTGAAACCAGTTTGGCCACAATTTTAGCACGTTTCCTGCCTCTCTTCTCATCCACCTTCCAAACTAGGTTAGTTTCCCCTTGGCTATCAAGGGAGCGTTGGTGATGCTCAGGCAGGTTTGATATTTAGTCACTGCACCTGTGTTGGATGGGTCTTAATTATTTATAGCTTTCCTATCCTGTTTTCTCAAGTCAGTTGGGAAGAGGTGACAGGTGAAGACTTCTTGTAGCAGATGCTTACGAGGCGGGTGAGGTGCCTGCCACTCAGATGAGAAGAAAAGAAAAAGTGTCTTCAGCAGGAGAAAAATGACAAAGCTACCTAGGAGCTGCCTCATTTAATAGTCAAGAAGAAGGAAAAAAAAACAAACCCTCCTTAGGTCTCCAGAAAAGAAACACATCCTAAATAGATGGATGCTCTGGGGAGCAGATGTCTCCCCTTTGCATGCGGAGCCCTTTGTTTAGGGGACGTGCTGGGGGTGTTACGGCCAGGGCAGAGCCGCAGCCGCCGTGCTGTGAGCCCCAGGGCTTGCCCTGCTTCGCTCCACTGGCCTTGGCAATGCCAGAAACCACCAAAGCATCCAAAAATACAGTCGTATCCCACCGTCTGTTGGGTGGTCTCTGCAGGAGAGTCGGGACTCAGCTGGAGGCTGTCGCACATGATGCTGCCCTGCAAAGCTCTGCTGCTGCGCACGGCCAGGGTGAGCTCAGCCTCGGGCTCCCACCGGCTCAACTTACGGCTGCGCTGAGGTCGGGTGAGACCTCTCCCGTGAAATGTATATCCCCTTCTGCAAGGGGCATCAGTGCGGGAAGGAGCGGGGCTGCTCCGCTCTGCACAACCTCTCTGCGTGGCCGGAGCCAGGCAGGGGCTGGGCAGAGCCCTGCTCTGTCCATCGGTCCCCACGGCTGCCGGTTCCGCAGCGCTCCCAAGCACGCACGTGCATTTAATGCACACGATTGTGTCTCCTGTTACCACTTTCCCCAGCGGCTATGCGAGCCTGCTGCTTTCTCACATCTAAAGGGAGATGTTCCTTTAGCTCAAGCGTCTGGTACCTCCTGCTCTCTGGTGACAGAGGACTTAATCTCCGATGACAGCCAGACTGCTCGTCTTCAGGGCCCGCGTTTGTAACCATCGCCCCATCTTGTTCCTGTTGCACTGTGGATGCGCAGCAAGGGACCAGGGCAGGAAAGAGAGCGGCGCCGGAGCCCGGCAGATGCTGCTGTGTGTTTCTCCAGGACATGACAGTAGACAAAGATTCTTGCAATAATGCGATAATTGCATCAGCACTAATAATGCCCAGCAGCATGGGAGAGGAGGGAGACCCAGGCTCCTCTGGCGAGGCTCGGCGAGGGCCGAACTCTGCCTGCTCAGCCGTAGCGGCGAGAGGGGCTTCGCTACGCCGGTAATGCAGAGTCCTGCTCCTGGCTGGTCCTGCCATTGCAAATGTCAAGTTGATTATTTTAACCACATTAGATCCCTGTTAATTAACATGAATTAACCACCTAAATATTCCTAGGTAAACAAGCTATTAGATACAGGGAGGAGAGGAAAACCACCTATAAACCATCACAAATCGATCCCTGCCAGACCTAGGGCCCCGTGATGGCCTGTGCAGCCCAGCCTGCAGCCCGGGGCAGCCCCCGCTTCGCTAGCGCCGCGCTGGTGCGACGGGTGTGGGGCGGTGATGAACTCCCTGTACCTCCTGGCTGCCGCCGGTTCCAGGTATGACACATACACAAAGGTACCTTTTTATAGGTAGGAAATTATAGGTGCCATGACTTCAAAGGCTTTTGCAACAAGAGCTTTCCCTTTGATAAATGACAGCATCATTAATGGTGATTTATTACCTGGGCTATTTCGACAAACAGAAATAACCAGTTTCTTTTCATTTGGCTTGGTGGGTTTTTTTGCTCTGGGCTACCCAGACATACAAGGTGGCTGGTAACAGCTGTTTTACTGCTGGTAAGACATCTCATTTATTAACTTGTCATCATGTGTCATAAAGTTTAGCAAAATGCTAGATGATTGTGTACTTAAGCTAGGTAATTACCCCATTATTAAAGCTGCCTTCTTTATTTATTTGCTCTTCTGGTGGTTTGTTCCTACCTTTGCTCTACATACTGCCTTAGTCACAGGGCACAGAGATGCATTGCCTTGTAATTATCTGCGTGCTGACTTCCACTCTGCTCTTAGAGAGACATGAAAGGCGTCTCTGCCGCTCACCAGCGATGGGGACCAAGCCACTGCATCGCTCGGCCGGTGCCCAGAGAGGGGCTGGGACGGTGCTCGGAGAGGTGTCGTGTCCCGGGGCCGCATCTGACCCGGTCCCGGCACTGAGCGCTCTGAACGCAGCCGTAATGCCAGCAAAACCTCGCCGCGATAGCAGCCGGAGCAGGGAAAAATGCACATGCTGAAGGTATCCCAAGAGCTGGATCTTTTATCCCAGGGAGGAAGCACCCGGGGCAGCACGGGGGTACTGACCTAGCTGGTGGTGATCGCCCGTACAAAGCATTTCTGTTGTAACTGCACACGCCACGCCAAGCTTCTAATTAAACTCCCTGAGATACACTGCTAGCGGAGACAAAAGCAGATCCACACCTTGATGAAGGAGTTGCCTAGACAGAGGAGAAAACCACTGTTAGCACAGAGATGCAAATTGCCTTGGGAACTCCCAGAACTCAGGTGTACGTCTCCCAGGAATGTCTGGGACACTGCCCGGACACGTCCGTGCCCTCTCCCGGGAAGGGCGAGGCTCTGCGGGCACCGGCCGGGGTGGCGGATGGCAGCACCGCGTTCCCAGGCAAAGTGGGGAAGCTCTGACCTCTCCTCCCATCCAAACCAGCAGTTTGCTGGTGCTCTGCTACCACCGAGCTGCCCAGATAAATCTGGTTAACAAACATTTTATAAGCGGTTAAACATTTGAAACCGCCCAGTAACTGACTATTATCTGGGCAAACAGGAGCCGTACCGCAGGAATTGCCACACTGGCTCAGACCAGGCGGCATCTGCTCCTGAGCCCTGCGGAGAAATGCCAGCGGGTCTTCAAGGGACGATGCAAAATCCATCACGGCAAACGCCAGCGGGCTGGCTGCCCCGCAGGGATCATTTCTTCCTGACCTCTTCATCTAAATCTGGCCTTGCTTCTGCAGCAGAGCCCTTGCTGTCCTGCCCCGGCAGAGGGAACGGGGCAACGCTGGCTGCAGCCACCAAAGCCAGGAGCTGCCCCGCACCAGCTGCTCCCCCACAGCCTCGTCTGCTTGGGAAAGAAAAGAAGATTTTACAGTGCTGCAAGGGAGTTTTGGTGGCTCACTCCCGCGTGGGCAACCAGTGTCTCAATTGGCAGCTCCCCGCGGCCAGCATCTGTCAGGAAAGACTCCTCTGGAAACAAGTGTAAAGTCTTTCTTAACATACTCCAAGGTCAGCCAAGATTAAAACAGAGAGAAAAAATTACCAAAAAAAATTAAAAAAAATTCCCTGCTACCCCGCACATTTCTTCCTGGCGCTGCCGTGAATGCTGATCAGGGGATTTTATCCATAAATCCGTCTCTCCGACGGTGAGAGGCTTTATGTTGTACTTAACAAGTGGCTGTTGCACAGCAATTACAAAGAGGTTAAGATTCAATTTCCAGAGCTGCCCAAGGTACAGTGAGGGGCTTTTTTCGGAGGCCAGCATGTTGTTTAGGGCCATCCCCCCTTGATGTGCCTCGGCCATGGGCTCAGGAGCTGCTCGGAAAGGAAAAGCCTGTGACACATGGAGAGACTAAACCCCACCCTGTGCCATGGGCCTGACACCTACACGTCTGTGCATGGCATTAAATACCTGTTTCAAGGGATTAAGAGGCTGTGTGGCAACACGGAGGCTTTGCACAGGGAGAACTGCACCCATGAGTTCGCATCGGGAGGTGCCCCGGAGCCAGCAGCTTGAGCCAGCGCTCACTGCCGGGGCCGGGGCGACGGGATCCCCTGGGCTCGGTGCAAGAGGGATGAAGTGAAGTGGTTTGGCCTCGTCAGGGTGGTTTGCACCCACAGAGCTCAGGGAACGGTGGTGGGGATGACAAAAATCCAGCACCATAGAAACCCGCCTTGGCCCAGCAGTGAATCTCCCCATTTTCATTTATTAAAATAGCATTTTTATTACAAAGAGATGTTAAAAGTGAAAATGGACGAAATACATTTTACATCCCACATCGATTTCCCCGGATATTTACAACTGCAGAGATATTGATCTCCCCGAAGTGCCGGATGTGCTTGCTCATTACGTACGACACTTGCAGTGAGAAAGTATTTTCGGCAAATAAACCACCAAAACCCGCCATATAAATTGATCCAGGAAGGCTGGGGGTCAGTGGCAGCGCTGTCCCCGCCACCCCACCCTCGCTGCTATCGGAGCTTTTGGCCCTTTGCTCCCGTGTGCCCGCTGCGGCGAGGGATGGGAGGCAGGCGGGTGCCACCGCCTGGCTGTGCCACCCGCGTCCGGGGCGCCGGACACCCCGCGCCGCCCCAGTACTGGTCCCCTCCCTCTGCCGGGGTGGGGATGGGGATAGAGACCTTAACTCGTGATTCCTCACCCAGGGGGGAATTTCTTTGGAATAACTGAGACAGTGTTGTTTCACGTGGGATTGAACGTGCCGGGGATGTTGCGGCTGGAGGTGAGTGCGGTTGCCAGACCCGATGGCAGGCAGGAGGGGAGTGGTGAGACCTCAGTGTTGCTGTTCCGCATACCACAGAACCTCTCGGGTGACTGAACCCCCCTTTTTTCTTCTTCTTCTCCCTCCCAGGTCTGTTCCCACTGCCCATGCCGGCCCCCAGCCCGTCTCTCCGCAGCAGTGTGTGGCTCCAACTGCGGCTGGCCGGGAGCTTCCCGATGGCGGTGGGAGCCCCCAGCTGCGGTGTCCAGCATGGCTGGAGGAGGGTTTCTCCCACCTCCCTTTGCTGCACAAGCGAGACCCAGCCCAGACCCCAGTGCCTTTATTCCTCATTCCAGCTAACTCCCACTGAAGACGTTTCGGAGTTGTCCGACCCAGCGCTGCACAGGGTTGCAGAAGGGGTGCGAGGGATGGGTGTGCCCCCCCGCTTCGCCACTCCTCTCTTGCCAGCCAGGCTGGCAGCTGGAAATACCCCAAATCTCCTCCTTCATCTGCCTCTCCAGCTCTGCCCCAGCCCGCACTGCCAGCAGATGGGCTGGCAGCCCCGTGTACCCGCCGCGGGGCTGGGGCGGCGCAGACGGTGCGTCAGGCGCTCCCAGGGCCAAACAGCCGCGAGCGTGAGTGCGGTGTGGGCTACAGCCGGTGGGTACCTGGCAGCTGGGTGCCTCGAAGAGCACGCAGTGCTCCGCCGGTGCCCGCTGCCCCGGCAGTGGGGTTGGCATTGCCAGCCAGGCATCCCCGGAGCTCTGCCTGCTCCTTTATTTCCCTCCAACTCAGCAGGAGATTTGGCTGAGTCCAGCCCAGCCGGGCCCCACTGAGGAGCTCGTGGTTGGCCTGAGACCCCCATTTTTGGAGGGGAGCCTGGGGCTCACCAAGCAGCACGCAGCATCGCAGCACTTCGACTCCCATTTTCCCGCGTGCCAGGCAGAGCATCGCCTCCAAACACAGCTTCCAGGAAAGAGCCGGCGCGAGTGTGGGCTGGGAAACCGCATGGTGTAAAGTTTCCGGAGATTCCTTCTGCTGGTGTGTCGGCCCCAGTTACATCAGTCAAGTCGTGTTACCCGGCTGATGGGCACTAACAAGAAGTGACAGACGTGACGAGGAGTGGGCTGGCTCTAGGAGTGACACCGCAGTCCCCAAGGACAGGTCCCCCCCTTCCCAGGGCGGCTCAGCGCCAGCTCCGTCCTCCGGCTGGCCGAGGCTTTGCTGGGACCACTGCTCAGCCTCTGCTCTGTGCCAGGGTGATGGGACTGGCCTGGGGACCGGGGCTCTGCAGCCGTGGCCGTAGCCAGCCTCAGTGGACCCAAGCCCGCAGGGAGCCACCTGCTTTTCTCGTCAGAGCTTCGAACTGGAGCTGAAGCCAGGAAATCCGCCCGTAGCCAAGCCAAGGCTTCTCATGGTGGAGGACGGCTGGAGGCTTCTGCCTGAGAAACCTCAAAGGGGCATGAAACGCTGAGCATCCCTACCCGAACCCCAGCCTCACTGAGCGCCAGGTACTGCAGAGCCCTGTGAAAGGCTTGGCCCAGAGAGCTAAAATAAAGGCACAGTGGGGGGACAGCACCAAGGAGCCAAATTCGGCTCAAATGCCTTCCCTGCGGTCTGCGGGGGGGGTTTGCTCCTCCCTGGGTTGCTTTGCCCCCCAGCCATCGCGGCGAGCGGGGTGCGACAGCGAGCGCGGCGATGCCTCCCCTGCCAGCTCCCGTATTGAGTTGTACTTGACGGACTGAATAGGAAACAGGCTGGGACGCGTTTGAAGTCGCGTTGCTTTGTTGTGATCCCATCGCTGCGAGCGCCGGCGGAAATCTGGCAGGGGAATAATTGGTGCCGGGGTGGTGCTGGCGCACGCAGGCACCAAAAGCAGGGCGATGAGGAGGAGCAAGCGGGGAAGGAGCAGACTGATGTGCCGAAGGAAGAAGTGAAGTTTTCACCCTGAATTCCACCAATTTGACGGCCCGTTGCATGCCAAGGTCTCCACGGGACGGCTGCAAGCCTGGGGACGCCCTCCCAGGGTGGGGGGCGATGGGCAATGTCCTTGTCCCACACAGCTCAGCGCAGGGCTGGTGGAGGAGAGGGGCAGAAACAGCTCGTGCTGCTGCATCACCTGGGGAAGGTCTTCTGCCTCCCTCGAAACAGGCAAAGAGGGCCAAGAAGGCTCCAGCGTGGCAAGTGCTGCAGCCGGCAGCTGAAACCCAACCAGCACCTCCTCGCCTGAACCCTCTCCCATCGGGGAGCTGCCTCCGTCCTGCTGCGGCTCCGGCTCTGCCCCAGCCCACCCACCAGCAGCCAGGGCTTTTAATCGTTATCAATCTTCCCCGACCTTCAAGGTCTGCGGTTATTGACATTTTGTTCCAACTGAGTCAATATTAACTTCTCAGGCCAATAGACAATAAATAGAAAATAATAAGCAATGCACAGTTAATATTGATTTATGATTATTTGGGTCTTTTGCATGAGTTTCTCACAGGCAAAGCAGCTCTGTGCCCGCAAGGCTCGCGCGTTCGTTAGTGCCGAGAGATGCAAATAGGAGTGAGAGCGATTTGCTGCAAGGTTCAAAATGCCTTGGAATGGGTGTGAGGAGTGAGTTACAGCGGTACCTGGCAGGGCCCTCTGACTGCTTGGAGAGCGCTGGGATCATCTTGCAGCTCTTAAAACATGCTAAAAATGTTAAATCAAATGAAATTCTCTGCTTCCCCACGAGCACGGCGTTTAGAAAGAGCTTGAAAAACAGCATCGAATCAAGTTCACAGGTGGGGGGATTTTATATACACCGGGATTTTGAACCAACTTTGTAAGACATTATAAAGAATTGCAAAGAAAATTGTGAAACCGGGTGAGACGCATTGCCTTTTCTGAAAAACCCCCAAAGAGTAGGAAGAGAGACGACATTTTGAGGCCGGGTTGCTGGGGACCGGCGAGCGGCATCCGTGGCTCCGGGGGTGGCTCTGCTGGGACGCGGAGGGGTCGGGGGAGCCTTCCTGGCGGTGGGATGGAGCCCATTCCCGTCCCATCACCGCTTGGTGCACAGCCCAGCAGCTTCTTGGTGGTGACATTTTTTTTTTTCCCCTTTCTCCCTTCCCAGCCCCGACGTCAGGATGTTTATAAAACTCCGAATCAATTTGAGGCCGGGAGACGTTCAGCCGGGGAAGCACTGTGCTGATAGGGTCAAAGGCCCGTCGCCAGCGCGGATCATACACCCTGACGTATTAATTCAAGCTGTCAGGACCAATATGCGTACAAGTGCTCCGGGAGGCGCAGGCAGCGCTTCCCAAAAAACGAGGCTAACGTTTCACAGAGCCCGCACAGCGAGCCAGCGTTGCAGCATGAGAGCGGGGCGATGCCTGCGTCCCCCCGCAGCCCCCCGGGCCGGGGGTGCCGGACCCGGCGCAGCGGCGGGAGCGCTGCTCTTGCCGGCGTCCCCGCGCTCCCTGGCTGGCACGGAGGCAGATCTGAGGAGCTGCAGGAAGTACATTTGTTACTGGGAACGCTTTGATATTTCGCATGTGAAACGTCTGCGTGCTGGAGGAGCTCAGGCATCTGGCAGGAAATTACCATGAATCCTGTTTCTCTTAACAGTCACACACACACACATGCTTCCTCGCTCTTTTCCTTCCCCCCTTCTCCCTGCTCACCCCCTCTGTTCGCCTTCCCCTGTCGCCACCCCAGGGCCTGATCCAGACCCCAGAGAGGGTCCCACTGCCCCCACAAAACCCTCCATCCCGCTCCCTGCCCTCTCCGGCACCCGCAAGCTGGCAGCCCCGCTCGGCAGCATCTCAGGAGCCGTGCGGCAGCAGTGATCTTTCAGACTTGTAAAAAATCCGTCCCCTGTTCGCTGTGGTGCTCTGCCGGGTCAGGCTGCCCGAGAGCACCCGCCCGTCCTCTGCTTCATCAGACGGTGCTAGCTGCGGGGTGTAGGAGAGGTGTTTTGGGTGCCAGGCTGGGGTCAGGTCACCTTCTGCATCTGCAGCCTTGTCTGTCTTGGGTATTGTCTTTGCTTTGGCTAATGGAAGCATGGACCAACAGCAGGGAGCTGCATCCCTCATGCCGGGTACGACAGTGATGTTGGGGCATGGGTACCCCAACGTGCTCCTGAGCCTGCTGAGCACCAAGGGCTGCGGGCCGGCGCAGACCTCACCCCGCACCAGCAACCCCGGGCAGCATCAGGACCAAACCCAGGAGAGCCAGCTCCCACTTCCCTGATCCCGGCTCTCGATAGCGCAGCCGCGGGCTCTCCTGGTGGGGATTCATCACCCGGTGGGAGCCGGTGAGCACTCGGGCTGCAGGAGGAAGCCTGCTTCCCTGCGCTCTCCCCACCCGGGGAGCTTGGCCGTGGATCAGAGGAGCCACCTGCCTCCCCCAGCGAGCGCAGCCGCACCGCAACGCTGGAGCGTGAGCTCCAGACTGGATTTTCGTGTTGCCTCCTGCTCAGGAGTTATCAGGTCCATCGGGCTGCTGTCAGCCAGCTCCGCTCCCCATCGCTCCTGCCAGCACGGCCCTTGCCAAAAAAATTATGACTGTATTAAATGATTTTATTACAGTAAACTGCAGATCATGCAGTGTAAACACAGGTGGTGCAACACACCTTGCTTTTAACTGTGGCCAGGCCAGCAGGAGCGTTGCACCGTGCCGGCACAAGGAGAGCAGGATCCGGCCCCTGCCTCTCCGCTCCCCAGGGTTCAGGTGGGATTTGCAGACCCCGAGCGCAGGGGTCTGGCCAGGACGTCCCGGAGGCTGAGCCCTCAGGCGGGCAGGCGCAGGCAGACGTTGCTGCCCAAGGAGAGGGCGTACAGAGCAGGGGGAGAGGTGGCCCAGAGCCCCGCAGATGCCACCGGGGAGGATGGGGCGCCGGCAGCGCAGTGCTCCCGGCACAGGGTGCGGAGCAGGGAGCCCTCGCAGCAGCCGGAGCAGACCAGCACCCATACCAGGGGTGAACAGAGCCCCTTTGAAAATAGCTCCTCACTTTTAACTGCGAGGATAAAAATACCCGCAGGAAGGCCAGCCCCTCATCTGCCGGCCCCCGGTTCGGCTGACGTGCTGTTGAGCACAGGCTCCCTTTCTCCCCCTCTTGCTTTCACAGGTTTCATTTTGGCCTCGGTTCCAGCAAGTTTACTGACAGATTACTTCATTTTAACTCTATGGCTTTCCTGTCTTGTGGGAGGCATATTTCTAAGTATCATATTTATCAAAAGGCCTGTGCAAAAACAAGGGCCAGAATTACTCTTTTGATGGTTCCCCCAATAACTACAACCACAATAAATTTTTCAGGCAAGAAAAGTCGACCGGGGACCTTTTGTGCTGGGGTTTGGGAGCAGGGTCCAGGCCCCGGGCTGCGCAGCCCCCCCGGCCTGGCCGCGCTCCCCCCGCCCTGCGCCGGCACATCTGGTCTCGCTTGCGAGGCTGGTCTTCCAGTTCCCAGGGGTGACATATTTCCCCCGCCTATAACTCTAAATCAGAGCAGCATTTCAATAAATCACAGTGAACACTTATTTATTGGACATAGTTTTGGGGCTCTTAAAGCACGGAAAATAAATTTAATGGAGCGTTTGGAGCATTTCTCCAATCTTTTGAGGGATTACTTGGGGAATTTGTCAACGGAGCCAAGCACAGCAGCTTGATCCAGAGAGATGGGAAAGAAATTATGGGAGATACTCTACAAAGGCCCAGGTGTACCCTAAATCACATCAAAAAAGATTAATGTCAAAGGATTGCTTGCCAGCAGAGTTGATTGGCAGCACTGCAGTTTATTTAATAAACTATCATTTTAGCCAGAGGGTGACTTTAATCTGAATTACATTTTCTTGTTTTGTCGTACGCCATGCCAGGCGATTTATTGAATACTGTAGCATACTTCCTAACCTCAAACACCGAAAGAAAAAAGAAGGAAAGCCTTGAGAGCCCCTGGAAAACCTTGAGACAGCAAAAGCTGCTCTGCTAAGAGGGCAGGAGCTCTGCTCCGGCGGCAGCAGCTTGCTTTCTTTGGGCTCGGCCGGGAAGAAGTAGGAGCAGGAGTCAGTTGTGGAAACCCTTGTCTGGGTTTTGCACACCCCAAAGCTCAGAGGTGCCTGCGGAAAACGCTGCCCATTTGCTAACTCGCATCCAGGTTGGGTTTCAAAACTGTCCCGAATTCCAAGCCCCCGGAGACCAGGATGGACAGGGGACCAGGATGGGCTGGGGACGGAGGCAGAGAAGCACAGGCACCAGAAGCATTTGCAAAACTAGAGAGATGCGGGAAGAAACGAGCACACCCCTGCAGATCCCCTGCGCTTCGCTCAGCCTGGCGCTGAAGCCACCCCCTGGGAAAGCCAGCATTGGCCAGCAGACACCTCCCGCTCCCAGCCACCTGGCTGTGCCTGCACCAACCAGGGTGGTTTGGAGGGCAGAGAGAAGTCCCCTGGCTGCCTGGCATCCCCGTGACCCCGCAGTGCCACTGCGCAGCCCCGCTGCGTGCGGGCAGGGGGATGCTGGTGCGGGCAGGGGGCCGCTGGTGCGGGCAGGGGGCCCCAGGCAGCACCCAGCACGTGCGCTTGGCCCAGGCTCGGAGGCACGGCGCCCGTGGAGGCACAAGGCAGCTGGGGTCTCCCTCAAACGCCCGCTCCCATGAAGAGCCAGGGCAAAGCACAGGCGGGGGCTGAGCGAGCGGGGACCGCAGACCTGCCCTCTGCGTTCGCTTCTCTTTGGCTTCCTGAAGAGATGAAGGATTGGGTAAAGGTTTAAGAAATCTTGGAGAGGTTTTATAAATACCCCGGCTAAGGGGAGAGGAGCCCCCCAGCCTACCCTTGCTGTGCCCTGCACATGCTGGCGATGCACCGGCACCGCCTGCCCCACTCCTGGCAGGAGCGGCCGCGGCAGACAGACGGACAGCAAGGACCGGCACCAGGGGCCGGTGCACGAGAGCCAGGGGCCCGCTGACCCGCGGGGCTCTTAAATAACGTGTTTGTGCAAACAGACAAAGAAATCCTAACTAATAATAATCCTTGTTCCAAGATTATGATTGAGTTTTTCCCCTGTTCTGCTTGATATTTCTGCCAAAGAAAGAAAAATCCTCGCTGAAGTCTAGCAGGAAATCCAATAAAATTTCTTCAAAAGATGGGTCTGACATTGAAAAACAGCAAAATTATAAAAGTAGGCCTCAGAAAAGAAAAGGGGAGAGTTATTATATCTGGCACCTACCGAGGGCCCAAAGCTCCCTCTCCAAATGAGCCATCACAGATTGAAAGTGTTTAGCTTCCCGTTGATTAAATATGGTGAAGGACCCGAGGCGTGCCAAGCCTTGGGGATCGAAAGTTTGTTTTCAGTCAGAATGTGTTTTCAGTCAATGGAAAAAATGGTCGGGCTGTGCCGGGGTATGTAACTGAGAAGCCTCAGGTTTGGAGTGAGTAATGACTGCGATGCAGAAATGCAGGAGGGTTGTTAATCATTCGACCCCAGCCCCCGTAATTCAACTCAGCAACTCGCACGACTTTGGAAGTCCTTTTTTTTTTCCCCTACTCTTTTTAATACATGAAAAAAAAAACAACAAATGTTTTTCCTCCCTTTTCTTTTTAATTTTTTTCCCCCTGAAGGGATAGCATTATCTGCTTGTATCGTTATTACCTCCCTTTGCTTTCTCGCAAGGGAATCGGGAGCAGCACAGCCAGGTTTGCAGCACCGCACCAGGCTGTTGCTCAGTGGCAGGTTTGGGGCTGCCACTCCTGCCCCGGCTACAAAACGGGATCGATGAGAGCGATGGCTGGTAAAAGCAAGGCACGACACCGAGGACCGTGGGACACAGGCAGCCCGGGATGGACCCGCCAGCTCCAGGCACACACTCCCTGCCAGCAGGAACCATTGGCAAAGGTTTGGTGGAAACAGCTCTCCTGGAGAGCATTGCGGGAAACCACACGTCCCTGCAGGACAGAGGAGGCCATTGAAAATATCCCCGCCTTTTTATTTTGGCAGAGGAGGAACCATTTCATTGCTAGGCTGCGTGCCCGGCCTCGAGCTGAGCCTGCACGCTCCTAACCTGCAAGCAAGAAGTGCACGGAGCGCAGCGATGCGATGCCCCGCCGCCATCGCGCAGCGTCGCACAGGCTGTCGCTGGTGGGTGGCAGCGGGGGACCAGGCACCCTCCCGCTCACCTGGGTTTGGAGGTGACCGCAGGCACGGGCACAGCTACTTCTCTTCACCAGTGCCATGACTTGCCTGAGTCTCCCTGGGACAGGCAGCGGCTCTGCCTGAAAGAGCAAACATCCCCTTTTCATAGGGAAAATTCAGGCAGATGGTGAGGATCAAACGCACCTCTGGAGCCCGGGGGCGGGAGGGACGAGAGCTCCAGGCTGAGCCCGAGTTCAGCGCCGGGTCAAGAGGTTGCTGGAGGGACCAGGGGGACATGGGGTGGCTGCAGGGATGCAGCTCGCACGGCACCTGATGCACGAGGACCCCACGTCAACGGCCCTACAGGTCCCTCCCTGGGTCCCCAAGGTCCCCTCTCACCTACCCACTTCCACCCATCCCTTTCTCACCCCCCCCCCGCGAGATGCCTGACTTTATTCATTAACTGGGTTTGCTGGGCTGCTTCTCATTAGATAGCCAACAAATTCCAGGAAGACAGGACACCCACTGGGTCTAAATGAAATCAGAGAACAGAGCACAGCTACAAGTGGTTTAATTCAAATTACAGCAAGATATTATTGCCAACTGCAAGTGCTCAGAATCATGAGTCAGACCCCCACAAGGAACGAGACAGGCTTAAAAAAATCATGACTTAAGTGTATAATTAACTTTGGGGTTATTTTTATTTACCTTCCAGTTTTTAGCCTTCAGGAGTCAAACTTTTGAGCTTGCCTCAGTGAGGGTTGGAAACAGCTTAAAATTAAAGAGGGGAGGAAGAAAAAAAAGGAGAGAAGAGGAATGCGCCCACATTCCCGTGATGCCAGGAGCTGGGGATTTAAAACGACACCACACGTCACAGGGACTGTGATAACCATCCCAGAGCCAGGGGCTGCAGGCAACCGCAGGTACCGCCTGCCCAGGAGCAAGGAACATCTTTCCTCCCCAAAGAGCACACCCTGCCCTTGCAGACACTTCGAGAGAGAGGGGCTTTGAGTGGGAGCCCCCCGGCGCAGCGGCGGGTCCCACCAGGCTCACGCAGGGACCTGCACCGGTTCACCACCAGGGAAACAGCCAGCTGCAAAGGAGAGAAAAACCCCCAAATTTTTGGGATACAGAAATATCCCCATGTCTTGCACCGGGCCCAGCCAGCCCATCGACTGAGATCCTTCCTTCTCCTGGGAGCCCGGCAGGAGGCACAAACCGAAGCACAAGAGAGTGGAAGGAGATTTTACACGTGACCTGCAGACGTGTCGGTCCTACGTCCTGTTCAAACACCAAACGCTTACCCGTGCTCGCTCCTCACAGACCTCTGCAGCTCCATCTTCCTCCTCGCTTCCCACCCTGAGCCCACCCCGCCGGCTGCCAGGGGCTCTGGACGAAATAGTTTCCCGCACATCCTCGGCCACCGTCAATCAGAAGAGCTGAGACAGAGTCGGTGCAAGTTCACCGACTTCTGCCTGCTGAGAACTTGCCCAGCCTGCAGGAGAGCCAGGACCCCGGGGTGAGCCCCACCTCACATGCCAGCATTAATAAACACCACACCGGCGACAGCATTTGCTCCTGAACCATCTCGTTCTGGGGCAAGAGGGTTTTTGCTGGGAGACGGATCTGCACAGGACATGACTGAAATAGCTGGAGCTGGTGTAACATCATGAGACTCTCGGGAGGGCACATGACGGCGGACAGTAAGTGCTTGGGGAGCCCAACCAGGGCTGATCTCGGCTCCACCGAGGCAGCAAGAGGACGCAGCCAAGTAATTTTCTGGGTGAGGGCTGAGTTTCTCAGTGTCCCCAAGCCGCTCACACAGCTTCTGAGTGATCGTCCTCAGCTGGTTCTTGTGGAGCTGAATTGGCCAACCCTCCTCTGCTCCCTGCCTCCAGGTTGTCTTCCCCTGTTTCCCCTGAACAGATAGTACCCTGCTATCTTTCATTGAAACATCATGTCCAATTTCTCCCTTGATTAAACCCATATTTTGCTTGGCTATAAGTCAAATATAAGAGGGCCGCACTCAAGTGAACTAATCTCAGTTTACTTGCCAGTAGGTAATTTGATAGACAATTTGGCAGGCATCCACTCTAGAATTAAGCAAACCTGAGCAATAAAGATGTAGGAAAACAATCCTGAAAAGCCATAATGAGACGTCTAGTTTCATTCAATAGCAACTTGTTCCACTTACGTTTCTGCTGACACTCAGGACTGCGGTGCCTGCCAGCACCCCGGCCCGGGAGGGCACGCTCGGCTGGACCTCCATCAGCTGGGCACCTGCAAGCAGCGCCGAGACCAGGGCAGAGCAGTGGTCCAAGCTCTCCTAACGTGGTCCTCAGAGGAGATCGTCTCTGTGTTTGGCCAAACCCTGGGTCCAGGTCAGCTTGTGGAGGAAGGAGACAGCAGGAGGGTTTGCTGAAGACTCAGCTGGGAGTGCCTTGGAGGAAGGAACAGCTCAAGCACCTACAGCACAGGACCTTTGTTTGCGGTCCATAAGCACCCTCCATTGCTGCACGGTGCCATCCCAGCCCTACCCCAGAGCACCAGCAATACTGGGCTGGTGCTGCCGAGCTCCCTTTTATGGCCTCTGCCTCCCCATCACCGCATGAGTGCAGGCACCTGCAGCACCCACCTCCCACGCTGCCCAGGGACTGTTACTGTGATGGAGGAGAGCAGAAAATCTTGTGGACAACACCTGTGGGCTTACTCTTGCGGGCAAATAACACGAAGGGCTGTGACGTGCCCGGAGCGGGTCCGCGGCAGTGCCGGGACCAGCGCAGGTTTGCTGCCCCACAGCCGGAGCAGGGGCGCGGGGCCGGGCGCGCGCTGTGCTCCGGGGCGATGGCCAGAGCAAAGGGGCTGTCAGACCGCTGCCGTGCAGCTCCATCCCTCATAATGCCATTATGTATTGCCGGTATTAATCATGCCGCTAGGTAAGCATTATGGCACTTTTATGGTAGCTTTGAAGCTAATCTGTCACTAATGCCTTCTGGATTATCATGATTTCTTACAGTTGTGATTCATTAACTCAGATGCCTAATAGAATTAGTATTAAACATCTTCCATAGATTTCTGCCTCAACATGTTGAGTTTTGAAAGCCTTTTCAATATTTCATTGTGTTGTATTAAATGGCATGTCAGGCACATTGTGTGGTCTCCCGGAGAACCTGGCGCTGCCGGAGCTGCGGCGGGGGCCGGAGCCAGGGGAGGGGGTCGAGCTCCCGGGGGGCCGGGGGCGGCCGGAGGGGCAGCGCGATGCTGCCGGCTCCTGGGGAGCGTCGCAGCGGTCCAGAGGCTGTGCGTGGCAGGGCGCGAGGGGTTTTGACGTTAGGAGAGTTCTCCAGGCGAGAGGTAGCTCAGGGGCACAGCTGCTCGCCTCCAACCACGCAAGCCCGTCGCCAGATAATTAAGCTAGTATAGAAGAGGTTAATCTGCTTTGAGGATAGAAAGTGCAGTGCAGATACTAAATATGATTGTGATTATTACCTGGCCCTGGAGGAATCCTTTCCCTAGACATCGCAGTGCCATTCCTAGAAGGACTATTATTCCTAATAATCAATATTAATTTTCAATGCATTCTCCGGGGCTTAGAATTATTTTCTTGTTTAGGATAAGATCTAGATCTTGAAGCAGGCTAAAAAGAGGTATTATTACTATTATTATTATTAGCATTATCATTATTATCTTGGGTTTTAAAAAAAAATCTTATTTAGATAACCATCTCTCCCCAGCAGCAGGTTGTGGAGCTCACAGACCTTTATCTGGCTGCTTCAATCTGTGTGTTGCGGGTAACAAAATTTTACAGTTATTATTATTAATAATGTAAGGCCAAGACCAGAACAACATTGCATTAGGCTGTGCACGTGTGTGTGAGACCGCACAAACCTGCACCATAGCGCTGGCCTGGTTTTCCCAGGTTTTTTTTGCAGAGAGGAGCCCCACTGCCCAGATTTCCAAGCGGTTTTTGCTGGGGGCTTCGTGGCGGGAGCCCCAGCCCTGGCAGGCAGCGTCGGCACCCAGGCAGGGCGGGGAGGACGCTTGCGCCGGGGACTGGGAAAAGCCTGAACTTTCGGATGCTGCTCCGAACCTGACGGTGAAACCTTTTTTGCAGCCCATCCGCCCTGACCCCAGGAACCCCGCGTCGAGGCCGTCAGCTAGAAAAACAGAGAGGGGGGACTTCAAAGCGGGGATTAGAAGCAGCTGTGCAAATTGACAAATATGTGTGAGGAGCCGTGCGGGCCGGGCGCGTACCTGCGTGCTCGCCTGTGCGAGCTGGGCTGCTGCGGCCCCGCGTGCCGGGCGCTCACCGGAGCCCTGCAGAGCGCGGCGGGCATCGGCTTGGCACTGTGTCCCTGCCAGCGCCAGCGAAATTCCTCTGGTGGGGTTTGGGGAAGAAATGCTGCTTTTAGAAAGGCTCCTCTGGAAAAAAGGTCAGGTTTGGGGCAGGCGTTTGAGTGATAGCCTGCGAGCGGGGAGAGGGAGAGAGGTTGCAGGGAGGCTGTGAAAGGTGGTTTGTCCTGGTGCCAGAGTCAACGTGTGCCGGCGATTGAAGCCCACGTCCTGCCCCGCAGTCATTACCATCAATCACGCCCGGCACCGACAGCCCAACCGTTTGTCAGCCGGCCCCACTGCTTGGAGGGAGAAAAGCCAAGTTCAAAAGCAAGGGGATCCTTCCCGGGGCGGCAGGCAGCGACCCACCGGCCAGCACCCCTGGCTGCACAAGCGAAGGGAGACCCCCGGACCCGCGGCCGTGCTGCCTTGTGCTCACTCGCACCCTGGCACGAAAGGCATCGGCGAGGGTCCCTCCGCTCCCTCCTTGGGCACAAGCCCCCGCGGGCAGACAGGGATGAGCCCTGGTCGTGGCAGGGCTCTGTTTTGAGCATTTTTGCCATCAAAATAATTGATTTCCCAACTGCAAGCAGCTTCCCAGTGAAACCTCGTGATTTTTTCCTTTTTTTTTTTTTTTAAACCCGTGTGAGCGAAGTAACGTGCACGTTAGAGGGGAAAAGAAAACCTTAAAACTTCTTCATTATGTGGCATGTCCAAAACGTGCATTTAAATCCCCCCGGTTTTTGGTTACAGATGCAGTTTGGTTCACCCCTGGATTGCTTTTATGCAACCCTGAAACACATCAAAGCAAAGCATTGCTGGAGAGAAGCGTTTCCTTTGCCTTCTCATCAAAATGCCACTATTGATGTCATGGCAAGACGAGACCCTCGGGAAGGGGGATGGAGAGGAACTCTCACCAGGAGGAGGTTCCTCCGGGTCCCACCGCCACTCCGTGAGTCCAGCACTTCTGCAAATATTTGAACCAACGCTTTTCAGCCAATTCTCCTGGTTTAGAAGGAGGAAAAGTGGGTAGTTCCAGAACTGGAACAAATGCACTCAAAATTTCAGAGAAAGCAAGGGAGGGAGAGGCTGCCCTGGTTGAGCTCGGGGTGCCGAGAGCACCCGCTGCCCGGCTGGGCGCAGGGCTTGGCAGGGGGCAGCTGCCTGCAGCAGGCAGAGCCCTGCCCGCGGGAAAGGCTCCCCTGCCAGGTTGTGGTTTTGCAGCAGCTCGAGAAGAAAGGGATGGCGAAGCATGGCCGGGGCCGGCAGCTCCGGCTGCCCGGAGCTCCTCACAGCAGCCTTTGTTTTAAGGAGTGAAAGGGGCGGTCATGGGACAGCAGTCAGCCGGGCAAACACGGGGGAGGCGAAGAGAAAACTTTAATTAGGGTAACTTGAAGGCAGGCTTTAACCAACAGCCGGCAGGAGGCCCGGTTTGATCTCCTTGTGGGATAGACCCTGTGATTAATCGTGGCCCTGTCGAGGGGGACGGACACCTGTCTGTCACATGCTTTGATTCTTGGCGCGGGCTTTGATCTCGCCTGGCTGCGTGGGAGGGTGTTAGAGCAATGTATGTGCCCAGGTCGCTTTTATGCTGCCCGCAGGGGGTCTGCGAGGCGGGGAAGGGGTCGCGCGGGAGGGGAGGTCTCGGCCGCTGGCCCCGGGGTCAGCCCAGGAGGTGCCGGGGCTGACCGGAGTTCGTCCGAAGGGGAAAGTTCATCCCTGATCCAGGGGAGGTGTGGGGGCCCCGGGGGCTCGCTGTCGTCCTGGGGGAGAAGTGTCCAAGAGAGCGGTGCAGATGCTCAGCCCTGCCACCGCTGTGGAGGAGTGGAGCTGGCTCTGGAGAAGGTCACCTTGTCTCCATGGACCTGCTCCAGCCCAGCCCGAAGTTGGTGAGGTTGCACCCTGGGATGGCGGGGGCTGAGGCTGGGGCAGACAAGGGGGTGCCCTGGGTGGTGTACCCACCTTTCCCTGCTCTCATCGTCCCGCTGACAGCCTGCACTGGTGGTCCCATGACTGCGTGCCACCAGCCTGCCACAACTGGAGGCCCCGGGAGGAGAGCAGGCAGCCACCCAGTGTGCATTCCTGGGCAGCAGCGTTGCAAGGTGTCCTCCACGGGGACAAGTGCCCGGCTCACCCAGCCCCTTCCCAGCAGGGTTTCCAAACCAAAGCCGCCATGCAGCGTGCAGGGAATTGGGTCCAGATTCGCCCCTGTGGGTCCTATCCTGCAGGGGCCCTCTCACAGCACCCCTGAGGACTGCTCGCCTGCCCTGACTCGCTCCCCATGGGTTTTCGCAATTCCCCGGCAGCAGCGCCCCGGCACACTGCTGCCTCCGTCCGCTCGCGGTGGGTTGATTGGCATGGGCATCTTTGAGCCTGGGCCCGGTCCCGGGTTTATTCTCAGCCCTGACATTTGTGCCAAGCAGGCAGAGCATGTCGCGTTTATTTGCTAGAGCAGGAGGGGTTCCTGCGTGGCGTGAAAGAGGATCCCGACGTCTCCGCTTTCAGCCTGACCTTGAAACCGGAGCAGGGAGGTGAGCCCGCCCGGATCACACTGCTGGTGTGGGGGGAAACACATCAGAAAAGCCTGGCACATCCTCGGCATGAACGGGCAGCGCTGGCATCGGCAGCTGGGTGAGAGCGGGGACGGCTGGGGTGCACCGTGCACAGCTGGGGCGATGCTCGGACGGTCCCCCAGCAGCCTGCTCTGCCGGGGCTTTGCTGGGCGAAGGATAACGGGTGCAAGGATGCCCGCATGATGGTGGGCAAAGGGGTATTTCTTGCTGCCAGGCTTCCAGGGGCTCTGGGAACCTCCCTGGGTGTGGTGTTATTTCCATTACTTTTTCTCCTCGCTTTGGACAGGGAAGGTTTTCATAGTGTCTTGGTAGACGGTTTGACTCATACAAGCAGTAAACGTCCTGATTTTGGGGATAGAAAAGGTCTAATGAAGCTAGAGACAAGTATGGGAAAGTCTTTCTCTGTACGGCATGAATATAACAAAAACAAATTTCCAAAAGCCCCGGACAAGCCCAGTAAGTCTGTAATGTGGTGTCCTGTTTCCTAATCTCTTCAGTAAGGAAGCAGTGTGTTGAATTTAAAATATCCCTCTGGTAAATGCTAACTATTTAAAGAGTGCTAGGGTCTTAGAAATGCAAAACAAAGATTTGTTGATTAAAAACACATGGTTTGTTCTGGAGGCATGAGTAGCCAGAAAAATCAGTTCTGACAGTATTTTGGCTTTTTCAATCCCACAAGACATGATGGTGATTTATTATAGTGATGTCAGCTGTGGTTGAAAAAAGTTCCCTGTGTTGTCTTAATAAAAGAGCTTTACCTTGAAATCATTAAACTCTCAGCCTGTTTATTTGAAGCGATGACTGTGAATGTGAATGGTCCCCTCTAAATCACTCGGCCCTTCGCTGGAACATATGCCTGCACATGAGGTGCGGTGACAGCCTGGAGCTTGCCTTGCTAATGCGAGTCGTGTGATGGATATGATTAGCGTGGCTTTGAAACCTGGAGGGGAGATAAGCACACCAGGCGAGGAGGGGAGCCCTCACATTACAAAGGGAACGGGAATTAGAAAGACAACGGGGTCTATCTGTCTTCTTCTGCCATCCATGCAGATGTGCATAGCTGTTGCCTGCAAAGAGCTGCTCGCCTGGCCGGCTGCAGAGATCGCAAATTAGCGGGGCAGCGCCCCATACCCGCCTCCGCTCCCCGCAAAGATAAAGCACAACATAAATTTTGTTGGAAGTATTTGTAGATGGGAGGCTACAACCTTTCTTCCCAAAAGGTCCGCCCGTTATCACAGTTGAGGAGGTCTGGTGTGCTTCAGAGAGGTACCAGAGGCGGTTTGGTATTACGCAGGAGCAGTGCTGGATGCAGTAACTCGACCTGATTTTCAAGCCCATGTGCTGCTTTTCAGCGTGCCAGCAGCGAGCAGCGATGCGGGCACTGTGTGAGCGTGTGCGAGCTCACATGCCGACAGTAACAGCCATGCAGCGGCTTCGTGCTCACGGTTAGAAGTGCAGCAGCAGCCCCTGAGAGCCCGGGGAGCCCCCGTAACATGTGCTGGCGGGAACGCAACAGCGGGGCGGCGCGAGCCTGGAGCAGGGGAAACCCCCCAGGAGCCGGGGGCAGCTGGCTGCTGTCCTCGTACGGACCAGGCAGCGAGGCAGGACAGCGTAGCGAGCATGGCATGCTTTGCTAAGAAACCTCTGAGCGTACGCAAGTTTACAATATTTTTCCCCTAAACAGATGTGCAATATGGCATTAATGTGCCGGGCTTTGTCCTAAGGAGAAGAGCGCAGCAGCCAGGCAAAGACACGGGGCTGGGGCACAGGTAGCAGGGATGAACGTGCCCGGCGGCAACATCGGTACTACAATCTCTGTTCAGTTGTAGACATGTTAGAGTAAAATGCCCGTCTGGATATCAACACCGGTGTCAGCCGCAAGGTGTTAGTGAGAAAGAGGAAAACTTTTCCTTACCATGCTTAATTTCACTGTCAAGACATATAGGTGTCATATGCTGTGGACGGGGTATAGAGCAATGGAAGAAGTATAATAGAAGTTCCCTGCCACGCTCAGCCTGCCATCCTTCATCCAGCTTATCAAGTTAGCTGAGCTCAGCAAATCACATTAGCAAGAGCCAGCACAGAAACACTTTACCCAGGTGCAGGCAGAGGGGATGGGCGTCCCTGCTTTGCCAAACTCTATAAACCTCCCCGCTGGGCAGCCTTGCAGAAAAACACAGTTGTCTTTATTTCTAAGCGGCGGCTCACGCCGTGCCCAGGGAGCAGAGGGGCCGGGCGTGCTGCAGGATCGCTTGCAGCCTGGCCCCGCAGCCACGAGCCCTTTCCCTCCTATCTGGTGGCAGTTAAGCACTGAGCACTATTTACTTCTTGGATAAACAGTCGTAATCTCCCTAACCAGAGTTTATCACAGAGAAGTGAGTTAAATTCTTCTTGGATAATCCCTGCGCGTTGTGGGTTTCTGAGCAAGAGATTTTCGGATGCCATTCAATATAAATGGGTGGCTCCAGGCCACAGAGTGATGAAGGCTGGATTCGACCCGAGGGAGAGGGGGTGCAGGTCCCCCTGCTCGAACCGGGGCTGAGCCCCGGCGAGAGATGGCCGAGGGCTTGCCAAGCACAGACTGCCTGGAGAGCTGGGATAAACGGCAGCACGCCCTTGGGTTTGCGGCAGAAATCGCTGGAAGGCAGCTCCTCACGCCAGCCAAAACCAAGCCCTCAGCCCCGGGGCCTCCCCTCCTGGGTGGAAGAGCTGCAAGTTGTAACTGCCTTCAAAGCCGCCAGCTACGGCAGCGAGCGCCCGTCCGCAGGGTGCCCACCCCGGGAGCCGGGCAGGCGCGGGCACGCGCAGGAGCAGAGCCTCTCTATTCGGTCTTCATCACAACAGAGCCCTCAACGCAGGAATTACGTTAGAAATAACACAGATGTTGGGGAAAAAAAAAAACCTCGGCAGGTTGTTTACACTAAACTCCCCAGCAGTATATGGTGGCTGGGAGAGCACATAGCGTGAGCCGAACCCTGACCCCGCTGAAGTACATGGGAACGTTACCAGAGACGAGACGCTTGGCAGGTACTAACGTATCATATATTATCTGCCTCAGCTACAAGAATTATATTTTCCCATCAGCATGATTATTTTTATTTGACTTTTAAGTTGAGCTGGAAGACAGCATGGCGTACATCCATCATCGCTGCGGCTATTAGAAAATTAACCAAGCTTAATAAACTTCCTGCATGGCTTGCTTCTGCAGCTGTGTATCTAGAGGAAAACAAATATATTGACTGGTTCTCCGTGGAAGCACATCTCTAAGACTTGTTTGAAGTGAGGAATGGCCCAGGATAATCCCAACGTGGCTGTTACTGTGCTGGAAAATGTTTGTGCAGAGCTGAGGTTTCAGAAACCTTCCGGAGATTCACAGCACCGTGAGATGCTCCGGTGGGTCCGGGTGACGAGCAGTGGGATTTACTAGTTGTGTGGTAATTGCTTCATCCCATGGAAATGCCAGTCTGCAAAATGGGAGAGCTCCTGTCGACTTCTCTAGGAGCAGGACCAAAACGGGGGTCTCACGGCAGGGTTTGCCTGAGTCCCCGGTGCTGTCCCACCCGTGCTGGGGAGCCTCGGCCAGCCAGCGATCCTGGGAACTGCGACCTGTCCTGGGTTTGCAGCTGGGGTTTTGGGCTTGGGACTGATGGCCCTGAACTGGCAGGAGACGCGCAGGAGTCCCGAGCACCCCATCTGCCCAGCTCGCTTGCAGGATTTGGTGCAACCGAAGCAAGCTGGTGGCCGCCGCGACCAGCCGCGCAGAGCGGGACCAGCGAGCGGCTGCTTTGGAGAGCGGCACCTCTGGTGCGGGGCGGCAGCTGTCCTCGCCTGCTCTGCCGTGAGTTATCGGGGCTCAGCCCGGCAGCCCTGCTCAGCCGTCACCGCCGTGCCCTTTCCTCCTTGCAGCTGCTCCTGGTTTGCAGCCGACCCGGAGCCGGCTGCAAACATTCCCTGGCCGGTTCAGGGGGGGTCCTGGCACGTTGCTGGGCAGCAGGCACTTGGCCGGGGTTGAGGCTGAGGCTGCAAGAGGCGTTCAGGAGGCTGAGGATGGTGGCTCTCATCCAGGGGGTCTCTCCACTGGCAGTAGCCTTGGGCGAGAAGCACGGGTGTGGGAGCAAGCCCTGGGCAATCTGCCCTGCCAGGGAGCTGCCTGCAACAACTTCACCAGTGCTGCTGCCTCGAGAAAAAAAGCTACTGTGTTCCTGCACATAGGAGCTGGTGTTAGCGTGCGTACTCATCTCTGCTGCGTGCTGCCTCTGTGCTCCTGGGTAGGGCACCGCTCTCTGCGCTGCACTAAGTCTACTGGTAGAAGCTACTTTGCCAGCACCACTGGACTTTCATAGCCATCCATATGTGACTGATGGCCAGAAATTGGGGTCCATAAACACCCTGTCCCCATGCAGCTCCCCTGCAGCTGCTGCTGCCAGGCTGGGGACAGACCCTGGGGCTGGCTGGGCTTTTGGGGCGGGCACCTTTCTGCACCGCTGCCGATCCCCTGGGCTCCCTGTCTCGCCAGGGGCCCCAGCACTCAGAAATGCCAGTTGTGATTAAAGTTTACAAGACGTGGTTTACTCACGAGGAGCAGAGGACCTGCACGAAGCCTGGGCATCACTGGAAGCGGGATTTAAACGAGCTTCAGCAGGCTACGGACCCACACACGGATCCGCCTGGCACCGTGTTGTGCCGAAGGGCAGCGGTGCTTTTGTGTGCCTCCTGCGCGGAGCTTGGGGGGGCAGGAGCAAGCCCACACCAGGCAAAGGAGACCGCTGGCAGCTCTCCTCTCCTCTCCGTGCAGAGCCAGCACATCCTTGCCGGGTGAGGCAGCAATATTGCAGGCTGGGGAGAAAGCAGGGAGTCTCTTGGCAGATGGGATTCGAGTGGAAGGAGCTAACACTCCAGTCTCCTCTGTAATGAAAGGAGATGGGCAAGTTATAACCAAACCAGCTGTCATAAATCATCAGCTCAGAGGTTTCATTCAGTCATTAGATACACCTGAAGACACTCTCAGTGCTGCAGACGTGGCTACAGGAGTTTCATGCAACGTGCGACTTTCAAATCAATCTCTTTCCAACAGGCAGAATGAACTGGCTGTTCATGTCTGTGTGTCTCAAACAGAAGACGCAATAAAAAAGGAAATTCAGCTGGGTACGAGACCGCATCTCCTTCCCTTGGCGTGCCTGGATGATTTTCTAACCTCCTCTTCAAACACCCAGCCCCCCTTGTAACTCTGCAGGAACAAAACGTTTCAACCATGGGGTTAGAGTCTCTGGATCCGAGGTGGGGGAATGGGAAGGGGAAGGGGTTTGGGGTCTCCTTCCCTGCAGCCCTGCTGCTGCCTCTGCACCAGCCCTGCAGGGATGGAGCTCCTCAGGGAAGCCCGTGCTCTGCTCCCAAACCGGCTCCCTCGGCTGGGGGTGTTCGCGGCCTCCTGGGGAGATGAAACACAAACGAGGGAGAAAGTTGAGCAGAGCCTTTAGAAAGTTTCAGGTTTGTAAATGGGAAATAAGTCTGGCGGAGGCAGCGCATTCCTCGTGTGTCCCAGGCTCTCGGCGCAGGCGGGTAATGGGCTGGAGAGAAAACAGAAGAAAATACCAGCAAAAGAGGAGGGCTAAGGGATGGAGCATCACACGGCGCTCAGGCTGCCAAGGGGCTTTCACCGAGCGGGTTTCGTGGCTGGATCCGGCGGGATGGCGCCGAGTCCCGCGGCCTCACAGGGGACGTGGTCTCGGCGGGCACTGCAGCTTTGCACGAGTATCGTCCCCGTGTTGTCATAACTACGGCGAGGTGCTGGTGAGCGCAGGGGGCCGAAAGCACCGAGACCTCGTGCCGCATCGCCGGGGCTCACCGGGCACCTGGGGCTGCCGACGGCGCGCGGGAGCAGGGAGGGTCGCTCCCTCCCTCGTGTGTCTACAAGCAAATTAAAAATTAAATAAATAAATTTGCTAGTTTACAAATAGAACTGTTACTTGTTACTCACAGTATTAACAGTCTCCTTTTATTTTTTTTTTCCTTTTTTTCGAGGCTGTGAAAGACGTTTGTTTCAGTTGCCAACATCTCTACAGAACTAATGTGGGTGGATTGTGACAGATATAATTTCTCCATCCTACAGTTTCATCAACTTGAGTTCTGTTAAACTATACCCGCTGGGCTTAGCTCCTTTTAAAGTTTCCGCTTTGACAGGTAGATTTATTAGTCTTGAAATTTGTACAAATCAGATGTCACTCGTGGCAACTTGTCAAAATGTCAGTCTGGTGAGGGAGGCATGAAAGGATTTTCTGGAGAGAGACGGGAGGCAGGCTTGAAAGAGCTCGAGCAAAGCAGAAGAAAGGAGCTGGGAGGGATTGCAGCCTTCTTGATCCTGGGGGTTTTACTTTATTAAATATCTAGCGCCATACAGTGGGAGATGCTGTTGGATCCCGCCCGCCAAGACATCAAGGCTGTCAACATCCGCTGATGGCTCCTAGCTCGCACCGAGCCGGCTTTCGCAGCTTGTTATGTATATTTAGGGCACGGCTGAGGCACAGGGAGGGGAAAGTTCAGCTCGGTTTTTAACGCCATTGAGTTTGAAATGTTCCATTATCGCCCTAACAAGCCGTGAGCGGTGCCGCCAAGCCGGCTCGGAGGGCGATGCCTTGCGCGGGCTCCAGCCGGGTAAGCCTGCGCCGGGGGAGAGGAGCGGGGAGCCCTGCCGCCGGCTCCCCTCCTGGTCCCCTCTCCATCCCCGCTGCGCATCCCTCCTCTCCATGCAGCCCCTGGACGGAGCGTTTTATCTGTCTGGAAGAAACAGAAGCCCAGCAGAAGAGTCCCTGGGCTGCCTCGCACCGAGCAACACATTTTATCCGCTTATTTTTCCTTATGGCAGTGGCAGCTCGCCTGTGCGAACTCCTGCTCTGGTGGTAGCCCTGCGTGGCAGGCCAGGGGTATCCTTACAATTTTTCTTTGGATGTGGACATGATTCATCCACTGCCCAGGGCACAGGGTCCTCCACAGGTGCTGGGTGTGCAAAGCTCTCGTGGGATTAAGCCTCCAAACCCCACTCCGCACCCGGCGCCAGCACACGCGGGAGCAGAGGACTGCTCGGGTCGCACAAACCACCCTTCTGACCGCGCTGCTCAGCAGAGACCTAGCAGGCATTGCACGTGTGTTTGCACAGATACACATTGCTTAATCAGCCCTGGAAAGCTGTAATTAAAAAAATTGACCTTGCCAGCCATTTGTGCTCTCACTGATGAAGGCAGGAGCAAATTTGAAGCACGCTTGGTAAAAGACCTTGTGCTGGAAGTGGTTAAAAAATGGCAGCCATCTCCTTTAACACACCAACCCAATAATTTTGACTGAAGTTTTTCCATGGAATAAATTCAGGGTTGTTGAAATGAAAACTTAAAAAAAAAGTATTTAAAAAAAGCAATTTAGAAAACATTATTTTGATTACCACTTTCAAGAAGATCAGGAAAATCTCCACCGAAATCAACATTTTCACATGAATATTTACACTTTGTTTGAAAAATCTGTTTTGGCTGAGAAGACATTTGTTGAAGTTTGCTTGATGGGTGATGTCGCTCCCCTGGTGACGTGGGGACCTGGCGTGGGGCAGGGGCCGCACATGGCCGCCAGCCCCAGCAGGATCGCGGGAACAGAGCCGGGCAATTCCCCGCTGCAGTTTCCCCATATGCCTGTCCGAAGACACCAGAGCCACAAAAAGGGGCAGAAAAAAGTCCTGTCCTGTTACCTTTGCTCCTCCTGAGATGCTGGGGTTGATCTCCCAACCTGGAAAGCTCCCAGCAGGGATAATCTTTCCCGCAGGCTTGCAGTGCCTGTGCAGAGCCGCTCAGACGTACCCATGCATCCCAGGATTTTCCTGCACCTCTCCGACGTGTCCCGTTGATCTCGCACCAGCCGCCTTAGTTGAAGGGCTCGTTAGCAGTGTGGGGAGACGCTGCCCCAGCCCAGGGCTCTGGGCAGGGAAGGGTTTTCTCATCACGAGGATCCAAGAAAACTCATTTTCCCTTCCTGAGCTGGGCAGAGCTCAAGCGGCGCTGTCACCTCGGAAATCCTCTCCCTAGTCCGGAGCTGGTCCTGGTGCTTCGTTTCAATTCCAAGCCTGTACACCTTGCCCTTATTCTGCTTATTACGTGTGCCCAACAGAGCTGTGAAATGAAAAATAATTTAAAACTGGAAACTGGTATTTGTCCATCAGTTTCGAAATGAGACAGCTCTCCAGAACAGAAAGTGAATCAACGCCAGCCCTCGCTGCAATCAGTTTCAGCACATTTTGTGATTAATGAGTGTTTTGTCAAGCAAAGTGTATGAGAGAGGCGAAGGCCATTATTTACTGTCCTCGCTATCTGCCGCCTCTGCGGACAGAAGCACGTTGCCATCGAGTGCTTGCTCCTCTTATCCCACCCGGCACTGCGGTCGCCCCACGCAGGGCAGCCCCCCGCACCCTCCGGCTGCTCCGGTTGTGGGTTTGGGGTTGTTTTGGGGGGGTGGCACAGTGGGAATGGGAGGTGATCCCGGAGCTGGGACCTGGCCCTTGGCCACCCGTGGCCACGCTGCCTGGCTGCTCCCATCCTTGTCCGGGGGCTTCGCCCTCCCGCCTCTCATGCCTGCAACGGGGATGAGACCACAAGTTACAGAGAGAAAAATTAAGCTGAGAGGCTTTGCTTAATTAATTGGTACATAAATGTTTCCCTTCTGCGAGTGGCTCAGAGCGATCATCTCATGAAAAGAGGAGCGGGGGGAAACCCACTTCACACGGGAGGATTTTCTTTAAAAGAAATCACTTTATGTCACATCCAGCCTTGATTTCCTTTCATGTGGCAAACGAATCATGGCAGCTTGCTTTCCACATTAAATATCATTACAGCAGGTACGCAGAGCCCTCTGCGGCTCACCCCGACTCCCGGCCAGTGTAGGGGCCATCTCGGGCGGTAAAACGTAACCTGGGCAGGACAGGAGGGGGAAGAGGGTCGGTCTGTCTGTCTAACTGGGTTTCTCCATGTGCTGCGGGTGTCTGCAAAGCGATTTCGGCACAGGCAACGGGGAAAGGGAGAGGAGAGGGAAACAGAAGAGGGGAAAAAAATGCCTGGCATGAGTTCAGAAAGCTCTCCAGCTCACACATCTGGTTCTTATATTTCAAAGTTAATTAGTCATATTGAGGCTGTCTGAAGATAAATTTATCATCCAGAAAAAACACAAACAGTTTGAAAAATGAAAGGAAGTGAGGTGACACGGCTTGACGTTTAAATAAATCATTTTAACATGATTAAAAAACTTGTCCTCCCTGACACCCCGAGCTGGATACTTTGTAAAGACTTTTTGACAAAGACAAGTCCCTGTTTGGTATACAAAGCCCCTGCCATTCAATTATACAGAATAATCTTTGGCCAATTACTTTTCTGAGTGACTACTGGAGGATGCGATGCGCAGCGGTTGCTGGCTGGGCTGAGGCAGCCGGGAGAGGAGGGGGTCACGCACGGCCAGCCCCGCGCGCCGGAGGAGCCGAGCTCGACAGGGACGCGAGCGCAGGACGCGATGGGGGTGGAAACAGAAAAGAGGACGAGCACACCGTATGGCGGCGAAACCACGGGCACGAGAAGCATGGAGCAGACCAGTGAGCCCTCCCGGCTTGGGGTGCACCCGGAGGTGGGGCCTGGCCCCCGGCAAGAGGCAGCGCTACGCCGGGCATCGCTGCCTCGTCGTGCCCATTCCCCCGTCCCTCCACGGCGTCACAGCGCAGGCAGGGCTGATCTAACACAACCTGAAAGTTTTCTCCTATTAGCAATTTTGTCTCCTCAGCTTTGCTAATGGGATAACAGGAGGCGCTGGTTCTGCTGCAAAAGTCTCGTCACGGCGGTAATTCTCACCCGAGCACGATAGCGATCTGTCACCGCGTGTTCCCGCTAACACCACGCAAAAGTCTTATTAGATCAGCGGCTTTAGTTTTACGTCCATATTATCAAATTTCCTTCTCCCTGGCTTGAGTGATAGAAGGTTTGTGATTAAATGAAACACTCTCCCTGAACATCAACTGGAAAAAAGCCCTGTGTGTCTGCTTGACAATATGTCTATAAGCTAAACATCAATCAATATTAGGGGAAATCAGCATATCAGATGACCCAGAGGAAGAGCTCAGCTGGTTTTCATTCTCATTCTCCTGCTTTGTCAGATGCTTTCAAGGGATATTTAAGTTTTGCCGATCCTGGCTGAATTACTGATATGTCTCATTTCCCAGATCCAAGCCCATCCCTAGGAAGTCACTCCGGCTTTTTTCTGTTGACCAGATCCAGCCCATTGCCTTGGCTCCGGGAGGGTTTGCAGAGGTCTTTGAGTTTCTTGGTCTCATAAGAAATCTGGAAAATGGGGACTGCAGCGTGTTCCTCCCGCCCGTTGCTGCAGGAGCGGGGATGCGCCGGCATAGCAGACAGACAGACAGACAGGGAGACAGCACAGCAGCGAAAGCCATCCGCCTGTTTGGAGCTGAGGAAGTTCAAGAAGGTGGGAAGATTCACATCTTGTAACAAGAAAAGAGCTCTCCCAGGCATGAAGGAAGCAAAGTGACATAAAAAAGCACGGAATAAAAATAAATAAATAAAAAAGTGACGCTTAATGGATAAAATGAATATTCAAGTTGTTTCCAGGGAAGAATCTTTGACTTTGGTGCTAGTTACAGTTACAAGGTTTTTGCGTTTTCTTGCTGTCAAAGCCTTCACCGTAATTGTCCAAAAGTTCCTTGATTATCTCTAACAAAACTGTCAGCTGCCTTTGAAGTATCAGAACAGTCTCATCACATCTTATTAAATAGTAAACATCATTTGCAAGTGCGCAGGAGATATAGACACTGCGTCAAGCGACTTGTCAAAGCGGGTCGGTGGGGTTTGCGCACAGGCGTCGCTCCCCGCGCGCCCGCTTCGAGCCCGGGTGGTCCCGCGCCGCAGCGCCATCCTGCACCGGGCACGGGGGGCTGCGGGGCTGAGCCTGGGGTACTGCCAGAAACTGCTTTACCCTGACGCCACCGAAAGCAGGGATGAGCATCATTCCTGGGAGCTCAGCTTCTCCTTCGCACGGAGCAGAGAGCACGGCCGGCGCCAAGCCGAGCTCCTGCTGCCTGCGCGGCAGAGCCAGGGAAGCCACGCGACGGGGAAGGCGGCTGCTGGGCTCACGCATCCCAGGACCACAGCTCGCACAGGACCCCCAGCTCTCCCCTTCAGAAATTGCCAGAGAAACCATCCCTGTCAGCTCTGAGCATTTTGAAATACATTCAGAAAGAATTACTTAATTTGAAAAGAAAATAATGTTTTGGATCCAGCTTAATGTTTTCATGCTATTTCTTCAAGCCAGATTTGGAGGAACTTATTTCATGTGTTGAAGTGTCTTTCGAGAGCTGAATCTCTCATAGAAGAGTAATTGTGCAATTAGCTATGAATTAGTAAAAATTCATTCTAATTACTTCCAGGTGTGACACATTTTATGCCTAAAAACAAGGATGGGACTAGCAGTACCCTGTCAGCGTTCGCTTCTGGAGCAGATACGAACAGAGACTCAGCTCTCGGCCCGATGCGTGCCCTGCGACGGTGCTTTTGGAAACCGTAATTGCAGAGTAAGTGCAAACAGACCCCAAGCAAATGCTCGGCTTGGGAGCCAGGAGCAGGTGTCCCTTCCAAAACCTGCAGTGAGCAGATCGATGCAGGCTACTAGCTGGTGCAAACTGGTGAGCTCCCAGTAGCAACCAGTGCCTTAGACTAGCAGCATCAGAGGCTGTGGCTCAGACTGACCCCAGGGCAGCCAGCAGCACATCCAAGTCCCTCTGTGCCACTGGCGTGAGTACGAGCAAACCTTAGACAGGAACCACGAGCCATGGCGAGGGTCAGGGCCCCGCTCGGTGCCACTCACCCTAAAGCAGTGGTGTTTGGCACATTTATTTCCCCTCAGCTCTCAGTCTCCAAAAGGGGCTTCGGGGCCATGCTCTGCCACAGGGACCTGGAGCCCTTCTCACCCCTGGAAAGCCACAGCTAAAACCATACCCCATTGGTTTACTGCTGGCTGGAGAGGAAAAGCCAGGTGGATCCTATTGTGCCTGGTACGTCATTAAAAACACTGGAAATCTCACAATAAAGCCTGCAAGATTTCTAGCTTTAATTCCAGATCAAAGAGGCTTTGGGAAGGAGCATCCCAGGTTTGAATGCTTATCTCAGCCAGACCCCATGAGCTTTTGAAGTTGCCCCATCAGTCACTAATCAAAGATCTCCTTTTAGATGGGGAAATCAAATCCCTTTCAGCAGAACCGGGTGGTTATCAGTTTCTAAACATCACTTGTCTTTTGAATGACCTTCTTTTTGTGAGCTGACCCTGGAGCCGTCACCAGAGCAGGAAAACCTTGCAAGAACTGGCCCTTTAGTTTGCAGAGCATTGGCACACGCATAGCTTTGCTTTCAGGATGTTCAAATCAGCAAAGAATGTGTGTGTGTGGAAGTAATAAAACCCTTTAGAGGTAAATAAATACATGCTGTAGTCCCTGTTTTACACAGCAATTGCCTTCAACTACAAGCACTAACAAAGACCCAGCATTTCCAAAGAAAAGAGGAATTCACAGAACTAGTAGTCTCTGCTTCTCCTCAGCATATACAGACAACGTTGAGAAGACGTTCACAAGATCAAGTTCTTAAATATGACGCATTTTGGCTAAAGAGCCCCTCTGGTAGCACGAATAAAAGGTCTTGTCTCAAAGCTATTACAAATGATGTATCTGTAGCATCCTGGAGCATAATTTAGGACTAAGCTTCCACAAATTGGGCTGATAAGGAAGCTGCGTGAGAAAAATGTCCGCACAAGGACCTCTGTTCTACCACCAATGGCACCAGGAAAGGTGGCAGGACTCGGTGGCACAGGAGCAGGGAAGGGGCGGCCCCGGCAGCTGCCACCTCCCTACAGCCAGCATGGACCCGCTGTCAATTCTACCCACGAATGCCAAACTGCACTAAAACTCCCTAAAGCTCTTCCCCATTACCCTTTTGCCATTGAAGCTTTCACGAAACTTGGCTTGTGCTGTTAAAATCCCTCTAAGATTTTGCAGTGCAAGTGCGCAGGGAAGATGGGTGCTCTCTCCTGTCGCCTGTTACCAGGAATATTCTCTGGACTTAGTTACGGTGATCCCACCATGCCTGTGTGATCCCTTCTTGTAAATTCGTTGCACAGAGATCAGATGACGAGCTTCTCCTTTCAGCCAGTTTCTTGATGGGAATTTACACCTTGAAACTCGATGCGGAACATGAGAGGAGCTGCAGTCCATCTGCACGCTGTATTTTGAGCCCCCCTGCTTGACTGCAGCGTGGCTGGCACATCAAAAGCGTGCGTCCCCCCGCTGCGATGCTGGACCTGCTTTCTGCGTTTGAGATTCATGACCCACTATTTTGGTCTTTCTCTCTATTTTTGGAAGTTGTCTCATGGTTCCATATCCTTCCCTGTAACTGGATTCTTCACGTCCCCTGGCTCGATGGCTCAACGCTCACGGTTAACCCTTCAGGCTTGAGGGGTGCCTGGGCCAAGGATCCTGTGAGGACGAGCCGGCAGCAACAACAGAGGGGCTGAAAATAAGGTGTAGGAACTCTTTGGTTGCTAGTAAGTGCCTGAGCAGTGATATGTGGGACTGGAAGGAGAGAGAAGCATCTGAGCACCCGCAGCAGCGCCGGGGTTCAATACCCCATAGATATCCCTGCTTCTTCCCAAAGCAGAGAAGGCCCCTCTGGAGATACCCGTTCCCCCACACGTACCTTCCATGACATCCCACTCACTTGGAGAGACAAGTGAGGAATAAACCCCCGAGAACACGATGTGTTGGAGCTCCTCTGGGGCTGCCTGGTGGCTCGCTGCACACCAGCCCCCTGCCCGGCTGTCGGTAGGCTGGGACATCCATCACCTCTGGTGGCTTCCAAGAACTGCTCAAATACTGACTGAGGTCCCCAGACAAAAACATGGGAAACTGAAATGAAAATTAGAGTGTTTCCCCAAGCATTACCTCTCTCATCCACCCTGTGAACACCTTCTTGTCTGCTTTTCCATCCATCTTTTCTTTCTGTCCTTCCTCTCCTCTCCCTCCTTCCCCTGCAGCCCTCTCTGCTGGCATTGGTTATACATTTCGCAGGACCCTGCTCTGCTGCGGTTTAAGGCACCCCTGCGCAGGAGCCGATGGGGGCAGAGGAAAATCCCTTCCCACAAGCAAGCGTCCTTGCGACCCCATCCCTGCTGTGGGCAGCAGCGCGTGGGGGGATGCTGGTCCCCCACGCCGCTATCACTCCAACGCGACATTTCACTGCAAGAAGGTAAACTACCTTCTTTTAAGGAACACAAATGGAGTTAAAGGGAAAAAAAAAAAGCTGCAGTGGATAGTGAGGTCTGTAGATCAGTAAGCACCTAAACAGCACAGCTTTTATTGGGTTATACCTGATTTCTTGCACGTTTGCCTGGGCGACTTTGAATAATTAAAAATAAACCTCTTATAAAAAACAAACAAACGGTATCAGTGTCTCGGGCAGCGACAGCCCGAGGGCAACGCTTTCTGGCTGGGGTGAAGTGCCTGGGCGCTGCTGAACCAAGCTCCCAAGACTCCTTTGAAAACTCTGAGTCTGAGCACAGGAGACTTGAAGGTGGAATATACCGGACCATCGCTGCCAAAAACTAGTGTATTTTTTTAATAAGGGCTCAAACAAACTAATAAAAAGACCCCGTCAGCAGGGCAAATTTCATTCCAGCTGGGAGCTGGATTCCTGTTAAAAGAAAGTGCCAGCAGGCCCTTTAGCTCCAATGGCACTACCAGACATAGCTATAATTACGAGCTTTCTATTGCTGTGTGAAAGCTGTTATGAATTTCAGTGGGCAGAGGGGCACAGAGGAATAGTAAATCACCCAAACAAAAGGTATGGGCAGCAGGGAGTAGGCTCCGGTGTTAACCAAGCACCATTGTAAAGACCTTAAATTATGAACATGTGCCATAGTTAAAACAGGATCTGCAAACTGGGAGCTAATTGTCCTCGAGGCATCCAAGCATCTCTGCAAGCATGGGAGAAATCAGGCCATGCTTACTGGTCCTTTGTCCCCAGGAATCCCAGTGCTCCCAGTTCATTCGTAGGAGAGGAAAGACCATGGCTGTGGCTGCAGTGCGACCGGGGAGAGCAGTGCCCCAGGGTGCTCGGAGCCGCCCCGGCTGGGCACAGCCATGCTGTGTGGACAGCATGAGTGAGGATCTCCATCCCAGAGACCAGCAAAAGACCTCATCTCCTTTTGGGGAAGATTAAGAGGTGCACAAAAGAGCAGACGATGTTTGTGAGAGTAAAGGACCCAATGACCCACAAAGTGTCTTTGTGTCTCAAGTTTCCATGCAGAGAACTCCTCCCTGAGCCAGGTTCCTTGCTTGGGCACCCTTAGCTGATCTCCACAACTAGCTCCTGATTTTAGCTTTGCATTTTGGGTCCAGGAGAAGACTGCTGCAGAAGCAGAGCACAGGCCAGAAAAAGGGAAGCAGACAAGTGCACAGAGAAGAGCTCCGGAGGAGCTGGGGCTCCTGCCTTGTTCACAGCCATCACAGCCCAGCCTCTCCCTCCATGCACGGCCCCCCTGCAGCCCTGCATGCGAGCAGCCCTGTGACAGCCCTCTTGCTCATCAGGAGCCTCAGATCACAATTACAGCTGAGCTTCCCTTGCAGCATGCAAAGGAGGTCTTTCAGTGCTGCAGCATCCCTCCTCCGGCCCCAGCCAGACTTCTCGCTCCAGCCATTGCTCCAGACTGCAATACCTGGTTGTGCTGGGGAGAGCGGGAGCTGCGGGCACAGCCGGAGAGCACCGGTGCAGGGGACTTCAGGGACTGCCGGGGCACCAGGGAGCTCCCTCCCCAGGCAGTAGCAGCAGGCTGGGACCTGGCAGGGTCTCCAGCAGTGAGGTGGAAATCCAGACCTTCACCCAGCTCCATACGGCCTCTCCTCCCTGCCCCAGCTTTCTGCAAGCAAAAACTCGCAAAGCATAACTTCCTATTAGCAGTTATTTTAGTAACTACTGTCACCACCCTTCCAAGCACAAACTTTGAATAATCTGTTGTTGATTTGTACGTGGATTTGTACCGGAAAAGATTTTCCCAAGACCCCCGGCTTTACACAGCCTCCTTTATTAGTCCTGGATGGAGCGTTTGCGGGAGGGTGAGCCCGAGGCTAAGCTGTGAGTCACAGGACCGTTGCTCAGTGCCAGGGCCTCACCAGAGGAACCTAAATCAACCCTGAGCTAGAACTTCTAAGGGCAATTTAAGCCCCTGGTGTGAATTATAGCGAGGCAAGGCGGCTCTCCCAAGGCAAACCAGCGTTTACTGGTCAGCTGGACACCAAACGCAGTCTTTGAGCTGGAAACTTCTGGCTAAATTTAGCAAAGAAACGAGTTTGTTGACGACTTCATCCTGTGCCGTGCATTGTCAGAGATGCCCTTCTCCCCTGAAGAAGGCCTCTTACCCCGCTCCCCTCCGCTTCATCCTGGGGGCAGTCACGACTTCCCATCTCGCTCCCATGGTGTTTTTGCTGTCCTCTAAAATGTGCCTGCCTTCCCTCCAGAGCACCAGTGGGTAAGGCCCACATTTCCAGGCAGGATTTTGAGCCATTTCACCCCTTTCTAGCCCGTGCAGGGAAGGGAGGGTGCAAGCAGCACACAGCCCCTTAGCTCACCCAGGGAGGGAGCCCCGCAGGTCTCCCCTCCCGACCTTCCCCTTCCCGCTCCCTCCATCCCATTCCCCAGGGATTACGTTTCTATTTAACCAGCCGCTTCCTCGCCCATTGTCCTCAGCTCTCCGAAGCCGTAATCATCCTGCCCAGGGAGACAGGGCGGCTCGAGCAAACACCGGCATTGCCTAACAACACAGAGAGAATTTTGATGTTTGCCAAGGCGGTGTTTTCCCCCTCCCCTTGATGGATTTTCCTACTCGGAGAGATTTGTCTGCAGAGCATAACTTCTCTGCACCTTGAGAAAGTCAGCGCTCTCCCCGAGACAGCTGCAGTATTAATATCCCAAACCAGGGAGCAAGGAGGGAGAGTGTGTGAGTGAAGAAGCAAGTCTGCACCAAACCACATCAGTAAAATGAGAAAGCCAAAGATTGCGCCATAAATAAGGCCCAGTTGACACTTCTTAAATTCATAGCTTTAGCACACAGCAAAGTGTCTCCTTTTTATCAGGAATTTGTTGACAAGGGTTGCAAAAAGATCTACAAATAATACTGAGTGGGGCTATGAAAATGTATTTGTGGAACATTTCAGTATCAGGGATCACCATTATATCGGAAGAATTCATCTTCCTGGAACATTTTATTAGTATCTAGATTTTATAGCTGCTCCCTTTTAATTTTTTTTTTAATTTATTATTTTTTTCATTCCTCCAGCAAACGTAGCATTGGCTGAGAAGAGGGGGACCAGCATCTCGCATTGCTCCGCACCCCCTCCCTGGCTCCCTGATTTATCCCCTGCATTTCCAGCCTGGCAGCGGCCATTAGGGGTTTGGCTTTCCAGGCTCCCTTCTTGGGGCTGCTTTTCCCCATGGATTTCCTGGGTGACCTTGGGCCTCAGTGTCCCCTCAGTCCCGCTGGCTGCTCGCAGCATCGGAGCCTGGCAGCGAGGCTGGGGACCAAGCCTTGGGGACCACGTACACCCCCAAAACCCCCTCTGCCTGTGCAGCGGGGGAGCCCTGGCTGTGAGACACCGGCTTGGGAAGGGACATTCATCGTCATCCCATTACGCTGGCTGTGCTCAGGGTCTCGGTGCCGGCCAGGGACATAAAACTTTCAGAGCAGTGGGCTGAAGATGAGCCCGGGAAGGCATCTGCACCCCAAGCCCTGGCTGCACACCCTTTCCCCCTGCCGAGGCAAAGCTTGGCTGGGCTCCGCCGAGCCCCTGGGCTCGCTCACGCCGTCGCTCTGCTCCAGTTTCCCCACGCATCCCCCCTGAGTGCCCATCCTGCCCTCTCCCCTCCACGTTCCCCTTCCTCCCCCGGCCACGCCGCAGCTCCAGCCTGCCCAGCAGAAGCGATGATAAATTTCCAACAGTGGCATTACAGACAGTCATAAATAACACCTTGCTCTTTGGTGCCGGCAGTTTCCATTAGGGCTGTCTGGATCGGGCTGTTGATACCCCCAGTCTGTGCAGGGCCCAGCCGTAAAATTTATCAGTATGCTTTCCTCACCCCATAAATCATCCCAACTGGAAGCCATATGGCAGATAAGGCCTTAAAAACATATGACCACGAGCAGCAGTGGGCAGGCAGCTCCTCCGCAGAGCAGGGCACGGGGGGAGAAGGGCACATTTGCTTTTTGGTTGTACCTCCCCGGGCTCCGGCAGACCCCACAGCACCGCGTGCCGGCTCAGCGGTGCGAATTGCTCCCCCTCCATAAGGATCTGTGCTGGTTGGGGAGCAGGAAGAAAAGGGTTTTCATGGTTTTCCAGACCCATACCAGCAGCTCAGAAGCAGAAATCATCCCCCTAAAAAATAAAACCCTGACTGCCCATCCCCTGGGGCTTCACTCCATCAGATCTCTTGCAGAAAAAGCCATGTTGACAGAGAAACTGAGGCCAGCATACCACAGGTCACCCAGAGGCAGCTGGGACCCAGACACAGCTCAGAAGCACCAGCTTTACTGGCTACAGGACCAGTATGTACCAGTTTGCCACCCAGACAGCAGGCAGGTGTGCTGGGGACAGACCCCAGCACCAAAGACCCCAGTTTGTCTCCCCACTGCTCACTCCACAGCCCCCACTAACACCCCAGCTCTTGAGGGATTTAATTGTTGGACAGTAAATATCAGCAGTTCCCAAAACAACTATGGGCATTTTGAAGATAGCTATTTTGATAGAATAAGCACAGAGGTAAGTTCACATTTTAAAGTTAGAGATTTTTGAGCTAAAAGAGCCTCACAACAGAGGAACTCACATTTCTGTCTTCTCCCCACTGTTATAGCAGCACAGAAAACACAGCACACCCCAAACCCAGGTTTTCCCAATCCCTGCCCTGCCCATCCTTATTTATTTCAATGCAGAACAAGGTGTAAATTGATACCAAATCAGCCTGTTTACATTTCACACCCACTTTGCACTCAAGAAAATGTGTAAAGAGATGAAGAATGAGGCCTATTGTTGTGGGGCTTAATTAAAAAGTCCTACGAAACACAATATCCTGCGCTGTTCCTGGGTGCCCCTTGCTGGGTGCTGGAGCACCCCTGGGCTCTGTACACCCAGAGCCGCCCCAGCAGCACCTTTCCTTCAGCATGTGGATGCGGCAGCTCTCCAACAGCGATGGGCAAAGTATGCAAGTGGAAACATTCCCCAGGTTTTTATATGGCAGGGATTTACATGTGCATTTACCACCCCCTCCCCCTGCCACGAGTGAACGTCTAGATACAACCAGACAGTATTTATATGGGGGAAAAACAGAGTTTGAGTTGACCGATGTCTCTCAGTTCAATCCCTGGACTGTGAGCCTGGCAACTGGATAAAAGCAAACTATGTGTTTGGGACAATATAGGCACCTGCCCGCTATTTTCTCTACTTCCTTTCTTCCCATTCATCTTCAGCTCCAGCTCTGCTTTACAGTATCTCTTCATCTCATTCCCATTGCAATCCATTAAAAAGCGCATTGCATTTCATTCTTTCATTCTTGATGGTAGCTTTTATTGGTAGCTACGAGCGCAGCCCTGGGAATTAGCTGTTTCCCTAGCAATTTGCTGCCATGAACGGGTTAACCGTGTCTCTGAGCAAATGAAGCCATGTGGCTTTGGAGTAAAGAGCAATTCCAGGAATCCTGTGCTACCTAGATAGAGGCCTGTCTTGCAGAATCTGGCATAGTGAACTCTTGGGAACACATTAAATTAAGTGTCCTAAATTCGCCTAACTATGCATTTAATTTGGCAGTAATAGGACACTCTCTGTATAATAGCAGAGCTGCTGTATAATAGAAGAGTAGCTGCATATTAATATTTTGATTATTAAGGACATGTGTATTGGAGGCTTGATAACTATGTAATATATTATTGCTTAATTGCTCAGACTCTTAAGTATGTTTTCACAATTAGCTGCTATTTAGTTAATGTAAATATCCAGCTTATTAAATATAGAAATGCATTTCTGCTTGCAACAGTTATTTGCATGAGAAGAAACAACAAGTGCAGAGCTCTCGGCTCGTCGCTGCCTGAGGAGCCCGGAGCAGCGCGGGTGGGAGGGCAGGGCCCTGGCGATGGGTGGCTCTCTGGTGGCCAAGCAGCCGCTTAAACTGTCAGCACAAAAAGGCCATTTTGCCACAGAGCTCATCTCAGGCGCTCCAAACTTCGCAGCCTTTATTGGACGTGATGGGAAGCCTTTCTGAGATCAAGCCATGGCTTTGTCTGGTTCCTCTCAAGCAGAGATAATCCCCTCTACCTGGGCCAGACAGCTGATGTGCTTCCTCCTTCCTTAATTTGGTAATAAATCTGCCAAGCTGGGAGGCTTCTGAATGAGGCTTTTGCTCTTGTTTCTGCATGGAGGACCCATAAAAACCATATGGAAATGAAAGGCAGAAATGCATATTTCATACTTTGCCTGAGCTGGGCCCACAGCTCGGGGATCGTCAGCATTTATCTGTTCTAAGCACCTGATCTCCCCGCCAGCACCTTCCACCGCCCCAGCCCGGGCATCGCTGCCGCCGGCTGCACGCGGGTGCGAGCAAAGGCAGATGCTTTTGGGACACCCGCCTTTGGCGCTGGGTTTGCTCACACGCTGCTCCCTGCCGCGGGTGCACCTGCCCAGGAGAAATGGGGGTGACCATGGTGGGACTCCCCGGTCCCCAGCAGCACCTCGGCGCACGTCCTGCATTCGGGCAGCGAGCAAGCACTCAAAATCCCACACTCTGCTGCTCAAGGCTGGGGTAGAAAAAAGAGGTGATGCCTAAGGAAACCTATAGTCAGGGCTTGCTATGGAAATGCCTTGTGTGCAGCCAAGCCCTGGGCTTGCGCTGCGGGGACAAGTGCTATTTCAGGGTGTTTCTGTTTGCTGTGATGCAGAGGAGAAGAGGCCCTGGACCACGACACCGCGGTGGGCTCGGCGCTGGGCCCCCCCGCAGCCACGACGCTCTCTGCCTGGCTCACAGCAGTAGCCGAGCTTTGCAGAAATGGCAAAATTATCTCAACGGCTCACGCTGCCCTGATGGAGAGCATTGCTTCCGTCTGAAGGTCGGAGCTCCTGGCCGCCACAAGCATCCGAGCCCCCTCCTGCTGCCGGCCTTGCCGCTTGGGGGGCTTTGCCTCAAATTCTGGGATGAAACAGCCCAAAGGGGTTTGAGCTTGTTTGTCAAGCTCACAGATTTTGGGCAGGTTTCTTGTTTTGGTTCCTAAATGCCACATTTCAATGTGTTTATTGTCCCACTGCCTAACAAGGGAGGAAGGTTGAATGAGCTAATAACTTAGCCGCCGCCAACATGTTTATTTGATTTTTTTTTTAAGAGCTTTAGCAAATACAGTATGTATAAGGAAAGAAAAAAAAACCCTGGTGCCAGCATGTAGAATTCCTCTAGGAGCAAGTCTGATAGGAACACAAAAGCATGCATGCTTCCAAACTGTAACCAATATTTGCACATCGGAGTGACTAATTCTCCACTCTGCGCCGCAGAACAATAGGCATAATAGCAAGGTACATTAATGCAAAGCGTGATTGTCTGGTGCCTTGGTTATTTGACACATAAACAAGGAGAGGAGGAGGATTTTTATCTACCTGTATAACTATTCGCCGAACAGCGGGTTACAAATGCGCTCAGAAAATGCTGACCCAGGGCTGCTCCTGTACCTCCTGCGCCGGATTGGCACATGATTTGCAGCACTGCGGGAGTTCTATAGCTGACCTCATTAGCAGTGCATTTCCTGGCTTGTTAGCATCATATTTGTATAATTTACGGCACCTTCGTTTTTATGGAATGTGTTCCTTGTAGAGTGTAATGGCAGCAATATATTTAACCTCTCCTATTTAGGAATGCTGTTGCTGAAGGCAGCCTGGAGATATAAAAGGGATTTTTTTTTTTCATCCCTTCTTTCTCTCTTGCATGCGTATTTTTTTCCCCAGCCGGTTGCTAGATACCCAAATATACGTGTAACTTGTAAAGCGTTCATAAAAGGCAACGTGAAGCTGTGCTCAGGAAACCGCAGCTTTTCAGGAGCATTCCCAAGGTCAAGCCCCTAAATCAGCGCAGTGTCATCTATCCAAAGCCATTACTCAGCTTCTGGAAGAGGAATGAGAATTGCACCAGCAAAAAGAAAGGACAGCTCTGCGGTGATGGCAGTGCACGGTGGTGGGACGGAGTTGGGCTCAGCTCCTGGCTCTGCCACAGCTCTCTTGGCCAACCTTGGGCAAGTCTCTGGGTGATGACGTCTCGGTTTCACAGCTGGGGATGCTCCCTTTCTGCCCTGCTCCCTTTGCGGCTCCGGTGCAGATGGGAACCTCTGCACGCTGGTGTAATAACCCAAAGCAAAGGAGTGCGTGCGCTGGGGAGGGGGCGGATGGGACGCGGCACTGCTCATTTGGTTGAAGTTTAAGAGAGGGGTTGGACCGCTGCGCTTCTCCTTCCGCCTGGCTGAATTGCTCCCAACCAGCAGCAGTTTTCCCCAGGACAGGAGTGTGCCACAGGCTGGGTGCAGAGGATCAGCCCACCGCCTGCGGGAGTCTGCGCCTCCCAAATCCCCCAAGCCATGCAGGAGCATCGTGGCCTGCCAGAGGGAAGCTCTGTACTGCAACCGGCATCATTTTTAGTGCAGAGCCTTTAGGAATATGATCCTATTTCTGTTCCAGTCATCACAGTTGTTTTGTTGCGCTCTGGCAAATTAGAGCATTGATTTTTGTGAGCTCAAGGAGGAGATGAGAAGGTGACCTGCAGAGCCCCCCCCCCAAGGAACACAGAGCTAAACAGGACAGGGGCAGCCAGCGGCTGTGCCCCTGCCCAGCCCCTTTCCAGAGCAAAAAGCCCTGGGAACTGGGAACCAGCCACGCCTGTGCTGCGGTCCAGCTGGAAGCACAGAGGCTGTTGCCGCTGGCTTCACATCCCTCCCTTGCAGCGATCTCCGAGAACATGGCATCTGAGGCTGACCACAGGTGGTCACCTACAACGCCGACCTACCCTCGGTGCCCAAGGCTCCCTACGTAACCCACGGAGAAAAGCAACACTTGTAGGCTCTGAGTCAGCCCAGCCCCATCAGAGGTGTCTGAAATAGGGCAGACAAATCCCTGCAAACGCTTGTTTTCCTCCATCTAAATGGAGCCCGGGGTGACAACCGCAGATGGAGATATCTCCTGTTGACGGCTGAAGTCAAGCAAGATGAACCCCACCTGCAGAGATGTTTACTACTGATGTTGTAAAGCTAGCTGCAGTTTGGAGCACGGTTCTCAGCTGGGGGTTGCTGCTCGTTAGTGCCTACGAGGCAGGCTCCGACACGAAAATACGGGTGTTTTCATGAGAGCCAGAGGAATGCAGCACCCAAACCACTGGAACGCCCTTTGGGGCATGAGTTAATGCCAGGTTGCTCTTGGGGCTCACCCATCACACCACCAAGCTGGCACCGCTTAAAAGCAAGTGCCTATGACTAACCAGTCCCTGTGCTAGATTAAAACCATGCTTATTTCTGGCTTTGTCTGCAGATTTGAGCAGAGGGAGCGGGCTGAGACACAGAGTCAGCAAATGGGATGGAAAATGGCTTTCCCCAGGGGTGCTCCAGTCAGTGGGAACTCCAGGGTGTTGTGGGTTGGGGTTGTCTTACATCCCCTGTTCCTCTCATGGAGGCTAATTTGTCCTCCTAAACCATTGACTCCTTGAGCTTTGAGGAGACACCAGACTAGGACCATTTCTGCCCTTCCTCTGCTGGGCTCAGATCATTTCTGGAGACTCTGGGAAGAGGTGTAAGGAGCCTACGGAGTCATCAAGCAGAACATGCCATCACATATACAGCTGTATCTCCTACAGCAAGCACCTCTCCCAGTGGGAAGTAGGCTGAGAACGCACACACTCATGTCATGCAGGTGACTGAGGAGACCATGGCTTGTTTCAAGTGAATTTGGAGGAAATTCAGACCAGCTTAGCAGAGCTAAAAGGTCTCCAAAGCCACTCTCTCTTCCCTGTTCCTCATTTTTAATGATTCCTCTGCACCCCTTGGGGCTGTATTTCCAAATAAGTGTCGTTCCAGTATTATCGGACAATTGCTGACTGGATGGGCACGGTGGCTGCTTCCCTGCTCTGTCCGAGCCTCGTCACTGCAGTCGTCAGCTCCACCTCCAAGTCCTCGTGCTAAACTGCTGGTCTGAAGAGGGTGAAGGGGAAATTAAGAAGCTTTTCCTCAGGAGACGGAGCCCTCCAAGCCTGAACTAACCCATCCCTCCTGGTACGGAAGCCATTTGCAAGGTTAAGAAGGGCCTGCGGCTCTCGCCGCGGCCAAGTGCATCCTCCATCTGCTCCCACAGAGCCTGGCAGAAGCCGTTCCTTGCTTTTTTCTTTCCCTAAAGTCACAAATTCACTCCTGACACAGCTATCTCTCTATTATAGGATGAGACAACTGTTTTAGGTCAGCTTAGGCACGTCATGGACCTGCTGCTGCACGCGTGATCTGAGACCAAGGATCCACTCAGACAGGACCAAGCGGCTGGGCAGGTGTGTGAGTCCCTCCGCCTCACCAGCCCGCGTAGCTTGCTGCTTTCTGGCTGCGTTTCCATCTGCTTTTCTCCAGTAAGGATTTCAAAATCCAGGATCCCACCTTGGGGGCGAGAGGCGAGGAGCCCTGGGAGCATGCCTTGGGGACCGTGCGGCTGCAGCGTGCAGAGTCTCCTGTCTCCACTAGCTTGCAGTTCGCTTATGCCTTAAAACAAGATTTGGATCCCTTATAACTTGATATAAATTGAACCTGTCTCATTAAATGGCTATGTACCCGCTTCGTTGTCTAAACATCCCATTTTCATGCTGCTCAGGTCATCTGTGATATCTTGCAGTGATGAATTCCATGGGTTAGCTAACAGTTGCACAAAAATACATCTTTTTGTGATGCTTTTCAGCCTGTTTGCACCTGACATGGCTCTTGTGCTGTGACAGCAGCTCCAGATTACTCACCTTCTCCCTCCATTTCGATTTGCTCAGCCTGCTTTCCCCTCTTGCTTAAGCCCACCCTAATTTCATTCAGTCTCAAGCTGAAGAGCCAGTAGGATCTAGAATGCGTTTCTGCTGCCAGATGGGGAAATTCGGCTTCGTCTGCTCCCGCAGCTGCCCAGGGGCTCACGTGCGGAGGACCTATGAGGGGTACCTTCATGCTGGCTTTGCAGGGAGGAGACGTCTGAGCTGGCTTTCCAGCACTGCGGCCGGCTGCGGAGCCCCAGCTTGGGCAGGGCTGTGCTCTCCGCTCCACATGCTGCTCCCTTGTGCCTGCAGCTGGATCTGGCCCTCTGGCCAGGCGACCCACTCCAGGGCTGCTTCCAGTACGGAGAAAGCAAGGTGGAGGTGGTATTTCCCATGTGAGTCAAGAACCGTCCGCCTCCGCCGCCATCCTAGGGGTCCTGGCCCCACTGGGGGCTGCAGGCGGGCGCGGAGGAGAGCATCGCAGCCTGCAGTTATCTGCTGCGGCACGCGTCGACAGGCAGACACCCAAGGGGCTGGGCATAGTTACATTATCATTCCCATCAGTTACCACTTGGGGTTAACAAGCATCTCCACCCAGCCCCAATAACTGCGGAGAGCAAATAAGAAAGTATTGATCTGGGCTGCGTAAGGCAACAGCCACCGCCAACACCCCTGCGACCCGCCTCCCTTCTTGCAGCAGCCACCCCGGTGCTGCAGCGCGGTTATCCCGGCGGCGCACCCCTGGGAGAAGCTGGGTGGTGGGTCCGGGAGCGCGTGGGGACGGGGTGGGCGCGGGGCCCCGGCGAGCGCTTGTCTGCGCAGCCCGGCTCGCAAATGGCTTTGCAGCAGCCCTGGGAATGAGCGGCAGCACCAGTAATGTCTCCATGGCTTCTTGTTAGCTGCACTCTAAGCAGGAAAGTGACTGGCCCTGACAATATAATTTACATTGCTGTATAAAACTATCTGTGGAAGCCAAGCTAATTTGTGCCAGATTAGGCTATTTGTCTCAGCCACTGTCTAACGGCACAATCTATCAGAGGGCTGTTTTCAAATATCGCTTTTCAAGCGTGCCCTTGAGAGGTGGGAATTGATTGGGATCTTAGAAAGCAAAATTACAGCAATAACTTAAAAGAAACAATAATTACTGAATCATACCAGTGTCAGCACTCTGCAAAACACGAAATAGCCATCAAACCCCAATCCAATATATTCTGAAGCAAATTTATTGAATGGAAAAAGCAGTTGAGTGAGGCTTTTTTTCTCCCCTTTCCCTTCGCCCCCTCTCTCTCTCCCTGTACATATGGTTATCTCAAAACCGCAAGTGAATGAGTCGATAATTCTTGTCATTGACTGCTCCATTTTCAGAGAGTCAAGAAAAGATCCATTAGCTACCTCCCGACTCGGTGTCTTTCCCCTTCCCCTCCAGTCATTTGCTAGTCTGCGCTCCTCAGGCAAACAAACATATATAACTAATCATCTGTTAAAACGCCGAGTCCCCTAATAAATCTCTGCAACTGAAATACTTTAATGGGTAATTAATTGATCCTGTTCCAGAGGAGTAATAAGATAATAAATTAGACAATATTTCACTCAGTTGTGTCAGTGTACTGCTAATGGTGCTGTAGGGCTAAGCCGAAGGATAATAAATTAGCCAGAAATTAACTGCTAAGAGCTTTCTGCAGAGAAATTGGCTGACAGGCAAGGCTCTGTGATTTAGGGCCCCGCTGCCATTGCAGCGCTCTCCATCCCATTTATTTATTTTTTGGTGCTTGCAAACATTAACTCTGGTTCGGAGCTGGCAGCGCCCGGCCCGGGGCGGTGGCAGGAGGGGACGGGCGAGGGGCGCAGCATCCTCGGTGCCGGTCGCCGGGAGCCGGGAAGCGCGGGCAGGCACAGCGTTCAGCGGGACTGGAGAGCGGCAGATTTATTGCAATCTGGTTGCGCTGCATGTAGGTAAATTACTTTTGTGCTGACTATAAAGACTGTCTCTAAGGCAAGTTATTACCCATCCAGCAAACAAAAAGGAAATATTTTCTAGTGCATCTGTCATATTTCACGGGAAGGTTTGGCAGAGACATCGGGAAAGATGACACCGGGGGACCTATCCTCACGTGGTGTAAACCAGCGCAGCCCCGCTGAAGTCTGGCCGCTTACTTGAGCTCTGTTAATGAGAAGTTAAGAGGTTTTTAAACCTGGCCTGCCTTCGCAGCCCACACACACGCAAAGGTCTGCAGCAGGGGCTGTTGAGTGGCGATGACTTTGATCATGCCACAAGCAGCCAGCCTTGAGCAATGCCGGGGGAGGTGGGAGGCAAAGGTGGGCTTGGGGGAGCCGAAGGTCTCCCGGAACGCCTTAGACCCGGGACTGGCAGGGTCAGGCCGTCCCAGGCAGACAGAAGACGAACAAGAGGTGGCCTTAAAAAGCCAGAAACCCACTTGCCATTTCAGAGGCCCTGGATTTATTTCCTACCTACAGCTAAGTGGAAGAGGAAAACAACGATCAGTCTGTGGGGAGAAATCTGGCTTCCTAGAAAGAAGGAAACGTTTGAAGCTCTCTGTTTTGCAGAAGAAACTGAAATCCATGACATCTGATGCAAACCTGCAGTTCTGGAGGGTTGTGTTACCTTTGCTCCAAACCCAGAGTGTGTTTGGCACTAAAGGAATCGAAAATTCCTGTTAAACGCTGAGCTCTGAGCGCTGTAGGACACAGCAGAGCAGATCCCAGCTCTCCGAGGGATGGCAGGAGGGTGCCTCTCCGGCCGGGAAGGACTGGGTTGCAAGGGGCAGCTCTGCCCTGCCACCCTGCCCACCTACGCGGCTCTGCCAGGGGCTGTGAGAAGAGCTGGAGATCCGCTCCCCAGCCCCATTTATAGCCCACTAATCCCAGTACCTGACAATTTTATAGCCCTTGATTACAGCCCAACCTGAAACAGGCTCTGCAGATCCTCACCCCACCATCAGCTCTTACCCATCAAAGGAAAGATGACGTTGGACCTAGGGGCTACGAAGGGAGTTTTGCAAGGAACGTCCTCCTTTTCCTCTTTATTTTGGGCTGCTTTGATCATAGCAAAGCTCAGAGGTGCCCGTTAATAAGGTGCTCTGGTGATCGATGGCACCATCCTCCCATTCCCCTCCTTCCCTCGATGCAGCAAGTCAGCCTCCCCCAGCTTCAAAGGGACCCCAGCGACCTCCCCGGCCTCCCAAAACCCGGGATGGGGATGCAGTGGGAGCCCTGCATGGCAAACCCTCATCTGCTTTGGGTCTGGGGAACAGCAAGAGGATGAAAATCAGGTTTCAGAGGCACTGGGGGAGATGTGCGAGGGGCTCAGGGGAGGAACAGGCTGATGAAACGCCCTGGGAAGCTCCCCAGTGCAGGGGATGCTGCAGATGCCCCACAGCGCCCTGCATCCCGATAGAGCTCAGCCCCGCAGCATCCTGCAGCGCCCTGCATCCCGATACAGCTCAGCCCCACAGCACCCTGCAGCACCCTGCATCCCGATACAGCATAGTCCCACAGCACCCCGCAGCACCCTTGCATCCCGACGGAGCTCAGCCCCGCAGCACCCTGCATCCCGCAGCATCCCACACAAGTGCGGTAGAGGCAAGTGGCTCAGCAGAGACACCACAGCCAAGCACCTCTCCTTGGCTTTGCCCTCTCCCGCTCCCCCTCTTCTCCTTCCTGCTGCCTTTGCTTCCTGAGAGGAGGTGAAGAGAGTGATAATCAGCCAGGGCACCAGGAGAGCTCACGGACGAGATTAAAAGCAAATCAAAGAAGAAAAATTGTGGCATGGTTTATGTCTTCCTAATTAAAACCCCGCCAGTCTCCCTTCTCTCCCCCCCTCCCCTTTTCCAGCTAATGTTACACTAACGAGCTGAGTTTAGTGGCATTTATGTAGATAAAAGTCCTGATGACTGATCTCAATGGCTTGTTAAAATTAGTTTCAGTCCACCATATTGATTTAATTCCATTGCTTGAAAGTGCTAATTAATAATGATAATAAAAGTGTCTGGGCTCATTATTATCAGGAGGCAGGTTGGGAAGGGGATGAGGGGCACAGCGGCTTGTGCATCACTCATTCCATCTAAAAATGGCCTTTATAAAGCCGGTGTGGAGTGGAAAGCAAACAAGGCAAGAGGGGAGGGCAGGGGAGGGGGCAGGGGAGTTTGGGTTTGCCCTTAGCCAGGGTCAGGTAACTCTGCAGGGTGTTTTTGCAGAATGACAGTGACTGCAACGCTGCGGGAACCAAAGACATGAGGGGACATTTGCTGGGCTTTCCCTGGGCCATGCTGTTCAGCTGCCCATCCGCAGGGATCGGTCTAGTACGCTCCCAACACCTCCACCGTGGGGACACAAGCACTGGGGAGCTCAGGGAACCACCAGGTATTTTGCGTGTCACCCCCTGAACTGTCCCCCGAGGCTTTCATCTCGGGGGCTGTTTGTGCCGTGCCCCGGTGCCCACCCTGCGCCCTGGTACCCCGGTGCCCACCCTGCGCCGGCCCTGCATGGCCCCGGCCAGGCAGGGCCCCTGCCAGTGCCGTGCTGGGTGGGCTCGGGCACCAGGTGCCTGTTTCCAGACTGCCTGTTAATTAGGCTCCTGTTAGATCTCTTCGTGTTTCCGAAAATGTTTTGCACTGAGATTTTATTTTTTTTAAAGACTCATCCCTGGACCAAACTTCAGTGTCAGAGAGCAGCCCTAATTAAGGAATTTGCCGAGAATGCACTGCCTGCAAAATGATGCTCATGCTCTCCTTCAGATACCTGCTGTCTCCAGCTACTGAAGCCTCTTTCCTGGGGAAATTAATTAGTGTAATTAATATATTTATGCAATCATTCAAAGTGCTGATTACAGACAACTGCAGAGAAAACTTTTAACAGTGACAGCCACCTCTTCCTCGGGCTCAGCGGTATAATTTCTTCCCATTTGTTTATCTCTGCTCTTGGCCAGCTACGTTGATAACATCAGCTGCGTCCTCCATCATCCCCCTCATTCCCTCCCAGGCCTGAGCAGCAAAGTAGCTGGCGCCTCTCCCCGTGCCTTCCCAGCACCAGGGCTCCCTGGCAGTAACTACGCCCAGTTTTAGCAGTGCCCGACGCTGACCGAGCTGCCCGGAGCCTGCAGTGAAGGTGCTGAGCAAGGTCAGCCAGGCGAGGCGAGGCACGGGGGGTTCCCTGCCCACCCAACTGCCTAAGCCACGCGGCAGAGCCGTAACTTCTCAAGCCCCAAATCCAGAACTGCCAGCAAGACCAGGTCACCCTTGGCAGAGGGACCGATCTGCAGGTGACCTCTGGTTTTTCCCAAGCAAGCTCGCCTCTTCCCGCCCCAGCACATCAGCCCCAACGTGCTGTGCGAGCTCCGCTGCAGGATTTGTGCCTGCGAAACGCCCCTGCTGCGGAGCGAGCTGGCACCCGCCGGGCACTGCGGCTCGGGAGCCGCTCGGGCAGGGCCCTACCCTGCCTCTCCCCTCTCTTTGCCCCTCTGTCTCTCATTTCTTTCCCTTTTATTTTTAAAAATTCTCTCTTTCTCATCCATCATTTTCTCATTCCCTCTCTCCCATACACAGCGAGCCAGCTAATGGATTCTGCAGTAATTCAGTCCTCCTCGACAGGGGCTGTAATTTCAATAAATAATTACGGGACTTGATTTCATCTCCCTTCTTCCTGAAATGTGACTGCACAAACTCATCACACAGGGCTGGGCAGTTAATTAGCAATGGGACTTCAGGATGGCCCCATGGGTTTGGGGACTGCAGGGTACAGACCCTGCTTTTCTTCTGGGGTTGCTGACTCTGCTTTTCGAATGCAGTGGTCCGGGGCCCCGCGCTGGGTGTTTTTGGGGCGTGCTTGGGGAGGCTTCGGCATCCTGGCCTGTGCTGCAAGCACCAGCTCTCCCTGCAAACCGAGGATGGGAGTTTTATTCCCTGTCCATGGAGGGTTCCCAGGCAGGCTCCTGCCTGTCCTCCTGCCCTGCCCTGCCCTGCCTACGCCGCTGCCCGCCCCACCACCAGGAGTGGATGTGCAGCAAGAGCCCCCTTAGGATCATTTTCCCCTTGTCCATCCGAAGCGTGGGGCGGCCCAGCCGAGCTGCAGAGCCCAGAGACAGCGCCCGGAGGGTTTGTGGCACGGATCCCACCGCCTGCCTGCAGGGACAGAGCAGCGGGAATCGTGTAAGCGACCCAACAAGACTGACCACAGCGAAGACAAACCCAAGGCCAGACAAGGCCAATAATTCCCCCGGACTCTGCAGGCAGTGAGACCGCCGATAGCCATTTTTAGTGCCTTTGGTCTTGGCTGAAAACAAAGTGAAGGTCCCTGAGTTCTCCTATAAATGGTAATGATAACACAATTATCATGCAAAACAAAAATTAAGTTTAATGGTGCAAAGCCAGGGTGTACTGTGGAGGTAATTCATATTAATTATGTTTGGATTAAAAGCTTATTTCTTTTGTTAGCATCTGCAAGTAGGAACTTAGCAGTAAAAAAAGCCGCATATAATTACTGCATCTTATGGAGGAGCAGTGTCGAACTTAATGGAGCATCCCCGTTCTCTCTGGGCACCCGATGAGTGGTAATATTTCACATTTTATGAAATACAGAAGAAATAAATTACAGGTTTAATGATAAGCATTACTTGGGCTCGTAATGCAGTGTGATTGGCTACTTAATGCGCTCAGACCTGCAGACCTGAGCGGCGCAGGGGTGGGGGACAGAGGCTCCCTGTGCTCGGCGGTGCCCAGGGCAACACAGGGCACCCCAAAACTCCGCTGCAGCCCCTGCCTGAGCTGTGGGCTCTTTCTGCCCCTATTTCTGCCTGTCAAGATGAGGTTTTGAACAGCAACGTGCCAAGTCCGATAGACATGATGGTCAGGTCTGCAAACTTATTCTTGCCTGCAGTCACGCCCTGAGTGCCTCTGTGCCGCAGTGCAATGCCACCATCGCTGTGACCCCCGTGTTGCAGTGCAATATCACCCATCACTGTGACCCCCGTGCCGCAGTGCAATGCCACCGTCGCTGTGACCCCCGTGCCGCAGTGCAATGCCACTCGTCGCTGTGACCCCCGTGTTGCAGTGCAATGCCACCCATCACTGTGATCCCCGTGCCGCAGTGCAATGCCACCGTCGCTGTGACCCCTGTGCCGCAGTGCAATGCCACCCGTCGCTGTGACCCCTGTGCCGCAGTGCAATGCCACCCGTCGCTGTGACCCATATGCCGCAGTGCAATGCCACCCATCACTGTGACCCATATGCCGCAGTGCAATGCCACCTGTCGCTGTGACCCCCGTGCCGCAGTGCAATGCCACCCGTCATTGTGACCCCCGTGTTGCAGTGCAGTGCCACCCGTCATTGTGACCCCCGTGCCACAGTGCCATGCCACCCGTCGCTGTGACCCCCGTGCCGCAGTGCAATGCCACCCGTCGCTGTGACCCCTGTGTTGCAGTGCAATATCACCCATCACTGTGACCCCCGTGCCGCAGTTCAATGCCACCCGTCATTGTGACCCCTGTGCCACAGTGCAATGCCACCCGTCGCTGTGACCCCTGTGCCGCAGTTCAATGCCACCCGTTGCTGTGACCCCCGTGCCGCATTTCAATGCCACCCGTTGCTGTGACCCCTCTGCCGCAGTGTAACGCCACCCGTCATTGTGACCCCCGTGCCACAGTGCAATGCCACCATCGCTGTGACCCCTGTGCCGCAGTGCAATGCCACCATCACTGTGACCCCCGTGCCGCAGTGCAATGCCACCCATTGCTGCCTCCCGTCACCGAGTCTTTCCCGGGGAGAGCTGTAGGCACAGCTGAGGGTTTGGTTTCAGTGGGGTTTTTGTTTTCATTTTAAATACACCCTCGGCTGGGTGCCTGCGCTGCAGGAGGCAGGTTGGGCTGACCTGCCTGCAGTTGGACGGGTGGGAACAAGGTTAATCCCACTGTCATCACCACTGGCAGTCTATTCACCCCGTAAACTCGCTGGGAGAATCCCTCTGCTCCTTATTAGTCCGGAGCCCGACATGAGCCGTGGGTGCCAGCTGCTATTTTAATACATTTGTGCTGATGGCAACAACAAAGTGATTGGTGTCTTCCTTTTAAGCACAAACCAGTTTGGGGCTGGTCTACAAGTGCTGCAGGGGCTTCAGCTTTTATTTACAAAAGTGAACTGGCCATTTTTTAAAACTTTAATCTTTTTTTTTAACTGGAAAAGCCTCCAGCTCTGCCCCCAGGCTCCAGACTCGGCGACACAGCTGGCCCTGGATCCTGGCAGACCATGGAGGGTGTTCAAAGGAAGGCTTGGAGGAGGCTCAGGGTTTGGGGTGCGTTTCAAGTGAAGGCTCAGGCTGGTTCTGTGTTTTCCCCATTTCCCAGTTACTCTGCGAGCTGTGAATTGCTGCGCCCACCACACCACAGTTTTTTTTCTTAAGGGGTTTAAGTTGCATCGACACCATCATTAGTATTATCTGGTTATTGATCTATGAATTAAAAATTCTATAGCTGGGCCTTAAGGTCTTGCTCTAACAGACCAGAACGACCTAGAGCAGCCACCCTGCTCGGCTGTCGGGACTGCAGCCCCCTCCAGGGATTGGCACTCGCGGGGGTACCCCAACGTGACAGGAGGGGTGACCTGGGAGCCATTGGCACGTGGACCCCGCTCCGCTTTCCCAACTCTTTCATACCTCTGCGACCCTCTGCCAGGAAGACGGAGTCACTCCGGCTTTGCGTCGGCTGGAGACCGGGCAAGCTGGCGCTGCGGGCTCTGCCACTCACCTCTCCTGCCTCGGGGCTGCGGGAGGATGCCCGGAGCAGTGACAGTCTCGCCCGTGACAGATGCGCCGTGGTCTTTAGTTACAGTCCAGGTGCCTGAACGCTTCAGTCAATTTCTTCGAGTTGAAATCTGGCTGAGGAGGAAAGAAAGATGCACAGTAAATGGCTCCTGTACAGGCAGGAATTGGTTTTTAAATGGAGGGAGCGAGGGATACGGCATCAGAGGGGAAAGCGGACTGACTTGGCTTCGCAGCTAGCATTTAACAAAACACCCGGTATGAAATTGTGCCACTGGGTGATCCCATCCAGGACCGGGGAGCACATGGCCCAGACCGAGTACAGCCTGTAGCTCCAGTTCCTATAGCTGGTGGATGCACGAGTTTAATTTTTGTGCTATTATTGGGCATCGCTAAGGTGTCTGTTCATACACAACGTGCCAAGTGTCTTTGAGAGGCAGCCTTAATCCCCAGCAAGCAAGGAGTTACCACACATGGTCAATCTCCCAGATCTTTCCTGTATTAGGACATCCTTAGTTTGGGAGAAAGCTGAGGTCTCCGACTCCTGAAATAGCAGGCAGGACCCAGGCTGTGTCTTCCGAGCTAGGCACCAACGGGATGGGGTGCACCAAGAGGTAGTGAGGGCTGGCTCCATTTGTCTCAGTACTTTAAATTTAGGGATATTACTACCTTTCTGTCTCCGTATGTCAAGTATTGCCGTCTCTGACACAATTAACGCAACACCTCACTATCACACGGACGCCGGGGGATTCCCCAGGGAAGGGCTTTCTCCCTGTTACACCTCCCGCTGCCTATTTTTGCTTTCACTCATCACCTCTGCCCTGCCCACTAGACTGCCTGAAAATACCTGTGGCTCCTGCTCTGTCTCACTAGAAGGAAATTTCTGAGTTCACTTCACTTAATTACGATCCCGGTGCTCTAAAAGCTCGCAGGACCCTCCTGGGGTCTGCTCTGCAAAGCTCTCCCCCGGAGAGCGGCAACATGGTCCCGTGCGGAGCCCCGTGCGGAGCCCCAAGGCCTTGGGAGGGGACACAGGAGGGACAACCTGCTCCGGGGGCTGCTGGAGCCTGGGCAGGACAGGGCCGATTGCCACGCCGCCCTTCTGCGAAAGCAGCAAGCGGGTGACCAGGAGATAAATAACTCCCGGTGGCTGGAGGAGAAGAGCCTCTGTCCATCGACTGGCTGGAGAAATCACGGGGCAGCGGTGGGCAAGGGCGCCTGGGAACCCAAGGGTCCAGATGTCAGTAAATCAAAAAAGAGCCTCGTCCCTCTAACCCGCGGCAAAAGCGGAAGCTGCGAATGGGCAAATATATATATGTGTGTGTATACATATATATATGTACACGCCACAAAGCAGATTCTATAAATCAGCACTCTTCCTGGCTTGCTTTTTTTTTTTTTTTTGACACAATAAATCTTTTTCTTTTTTTTTTTCGAAACTCGTGGTAGCGATTGCATCATCTCCCTTTCGCTTCCTTCCCCACCCCGCCCCTAGAACAGCACAGATTAAGATAAAGTGATAGTGCTGTGTCAAAGAGTGCTTTACTGCCACACTTGGGATAGAAGAGGAGAGGTTAATTTATCATCGCTGGGGAGAACTGACAGAAGAGAGATATACTACCGAAGGGGGATTTAGCACAGGGCCAAGAAACTTCACACTATTTTTACCATCTGTCACATGCTCTAATAAAGCAGGACAAAATATGAAGAAAGGAAAAATGAACTATCAAACACTGATGTAATGCAGCCCATAAATCTAATTTAATTACTTTGCATGGAGACAGGTCCTCGAGTCCGTGTGAATATACTGGATTTTCTTGGCAACTTAACAACTAAGTGTTTTAATAACATCACACTATAATTTATTCTGCTTGAAACACAAAACCTCTTTTGTGCAAGTTTCTTTTTTTTTTTTTTTGTGAGAACTGTTAATTTTTCCTGCTAATGTCAAAACTGGCATAAATTCACATGTGAACTTGAAGCCTGACTGTGAAAAAAGGCGGAGGTTAGCGACTGCCTTTTTATTGTTCATTGCTTTATGCGTGTGCTTGTGTGTGCATACATGGGGGGCTGTGCACGCCGGAGAAATAATTGGGCCCGTTGATGACTTAGGTGAAGAGAGTTGTCTGGGTAATTAGATTTTAATATCGTGACAAAAGAGTGGGGGAGGGAGAAGTGGGTGTTGGCCAAAAAACCAAAAAGTAGAGGAACAAAAAATACAACAAAAGCCTGTTTTTGTAAAAGGCAGAAGAGGAGGATGAAGGGCTGGGGCAGCGCTGCCCGGAGCAGCCTGCCCGGGCAAGGGTCTGCAGGGGCAGGGACCTGCGGGCACCGGGGAGCAAATCAAAAAAAGTAGAATTATTATTCAATATGTGTTCCTGTGAATCCGGATGCAGTTACAGAAATTATTGCTAATAATGAAAGCTATATATCAAAGGTTATAAAATTCCTGTGTGCTGGGACACTATTTTTCTAGGCTTTGTTCTGAACCATTAAAGATGACATATTGAGTTTGTGTGCCTCTGTGTTTAGTAAGAGACATTTAACTCTGATTTTAACCTAAACTGGCAATTTTGACATTTGTCTCTGGTCTTTAAAGTAGGAGCTATGATGCCACCGAGCGGGGGGCGGCGAGCTGCCCCCACCCAGCCTCCCATGACCTCACGCAGGAGGGAAGGAGTAAGCAGGTAATTAATTTGTTAGATCATCAGTGATTCATGTAAAATAAAACCATCAGTCTCTGTACAAGTCTCCCTGGGAGGACCAAAAAAAATAGAAAAAAAGGAAAAGAGGGAGGAGAAGAAACGTCTTGTGCCGAAGAGGCCGGGGAGCCTGCACTGAGAGCCGCAGGAGCGCGGGCTGGGCGCGGGAAGCCTCGCCTGCAGACCCCGGCCGCGTTTCTTCGAGGCCGTGCCGGGGTGAGGTCCCCCCGCTGATTTGCACCCACAGCCCCATGTGCTCGCAGAGAAGCCGGCGGCGTGCGTGGTCCTGTCCCGGGCACCGCAGCATCCCCCAGGAAGCAGGGCTGTCCCCGTGGGTAGGTCCAGTCACTTGTATGGGCTCGGAGGATGAAATAATTCCTGCCCCAGGGGTCTCATCACTGCCTGCGTGAAGTTTATTTAACGTTAAAACTCTGGGGGCTGCCCAGAGCCCGGGCTCGGGGTTCGGTATGGGCAGCGCCCAGTGCACACCCCTGTTTGCTGCTCTTCGGGCCCCTTCCTCCCTGTCTCATTGCTAAACAGTCCTTTAGAGAGGGGGGAAACTGGGGAGAAAAGACAAATTTAGGGTGTCTTTTAGGTGCAGTTTGAATTTCTTCTCCTGCAAAAGGGCCATTTAAGCAGGGGGAGGCAAAAGCAGGACGATGTCCCCAGCCGAGGACCCGTCCTCCCGGGATTTGCAGCGCGGGCTCTCGGAGGACGCTGGCGGGTGGACGGTTCACTCGGCCCCGTGCGGGGCATCGTGATTTAACGGCCAGAGCTGTTGCTCAGAGCTGCTTTATCACACACACATAGTCAAAACGTCAGATGATTTATGGGACCCAGTGTGCTGACCTGGCCTTCCTGGCTGTATCTAGTGTAAGAGAGGAGCCTTGGTGTGAACCAAGCCACCTTCCCCGTGCTCCTGCGGGACGCCAGCCGGCCACCGTGGCCGCCTGTCCCCCGTCCCCATCCCTGGGGAGCTGCAGCCGGGGCAGGTCCAGCCCTGGACTCGCACACTCACGTGCGGGAGCCAAGCATGCATGGGCGCTGGATTTCGCAGAACTGGGATTTTGCCTTGACTCTGGGCAAAACTCCTCTGAAACTTCACCTGAAACTTCCCTGAACTCAGAGCACTTTTTGTGCAATCATTGATTTTTCAACGCTGGAAACGTTAAATAATGCAAAAGAGGTTTCCCCCTCTAGAGCTCCTGGGGCAGCAAATCCATTCGACTCCATTGTAGCACCTCAAGGGAGGAAAGTGAGCGATTAAAACCTTGTGCGGCACAAGATACTGCTTTGGGGGTATGGAAAGATACTACTTGCACCTTATTGCTCAAGGATCAGAAATCTAAAAATTTGGGAATCTGTAGGTGCTGTGACTCTCTGCACACGTGGGCCAGCCCCGGTGTGGCCCTTCCCGGGGTCTGGGCGCCGCTCTAGGGTGGGTGCTGGGTACCGAGAACCTTTCAGCTTCCCGAACCGGGCCGTTGGTAACAAGCTCTCGCCTCCCTGGCGTCACCGAGGGCCCACTGTAACAGACACTGCATAAATGTAGAAAAAAATTGCAAATCCTTTTAAGTCCAAATAATCTTCCCCAAACCCGGCATCCCACCAGCTATATTGAAAGAGAAAACTGTGGCTGAAAACTCAGTATTACTAAACCAGGGGTTTGCTGGGAGACAGGGAGATGTTTGCTTAGCACGTGGATGTATTAGCAAGCGAGACAGCGTTAAGCCCCCGCGGGTGCTGAGCTCGGCTGAGGCAGAGGGTCCCCGGGGCCCCGCTGCCCCCCAGGAGATGGCTCCGATGTGCAGAGGCTGTGCGCAGGGCAGCGCGGGGTGCTTCGCTCTGCTCTTGTTAGGTACAACAGAAAAGAAGGACAAATGCAAGATGAACGGCGTGCTTCCACCCCAGACCGGGCTTCGGGGGAAGGCGGCGATTTTTGCACGTGGGTGCCGGTGGGGCCACAAAGTAGGCGCAGGGGCAGGGGTGGGACGCGGGGGTCTGTGTCCCCGTGGAGGTGGCCGTGGGGCAGAGGAGCGAGGGTCGGCCCGTGAGACACGGCTCCGCAGGCGGGATGGGAAACGTGATGCTCCGGTGCGGGTGCAGCATGGTGCCGCTTACGCCGGAGGAGATCCATTGCAGGTTATTTTTGCTGGGAATTGCTATCACTGCTGGCCCCGCTGCTGTTGCCACTTACAAAGCAGATGACAGGCGGGGACTGACAGGGCTGCAGAAGGGTGTGCGCAGTGCTGGGGCTGGAGGGGTGCCTGGCACAAAGACACGGTTTTAGGGCACTGAAGCCATTTAACGGCCCCAGGGCATCTCGCCAGTGGCGCTGGACCAGGCCGGCAGCTGTCCGCAGCTGGGTGTCAGCTCTGCGGTTCAGCCCGGAGACATCGCCGCGCCAAAGCGGTGGCCTGGTCCCAGTGGCAGGAGGGCTGAGCTGCGGCAGGGCTTCCCCCTCGCTGCCCAGGGCATCTCCACCCCAGAGAGCTGTAACTGCAGGCACCGCAGGAGGAGCGACCCGGTGATTTATTGCACGAGGGCATTTGCATCCTGTAGCTAATTAATCCGTGCACTGGGGGGCTGCTCTTACAGCTCAAGAGTCTCAGCTAACCCAACCCAGGAATAATTTATTTCTTTTTCTAATAGAAATTTTAGGAGACAACATGGCCTGTCCCAAGCTCGTTGAAACGGAGCTACCAGGTCCTGGAAGAGTGCCACCTGTCACCTGAGCGGGCTTCTTCAGTTCCAATAAAGCGATGCTTCTCCGCATTGCGTGTATTTGGGAATACAGTCCGCAGGCAGCTCTGGGGCAATGCCCTGCCTCCAGTTCGGCCCGGGGCAGTGGCAGCTCCCAGCTCTGCTCTCGGCTCTGCCTTACCCTGGGCAAATAACTGCCCCCTCCCCCTGCCCACGTTTCGGGTCTGTCTCCTGGTGGGGAGATCTTTCAGTCTGCATGTGTATCTACCTGGCAGAACAGGATCCAGGTCTCTTTGGGGGGTCTTTAAAAGGCAATGCAGTGCAAATCCTGTGAACTAGTTTCAGGCTACTCAAATGCATCACAAGACAGTGGGAAGGATAGCAAAAATGCAGTCAAAAAGGGACTCTGCAATCTACTTTCCAAATATATTCCTATTGCAGAAAAAGATTTTGTATAATACACTAGGCATTATATGGTTGCAGAAATATGCACACCTTCAAATACATTGTTCAAGAGATTGGAATTTATTTCCCTCTATTTCCAATGTCCCTCTCTCCCCTTTCTTTTTCCTGTGTTGGAGATAATGAAAACCCTGGTATTTAAATTCAGTTGCAGCTCCTAGCCGCACAGATTGATTGCTCAGGAAAAAAAAATATATATAAAAAACCCCTCAGAGCATGTATGCATAAACTAGATGGTAGATTAGGTTACTGGGAGAGGAAACGTACAAATGTACCGGGAGTGTACCTTTTGCAAGAAGATTAACTGATGGTAGCAGCAAGTTGCTGATGAAGGCAGTTTGTGTAAGAGCAGACCCTGACTATTGAGACTTATCAGTCATCGCTGTCAGCGTCTGCTGCCTTTCCCCGGCGCATGCGGCCAGGCCCGTGCACGGAGCAGCTCGCGGTGCTGCGCGGGCATGGGGGGCACGCACCGGCGGACGGTGCGTGCAGGGCGGTCGGCGCTGGCGAGTCTCTTCATCGGATTTGTCTTGCTTTCAGGCTGCCGGGGATATTTAACGCTGTCTAGGTGAAGCCCATGACTGCGCAGAAGGCTGCTGTGATTTCAGCCCCGCAAACAAAGGATTAAGCAGGCTAAAACAGGGCATAAATCTTGGTTTCCCGTCAAGCTTTGCAGCAACCCAGACCCAGTGTGAATTTCCCCACAGCCGCTGTTTGGGAACATGGAAAGATTTACAAACGGAGCCCTTGAACGTGGCTTTGAAAAAAACCTCCTCATTCTCTCGCCTTTCCCATGGTGGCAGGTCTGCAGCCACCTGCTGCTCCGGGGCCCGGCCAGCGCCGTGCTCGCAGGCGAAATCCCCCGCCGGGGAAGCTGCCATCTGAGCAGCTGCCTCTTCTCCAGCGCAGCCCCTGGGAGCCGCCGGCGCTGCCGCCAGCACGGTGGGAAAAGGAGGTGGTTCGGGTCGAGGAGGAGCACAAGGAGCCGGCGGGTGGCAGGACATCCAGGCTGTGCCCCCCGAAGCCGCGGCCGTGCTTTGAAGCGTGCCCATCCTCTCGTCGCTCCCGCATACCTTCGCCGTTGTTTCTTGAGACCTGCAAAACGGGGTGTCTCCAGGTGGTAGGGAATGTGTTGAAGCCAGAGGAAAGTAAATTAATTGATGGGCTCACTTAGAGCAGAGATGGAAAATGCCTCTGAGCAGAGATGGAAAATGCATCTTAGCTCATGCTTGAGCCAAGGCCGACTTGTTGCTGTTGTAACAGCACTGGCATCCTCAGCTGCGCGGCCTTTGAAGCAAAGACACGCCGAGATGTTGCCAGGAAAGAGGAAGAGGAGGAATTTCCACTGGGAGCTTCTGCAGTCGGCGGGGTAAAGCAGGGAGAGCCCACGCCATCGGCCAAAGCCGAGCTGACACCTCTGGCAGGGACAAGGCAAACACAGCCAAGGCAACGCAAGAGGGAGCGGAGCACGGGGCACGTCCAGCTGGAACGAGCAGGACTTCACTGGGCGGACGGAGCAGATTGCTGCCGAGAAAGTGGTTGGCAGCGGGAAATTAGTCGTGAGGTCGCAGAGGTCCTTGGGGAAAGCATCCCTCCTCCAGCAGCTCCCCTGGCCCCCGTGCCCGGCTCGTCTCACCCCTCCCTGCATGGGGGCTCGGGGTGTCCGTAAAGTGCTCGGGGACACACTTCTGCACGCAAGGCGCCATAAAAATAGTGATGCCTGGTAATTTCTGCATGGATTATTTCTGTGCCTGGGATTCCCCTGTACATGGTTTATTACAGCAGCAGGGCCGTGCCCTGCTGCCTCAAAGCGTTTCCCGAAGCACAGGCTTCGAGCCCAGGCTGGCGAGCAGCCGCCTGCGAGAGCGGCTCCTGCACATGGACGTGTCTCGTCTCCCTCCTGCCCCTCCAGCCTGAGGCACAGACCCTCTCCAGCCCCAAGCTCTGCTCCAGTGTAAACCAGCAGCAATGACTTACTGTAAACTGGTTGGGGACTATTCATAATTTTGCTTGCGTTTTCACTAGTCTATACCCATGCCTTTTCCTTAAACAGGCGAGACATTTTGCTACACACACACACACACACACACACAAGTTTTTACATGAGTTTCCTGAGCTCATGGATAAAGTCCAGAGCTGCCAAGCTCCCAGTACTTTGCCATGTCACACTAATAGCTTCCAGATCCCATCACATATTAAATTCATGCGGTTTCAGCGAAGCCATCTATTTAATGCAATTCGCTAAATGCCTGCGTAGCTCCGCTGACAGTGACATATTAGGTTTGCAGTCTTTTGCAATCTGATATCTCTGAATTTGCCACTGTACTAAAGATTTGATTAATGTGGTTCCATTTCGGTGCAGTAATTGGCTGCGACTGTTGTAGAAAATAATCAGGCTTTCATTCCTTACAACTGCATGGACATGCTAATGAGAGAGTGGGTTAATTAAGCCCCAGGCAGAAAGCGACAGTTACTGATGACTGTTATGACAAACCACCGACTCGGCATTTGGGAGCAGGACAGCAAATTTGCACTTTATGAAATTACAGGAAAACTGGGACATAAGGAATAAATAGTTACATCTGTTTGGTGAAAGGAAAAGAGCGAGAGAAGAGAGCGAGCGAGATTGTGTCGCTTTCTCAAATCAGGGCACAAACACACAGGAGAAAAGTTAGGAGCCCAGAAGCGCCGGGAAGGGAATAAACTTTTATTTTCTTTGCATGCACTTCACAGCTTCCCAGCGGGTTTAATCCATTGGCAGGGTGTGAAACACGGACACCCAGCGAAAGGATTTGCATTGCCGCAACGTAGCTGAGAGACGCCAGCGACTACTCCTCTGGCAGGCGGAGGCTGCAGCGATGGCCCAGAATAAATCACATTTCACGAAACAACAACCAGCCCTCCCGCGTGCAGCGACGCGGGCGGCCGCGGGGAGCTGGGGGGCCATGCTGCCCCAGCCCCTCGCCGGGTGCAGCACCGCCGGACCCGAGCCCACCTCTCCCTGCAGCTACAGCTCTCCTCGGGGAGCAATTCCCCCCCCAACTCCTGCTGGGGACTGCAAGCAATTGGGGTGGCGTGCGGCAGGGACAGCCCGAGATTTTTGGCTTCCTTAAAATGGCTGGGAGGAGGGAGAGGCCCTTGGAGGAGCGGGAGGGATAAAGCCAGAGCTGTGCCATGACATCAGCGCTGATGCAACACTTTGGAAGAACATCAATGCCTTCACGGAGCCCAACAAATCAAAGCCAGCCCCCAACTGCTCCTCATGGAGCCGGGCAAGAAGTGACCAAACAGCATGGCCTTTACTTGGAAGGCTCCTCCAGCTCCAGCTTTGCAATACTAATAAGTAATTTGTAAGGATTAACTGGCAATTTTTTAAACTTTCCCTTTCATGCTAGGGATATTTTGCAACATAAGCACCGCCACCATATAACCAATGATTTAGCTGAGAGGTTTTATAGTCTGAAATGGCTTTAAAATTTGTTTGGAATTACCTTGAGTACATTTTAAACACTTAAATTGTCATCTTTGCATTTTGGACTATTCATGATGCACTATAGGATATTTTTTTTTACTCCATTAGATTGCAGAGTAACTCTTCCATTGTTTTACCAAGCCCTCTTGAAAACAAGCTGACAGCATATCCAAAGCATACTTCACTACATGAGCTAGACCACAGATATTGTGGGGGATGGATGGGTCTTTCGGCTGTCACCGTCTCCGTCCATCGGCACGTGTATACCTGCATTTGCCAGCCCGGGGCTGTACGCGGGCGCTGCTTCTCTCCTGAGCCTGACCCAAGGAAAGGCCGTGCTTGGCACAGCGGGTACAGCCAGCGCACCCCTCCCTGCGGCTGCTGGGCCCCGGGTTAGTGCCTGCGGCTGGGACACGGGACATGCAAATTCTCCCTGCAGAGATGAAACATGGGGACTCTGGGTCCGTGTCACCAATGGAGAAATAGGTGTGGGCATCCTCCACCCCATTGCAACCTCATGAGTGGCTTTGAGATGCTCAGACAAATGGGGCTTTTTCCAAACACGTTCACAGGTGGGATTTTGGGCACATCCAGGGCCGGGAAGGCAAATACAGTCAGGGTTTACTTATGGGTCTCATTAAGGTTTGAGGATTATTTTGTGTTCTCTGCTGCCTTTCGAAAGCTATTAGTTTTTACTGGGGGATCTGGCTCCCATCTTTCCACCACCATGCCTCACCTTAGCCTTTCTTCTTCTGCCTCCCGCGCCATCCCCGGCTGCTGCGCGCTCCTGCCGGGGGACCCTGGGGGTCCCCGCTTCGCCCGGACGGCTCCCGCCGGCTGCCGGGGGTCCTGCGCGCTCTTACACCTGACAGGTCCTCGCCAAGCAGCCCCTAGAGGAGAAACCGTAAAAATGTTTTATGTAGGAATAGGTTGGTTTCTGTGCAATAAAACCCGAAGCCATTGAAAAGCAAGCTCCTGTGTAATTACAAAGACAGAGGAGATCGCTTCCATATGTCTGAGTGGGTGTGAGGGGCCCCGAGCCCGCATCTGCTCTCTTTGTTCTGGTGGGGGAAAAGGGAGAGAAAGAAAGAGAAAACAGAAGACAGAAAAGGGAACCCGGGGTCTGCTGGAGAAAATGACCTCTCGCTAAACCCTGGCCAGGGCTGTCCCGGCTTTGAGGATCAAGGCACGGCAACATCTGGCCCCGGCCGAAAGCACACTTGATCAATAAATTGTGCTACCAGGCACAGAATCAGAGAGATCTGAGAGCCATTCATTAACGACCTCGTTAAGTGATTGATATGCTTAATTTTCCTGTCAAATGCGGACTTCCCTTGTAAACATGTCAATTGAGAAAAGTTCAAGCTTGTCACTTGGATTTATGGCTGGAATAACATGTAGGTGGAAAAGAGCGACGCGTCCCCTGTGGCCCCTGTTGTTTCCTATTACGTGTAGGGCCAACGAACCCCGGTGCTGCAGCGTCCTTCTTCTGCCCTCCTCCTCCTGCTCCCTGCCCACAGCTGAGATAACAAAACCAGACTGTCCCGCTGGAAACGCACCAGAACTTGGCCCCAGCAACAATTAGCTGATTAATTTGCTCACCTTGATAAAGTGGAGCCCTTTAGCTTTAGGGTGCTTCTGACGAGCTGGTGTGGAAACCCAAATCCCGCCTAGATTTCCGTGCCTTAAACGGCTGCACGTTTAACTTAGTGCAATATCCACGATGAGATGGTTTTAGCCAGGATATTTAACTTAATACCAGACCCACGATTAGACATTTTTAGCCATTAGAGCAAAGGCTGACTTTTTTTTTTCCCCCATGTTCTGCCCTATTTCCTGCTCCCTCCAGTATCTCCTCAGAAGTCCCAGGCCCTGACGTCGCTGCAGGCTCGTGTGGGTGTTTAATCCAGACCTGTTTTCCACCCCCCCCAGGGAATGAGACCCCCAAAGAGCTCCAGGCTCAGTGATCCCCATCCCTGAATTCGGGCTCCGTTTGCATCCCTGGGGCCTGGGATTTCGGTCGCCGCAGCCGAGCCCAGCGCCAGGTCACAGCTCCATCCAGAGACCACCCCAACGGCGATGTATAAACACAGGCAACATTGAAACATATCGCTCAAAATATTTGTTTTTAGGCAAAACACCGGCAGTGTTTTGTTTTGTAAGTGTTGTGGAAAAAGGTTTTGGTTTGTATTTGCTAAGAATGTGTGAAAGCCAGGGGATGCCGCCCAGTTTTGGTTTGTCGCGGGGGGACTTTCAGGGTGCAGCAGTGCCGGGTCGGGCAGCCCGAGGGCCCAGCAGAACAGTTCGAGGAGGAAGAGGAGCACGGGACATCCCCCCCCCACTCTGTCATCCTGTGCTCGCTCAAATCCCGTCCCGGGAGCCAGAAAATCACATCTGATCTGAGCAATCTCAAATGACTTTATCCTCTAGCCCTCCTCTCCCACTCCGCAATGCGCACCAGCCCCTCCGTCGCCCACGGGGCACTTTGGGGGTGGTGGGAAGGTACGGTGCCATACCTGCCGGGAACGGGCATGGGCTGCAGGGCCGTGGCTCCCAGCAAGGCGATGCCGGTGTACGCAGCAAGCACCGTTGCCCTGCCTTTCCCAGGGATCCCCTTCTGGGCCGGGCACGGCTATAAATAAGCTGTTTTGTGACTGATTCATTTTTGTTTCTGTTAACTTTTATCACGAAATAGCAGTCATCGAATCGACACCTCGGTTCCCTTGAGCATATTCCCTCTGGTGTCATTTTTTGATAAATGCCAAGAACAGCCTAGCAGCAGGAGACCATTATCCTGTGACATGCTCCACTCTGCTCACATTATCTCTAAAATAACACGGATGCTCGCACAAATCCCCACAGCAGTTGTGACAGGGACCAGAGACAGACCCAGCCTGGCTGGACTGGGGCCGCGGCAAAGCAGCCGGCGAGGCTCAGCCGCCTCTTGCTTTTCCCAGCCGGGGCCTGTTTCAAAGCTGCCCGGCACCAGCTAGCAGTTTGGGCTGACAGTGGAAATCGAAAATAGTAAGTCCTTCCTAGAGAGGGGAAAAATCCAAAGTTTTTAGGTTTTGTATTTTCCACTTTATAATTTGTTTTCGGCAGATTCCTGCCTCCCCAGGGACTGGAGGGGCCTGAAGCATCGCGGGGGAAGATCAGTATCTCACTGCCCAAACCAGGACTTAAACTCCTCTCAGATTTTAGAGTTATCCACCTTTCCCTTTCCTTTTTTTTCCCAGTGACATCCCAAAGATCCCACAAACTCAGGAACAAAGGAGGGAGAGGAGCACCAAACCCAAACCTAGCACTGTTCAGGTTTCACCCAATGCCCCAAATTTAGATGTTCTTTGTGTTTCTTAATGATAATCAGGAAAGCTTGAAAAGTCATTTGCTATGGAAATGTAATTTTCTGGGGGTGACGTGGGGATACTTTTTTTCATAGCAAAATGATCAAAAAACCTGTGAATGCCAGATAGAGGGTAGGCAACTGGGGCAAGTAGCTGGAAGGGAGCGGATCACGGCAATTCAGCCTCCTTCCATCCTTGCTGACGGCTCGCAGAAACGGGGAGCCGTGCAGAGGGGAGGGAGCTGCGGTCAGGGGCTGCCCCGCAGGGCTGGCAGCACAGCCAGCGCGTTGGCTTTAGAGAGACGGTGAAAGAAACCCAAGGCAGAGATCCCCTTCCCGCTCCTCTCCCGCCTTTGCCCGATAAACACGCTTGTCTTGAAGTGTGCAGGTTTCTGGGCACTCTCTGGGCAACGAGAGTCCGATCCTGTTCCCAGGGATTTGCCATCGTTTTGTGTCAGCCTCGCACTATATCAGTATTTATTTTTGCTAATATGACACAATTAAAGGGTAATCGTATCTGTACCTTTCATATCATGTCAGGCAAAATGAATGCTGTTAGAAGGATGATACTAACCTGACACGATAGGACATAGTTAACGCGATGAAACGTTCAGATCATATTCATGTAAGAAAAGAAGGGAGGGAGAGCTTTGGTGTGTCTCACCCTTCCTGGGCGGCTCGCCGCGGTGCCCAGGGCACGGCCCTGGAAGCTTTGCTGCTTCCGATTTGAGCCAGTGCCTCTGCAAAGCACTGCTTGTGGCTGGGGTGGATGTGCCCGGGGCTGGGACACTCACGGGTGACAGAAGAGGGAAGAAAACTCAAAAGCTGCAACTCCTACACCCACGTCCCTCTGGGTGACGGCTCACGCGTCTCTGGCTGCTTCCCCTTGCTTTGCCCAGTCTCAGCTCTCAGCATCTCCGACGCTTTGCACCCCAAGCAGCCCTGTCCATCTAAAACTTTGAGGCACAGTGGCAAAACTTGGAGGAAATAATTAACAATTATTTCACAGGAGAAGGTTCCAGCTGGAGCAGTATCTGGTGGTTGAACATATATCTAACAAAGGATTGTTATTTAAGCAATAACCCTTGAGAAATTGGTCGTTACCAGCATTAAACGACTCAGCCCATTGCCAAGGATGGTTAACGCTCTAATAAACTGGTCATTAACTGCAGTAACAATGAATTTCGAGGGGATTATTGCTATTATAAACCTTAATCAATGGTTTATAACAGCAATAATGTGGTCCTTTCTTTTAATGGTAAGTAGTGCGGCATGAGCAGCCTGCTTGGAAATATTTTCAGTCTGGCTGATAAGACAAAAGCAGGCATTAAGCCCTCCAACTCCAAACACTTTTGGGGAGGAAAAAAGGCCCAGCGAGGAGATCCACAGTGAGAGGCGGTGGGATGGCCGTGGCCTTTGCAAGAGGTGGCTGTGCCACGGGGGCCAGACCCGGGCCGGCAGCGGGCACCCATGCCGGCTGCCCATTCAGGAGCTGGGCATGGGCAACCACACTTCACCTGGCTTAAACCCAGACACTCGGCGGGATCTGAATTCATTGCATGCATCCTCTGCTGAGGAGTGGCTCTGGGCAGAGATGTGGAGAGAGGCTGCCTGGAGAAGAGGACGGGAAGGGGGAGTCAGCCAGCGCTGGACGTGATGCACCCAGCCACGAATCTGCCTGAGTTGCTGTGGATAAGGACTCCCTTGCACACGGGGACCCCAGGGACGAGCAGCTGATGTCTTGAAGAATAAGATCCATCTCTACCTCCACACAAAGAACCACAAACGTTATTATGGGTCATAAATTACCCCGTCTCTTGAAACCAACTGCTGTACGGTACTTGACACTGCCACCTTCTGCTGCATCCCCACAGCCTGAAAATGTCATGGGTCCCCTTTCCCTCTCCTTTCCCTGCTGCTTATTTGGAGACTCCCGTTATTGCCTTTTGTTTGCCATGTGAGATGGATATGTTGCTTACGTACGGTGTGAAAAAGCTGGGGAATAGGAAAGGTTTATATTCGAGCTGAGGTGTGCAAAGAACCCAGGTTAATTAAGGAGATGAGGAAGAAGCCAGCGATGCTGGTGAGTCCGGATTTTCCGGAGGAGGGCTGGGGGAGCTCTTTGCTCCCGCTCTGGGAGATGGGCGAGTGTGGGCAGCCGGGGGGCAAGGGGGAGCACAGCGCTTTGGTATTTGGAGCACCCCTCTGCAGAGGGATGAGAAAGCAGCTCTGGCACACTCCCATCTTGTTTCGTGCCCTGTATCCCTTAAAAAATAATATATGGCAATATAAGGTAACAACCTGATATCACTGCCTTTCCAGAAGGGTTTAAGAAGCATCCCCTTTTCTTGAGTGAGCGGAGCTGGACCGAAGGATGCTGGGTGGATAACTGCCATTCTGTGCTTCCTTCCCCAGGCAGGCTCCCGAGAAATCCCTTGTTCGGCCAAAACTCGTCTCATCACCCCATCCAGGGAATTATCTCCGCTTCTGTGTTGAGCAGTCGGGGGCTCAGGCACCTTCGCTCTTGCTTCAAAGCCCTGGCAGATCCAGGGAGCTCCCGGGGGAGGGCAGGGCGATCTCCAGCGACTCGGGCTGCAAAGCCCCCGGCCAAGGAGTGAGTTATAATTACGCCCTGACTTTAATGGAGATTTTCTCTCTTCTGTGCTTGTGATTTTTGTGGCTCTTCGAAGCTGTTTCTCAAGCCTTGCTCTTATCTCTGTGCTCCCTCAGCTAAGCTGGTTGTGGCTGCAGGAGCAAGGCATCATCCCGTATTAACCAGGGTGAAATCACGAGCAGTTTGGGGGCTTCGGCTGGTTTTGGCCAGTCTTCTGACATCTTTTCTGACACGGTCCCGCTCATCCCTCCTTTGGTTTGCTTGTCAGTGTCCCTGAGAGTGGAGGGGGTGGTTGGTGACTCTTGTCTCTGCACTTTTTTTTCAGAAGAAGGCTGCAATGGAATAAATTGGAAAGTTTACTTCATGTAGCATGGAAATAAAAAAGCTCATTCAGAAAGTTAATGATTTATTTTATAGTTTCATTATCAGGGTCACATTACTCAATAGCATTTCAAACATGTCATTTGTACAAACTATGGTAATTAAAATTTATAACGTACTTCATCAGCAGCATATGAATCTTTTAGCCAGCACTCTGCTGTCATATAAACAGTGTAATTTCAGCTGCAATTCACCCTTTATTGGCTCTCATTTGTGATTTAACAGCCATCAATGACTGTGCTATAAAGAATAAATTAACCATCCGTAAACCTTATGATGACAGGGACAGTCAAACAGACTTAAGCTGCCTCCACCAGATTCTGGTTAGCCAACAGAGACCAGACCCGGGAGGTGCTGGTGCGAAGGCGTGATTGCTCCCGTCACCAGGGTGCTGGGCACGACGCACATCACCGTGAGGTCCGCAAGCGGCTTCCGAAATGGAGCTTTTTCTCCGGGCTGCCCGCAGGGCCTGGCCAGAGGATCCCTCCCCTCCTGCAAGCAGTTTCCTGCCTCGGAGGAGGAGTTTCAGCCACAAACAGCTTTAAAATCCCCTCGCCGTCCCTCTCGCTGCAGCACCCTCCCGAGATGCGTCCGCAAGATCCCCTGCGCCGTCGCATCCCCACACCTCCCGCTGCGACCCCACGGTCCCTGCATCCTCCCCAGCCCCCCGGCAGAGCAGCAGCCCCCAGGGCCACCAGGTCCTCGTCCAGCACCTGACGGGGCCTGGGGGACTCGGCTGGAAATTCCCCAGCGTCCGGCACCTCTGTTCCCATGCTACACCTGCCTGCTGCTCCTGGAGAGCGGCTGTCAGCCCAGCGCCGGCAGGGAGGGCAAGGGGCAGAGGGCGCAAACCCAAACCCCAGCACTTCCAGCCCCGGCAAGCTTTATGGACCTGAGAGCAGATCTACAATGAGCAATTTCTTAATCAGGGGCTCCTTGCAGCCGACAATTATCCAACAGCTTATTTGTGCCCATCTTTTGCAGAGGGAGCAATACGTTTTAATGGGATCCCTCCTATGCTTAGAGCTGACACTGTACAAAGCTAATAAATGATATGGATTGGATTTGTTACTGAGACATCTCCAAGGAGCCTGGGTCATACAGGCCAATAAAATTGGCCTCATAAATTTACCCTGACACACAGGATTACTCCAGCATTGCTGAGGTCACCTTCTCACACTGATTTATTGCCAGCCCATGGGTTAATAATACTGTTTACGGGGTTGTTGTTTTCCCCTACACGTAGCAGATATTAATCAGCGCGTCCATGCCTTTTCGGTGCTCCGGGGGCGGGCGCAGCACGGGGGAGATGCCGGGTGAGGACGTGGTGGGGAGGGCGAGCCTGATTTATTTTCTAGGCAAGAGTTTTTGTGTCTAAAAAATCTTCCGAAAGACCTCTGCGGGAGGAGGTAAACTTTTCCTTCACCGAGTCCCGAGGGTGCGGGGGCGGCACTGGAAGTGTTTTTGGTGGTTCCCGTTTCTGGGCAGTGTCTTTGGCGCTTTGTGCTGTGCTTGCGCAGGCGCTGGGAACTTCTGATGAATGGGCGGGATTTCGACATCCCGAAAACTGTAATTCCCACCCGATCCGTTCCTTGGGGGAGCGAGCAGCAGCAGAGCATACCCTGCGCGAGGGGAGCCACAGCTTGGGTGCAGCCAGGCCACTGCCTCTCCTGGAGGGACAAGGAGGAGGGAAACTGGCCCAGATGTTAAAGCGGAGGCACCGACGGTACAAGCGCGACACATCGAGGGTTTGCTGGGCGATGAAGAGGTGCCTTCATTCCAGGTTACTCCTCATTTGGGTGCCTGAGGCATGAATTTAAGAGAGGCAGCCGGGTTGCAGAAAAGCCTGCAGACTTTTCCAAACCCCACTGAAGCTGGTGCAAAGAGTTTCGCTACCTTCAACACAGTCAGTTGAAACTACTCAGCGAGCACTTGTTTTGTGGGATTTCACTGTTTTGCTGCCAAAGCAGTATTATTTGATGTCTCCGGGCGGGTGGCACGCACCAAGTCTCAGCGCCGGTGCAGGGCGGGAGCAGCAGAAAGCATCGGCCCGAACTCCCGCTCCCTCCGGACGCAACAGCAGCACTTACAACCGAGACAGAGAGAAGCAAAGCATCCTTTCCTTGCAGCAAATGTGCTTCAGAGAGCTACACAAATAAACATGTCTTAAAACTAACAGAGCGGACTGTAAGCGTGTCAGTGTTTCCCCAGGGACGCTTCTGTCCCCAAATGCAGGAGGGATGGCTTCCTCCCCGGGGCTTCCTGGGCTCCCCTGCTTCTCCTGGCGACTTTCTCCCTTTGTCCTGGTAAAAAGCACTTTACACACCAGCTTCCACCTCCCAGCTCCTGTCCAGGGTGAAACTCAGCTTGAGAGAGGCCCCAGCACTGTCCCCTGCTGCGCTTCACATCGGCACTGGGATACGCTCTGTTGAGACCAAGCGCAGGGAGAGGCGCTCAGCCTGGCAGCATGAACAAGCTTTCCATCCCGGAGAAATTAAAATTTCCCTCAAGATCAGACCAGACCAGTCTCTGCAGCAGCACCTGATTGCTACAGGTGCCATACGGCCTGTGCTCCTCTTCTGTCCCATTGAACCCTGTTTTGATGGCTTAAATAGCGCCCAGATTTTATGAAGGACTCTGCAGGGGGAATTTCATCCCCGCTGTGTATCTGCTCCAGAGGAGGGTAAAACCTCTCCTTTCCAGGCTGCCGAGGGCAAGGACCAGCTTTTCCTTCTCCATAGCAAAGTTTTTGTGCTTCTAAATTCATTTAGAATGGAGGAGAGTCGAGAAAAGCAAATAAAGACAGCAAATTCTTCGCCTGACCAGAGCGACCGGCAGTGTGCCGGAGCTGCCGGGCCGGTGGCCGCCTGGTGGGATGGCAGCCACAAAACCGAAACGGGCACTCCAGCAGCTCTGAAATTTATGCTGGAATTTAGACAGAGAGCACAAATCACCATAATCTCCCAGTGAAAAATCACTGTCCGTCTCCCCCCGAGCACCTCGCCTGCCGGGAGAGGGAGGTGTTCAAATACAGCTCATGCCTCCGTGCAGCGGGGAAGAGCCTAGAGCTGCAGCCGAGGCGCCATGTGCTCCATGCTGATGAGCTCCGGGGGCATCAGGCGGTGGCTGGTACCCAGAGGACGCATGTGAGAGCACTGCGGCCCCCCTGGGAACTGGCATCCTCCTCTCCGGGAGGGATTACAGTGGACTGGGGATTTACACATGCTTTGCAGAGCAGCGCTCCTGCTTGGGCACACGCCGCTTCGGCCCATTCGATTGCTGCTGGGCTGGGAGGATGCCCGGCCCGCAGGCTCGCAGCTCAGCACGGGCATCCATCTCCTGTTGCAGCAACAATAAGACAGCCTTGTGCCAAGTTGAGCTGTCACTGCAGATGATGCTGAGGTAGAAATAAAATGTAAGCGAAACCCAGACACTTGGTCTCATTACTCCCTCCCCCACATCCTCCTTTTTTAAAATCTGTGGGAAACGAGCTTCAAGGAAAAAAATTCATCGAGAGCCCTGAGCAGCAAGAGCCAGGCGATAGCAAGAGAGAGGGGAAAGCGCAGCGGTACCCGAAATGAAACTGAGTGACGTAAATTGCTTGGACTTACAAAGAGCAAACTCCAGGATATGAATTATGGAGTATTAATTCCCAGTCAGCTTCAGCTCCACACTTAACGTCTTATTTCTATAGAAACTTGCTGAATGCAATACTATGACAGGACCAGGCTCTCCAGCCCAGCGTTCACTGAGCAGGCCTGGGTTTAAACCAGCTACTTACAAATTAAAAGCTCACGGCGTTGTTTCCCAGGCCCTGCTTATCCTCTCCTAGGACAGGCTGTGGCCCTGTTCCGCGGTGGGCTGTACCAGACGCCCAGATGCTGCTTTTTCTTACGAACTGGCGTGCCTGGATGCCACACTAGCATGTCACAAGGATAAGCCTGTGTATGCCATGAAAAAACAGGGAAAAATACAGCCTAGAGAGTCATCTTCTCTGCCCCCCAGCTCTCTCTGTTGGCACTTCTGATTCCCTGTGTTTGCTGGTGCTTAAAATCCTGCAGCAAGAATTGCCTGCATGAAGCAGGAGGAAGGTGAGGCAGGGCTGTGTGTCTGTCTGTCTGGCTGTGTCTGTGTGTGCCCATCCATCCCTCCGTCCCTGCTCGGGTGATGTTTTTGGAAGTCCTCTCTGTCCCTTTCTCCAGCCCGGAGAACGGCACCGTGTGTTTACCATCCCGCAGCCAAGACCCGGGGCAGCCAGCCTCGCTCCTGCTGCTTCGTGTTATTTTCATCCTGCCGTAATCGGAGGGGACAGGTGAGATGTGCTTCAAAACACTGTAATCATATTTTAAATGGAAATGAAATGTGTGAATTAAATGTAAATTACAGCAGAATGGAAGGACAATCACTATTAGTTAAGGTCTGACACCTATTTTTGCAGACCTTTCCTAAATGCCACAACTTGTTTCTCCGCACTTGTGACGAGGACTTGTAATTACGTGGCAGCTGCTCCTGCAGCCGGGTGGATGGTGGGTACCGAGGGGGGCCTGTGTATTTTAAATAGCTATGGACTGCTTGTTGGTTCTGTGAAATTATGAAGCAGCAATGATATTTTTATTCGGGAGCCAGGAAAATAAACCTTGGTGTTTTCCCCCTGAAAAGGTGAGGCAGTAATACAAAAGGACGTTTTTATAGAGTCCATTTATTAAAGGGTTCCCCCATTTGCTTTTATATTGGAAAAATATGTGCCCTGCCAATGAGCTGAAATTTCTTTATCTTTAATCTCTACCCCACCTTTTCCGAGCCACTGGCTATTCCCGCAGCCTCGCTGCACCTCGAAGCCTCCCAACTACGTCTCACTTCATTTTCCACAACGGGAAGCATCCACAGGCCCTCGCCAGTCGCAGCACCGGTGTGTTAAGCACGGTAGACGCAGGCAGGCAGAGGCAGCCCCTGCCCTGTGGATGCTGCGAAGCAATGCGGCAGCCGAAGCAGCATTATTATTCGGGATGGGAAGGTGAGTCCCAGCGAGATCAGAAGTGACGCTCTGGGTCTGTGGCACAGCCGAGGAGCAGCCTCTCTGCCCAGCAGAAGTTGACTACAACGAGACAACTTACATGCAGTGAAAATGGTACGGTGTGGGAAAAAATAGCGCCGAGCAGAAACTGGTGGCACGCCGCTCCTCAGGTGACATCTTTGTGATTCAGAGATTTCCTCCTGCGCCCGTTGTTCTGCCTGTCTCCCTGCAAAGATAAAACATTTACTGTTCTCATTATCTCTGGGAACTTTTCAGCTAGGGAAAAAAGAGAATCCTTGTCCTAAGGAAGCTGAAAGCTAAGTGCTGATTTAACCTTTTATTAATACCTGGGGCTACTTGGCAAATTTTTTATTTTCAAAGTACTGGACAGTAAATAGTCAAATGAAAACTGATAGCTCTGAGACCCTGAGCATATTCTCATGTTGCTGTGATGTGTATGAGCTTAGGTGATGAAATGCCCAGCTCAGGGCATCACAGGGGTTGCACAAACAGCTTTGTGGACTCTCAGGCATTTGGCCCTCAGCCAGGGGCTAGCTCCGGTCCAGTGGCACATGCCAAGGAGAGACGAGAGACACGAGCATCCCTTCTGCTTTGGGCACCTTACCAGGACGAGCCGAGCGTCTGGGAGGCCGAGGGGAAGCAGCGCTGCCCGAAGTGCCCGCTCCCCGGCCCCAGAGCCAGCAGCCCCAGCGGGGACGTGGCCGCTGGCAGCATGACCCAGCAGCAGGGCCAGGAGAAGAACTGGGTTTTTTTTACATTTCTCAGATTTCCCTTCCCTGTTTCAAAGCAGAAGGATATTTGGGCTTAATTTCTTGTAATATTGCACTGGGGGAAATACATCATCACATGTTGGGATAATCACAACATTTGATTCTGGTTTCAATAGTTCTTACAGAGAGAAAGACATATAGAGAGTACATGGAAACAAAATGCTTTTTGAAATGGAAAAAACCCTATGCCATTTAATTCCTAAAAGGTCAAACTGAAATGCTTTGGCCTTATCGAAATGATTTTCTCCTTTGATTTTTCTTTCCAAATGCAATTTCATCAAAATCGGTGCATTTCCGCAAATGTTTCACCTTTGGTGAAATGGCATCTTCTGACAGAGAAGTGTTTTGTGGGGAAATTTCTGACCAGCTCTTGCTGGGAACGAGCCACCTGCTGCGGCTGGAAGGGAGGAGCAGGGGGTCTCGGTGGCGCCCAGCCTCGAGCTCTGGCAGCGCAGACGAGCTCTGGGCAGGACTTTTCAAACGGAGTCGTTCCGGCTGGAGATCAGATGCCAGGAGAGCAGCGCAAGGGCTCTCCCCGCCGCTGCCGTCCAAGTGAAGGCAGCCAGTCTCAGGCAAAACTCAGCCCGTGCTTGAGCAAGGCGCTGGATCGGGCCCGTGGCATGGCTGCGAGTGCCACCCCGGCACGGCGAGAACAGCCATTTGTTTTCCCCTCGCAGCCGTCCAGGGACGTGATGAAGGGGGAAATGTCTCTCGTTCCTATCAGGTGATTCACTGCCCTGGCCCCGTGCTGAATCCTCCCTCCTCCCGGAGCGAGCGAGAGTGCTGGGAGGATCCAGAGCCTTCCTTCCTATTTTTACAAAGCTTGCAGCATTGTCAGAAAGGAAAGGGTACCATCTGGTTAGCCCTTGTTTACTGCACACCCTGCCAGTTTGAGCTTATTAATCATATTTACCCAAGTATCTTAATTACTCCCTGTCTAGCGACTTGCCTTGCACTCAGCTGTTGACCCGCTCCCCTCCCCTCTCCCTCGCTCTTTTTTTTCTTCCTTCTTTTTAATTCCTTTCTATCATTAATCACAGGAGCAGCGTGGGCAGAGGAATCCGCAGCTCGGCTTTCGCTGGCGGTGGTGTTGCTCTCACAGTCGACGGGTTGGAGTTCACCCCCAGCTCCTGCCAAACTTTGCAACACATCCGCCGGGGTCAGAGGAGGGCAAGCGGGCAGCGCGGGCAGCGCAGGGGACAGTCCTGCCCCTGCCCCTGCCCGCCGCTGCCCCGTCCGGCTGGGTGCAGGGGGCTGGGGGCTGCCCGGGCTCCCGTGCCGGGGCACGCCGGAGGGCGTCAGCTTGCACGAGGAGACACCATTAAAGATGGTAATTTGTTGATCCAGGCTCTCCCGGCGCTCCAGCGCGAGAGTGGCACCGTTTTCTTTATGACCTCATAAAGTCACAGCCGAGAGGCCGATTTGGAAAACAAACTGCCTCAGGTTGACAGATAATTAGATACAGGGGACATATTATACGCCTTTGCATATAAATGCGCTCTGAAGCACGTTGGTTCATCAGAAGTTTAGGCTACGGGAGAAGCAGGTACTCCCGGCACATCAGGATATATGCGCTGGTGCAGCCTGCAGACGACGGCTCCATTTTATGGCCCTTTCATCTCCTCTTCGCCGGTGTGCTGTGAACACGGCTGCACTTCGGAGACAAAGCTGCCTTGGTTTGGCTTGGTTTGGTTTGGGGCTTTTTTACCCCAGCAGCCTTCCGAGCTTCTTTCTTCCCACGAGACAGGGCTTGCGTTTTGCATCTTGGATTTTATGCTCCTGTGCTTGCAGCAGGGAGGACTGGCTGAATGGGGATTCATTACTATTATTACTATTTTTGTGTTACTATATCACGTCCAAACCTCAGTCTTCCCAAGAGCGAGCCCACTGAGAACAGCAGAGCAATTCTGAAATGACACGGTCCTTGTATTTATATGGCAATTCAGCATCCTGCTCTCCCAGCCCCCAAACCACGAGGTTTCAGATATTAAAACAAAACAAAACAAAACAGTTGGGCTTCTTTTTATGCACTTCAAGATTTAAGGTGTCATCCAGCCGTGTTGTCAAGCTCTCAGGGTCTGCTTTTCCAAATGAAAGCCAAGATCCCCGTATGACCACGGTTCCTGCTGGGGGTGTTTGCAGAGCATAACCCCAGCTTGCAGGATTTGACCAAATTTTGCACGCATAGCTGCATACCCCTCTGCTCACCTTTCAGTGCTTTCCTTCCTCTCTGAATCAGACCTGCCCCTCACTAAGATAACCCCTCTTTCCCAGCTCCCCCCACATATCCCTCTGTTTTGGGGGTGAGGCAAAAAATGGCAGTTAAATGGCCATATTCCCAAGGAAAGCTTCTCTATCAGTCCTTCTCCCCCAGAAACGAGAAATAAAAATGTGTGTGGGAAAGATAAAGCTGTCAGAAAAGGAAAAGCAGAAAAACCCCCAACCCTAAACCCCCAGCAGCCCCCATGGACAGAGGTGATATAAATAGAGTTGCTGTCACTTTGATGAATTAGATCTTTTGTTAATTAGGATACATTGATTTAAGGGTTGTCCAACCAGATAGACCTCTTTCCTTTCCCTTCCCTCGCAAATTACAGCCCAGGGTGGTGGCAGCGCATCTGCCTCCCTGCCTTTCATCGCCTCCTTCTTCAAAGATCACGTTTCCACTTTCACGTCAAAAAGAAACCTGGGCAAAGCTGCCCGGGTGACGCGGCAGAGCTGGCAACGCCGTGGACTCGAACGTGCCTTTGGTGGGGAAAATGCTGGGAGTTGAACGCGCTGCTGGGCATTTCTGGCACGTCTGACGCTTGCACCCACTTCACCCAAGGCACGACTTAAACTGGTTGTGTTAACGGAGCCCCCGTGGGGACACTGGAGGGTCAGGCTGGAGGAGGCGCGGTGCCGGCCAGCTCCCACCACGGCTGGGCCCAGCGAGCACCTGGGGGCACACAAACCAAACAGGCCAAGCAGAGCAAAGGCCAATGCTTCCATCTACCAGCTGGGGAAAACAGGCCGGGGAGACTTCCACAGGGAGAGGCAAGGCCAGGGCTCCAGACAAAGCCCAGCATCCGCAGCTGAGGCCATGTCTCCAACCAAGTGCACGTGGGCCCTGTGTAAGCAGCACAGAGACTGGTAAGATTTTTCCAGGTTGCACGAAAGCGTGGCACCGCATGCCTTGCCCGCGCTGTCCCGGCGGGCTGCTGCAGAGCCCCGGGTGCTGGTATTGTCTCCCCAGCCCCATCCCACCTTGCAGCTGCCCCAGCTCCATCCTGCTTGGGCAGCAGCAAGCAAAAATCATTGGCTTTCTAATCAGAGCCCTCTTAGCAAGGGAGGATTCACCGCTGCTTGGCCGCCCCTCCTTTTAGCCTTTGCAAACCGGTGCCCCCGTTACTCTTGCCCCTTCAACAGCCGCCGGCGCCGGTGAGCCACAGCTTTACAGTATTTGCATCGGCGGCTTCCCCTGCTCCTTCCCGCGGTCCCCGCAGGAGCCTTCCAGGCTTTGCAGGTTTCCTCGCTGCCTCTTGTCGTCACTTGAGCACCAGTGAGTCCAAGGGAGAGAGGGGAGAAAAAGTGCTGTGCTGTGTGGATTATTGTGTGTTTGTCATCTGGAATGGTATAAGCTGTAGGTACAGCATCTCCCAGCGGTGATTTATGGCCCCTGTCAGGCAGCACCAGCGCTTTGTCTGCTGTAGCATGGAGGATGAATGCAGTGCTGTCAGCCCGGGCAGGGCAGTCTTTCTCTCGCTCTGCTCCGCACACTCGCTCCCCATTTCACGCCACTGAACATAAACAATCTTTTGTAAACCTGACAGTCACACTTGCTTCTTTGGAAACATAAAGCAGGAATGTATGACTCGGCTTTCATTACCCAATTTCCTAGGCTGTGCAGAAAGCTCTCCGGGAAGACGGGGAAGGGGAGATGCCAGAGGACTGGATCCCGAAAAAGATAAAGGGAAAGGATGCAGCTAACATGGCACATGTATGCCAACACCGGCCACGAACACACGTGCCCTCGCACACACGCTGCATCGTGATTCACGCACCTATTTCCCATTGCAATTTTGACACCCAGACGTGCCCTTCACAGACAGAGCTACACTGTGCTCCTGGAGCAATGCACATTCCTACCTCAATTGTGGCCGTATATCTTCCTCCCTCAAGCAGGAAATCTAATAGCGGTGTAACACCGGGATCACAGCCTGCTCGGTAATGGGCTCTCACGTGCCCACCAGAGGTAACAGAAAGTCTTACAAAAACTAATGCACTGTTATTACTATTAATAGTAATTGCAATAATCCTGTATGTGGAAAGTGCCCAAAGCTCTGTTCAAACGCAGCTTTTCCCAAAGCTGCAAGAGGGTGTTGAGAGGTTACGGTGGGAAAGGCAAGGGAAGAGCCAGCACCTCCAGCATGATCAAAACATCAGACAACCGGCTCCTGTCTGCACTGTACCCTGGGGAGGACCAGGGCTACCTGAGCGTGCAGGAAAGGCGGTCGGTGAGCCAAACCCTATGCCTGGTGCAAGCTGCTCTTAACTAATGACATGGGCATAAGAAACTCTAAGATCGGGAGCACTTAGAGCAGGCATAAACGGACCATCTTGTCTGAAGTGCTAACGGGGATATACGCACTCGTGCTCAGCCTGCGGCGTGCAGGAACCTGCCCTGCTGTTATGGTTAGTGGTGAGATTTAGCCACTGGCGTAAAGCACCATGAATTTAAAACCTGCCAAGGGGCAGAATAAATGCTGTTGATCTTGTAGATGCTATAAAAGGCATGAGGAGCAGGTCCATCTTGGTCCTGCTGCGATTTACTGTTCCAACGTTGAGCGGGAGCGTGGCTCTCATGCAGACGGCAGACAAGGCCAGGCGGGCTCGTCCCTTTGTCAGCGGGGACACCGAGGTGCACGTTGCTCATTGCACAGGGCTTGGCCAGGTCTCTGAAGGGACTTGAGAGGGGACAGACCCTTCTCATAAGCAGTCATCAGCCCTTTGCCAGGGGCCCCTGCTCATTGCTCGAGGCTGGAACTGGATGCAGGAGATGAAGCCCAGACCCCCCTCTTGGAGAAATTGTCCTCATGTCCCCTCCTGCAGTGGGAGGGAGCATTTTCATGTTTCTGGAAATTGAAGGAAGAAAAATGCCTGGCTGCATTTTGGCTCCCCAGCACACCAGCGTGAAGAGCTGCAGATAGCTAACGGGAAACCAGAGACATCGCAGCACCGCAGGACCTGCCGGAGGGCAGTAACATCTCAGCTGCAACCTTCCTGACGTTACGAATCGGCAAACAACATACGACTTTCCCATTTGGGGGCTAAAGCCACCGGCTCCTCTTTAAGGTGGGAGGAAGCCAGGATAGAAAGCAAAGAGAGAGAGAAGCTCCAGCCCCCGTGTGTTCTCCTGTCTCCCGCTGCCCCTAGCACCTCACTTTTCATCATTGGAAAAAGCTTGTTGGATCCGCTCAGCCCTGGGGGTGCCCGAACAGCTGCCGGTGCCTCGCCAGCCCCGGGCCGTGCCGAGCAAGCCGTGCTGCCTTGCCATATTTTACAAGAACAGCTGCAGCCTTGCTGGGAACATTTCTTCACTGACGCGCTCCTTCCGTTCCCGGCTTTGGCGCTCCGCTCTCGGTCCTCTCAAATCCTTCCCTGTGACTTTGAGATCAGGGACGCCGGGCGGGGGGGTGCGGCAGAGGAGGGAAATAGCTTGCAAATAGTTTGCTGTTTTCTTTTCCAGATGGTTTGTTTTGGAAGTTCCTCCGTGTAAGCCTGAGTGCTGAGTCTTGAACATCTGCTGAGGAGGAGCCTGCTCGGTATAAACGCAAAGAGGCTGCTGGAAGGGCACATTTTGGGAGGGTCTCGCTGCTTCCAGTGGGGCTCAGCCCAGTGGCAAAGGTCGTCTTTGCATCCCGAGGTTGCAAGAGGGCACACGCGGTCCCCGTGCCTTGGCTTGTGCCCTCCGCTCTGTTCACCGCCGCACTTCGGGTATGATTTGTGATGTGTCTCAGTGTGTGTCAAGGATACCTAGAGCTTAGGGAAACACACCCTTCCCAAAAATTTGCATAAATCTGAATAAGCAAACAAGCTGGTATCTTATACTGTGGCCTTTTCAATGGCTTTAAAAACAATTATTTATACTTGTGAGCACAATCAAATAGGTATTTTAGCGACAGCGCTGCCTTCTTGCATTTGGCTGCTGAGAGAGTGATCTATTAAAGGCTGGGATGGCTGGGGCTGACCATGCTGGAGGCCTGCGGGAACCACAGAAACTATGAGTAACCAGTTCAAGGGATCAGTGACAGGAAAGGAAACTTTCCTGGCAGGTTGCTATTTCAGTCTGTTGGTTCGGGGGTGACTCGTTGTTGCCACAACCTCATGGAGAGTCTCGGTATTTGTGTAAGCGCTGCTGGGTTTGCCGGGCACTTCCTGCGGGAGGGACCAAACCGGCCGGGCGGATCCGAGCCAAAAGTGACACCGAATCATTCATTCACAAGTAAGAATAACTGCGACAACAGATGATATATTAAAAAAAAGGGGAAAAAAGGCTAGTGAAGCCTGAGTGATGCTCTAAGCAGCGCTTGGTGCCCATTTCAAGAGCTGGGCGACTTGTGAGCTCGGGGCCGACAGTCGGGTCGTCAGCGTGGCTTGTGGGCTGACGTCCCCCTGCTGCGTCCCTCCCCATCAGAGCCTCAGTGCTGAGCTGTGTCTTGCTGCAGAACCACGAGCAAGACCCAAGACATGCTTTAGCATTGCTGTGATTCCCCCCCGCCGAAGTCCCTGGTATTTTTCAGCAATGGTCCCCAAAACCTCCAAGAAAGCTCCTCCCTCAGTCTAATCTGATCCTGCATACGCACACGTGTACAAATATAAGTGTGTGTATATGTACATACACGTCTGCTTTGCACGTGAAGCAAAAGCAACACCAAGGCTTCTTGCACCACTTTGCAGGGAAAGACCCATAAACTACCAATGTGGGCTGGATTTTTTTCTTTTCAGCTCCGACCCAAGGATTTTAATAAGAGGCACCTTCTCCAGCCGGCGACTCCGATATTACCGTAGAGAGAGCAGAATTAGACAGCTATGCCAATTGACAGGGCATCTCTTACACTTTACACAGGATTTTAATTTTAATGAACCCTCAGTGGTTGCAAGGTTACCTCTTTAAATCCATTTCACCCTCCTCTCATCGTACCATAATCATAAAGAGTGCCGGCTTTAGAGGTGTTGCGTTTAATTGAAAGTTCATTTGCAGCTTCCATCAATTTGCTTTTCTGTCCCCTACAAACAACCTATCATTTTACTTAAGAAAACCAGAAATTTAACGGAAAACAAGCTGTTTGTAGAGAAATGATAATTAGGTGACCGGTTTGGAGGGCAGCGTACCAAACAACAATTCAATTATGTTGTTGTCTGATGTTTTTTCGTAACAAAATAATTGGTTGGTGTATGGCAACTTTGGAAAAAAAATAGGACCAGCTGATCCTTCCAGTGGTAAGTGTAGCTGGGAACGGAGGATCCCAGGACCCCTCAAACACCACTTGTACTTTCCTGGTACGTTGCAGAAATTTTAGAGGAAAAATACACATTAGGGGGAAAAAAAAAATCAAGAAAATTGTTTAGCCCTTTCCACCTTCTTTGACCTCCTTTCTCCTTCCCAGAGACAAAACAGAAACCAGACAGGATTTGGTAAAGCCAAGGGAATAGGAAAAAATGGAAAAGATTTTTCCCTGAAAGAAATACGCTGATTTGCTGTCTCTGCGCACACAGACATACATACCCACAGACATACGTACAGATACGTGTACCTTGGCCACGCACCAGGGCTTGGCTCTAAGGCTCAGCTTGCTCGGTGCAAACGGCGGAACAAAATCTCCGCTTCCAGAGCCCAGCGAGACCACAGAGACCAGGGCTACTGCCCTGCGCGGGAGCGGGGACAGAGTCCCAGGGGCAAATCCACTCGCCCAAGGGCGTACAGGAGGTAAGAGAGACGGACCACAGACACCCTCCCGCACCTACAGAACTGCATCGCTTGCCACTCTGCCAGCCTTCAGCTATTTATTCCGTTTACCATTGAGCTTGTCCTCTAAATTTTTGCTGAAAAAACCCCAACCCTTATTTGAACCGGGAGGGCTGTTTGCAGCTGGAGCTGCACAAATGCCACTGAATTTCCAGCCGGTGCTTTGTCACCTAGGCAGGTCCCTGCTGCCTCTGCATAACGCCGGGTAACGTCCTGAAGCTCCAAGGGGACCAAAGACTTGAACGCGTTCTGCCGGGGCGGTGACGGATCACGCTGCCCCGTGCCTCCTTCTGCCGGGGGAACGGGTCTAATTGCCCCTTTGGCCAGGGGCCGCATTTCTTACCCGACACATGCCTTTCAGCTAATTGCAACTTCTATTGAGTTTTAATGTTATTTCCCTGTGCTAAAGGATCCCTCTTAAGCCGTGCCTGTCCCAGCCGGCGTTGTTTCTCCCCATCCCACATGGGGGGAGCACACTTATTTCCATGGGGAGAATTGATCATTTTTTCCTGCAGCTGCACTTGCTGTACACAGGAATTATGGGTCTTTCCACACCTGTGAAAGAAACATTATCCTCAGCCTTCAAGGGTGAAGCATCTTATATTTAGTTGGACTAAATAATGATTCTTCTCTATCTTTCATATCAGGATTTAAGAGCACCCTGGAGCTACAAAGTTTATTAGAACCCATAAGAGGAACTGTACCATAAACGGGACAACCGTGGCCATAAACCTGCACCTTGAAGTTGTAACAAATCCTGGGATGTTGAAGTAGGACACGGTCTTGTCTCAGTCAGCAGAAAGGAAAAGAAAAAAAGGGAAGAAAAAGAAGAAATGCAAACTTAAGCAGAAAAGAGGCCTGGAAATATAGAGGAGAAGAAAGGGAAAAATAATAATAATAAAGAAAAGCATGCTGCTTGCATAGCCCTCTCAGCAGGAGCCCTGGGATAGGCGCCCACATGATAAAATGCAACTCAGATTAATGGGGAGAGAGAGAAAGGGGAGCCTGAAGGAGGAGAGGGAAGAGAAGGCGAAAGGAAGGAGGTGCTGGGGGGATTTATGAGATGCTTATGCAGGGAGGGTCATTCGCAGTGACGGAGGTGACGGGCTGCTCACGTGGCTCGGCTCGGCAAGGCGGCAATGCCTGGCCCGGTGAACGACTCCAGAGCCATCCCTCTGCCGCCTTTGGGTGAGACCCAGTGCCAACAACATGGATAAACCGCCGGAGGGGATAAAATCCCAGAGGCTTGTGACAGAGGTGGGGGGATGCCCCTGAGCAACACGTGCTGTGGGGGGACGATGCGGTGTGGAACGGGCTCGGGCACCCCTCGCCCCCTCTGAGGGCACATCACTTGGTGCCTCTTCTCTACTGGGTTTCCTCTCTCTTTAATTTTTCTACTTTATTTTATTGCCACTTACTTAGCTCGCATTTCCTTCCATTGGTAGCCAAAATCTTTTCAGCATCTCAACCTCCAAGCTCTCTCCATTTCCACCTCTCATCCACACCAAGGGGGGGGCCGAAGTGTTTTGGTTTGTACGTTTTTTGCCTTCTGCAACCATCGCGGACGCATGATTCAGAGATGCCAAAGGACTTCTGGGATTTCAGGCAATTCGGGCAGGCTCTGAGCCACCCTCCCGCACGCTACAGAGGCTGCAGAAGCCAGAGAAAATCCTGTCCCTCCCCTCCAGCCTTCACTCTTTTGTCACATCGGGTTATTTTTGCTGCTGTTGAATAGATTAAATGACAGAGGGGTTTTTTTTTAAGTAATTGAGTTTTATTTTGGAGAGGGAAAAATGGAGAGCTAAGTGGGAAAAGGAGGGAGATAGGAATAAACCACACATCTTTTTATATAGGATCTACAGTTAATTCTTAATTAGAACTGACAGATGCTTCTCCCATAATCCTATTCCCAACATGTTCTGTTTGCTTTGTTTGGCGCTGCATGATACATGGTGGCATCGTAATGACCTTTCGCAACTCGTCCTGGAAGTGTTATTGGCACTCCAATGATTTATTGCATGTTCCAGTTGATTACTGGGCCATTTGTCAACATTTTTTTTCGCTCTCCATAAACCTGTCTCCTGTGTCACAGACATTCGCTAGCATGAAAATTTAAACAAATACAGTGTGCAGCTTGTAGTCAGCGTCTGACTTTTACTCCAGGCTTCCAGTGCAAATTCGTTCTGGCCTCAGCCAGCATCGAAACTTTGCAGCGCTCGAGGACGAGGCGCTCTGCCTGCAGGAGACAGTGGGAGACCTGGGCATTGCTCTGAAAGCCTTCTTTTAGAAAGCTGCCTCTGGGTGATCCATGCTCGTTGCTCAATTGTTTATTGGCATTTTGGTACCACTTATGGGAATGGGGGAAAATGAGTACTGGAATTAAACACCAAAATAATTATCCTTAAAATGACTGCCTGAGGACAGCCTGGATTCTCCCCCTCAGTTGCCATCGCGGGGCGAGCGCAGCAGAGAGGTGCAGGCGAGAGGAGCAGGACAGGGGCCGGGGCTGCCGACGGAGGAGACCGGGGGCCACGTCTTGAAGCACGGACCAGAAGGCAGCCCCGGAGCACGACAACCCTCGCCAAGGGAGGGCCTTTTTGGGGCAACTACAAAGCAGACACCCCCCAATTCACTAATGCTCTTTTCAACAGACGTATTTGGGATCACGGGAGGATTATGTTAGACTGACCAAAATTCTGAGGACAAAAATGCAATTTTTCAAAGGCCTGAAAAGGACCAGCTTTTCTCGTGCTGGTAAAGTCCCAGCCCCCTCAGGCACCCTGAGATGGATGCCGTAAATGGAAGCACCCAGAATCACCTCCCTGATTTAAAAATCTTGGCCTGTAAGTAAACTGGATATAGTGGCTGTTACAGTGGCCTGGAGCATCTGCACTGCATTTCGAGGAAGCTTTTCCAGGCACTCGTATAAATCACCACTCTGCTGCAGTAAAGGAAAGGTATTGTTTCACTGCTGTGACATCAATGCAGGCCACATAAATAATTTTTTATTAAGTGTGCAGTGCCCTGTAAAAATACACACACAATCTGAGGATACTGCAGAGCAAATGCAGAAGCATGGCCAGCTTTAAATAGTCTTTTCCGTACAGAAGAGGCTGGGATGAGAAAGGAAACTCGCTGGGGTGGGGAGAGGGGTGGCTGGGTCTTTTTCCAATTCCAGCTCAGATCGGCATGTAATGTATGGCTTAATTTCCTCTCAAATTAGACACTTGATAAAAAAAGTTATTATATCTGTCAAGTTGCCAGTGCTTTTTATGGGTGTGATAAACTAAGAACCACTGCTTTACAAACCTTGATAGGATGTTTCAGTACCTGGAAAACAATTTTATTGCAGCTTGGACTACTAACAAATTGCAAATACTGATTAAGCCATAAAGTTACAACAACATTAAAAAATAATGAGAGGTTATTGCACAAGGGGAAGGCTCTTAAGCAGCGGATGCAGCCGCCAGATTTCCATTGTGCACGGTAACAGGCCAACCTGCAAAGCGCATTTCTGCAGGAGAGCTCCCCCACCCGCTCCCCCATGGAGGGTGCCAGGAGAAGCCAGGCTGGGTGCAAGGCAGGAGCCAGGGACGGGTGTAGGAGAGACGGGCAGTTTCTTCCTTCTGCAACTGCGCAGGGACCCCTGTTACAAACGTTAATATCTGCACTCTGCATTTTTCTAACCGGGGAGATTTGAAGTCAGAGCTTTGCAGAGAGATGCCTCTGCCAGTGCCCGGCCAGGACAGAGACCCCTTAGGGGCATAAAGGCAGGGTCTGCAGATCCTGCTAGAGTGGGCTCCTACAAACACAGGGCAAGCAAGGTCCTCCTGGATGCCTGACCCACTCCAATTTCCACCGGAGGAGAGGAGCCTGCTGGGCTTCCCACAGTGACAGCATCTGAACAGGAGCTGGGGCAGTTCGGGGCTGTAAAGGCCCAGGGCAGCATCCCCGAACGGCTGCACCCGCACGTACTAGCACTCTGACACTCATCTCCATCCAAATCACCTTTAAGCAGGAGCTGAGTGCCTGAATATTGAAAGACCTGGGTCCTAGATCTCCCTGTGCCTCCGTTTCTTAGCTGCAACATTAACATCATACCACTACTTCAAAGTCAGGACAGCGGTGAGGACAGGCAACGGCTGTGCCAAGGGCTTGGGGTCTGTCTAGACCCCGCTAGATCTGTGCTGGCAGATGGATGGAGGCGCTGACTTTCCCAATCAGAATTGAAATATCAGGGCATGGTATAATTGAAGAGTTACTGAGTGTGCCTGAGAGCTAGTACCGCTCATCGGCACTTGGGTAAAGAGGGAAACCCCGATTTCAGATCCTCCCCAACACATTCTGCCCCCCCGCCCCGTCTTCTGCCGCCTCCGACCCCCCACTGCACAACTCTGCAAACACAAGCGTGTTTGAACACGGCTTTAATAATGATTGTTTGGACAGAGACTAGACTGCCAAAACCTCCCGGGGAGCCGGAGAGAAATTCCTTCTGGGAAGCTCTGCTAGCGTTCGAGCCCTGCGCAAGGCTGGCAGGGTTTAGCAGGCAAAGCACAGTCTGTGTTTCGGTTGGGCTATCAAAGGCCATCAAACCTCAGGGAGATTCAGGGATAAAGTACATGAAAAGCCTCCCCCAGGCCGTGGCAGCAAACAGAACGAGATGTGGCAGCAAGACAAAAAGATCATCCTCCCAGTTTTACCGGGCATCTATTGGAGGCGAGGGCAGAGGCAGGCGAGCGATGACCTGAGCCCCCGGTCTGCAGGAAGATAATGTTGGTACTGCCAGACTGTGCGATGATGGGAGATGTCACCTCCTTTATTCCTGTGAAACAGTCACCTGTGACGGCACTGCCCGCCCCACCGGCACCGTTTTGGTGCCTAACACCACCCCGAGTAAGAAATGTAATCGCCGCCATTTTTGGATGAGGACGAGGAGCTTTACCTGACTCTAAATCACGGGATTTAATCTGATTTCATTTTGCCCCATGCAGTTTTAACAACGACAAGTGGCTATGCAAACCGTGCTGGTGGCTTTCTCGGGCCCCACCACTGCTGAAACCAGATCCAGTCTCCTCACCCTACGTATCTCGTTTTAAAACCCTGTGCGCAAGCTCCCCGTGCCCTTGCAGTAATTAAAACAGCCCGAATTGCAGAAGGAACTTCAAAGATAAAAGGCAGTAAAATATATGCCTATGAAGTTTGTTAAGTACTTTGGGGTCTATGTGGATGAAGGGTAATATATACATATGTACGTTTCTATTAGCATTTCTATTAGCCTAGCACTCTCTGGTGAGGAGAGCTGGCCAAACTCTTCAGTGAGCCATTTATCTGATTAATTTAACCCTCTGCTTTTCTCCTTTTTAACCATATCCGCGTTATCTCTGAAGGTCTATTGATCTCAGTGATTTATTGGTTTATGGTAAAGAACCCTCGATGCAATCCTGTTTCTCAGCCCATCGGCTCTCCAGGAATGTGGGCCTTCACTGCTGTCTTTCCATTTTCACATTTCATTTAAAGTGTGTCACTGGTGATCTTAATCACATGAAATTGGTTTTGATCTCTGATTAATGATCAGAGATGACATTATGAAATCCTGCACAGAAGGGACAGCACGAGGACAACACAGAGCACCTCTCAGCTCTGTTATTTTGTCCAGCCTCCTAGAGCAGAACTGCTTCCAAAATGAGGCATTTCCACTCCGGGCAGCGAAAGCCCACATCTCTCCCTCATACCTGATCCTTGCATCCTTGCTCAGAGGCACACCATCCCCTCACCAGCATTTGTGCAAGGATTGACAAGCCACTTCACAAATATCTGAAGAAAAGCAGCAGTAAAGGGGTACAAATGCAGCGGCATCATAAAATCACTCAAAATTCAAGCGAACGTTCACCCTTCTCCTCTTTCCTACCATCTGCTGAGCTCCGCGCGCTACGCAGGTGCTTTGAAAGTCCCCAAGTCTAGGAGTCTGCAAGACGGGCTCAGCTGGGACTTCACACCTGGCAGATCCTCTTAATGGCATTTCTGCCCTGGAGCAGGCTGCCTTCCGCAGCCCAAGGTCCTCGGGGCGCTCGTCCTTGCTTTCTGCTCCCGAACAGCAAACTTGGGAACTCTGTCTCCCTGCCCCCTCTGTTTAAGGCCGTGCTTAATTGCCGCGTTATTGCATGGTTGAGCTAATGATACCGCAATTAAAACCATTTAGGGTTATTGCCAATACGGTGGATTTGTAAAGTTGATTAAAAAACGTTCGGTAAGGAACATAAGGAAAGAGGTGAAATAAGCAAAGGTGCAGGAAGATGAAAATAAAAGTGAGAAAGTGTCCTCTGGTCAGGCAAGATGGTCCTGTGGAGACGGCCACAGTGACCCTGAGAAGGGGCCTACTCCTTCCTCCTCGATCTGACCTGCAAGGAGAGACCTTTATCTCTCTAAGACCCAGGCTACAAACAGATCTTTTCATCTGACCCACCTAAAAGAAAAATTATACAGAAATTATCGCAAAAGTGGAGATTAGGGGGAATCTTTCTTCTTTTTAACTAAACTTACAATAATAAAAAAATGGCCTTTCTTCAGCATTTGACTAGGAAGGTTTCCAGAAGCTGTGGTGTCCCCTGTGGAGCCCTGCCTCTGAGCAGGACTTCTGCAGGCCTGGGCAGCAGCAGAAAGCAGAGATCTGCGCGGGGAGCTGTACCCCTGGGTGCAGAGCAGAGATGCTCGCACAGACCCTGCGAGCAGACTCGCTCCACACGGTGTCCAAGCTAATAAGTGCTGCCTGTTAACAGAGCTCATTAGCTAAGATGCAGCCCTGCACAGATGCAGCTACTCTGGTGCTGGGGCTGCCCGCATCACTGCTGCCCTCTGTGTCCCCGCATGTCCCTTACTTGTAAGGAGCCCAAAAGCCCAAAGACTGCTGCAACGAGCCCCTACCAGCCAGAGAGAGGGTCCCTCGCTGTCCAGCCCAGGCAAATGTGGCTGGTCCCCTGTGATCCCTGTGCTCAAGATCAAGTACAGTAAATATCCAGGACGGCTCTCTAAAGGGCTCCTCTCCTCAGGCGTATCACCCCCTGATGGCACACGCTGGCTGGCAAGTGGCACCTTGAAACCTTGAGTCTGGAAACCGTTTGGGAGCTCAGCGTGTCTCCCCGCTCCGCTCCGCCGTCTCGCACGTCCCTAAAGGTGAGCCTGACTGTGACTGGCACCCTATGGAAATACGTGCTGCTTATGAGCGTGATCTAAAAGCGTTTTCTTATGCACACACAGAACTGGCATTTTGCTAGATTTAGGGAAGTAGGCAAGACGTATTTGTCTGCGGAGGCTTTGCACCTTCGGCAATTATGTCTGCAGTCTGGAAAACAACAGCAGCAGGGTTGCAGCGGGGAGGGAAAAAAATTCTATCATGTCAGAATAATGAGATCTGTGATTTCAGCACTTACTGGGTCAGAGACACACACAGTGTGTTATCTGTAATGCTTTCCTCTGACATTCAGGGAAATTGCATTTATGCAGAGGACACGAGGCACTGAAGCACAGTGCTTCGCCGGCCCCCTGGCAGGGGATGCTCTGCCCGGGCTTCACCCGCCCTGCTCCTTTGGGCTCCCTAGGTTCCCACGGGAGCGAGGAGGGGAGCACGAGGCAGCGCAGCCCTTGTGCCCCGTCTGCTTTACACCCTTACCGAGACACAACCGACACAGTTCTGCAATGGCAGCCCCCGGGTGGGTCCTGGGGAACTGGGGTCTGCTTCTGCCTTCTCCGCAGGCTTTTGGGGGCTCTGGAAATGGGACACTGCAGCTCTGCACCTCATGGGTGGGGGGGTCAATGATGCAATCTGCCTCACCCCATTAGGGTGTCTTGAATGAGTTTCAGATCTAAAACCCTTGAGGCTGGCGGTCCTGCAACAGCAGCGGGGAGCAGTGGATTATCCCATCATCTCCCACGGCTTTAGATTTAACCCTGCTACAAGTGTGGCGGGTCATGAGGGGCGCAGAACGAGAAGGCAGAAGGCATCTGGGACGACATCGCCCAAGTACGGACCCGCCGTCAATCCCAGCTAAGTGGCGCACGGCTGAGGAGAGGGGTAATGGGCCGAGAAGCTCGCCCCCCCCCAGGGCACCGGCTCCAGCGCTGCCCGGCTCACAAGCACTCCGGGCTGTCGGCAGCTCCCGGCTGCTGGCAGGGCACAGCAGCACGCCTTCCGACGGCCTCCGAGGAGCAAGGAAACGTGCCGCAACTGCCATCGTCGCTACTGATGCTGTGCCGTCAGCTTCGGCAGAGAGGGGCATCGGGGTGTTGGTCCTCCCTCGAAGGCAAGAGGCCTGTGTGAGTTTAGCACGGCTAAACACTCAAAATAAAGTATAAGGTGGAGCGGGTTGCCCCCGGGCCAGTTTCTCAAGGAGACAAAACAGTGTTTTCTCATAATCTGGAACACGCTCCATAGGCATTTTTTGAGTTTTAGAGAAGCAACTTAAAACCAGGAATTCCTTTCCCTCCCTCTCCCTTTAAAAACCCAAAGCAGCGAAACTCAAAACATTTTGCTTTACCAATTAAAATCCTTGTGTTTTCATCCAAACCAGCTTATTTTCTAGCAGAAATACAGTTTTCTAACAAGAATCTATGTTCTTATAAAAGCAACCAACCTTCTAAATCAGAAATGAACCGACTGGCTGCCACGAGGGAGCCCTGTCCTGGCCGCATTTGGCGTGCAACATCAGACAAGGGTTTTCAGACTCCAGGACTGCTCACACAGCCACCGGCGCTGGCCAAAAAGTCAATCAGAAATTCTTTTCAAAAAAAGAACATCGTTTTCTACTAATGATCTGAGCCCTCAAACGATATGAGGCCTTGGACTAGAAGCTGCAGAATAATTAACAGTGGCACTGGCTTTTTGCTCCTTACTACTTCTCCTTTGTACTTCCCATCATCCAGGGGTTTTATTACAGCTTTTTCTTTTCGTCTTCCTCCCCCTCTTTCTTTTTCTTTTTCCAGTGGAGGCAGAAAACCATGTCTAGATTAAAAAGATCTTGTTTTCCAGCTGTTTAAGATAGGCTGAAACACAGGCCTGCGCCAATACCAGGGATCAAACCTCCCACTGTGGGAGAGGGAGTTCCAGCCCAAGGCCAGATCTGAATTTTGCCAATAGCTCCTATATTTACAGTTTTCCTTGAGGCTTTCATTACAGGCCACAGAGCTTTCACAGTCAGGATCTGGAGTTTGTCTTGGACCTGATCTGCAAAAGCGTGGGGCTGCCTCCACAGGCTGACGTTTCTGGACAGTTCCTGCGAGAAATGCAGGGAAAGGAGGAGGAGGAGGAGGAGGAGAAGGAGGAGGAGGAGAGGGCGGCCGAAGCACTGGGGCTCCCCCTCGTACCCTTTCTCCCAGGTGCCTCCCAGACAGGGGAGCTGGGAAAACCACTCTGAAGCGAACCTGCAGAAAGGACTGCCCTGCATGGGTGATGGCCCACGGCGGCTGAGCAGCCTTTCAGCATCCCGGCTCAGCCCGGTGTTAAAACGACTATTTTATTTTCAAAGTCGAAGTCACAAGCCCTTGCTGCCTATGAAGGATCGTTCACGAAAAATCCCCAACAATACAGCAAACAACCCCAAATGGCAAGAAGAGGGGTTCAGTTCATTGAAAAAACCTCAAATAAACGCAGATTACTTTCTTAGACATGACACTGCCTGCCCCGACCTCACTGATTTCAAAGGTCTTTCTCCACCCGTGGAAGAGCAGGGCAGCGGGTCTGCTCCTGAAGCCCGCCAGGTCTGTTTGGTGGGCTTTAGGAACCAAATAGACAGTGGTTTCTCACCATGACCACGAGCAGGTCCCTGCAGCTGTTTTTTACGATGATGGAATCGGCTAACAGCGGTATAAAATGCTCTCGTTCGTCCGGCTGCTGATCTTTTGGGCAATTATTTGGAAGTAATGAAAGTGAATGCATGACATTTAAAAAAGAAACTCCGCTGTCAGCAGGAAAGCTGCCACATTCCTCCTGCACCTTGGAGAATACGCTTAGCTTGAAATAATGTTCATTTTAGCAGAGTTGTAAATTACAAGTGTGTTAGGGTCTTGTGGGATTTATTACCATTTGGAAAGAGGTTATAGGCCTTGCGCTGTTGCTGCTGCATCTGGTGCATGCTACAGAGCAACCACAGAGCAAAATTTGGAGGCAAAAGAAAGCACCTTTTATAGCTCATCTCTGGTGGCTTGTATTGCTAACATTACACATGCACACACACACGAACTTCAGCAGTAAAGAGGAAGGATTTCAAAATCCGTTTTCCCAGTTGCTCACTGTAATTGATCCAGCGTTATTAATAACCAACGACAAAACCTCGCTGGGCTCTGCTGCACGGAGCATGGCCATCGGCCCCTGACCTGCGGGCTGCCGGCCGCGGGGAGCAGCACGAGAGCTGCGCCTGGGCGAAGGGCTGCAGCCCTCCTCTGGGACGGCTGTTTAATTTTGTCAGGTTTATGTTCTTTTTTTCATTGCAGGTGTTTCATAAAAATGCAGCCGTGGACCTGGCAGGAAGCAATAAGCTTCAGCTTCCTCTGCATGAACCAAAGGGATTTCTTCCTCCCTTCTGGCAAGGATGGAGTTCTGCTAATGTAAGATTAATGCTCTTCAATCCTGACCCTGCTGTCTTCAGTCTGTAAATGCAGAAGGGTCACCTTTAGTCCATGCCATTAGTGATTAATTAATCTCAGTGTTTATTTGATCCGTCCCTTTCAGTGAGAATTTCTGCACTAACGCTCTTTTGATTCCTTTCGCTCCCTCCCTTTTACATGGTGTTCCCCATCAGAGCTCTGCAACCAGGCCCCTTTGATGTCCCGAAGGAAGCAAGACCCTCTGCTCCTGGTTCCCAGCTGCACGCCCTCTGAGACGCCCCGGGAAGGAGTGAGTACCAGGAACCCAACCGCAGGTCTGCGGGGACAGCCAGAAGAAAGGGGCCAGGGAGAGAGGAGGCTTTTAAGCCCACATCAGAAAATAAGAGACAAGGAAATGAGTGTCATCTTAGCTGGGTGCGTAAATTCCTTGCGCGTTTCTGTGCCAGCTAATATAAGGGAGATTGATTTTTCAACTTTTACCAAACTAGTTTCTCCCTGAAGAGGCGGGCTGTTAACTGCAGAGTGCTCACGTGGCGACCTCCGAAAAAAAGCGACCTTAAGGTACGTGGGAGCTGTGGGGAAGGGGACTGCATGGACTCTGGGGGCCAAAGCAGGAGCACTATGGTGTTTCATTTCTGCAAAGGGTTAGGCAGCAGCACGCCTGTCCTACAAGAGCAAACCAGGGGGCTGGGAACACAGCACGGCAGCCGGGAAGTGTCCGAGTGCAGTGGCTGAGGGCTGTGAGATGCTGCAGGATGGCTGCCTCCATCTCGTACTGCGCAGAACAGCTGCACGATTAGGTACGAACATCCTCCGCACCGTGCGGTACAAGCCATGACAGCCACGCCGGCGTGCCGAGGCCCCGGCCGGCCGTGGGGTGGGAGCAGGTGGGGAGGCCGAGGTGGGTGGCTTTGGCACCCATGGAGCATTGATCTCCAGGACAGCTTCAGCTCCTGGTCCTGTTCCAGCTCACCAATAGTTTCCCAGTCCAGGGGCGGGATTTTCTTAGATCATGAGCTCTCTCCCCCCCATCTGTTTATCTCTGTGAATCCCATTAATCATGTTCTGTGCCTGGACAGCTTATAACACCACATCCATCCTCTAAGAGCTGTTATCGTATACCCTGAAGATCTGTCAGATAAATAGCCAGGTCAGCTGCAGCTGTTCCAATATCCTGAAGAAATCAGATTTATCATTTTAGATTTAAAAAAACCACACAAGCACATGCACCAGAAAAATCCCCCCCAACCCACCAGCAGGCTGGCTGGGAAGCTGTGTTTCTTGGCCCTCCACAAGTCCTGCTGCTGCTGCCTTCCATCTGCAGCCCTGTGATAAATGGCTGCAGGGTGCCAGGTACAGTTCAATGTTGAAAAATCCCAATATGTGACTTAGGCATCTCATCGCAAGTCATTAATCTAAAAGGAGACCAGTGCCAGGACAAGGCTCTCCCTCACTCCATCGTCATCTGGACCTGCTCGGCAGAGCTGCTGCCAGAGGCCGGGAAGGAGGGAAGGGAAGGCCCCTGCCATTTTCCACTCGCATGAAAAGTGCTCTCCAGGCTGTTAACCCTCTCCGCAGCCCAGAACTGTGCCCTGAAGCCCGGGCCAGCTCACACATGGCTTTGCCACCCAAGGGGAGGCTCGAGCATCAGCTCCAGAGAAGCTATCGGCAGGGCGATGCTCAGCATCTGTCCCACACAGCCCCTCAGCCACCGTTAACCCTTTCATCTGCACGGCAAGGCCGCCTTCGTGGCACACGGCAAAGCTGCCGTGGCTCCAGGGCCTCTCCTCGGAGCAGCACCTTCCTCTTGCCTTGCAGCCGCAGGAGGATAAAATTCCTGTTCGGTGCCTGTGACCTGGGGCTACTTGGCAGGGCAGGCAGGGGAGACACGGAGCCTGCCCCTCAGCTGAGGAAGGGAGAAGAGCTAAGGGACATGGCATTGGCCAGCTGCCACCAGCTGCCCGCTTTTGTCCTGTCCCTTTTCACGGCTCCAGTTTCACCAGAAGCAGCCACAATTGGCCCAACGCATGGAGAAGGGATAGCGGCTGGCACTGGGGAGGTGCAGGGGGTCCCAGCCATGACCTGCGGAGGAGCGTGGGGGGCTCCTGGAAACCCAGGGTGCAATCCTCAAACTGTCACAAAACCAAACTTTCCCTGCATGGCCTATGTTTTGCACTTTGTAGTTTTAAATAATTCACATGAAGAAGCTCTCAACACACTCTTGGAGATTCAGGCTTCCCTGGTAGATCCTGCTCCTGGGAGACATCCTTGCCCAACCATTCCTTTATGGGGATATGTCACTCCTACCCTCCCTCGCTATTTAACGTGCCTGCTCTAACACCCCCAAGCAGGTACTTCCCTAAGTCTGGGCCACACCATGAGCATGGCCCAGGGAGCACTCTGAGCACGTCACTGGAAAGCAGAGCTCTGCCAGCTCCCTTGGGGCTGGCGCCCACCAGCCCTGCGCGGCTGCAGCGGCCCTGCTAGCGGCCGTGGGGATGCCCTCAAGTCAGAGCAGCAGACATCTCTCCAGCTACAGAAAATGGTGCTGCTGGTACCTATACCCACCAGCCGAGCTTCCCAGCCCTGCACGCCCCGTCTGCTGCCTGCGCCTCCCGGCACTGCTGGGGCTGGGCCCCTCAGGCATCCCCCCGTGCTCCCACCAGCCCTTTTTCTCCCGCTGTGATTCCAGGTCCCTGGAAACCTCACTGACTCCAGCAGGAGCTTCAGCCAGACGCTCCGGCGCTGGGTCCCTCTCTGTGTGGTGGCCCATGTCCCTGGGGACCGGCCAGGCACGGGCGATGCTCCGGCTGCCTGGTGGCATCGGGCTCTGGCCAGCAGCCCCCGTCCTGCGCTCTGGCTGGCAAGCCAAGCGTCCTGCCAAGGTGCCTCTCCTCCCCTCCGCACCAGTCACATCCTGAGCCGCGTGCCTGGTGCCATATTGAGTTGTAGCCGTGAATTATTTAGAAGCATCAGTGGAATATTGTTGTATCAGTAACGCAGACTATCAGTTTGTGGCCTTGGGGCTGCCTCAGTTACATACTCCATCACTATTTTCTCTCATGAATAATGTAGGAGTGGAATTACTCTGCATGTAGAGAATTCATACCCTGAGAAAACAAGGTTGCTCCAAAATTAATTTTCCGTACTAAAAGAGCGACAGAAAATCAATTAATCGCATATTATTCTATACGGAGACAGAGTAAGGGAAACAGCGAAAATGGCTGTAGCTATACATCAGCAAATACTGTATTGGCAGAGTGCTTTGCAGGGATGTGAGTTACAGCCAGCTACAAAGAAGGTAAATATATTCCGCCCAAGAGAGCCCTCGAACATCAGACTCTGGAGTTCACATCACAGCCAGCTGGGCGCTCTCGCTCGCTGCCGCTGCTTTCCGAGTACCAGAGTGGAGCTCAGCAGCGTTCCTTTTGCTCTCAGCTTCTTCCTTTGTCCTGCCACTAGCGGGCTCAGGCTCTCACCATGGCTGCACCCAGCTAGAAGCTGGTTTTCCAGAGGTGCCCAGCCCTGGCTGCCCCACACCAAATAGCCGTGAGCTGCGGGAAGGCAGCCTCTGCAAGCCAGCGCCCAGGTCCCGCCGCTGCTTGGATGCAGGTGCTTAATGCAGCCAGGTCCTGCTGTGACTCGGGTGGGCATATGAACATTTGCCTCGCCAGGAACATGGGGTGATCACAAGTAGGTGTTTGGAAATCTCTGCTGAATAAAGTTCCTGCTCCTAAATCATGGACCTGGCAACCAGGGGAATGGAGCTGCTGCTTTACCGAGCCCGGCCGCGGCCCCCAGGCTGGCGGGGTGCAAGGGGCTGCCGTGCTCCCGGGCATCGCTCCCATCGTGGGAGGTGGGAAGCTCTCGTGGTCAAAGCTACCAGCCTGGGAGCCTGGCTCTGTTCCTGCCTCTAGCACAAATTCACCACGCTGCTGTTGTCAACATTGCTTCATTTTTATCTGTTCAACACAAATAGTAACCAGCCATTTTAGAAGGGAGCTGAGAGACTTAATTAATATTTAAAATTGCTTTGAGTCTCACAGCAACGCAAAGCATCGTTACTCAAAAGTATTTCTCAAAAGGAATGAATGCTGTAAAACCGGTGTAGAATCAGACACAGACCTAGACAGTCAGAGAGTCAGCACAGGACCATCGCAGGCAGCTGGCCAGGAGGCAGAGAAAACGTAGCCTACCCCTTCTCCTGGCACAGCCAAGGCTGGGTGCCGCATCCCCGCTGCCCCCGGCAGCATCCCAGGGAGTTTGCTCCCACCGGATGAGTGGAAGTTGCTCTATTGAGTTTGGCTTATTTCTTCTCTTAGACGTTGAAAGACTCCACAAGCACGTGGTCACAGGTCAGCCATAGAAACACCTATGGAAAGGCTACAACAATACTGTGACCTGTATCTATTCCACTGCCTAGTTAGGTTTGATTAATAACACTCGCTGGTTTAACAAATGGTATAATAATTAAGGCATAAGAAATTATGAGGCTGACCTCAAAAAAGCTGGTCAAACATCAATAGCATCTTCAGGAATAAAACTCAAAAATAAACTAATCTATAACGAAGACTGGCTATTCTTATTGCAGCTAATTATTTATCCCCGAGCACTCAATTCTTTTGTCATCTCCTAGAACCGGTAAGCTTTAAGGGTCATTACACAGTGCAGATCATTTTTCCAACAAGGAAAACAGAGGCTTTCAAAGCATCCACAACAACAACTGCAATGGCATTTACAAGTTGCAGTCTTGGGGTTTATTACAGGGTTATTAACCAGTATGGCTTCTAGACTAAATTTACAGGGATTTTTATTTTTCTTAGCACTATTAACAGGAAAAATCGAAGAAACAGTCCTCTGTACCTCTACCAATGTGTCCTTTACCATCCCTAGATGTGGCTAAGTCTGCCGCGGGAGCTGGAAGCCATCAGCAAATAAGAGAAGCTGCTGGGTGAAACCTAGCAGATCTGACACAAGAATCGCCTCTGCTCTCACTAAAATGGAGGGCAGCGTTTTCTTTCAATTTCTCCAAATCCAAAATATGAACAAGGATGAAAATAGAACAGTGTATTTTGTATTTCAGCCCAGCAACCACACACTTTGGCTTAGGTATCCTCTATAATCCACATCTCTCCTCCTCAAGGCAGTGTATTTTTTTCCTACCTTGGGGGTCAAAAAAAGGCTTTTAGCTTTCAAGAGTAGGTGCAGACATCTGAGTGCACATGCGTGCGCACACACGCTTGTGCCCGTGTACGCTAACATAAGACATTAACATGTGAGCGTACTCTGTACCTGCAAGAGCGAGCAGGAGGCTACGTGTATGCACATATTACCCAATGACAAGCCAAGCCGAGCACTAGAAAATGCTTCTCCAAGCCCCTTTCATGCTTACGAGCCAATCGCCCCTTGCTCCCTCCCTGAATGATTTACCTTCTGCTCTGTAGAGCAAAAAGTTTCCCTGCGCGCGGCCCGGGCAGAGCGCGCAGGCAAGCAGAGAGCATCTCCGTGGGTATGGAAGTGTTTAAGAAGTGTCTGCGAGTCCCCCAGCCGGAGCAGACATGAAAGGGAAGATGCTGTGTGTGATTTATTGCGTGCTGAGCAATTTGACAGTCATACTGTTTGAAACCACTGTCCTCTGGCTTCATCCCGGCAAGGGGATGGCTCAGATTAATGGTGCGGGGGAGGAGGAGATTTATGGCGGTACAAAGCCAGCGCTGCCTCGGCCGCAGATGCCTGCTCCCCTCCCAGCCCCCCGCCAGATGTGGAGCAGGGGAAGATCTGCTCCAGAGGGTGCACTTGGATCCCAAGCCCTCTACTCCGCAGATGTTTATTGACTTATAAATTCAGTCTTTCAAGAAGTTCATTAGAGTGCAGATCTGCGGTGATGGCTCTCCTCTCCTGGCACAGCTGGCCATGCCCTGCAGCTCCCCCCGGGACGAGGAAAATGGTTTTTGCCCCACGATGGTGGAGGGCGCAGGGGCTCTCACGGCTTAGCTTATCCACGAGCAATAGGGAAGGTATCAGTATTGCTCATCTGCTTTTTTATTGTCCCCCATTTACTGTGAGTAAACCTTCCCTCCCTCTGAATCCTGGCAGCAGCCCTGCACCGGGGAGGGGATGCGAGGGGGCACAACCAGCGAGGCTGGCAAATTCGGCTCCCTTTGCCCAGCGAGACATCCCTCTTCCCCCAAACTGGGTAGTGGCTTAAAACCATGGGAAACAAAGCAAAGTGTCTTTCTGTTGTTGCTTTCTTTGGCTTTTGGGACTCATAATTTCCCTTCAAGCGTGAAGGATGGAAACTTCCTCACACACAGCGAAAAGAAGTCAGATTTTTATGTAATAGCAGGACTCCGGGAGCTGGGATTTTTAATGATGACAGTTTTCTTGAAATCTGTTTTGCGAGAACGGTCTTCCCTGTGTCCAGCAGCGACCCACCACCTAACTGGAGCTGCAGCCCAGTTAGTCTCTGGAGCTCCACGCCATGCCTCAGTCCAACAGCGGCCTTTGCTGGAGACCCAAAATACCACTTTGTCACTGTTCCTCAAGTATTGATATAGACACTTCAAACACTGGATTATTCTGTCCACCCCCTTTAGACTAAATCTGCCTTGGAAAACAAATGACCCTATTGGGCTCAAAATGCTCCCGCAGCTGACTCCATAATGAGCTGTTTATTATAGTTCCCATAAGTGAAATCCATTAAGCCTGACAGAAATGCAGCTAAAGTTTACATTCAGCATCCGTTTGAGGGGAGTTCTGGGTCTGAATTAAATTTGCCCCCTCCCTCCTCCACCCCAGCAAAGCTACACACGATACTTAAATGAATTTTCCATCATTATTTTTCAGAAGAATAAGGCTGAACTTTACTGGGCCCTGGATGATTTGGCAAGGTGTCCAACTTGTCTGCTATGAGTCTAAATATTCTCCCTTCCAGTGTCAGTTTTCACTCTTGAAAACTTGAAAGGAAGAAAGGTGGTTTAGGGATGACATTGTTCTTTAAATCTTAGGCGCAACTGATTTGATTTTTTCTAGCCTCCTTTCAAGATTAATATTGGTGCGATGGCGTTACTATTATAGCTGGCTGAAAAATGGAGTTTCCATTGTATGAGAAGTTCTGCGGTTTCAAATATGAATAATTGTCCCAAATCTAGACAGAAAGCCAGTGTCTGTTACTACGTTGTAACCGAAACAATTAATCCTTTTCTTGTGTATCAATTACAATATGACCTTAACACAGTCAAAGTCAAAAGTCAAAATGAAAGATTTGGGGATTTAAAAAGCAGAACATTTTCATAGTTTTCAACAAAAAGGTAAACAGAAACCTACAGGTTAGCATGGAGCATTTTTATGCCATTGAATCATCAGTTTTCAACAGAAAAGCATTCCAGGTACATCCTTTTAATCAGGTTTCATTATTGCTTGTAAGCACTGTCTAACGAAGCACAGGGCGGTTGGTGTTTTCCAGCTCTCTTGACAGCAGAGAGGAAACAGGAATTGTGTGCAACAGAAAAAGGTGTGAACAGGGGCAGGAGAGAACAGACAGGACAAAACGGGCAACAGAGACGCAAGATAAAAACCCTGACTCGATAGCAGAAGTCCCCTCGCCTTTAGCAGTGCTAAGGGTAGGCACCCTCACGGTGGGCTGCTGCGCCAGTGGCACCCTGGTCCTCGGGAGGGTTCCCAGAGAGCTCGTGAGCTCTCCAGCATCCGCAGGAGAAGCAGCTGCTGCTTCCCTTCCCCTCTGCAGAAAAGGTCTAGACACAATGAGAGCATCACCTCGCTTCCCCCAGGAAAAGGAGATGAGTCTTTTATACACCAAACGGCTCTGCAGCCTGGAAATCGCAGTGATTATACAAACTCTGCTTTGAGTGGTTGATTGACCTTGGGAAAAGCACTTCATACCTCTGCAGATTGTAATCAGGTAATATCTGCGAAGTGCTCTGAAGTCTTTGGACAGAGAATGTTGTAAGATGATCCCAAAGGCAATAAAAAAGGGAGAAAAGCTGTCCAGCCAACGCAGAACTGTATCCTTGAAATTACATTTCCTTCCTCCCCTCTCCTCCTCCTCCAAACGTGGCACCGATTTGTCAAGTCTGGACAAGAGGTGTGCGCGTCTGCTTTATCACCAGGAACGTCTGTATCACACGAGCACTAGGTAGTATATAGATTTTCATTAACGTAGACAAATCCAAAGGATGTTTGATGGTCATATTTTGTAAATCTAGCAAGAAAAGAATAATTTCTATACAGTTGTGTGTGGTATGTGTGCAAGCAGGAGAGACTGTCTGCATTAGCGTATAAATGCGTGTAAAGTGAGACAAATACTGGTGGCTTTGGCGAGCTGGATACCTCTGGAATCAGAAATGTAAACTGTTTAGAAAAGGAAACATTTCTGTTTAAACGTAAGGAAAAGGCGGCTGTGGAAGGTAAACATCCTCCCAGAGAAGTAATCACTTTCGGAACGCGAGCTGCTTCTCTGTGCACCGGGAAAGGTGGATGTGCGAGTTCAGGAGCTGGCACCCAGGGGCACTGGAAAGCAAACCCTCCCCTGGGTCAGCTGCGGCACGCGTGGGTAATTCCTAGACAGGCGGGCCGTAAGAGCAGCGATATCTGCAGAAGGATGTGTGCCCGACTGCTCCAAGGTGTGTAAGCTTACTGAAAACGGACTCATCAGTATAAACTCTCCTTTCCGATGGGACCAGATTACTTAGGATTGTAAACTCATCAAGGGTTGGGCCACTTCTTTGGTATGTGCTTGTACAATTCCCACTGCTGAGAGCTTGCCAACTCCAAGTACAGCAAAAATGACAATAGTAATAAGGAAGCTTCAGAAGTCTTAATTAAGTAGTGACCCAAATTCCTCTCTCAGCTTGGAAAAGTTTAAGGTAGAATAAGGCCTATTCTGTAAGACAAATTACCTCTTTAAAACCATATACTACTTGGCTTCATAATATGTTTATGTGGGGAAAAAGAAGATTAAAAAAAAGAATGATGGCACAGCCCGAGCGAGGCCCCAGGTCTGCACGTGAGCTCTTTGCATGCACGCTGTGCGCTGCCAGTCGCTGTGGAAGCCCAACGCACACAGAGCGTCCACTCATGCATGACCCTGCTGCAATAACAACAAGTTTGTCCAAATAGTCAAGATTTTCTCTGTTCATCACCAGGGTTTGTTTTGGAAACAGCTGTTAGTCTGTGCGGTAAAACATAAGACGGAAAGTGTCACAGGAATGTGGTTGTCATGTGAAACCTTTCCTAGGAATGGCAAGGAGATTTATATATTGCATTTGGTTTTAATTTGACGCATATGGCTGTAGATGCCTGAGATTGGGGAATGGCACTCTCAGCCAGGACGCATTTTTCAGGGGATGGCTTGTGGCCTAATACAGAAGGAGAGCACATTGCAACCACACCGCCCACCCCGCGCCGGGGAAGGGCTGACCGCGTCCCGTCACCCAGGACTGTGCCGGCAAACGGAGGTCCCCCAGCATGTCACGCCAAAGACCCGTCGCCTCTCAGAGTCTGGCCCTGAGCTTTTCCTCCTCTGTGCCATCTCCTGGCACCCTGGTGCTTCCCCCGCACAGATCCGCCTCTCTGTGATCCACAGCATCCATTAAAGGATGCCCACCTCTCCCAGGCTCTCAAAAGACAGGTAATGCATTTCAATTCTTACGTACCTGCCCGTTCACAGTTGGGCATCGCTTCCTGAATGGCATTTTTAAACTGTTTTCTAACTATTTCACGGCCTGGTTTGGCCAGGGGTGCGATTAGCAGGCAGGCTATGTGGCATTATGATTTTAAATGCTTTTCCCTCCCTCCCTGCTTTTCTTTTGGGAAAAAAACAAGCAAAACAAACACAAACAAAACCAAACCAGATGTGGCCTGTGCACTGAAAACGGAGAGCGCTCCGCTGCTTTGTGGGAATCTCACGAGTGGCTGCGGAGATAAACAAGGCTGGGCTTGTAAAACGGAGGTTGGTGTTCTGTGGGGAAGGGAAGAGGGGTGAGAAGAGCATCTCATTTTCAAAGAATTAGAAAAATGTGATGCAATTCCTTTAAAAGAAAGGCAGAGAGAGGGAGAGCAATGCAGGGAATGCCACAAAAGTCATGTAGGCAAGAGCCTGCAGCTGGTTGAATTTGAAAACAAATTATTTTAATCAGCTGCTATTCAACTACTGTCAGCTCTGATTTACTGTGTTCAGCCAATTAAGGTTTTTGGGGGGTCCAAAGGTGAGGAGGTGAAAGACAAAAGCATGCTGTTTGAGGAGAGGAACGCTGAAACAAGAACAGGAACAGGGCTCTCCAAGCCCTTCCCTGAGAGAAACCATCAGTGTCCTATCGGACTCCCCACCCGCACAGCCTGGCGCCGAGGGTTCACAGGGGTTTGGGTCGCCCTGCACAAGCCTCAGGCTGCAGGCCAGACAGGGTCCTGCGTTAGCCCGGGCTGAGGGTGGGTGACCCCCAAGGGCACAGCCCCTTACCCTGGGTTACCCTGCACAGGCTCATCGCAGACAGTTGGCATCTCCCAAGGATCTGGAGCAGTGGGGTGGCTCCAGCTCAAACCTGGCATGTCCCAGATCCTCTGAATTTGTACAAAACACAACTGAAAGGCTTGGTAAAAGGAGCAGAGGAATTTAAAATTTGCTGTGATTAAATGGGACGCTGTCTTCAATGATGGGAGAAGCAGAACAAGCGCAATGCTCGCGATGCACCTGCAAGTTTCCTTCATAACAAGTTTGCTGTGGCACCAGCACCAGTGACCAGCTAGTCAAAACGGTTCCCCTGAAAGAGCTGTCTTTAAACTTTGTCACTCTCCCGCAAAGCAAATTACTTCCATAATCTAAAAATGACAAAATAACTCGAGGTATCTTTCTCCCTCTCAGATCATCACTAATATATTCAATGCAAACAGTTCCAGTAGGGCCGTGATATGAGCTTTCCGCAATTAATTAGTCCAGCTAAGTACCAAGCGATGAAGAAAATTAAAAAGAAAAACTATCTTCCCAAGTACAGAGATATCTGGGTATTTGCACAGCTCCCACCTTAGTGGCAGATAATAGTCTGGAGTCTTTGATCCTATAATAACTCTTAGAACTATTAGTATTGTTAAAATGCTCCCAGGCTTTGGCTTACGGCAATGCCTACTCCAAGGATATGGCGTGCAGAACAAATGTCTCGCTGTGTCCCACAGATTACGGTCGGTAGGTCCTGTTTACCCTGAGATCTATAGTTTCACTCATACCAGAATCGTGTCACCGTGCTGTCTTTGTTCTTCCTATTTAGCACTTTGATTTGTGCAGCTCTGCTAAGAATCTCCCTTGCAGCTTGTTGACTTATCACTCATCCCCGTGAGTTCCCATTCTCTCTTCTCCTGACAGCTTTGCCTAATGTACTTATTCATTCAATTTAAATAAATCGAACACGGGCCTATGACAGCCGATAAGTGAGTCACACAAGAACAAACAGAAAGGAAGCACTGCAAATAGTCAAATGTCAAGTAGGAATGGAAAACTGTCCCTACAGCTTCAGCGAACCTTAGATGTCTAATATTTATGGCCAATTGATGTCATTAGAAAGTAAATAAGCCCTCTTATGCTGCATTACAAAAGATTAACTGCAAGCAATGGAGTTTAAATAGCACAGATAAGTGCAGATGGAAATAAACCTGTTTAAAGCTGGAAATATTTGCTGAACCTCCTCGCTGCTTTTAAGATAATTGATCTCTGTATATCTGTATTGAATCTCGCCATAAAAGCTTTGAAACGTCTTCTGGCAAAGCCGAGCTCACTTGTGACTCAACCTCTCCTTATCTCTCCAGATTGCAGAGGGTTTTTTCATTCCTCAGCATACTGGGTGGGGAGCACACGGGCCGGTGTCAGCACACTTTCCATCCCGAGATGCTCTGGGCTGGGGTCATTCACCCTCCGATGGAGAACCGGCACCAGCCCTCGCCTTCGCCCAGCCCCAGTCCAGACCTCCTGAGCGAGCGTGAATGTCTCTAACTCACTGCAATTTGCCCAGCTTCAAAGGACGTCAGAAAAACAAACAGCCTTTTAGATTATTGAAGTGTGCTCCAGCTGAGGACCTTTGGAAACAGCCCTGCATGATAGATATTAATGAGTTACATTTTGCTGATAAGGAAAGTAAGCGAGAGGGAAAGGAAGAAGTGATTTACTTCAGCGTTTTGCTTTCTGGTGCCCACGCCAATCTCTGGAGCACACTCCCATCCAGGGCGATGCTTGTTCCGATGTCGAAACATGCTCGTGGCCCTGCGCCGTGCCATCTGCCTGGGCCAGCCGGGAGCAGCACCGCAGCCCAGAGAGCCTGGGGGGGGCTTTGGGTTACCTGTGCCGAAATACGCCCACAGGTGAGCAGGCACCTGAGCAGGGAAAGCATGGGAGAGGGGCAGGGAGCTCAGGGCACTGCCATGGCGGGGGTCTGCACATGTACAGGGGGAGGCCAAGTAATGCTGAACACAGCTGCGCTCTGTGTACGGCGGGTATTTATGCAGTGTCTGTGCAAGTCTGAGTAGGTTGAGAACGGGAGGACATGTGGCTGAGATAATAAGTCAAGCATTGAAGACAACTGCAAGACCCCACCCCTGAGGTCCCCGTGCCCTCTGCGGCTGCCCGCCGGGCACCATCTGCAGCTGGACTCCATGCCAAGTCGGTGCTGCACCACTTTTCCACTGCAGAAACATTTATTTGATCCTACAACATTGCTTTCAAGATGATTAATCTTTGCCCGGCTGTGTGTTTAGGCTCTCCATAAAGGCAGGTGCATGTGTTCATGTGCTGCTGCTGTCAGGGCTGTTAATGTAAGCGTCTGTTTTACAGCCCAATTGACAGCCGTATTGTTCTGGCAGGGTTACAGCTCTGACATGTGGAATCAATCTTTTTAACCTGTCAATTAATCAGTGGGCAGCTGTCAGCCCAGCTGAAAGGCCTGAAGGACAGTGCCCTTTCAATGGATTATACTGGATGCTCAGTGGAGTAAAATTGAACGCTTCAGTTTCAAGAAACTCTCCCTGCATTCAGAGCAATGCTCAATCTCGCTTTTACTGCGAGAAGCAAACACCAGGCCCTCCTGCCTGAAACCAGGCAAAGGAGGATGACAGCTAGGCACTCCGGCTGTGTTTAATACCTGGCAAGAGACACCTCTGAAACACAACCACAGGGCATGGCTGAACAGATCCCTGCTCCCTCCTCCTTCCGAGAGCATGGCCAGGCTGGGGGAGGTCTGTGAGACACAAAGCCGCTTCCCGAGGGGTGTCCTGGTGGGCAGAGGGATCCCAAACCCCATGCCTGGGACGCAGCAGCCCGGTTCTTGCTTGCAGCCCAGACTGCCTCTTGAGCCTCAGACGAGTCCCTCGGGGCTGGGCTACGTGAGCGTGTTTGCCTGCACTCCACCGTCGCCATCCTGCAGCGAGCTTCCCGTGCCAGGCTTTTAACCCAGAACAATGGGAGCCACTCCAGGTAATTTCCTCCTGCAGTTCCTGTGCAATTCCTTCAGGGTTTAGTCTCCCCCACCATTTCCTTGCTACTTCCAAGGCGCTTTCCCAAACCAATGAATAGAAAGGGTACCTGAAGGAACAGACGCCAGTCTGTAACACTGTCTCCCCTTTTCTTACAACGAATCAGGATTATCTCTATCACCTTCGGAGCAGATGTTGGAAAGGGACAGAAAATATCCCCCGCAAAGTGACTCGGAGTGGCCAAGGTCCCCTGGCAGCGAGCAGCTCAGAGGAAACAAAAGCATAACCTTGAAAATAGCTGCATTTCCCCAGTCCCTTCAGCCTAATGTACTGTGGTGCTAGTTGAGCGGCCACTAATTTGATTCATATGAGAAGCTTGACCTTATTCCACCAAGTGTTTTCCAGCCTGGATTTCTCTAACTGCTTGTTTATAGAGAGTATATGGAGCATTTTATGTTTTTTCAGCTGTTTAGGAACTTGATTTTTTTGAGGCAGTCCCAGGAGAGCAGGGTACAAGTCACAGCCTCCCCCCTCCCCTCTCAGCCATCAGGGTGCCCAGGCCACCGTCCCTGCTCTGGTGCTGGGAAGGGAGAAAGGATAATTTATTTGGTGGCTGCATCATTACATGGAGGTGACTCCAAATGCTATTATCTTTGTTTAGCACAAGCAGGGAGCAGTTAGCGCTCTCTGGGTAATCTATCTTAGGATCAAAAAGCTACAGAGACACAGAAAAGCTCTTCTCAAGCCTTAATCTCTCAGAACCATCATTTTCTCAGCTGAGGATGGGCAGGGACCTGGGTGCCAATGCCTTTCGTGATGATTTTAGATGATTGATCTTTCTAAACTGCTTTCTTCCTTGCTTGCCACACAGACATGGATAGATTAAGCATTTATAGATTGTCCCTGTGTCAGATGGCTTTGGACAATTAGTCACAAGCTAAGGAGTACCCTCATGGTTTTCAGCAAGGGGAAAACATTAAGGTAATCGGGAGTTTGCAGGTCTGGATGCCAATCACGCAACAACGGACGGCAAATTGTAAGGTGGGAGACAGACGCTGACCATTTGTATAAAACGCCACTGATTATTTGCTGCAGGGTCCTGGGGAAACCTGCATAAAAAGCAGTTTGAGATTGTCAGGACTTCGACAAAAGCACAACAGCACCTTCAGAGGAAGGTTGGATGCCAGTGAGCAGCATGGAGCGTGAAAGCAGGCTGCGCAGGGGAGGAGATGTGCAATGAGAGCAGGTCTGGAGACAAACCTCAGGAGGGCATTGGCTCCCAGGCCTCTCTGAACAGCCTACCGTTTTCACTTGATTTATTCTCACATTGCACTGCAGGAAATAGAGAAATATTATCTCCTGTTTACCACTGCGAGCTGAGATTAAGCACCCTGTCCAAGGTCACAGAGTGAGTCTGTAGCACAAAGTAATTGAATGCGAGTTGCCTGAGCCCCACTCTCGCGGCCCGGCTGACAGGGTCTCCTCTGCTCCGAGCTGCCCCGTGCCCGAAGGTATACTCACACAGCAGGGAGCTGGGCTTGGAGAGCTCCCGACAGTCCCTTGATGAAAGACACTACAGAAGAGTAAATAGTAATTGAAATATTTTCATCTAGGGCCCTGTTATAAAAAGCAGCAAGACTAAGCACCAAATGCCTCCTAATTTGCACCTGACTCTCTTTTAATCAAATTGAGCTTTCAGCCCTAATCCTAAACCATGCTTTTCAGAAAAGATTGCAAAGAGATTATTCATCAGGAGGAGTAGAAGCTCAGAGAAGTCATTAACACCTATTCTTTTGATAGAGGAAAAAAAAGAGGTGCCCTGCTCTACAGCTCAGCTCGCGCCTGCTGCTTTCCCAAACCCTTTCCTCCCCATCTCTGCCAAACCTTCCCCTACTGCCGTGCTCTTCATTTACACCTCGCTTGCTCAGCGGGGACCACCAGCAGTCCCACCTTCAGTCGTGAGCGGGCACCAAGGTTTCTGGGGGATTCAGAGCCTGCCTGTGTAGGTTCGAGCGCTCACGGGGGAGCCCGGGCCCCTTTGCTGGCCTGGCGGGGGGTGCCGGGGCAGGCTGGTTTGAGTTAGGCACAACACGAGCCCAGACCGAGTCTAACGGGGTAATCGTATCCCCTTGGGGCTCTGCAGGCTGTACACGCAGGGTTACTCAGCTCTGTGCCCTGCTTCTTTCTACCCTGAGATACATACCCCAAAGTAAAACCCTAGGTGACAACTCTCTCCTGCTATTATGCTGCTGCCTTGGATGGAGTTGTACCTACAGATAATTTAGATGCCAAACATCCTCTCCTCCAGCCACAGAAACAGGAGGATTTTAAGGTGAAATTGTCAGATCAAAGTGAGTTTACAGAGCTCCTTTAAACAAATTTTTACAATAATAATTTCTCTGTGCAGTGTCTGCAATAAAAAGACAATAGATTAGATAGCCATGGAGTGAGCCAGTGGTTGTAAATCACTCGCAGGGCCTCAGCGCTGCTTTGCAAGCATCCTGCACTCTGCCTCGCATGGTTTATGGTGTCATCCGAGTCCCAGAATCCCCAGAGTGAATTACAGCCTTGCAGGCAGCGGGTGGCCATCTATTATCCTACATGTAAACAGGTATTCAAATAGCGGCTTCAGAGCCTTCTCCTTGGCATTTAATCATGCCTGTAATCTAACCCCAGTCCTTGCCAAGGTCACAGCTCTGATTGCTCTTTCTCCAGCACTGCAGGTTTCAGCCGGCAGCAGTGACAGCCTCAGACAAGCTGATTGTCCCCCAAATTAACTCTGATGCTCTGTGCAGAATAATTCAGTAGCAACATGGTCTAATCACCAACCTGGAACCTGTCTCCATCCCCACAGCAGAAGGGGAGCCTCACGGGAAAGCTGTGGTGGCTCAGGGGTGCTCAGCCTCCACGGTTAGGACAGGACATCCTCCCGCTCTGCTGTGGGCTTTGCTAGTCCAGGAGGGACCTTCAGGCCTGCCTGACACAGCCATCCCAAACCCCGTTCCTGGTCGCTGATCCTGACCCTCTCAGCAAGTGACCAAACCACAGCCCTCTGCTTCCTCCTCCACCTCCAGCCAGAAGGAGCTGCTGCCTTGGATGGCCAAGCCCAATCTTTTAAAAATAAGTTTCCCCTCCCACCCGGTGCTAAGAGCGAGCTCCTGGAGGTGCACGGAGCACTTGGTGCGAGGCTCCCTCTGCCCGTGAGCTGCCTGGAAGAGGCCCCGGGCCCGTCCTGCCCTCCTGCGCTGTCGGAGCTGGTGGTGCCCCGTGCACGTCTCTCGCAAGCACCCCGGGTTACTGCACCCGCAGTTTTGCCCTCGCGTTTGCTGCCTTCCCCTTCCAGCCCCTACAAGAAGCTGTGGAGCGGAGCGATGCCAGCCCTGCCAGCGAGAGGGGCTGCGACCCTGGGCTCATCCTGCCTTTGCCCTCACGCCTCCGGGCTCTCCTAGGACTCTGTCTGCCAGGGAGGATGACCACATTCACAGGTACACGGAGATGCAGGCTCCGCAAAGTGTAATTCACGGAGCGTCACACGTGACAGAACAGCCCAGACACAAACACATCCAGATCCTGTCCTGTGCTGAGCTGAAGTCAATGAGATTTGAGGGTGCTCAGCAAAGCCTTTTAAAGGATCAGGTCCTTGAAACGTAATCAATAATCAGTTCATCATCCTCCCTACTTCTCTTTCCCCCATGATGCCTTTCTAAAAAGCAGCTGAGAAATTCCTCAGTCACTGGCCAACTAGCAGGCAGTAAATCTGCAGAATATAAAGATGATTTTCATTTCCATTGGGCTACTCTATTTTTCTCTCTAAATATTTCAGGGGAGCTCGATTCATGGCTTCTCCTTTGGTGTTAAAAGAAAATAATAATAATTTTTTATTTAAAAGGTAGAGAGCAAAGCCCCGAGCACTGGGGTCCTCTGTATTGTGTTTCAAATGGTTCCCAGCTTCATTACTAGCTCTAAGCAAGTTCTGTATACATCACCTAGTTTAATTCAGCAATATCATCAGTGTCAATGGGTATCCAGCGGCTGCCGGCTATTGGTCATCTGGACCTGACACAAACTCAATAAATACTCCATAACCCCTGACAGCCGCTAGCAGATTAGCCCGAAATGAACGATTGCACAACCAACACCTGCTGAACCAAATCACCGCGGTGACTGATGGGCCTGTACTGAGCTCTGACCACAAGTGAGATCAGGGGAAGAATGATTTTATACTTTAAGAAAAGAATTAGAGATGGTGGCTGGAGTGATTGGAAAACCTTCATGAGGCTTCTCACTCCTTCCTGCCTCCCCCTGCCATGCCGAAAGCCATCAGCCCTCCGACTGTGGCGTGCTCCACGCTGCGAGCTGACCACAGGATTTCAACAACAGCAGCAGTTTTTATTATTCTATACATTATTTATGTTACCATCAGCAGCTTTATTTCATGTCCTAGCATATTATTGCTATAAATTATTATTTTAAACTCTTTGGTGAGACTTTAACCACTGCTTAAAAAGAAGCACTTATTTAAAGGTAACATTTTGCAAATGGCTTCAAGAGCTATAGGTGCGCCAGACTGAGAGCCTCCACTGCTGCTGTCAGAGACTGACTGAAGCTCAAACCACAGCACTTACAGAGCCAGCCTTGCTTTCCGTCCAGAGAGCAGTTTTTGGCTTCTGATCAGGTTGCCCTAAGTCAGACCTAAATGCTAACCTAAAGGCTTTGCTGAACTCCAGCCCCATCTCCTTTCTTGAAGGCTCTCCTCTTAGGGTGTGGATAGCTTTTAGTGGAACCAAGGATTTCGATTAGGCACTAGACAAGGTCTTGGAAATTCGGAGGAGCTGAAACTCCTGTACTCTGTTGCTATCCTGCATTGCTACTTGCCTTGGTCAAGCAGCTTGCAACCAGATTTTTAAAGTTTTCAGCTCCCAAGAACACCACAAGGGATATCTATATGCTGAAAACCCAGCTAAGCGGAGCTAAATCAGAATGGCCAGGCCACGTTCAGCTTTGAGCACGTGGCTTCTACCCTTCCAGTGCCTCAGTTTCCACATAGGCTGGTCAAGAAATTTTTCTCGCTGGTTAGGGACTTGCTGTCTTTTTCCTCCCAAACTAGACTTTTTTGGCTTGGCTGCGTTCCCCGTGTCATCTCAGGAGTCATTTTGCACCAGAAGAAAGAATCTGGTGCAGAACTTGGACTGACTCTAAGACTTCCAGTTGTGTAGCAGATAATCCTGCCTTTCCCCAGCCCTGCAGCTCCCTCCTCTAGTGAGATGCTGAGCTCCACGCTCACTCCAGGACCGGCCCTTGGCGCGTATTTCCCAGTGCCTGGCACAACCGCAGCCCTCGCTCGAGATGGGACCTGTATGTGCTATGGCAATGCAAATGGAAGGATAATAGCCCTGCTTGTTTTATCATGTTCGTTTCTGTCTGCTCAGAATCTGTCATCGTTTTCACTACCCGGAATAGCTGTCACTCCAGTTTTGGCTCTAGGATCTTGTTTTGATTCCAGCCCTTATCGAGTTTATCTAGAATCCTTCTGCTCATTTAAAAGAAAAAAAAAAAAAAAAAAAACACACCACCACCACCCAAAAAAATCTCATATTGAAAGTGGTTTTAGGAGTTGGTCTGAGTCAGATCCCAAAAAGCCCTGCGTGGGTTTGATGCACTCCAGCCTAATTGATGTCCCCAGTTTTGAAGAGCTGTCTAAATTAGGGGCTCGCCAAAGTCTTTCAGAGTAATGTGATTTGCTGGAGAGCCACGGTATAGGTTTGCAGAAACACTGATGCTCCCGCTGCCAGCTTAAATCAGATACCAGCCTGACCTCAGAAAGCAGTGTCTTTTCCTATAAATTTTGGCATCACATTGAGTTACATCATTCGTGCTGCATTATGTGCTGTTACAGACAAGAAGTCACGCAAGTTAATGTGGCATCTGGCTGGAATTTAAAGGCAAATGCACAAGGCTGGAAAACCCAAATCCACCTTTGCCCTCCAACACCTGTGGCTGCTCTCCTGGCCTTGCCCACAGCCTGGGCAGTTCTGCTCGAATAGGGCAGGGGTGCATTTCTTTGCAGGTAGACGTCCCCCGTATTTACTTCTGAAAGGCTTTTCCTCCCCCCTCCCCTTTCTGTTTTTGACAAGGAAGATGAACAGTAATTCTTCATCTTTTGGAGGCAGAAGCTTGCTGACTAGAGCTCCATCTGGGGGCACCATCTGGGGATGCTACCAAGCTTGAGCAAGTGCGAGCACACTCGGGGAAGGCGGTGGGCGACGCGGGAAGGCCCCACTCTGGTCACCCACCCGCCCCGCTCACAGTCCCAGCGCGGCTGCCGAGCGGGCAGAACACGGCTATACCGCAGCCTCTATGGCACCAGAGCTGTGTGAGGACACAAGTGCTTCCAAACACAAACCCTGGATATTCGCAGCCTCCGTGCAGTCTCATTCATACAAGAGCTCCCCGAGATTCACAGACAGGCACGGCACGTATACATGTACACATGGGAGGACACGTGGCAGGTCATACACCCCTACATGTGGGCACATGCTCTCACATGCTTGTGCCTGCTAGGCTGTCCTCGCTAGACCTAGATTAATCACTACAGTCCAGCTTGCCATCGAAGCAAAGAGATTTTCTGGCACACCAGCATGCTCAAGACCCCCTTGGCTACCGACACACCTCAGCGGTTCATCGCGGGGCAAGGCTCCCGCGGTCCAGCTCGGAGGATAACGCCGTGCACCCCAGGGGCAGGCGGGATGAGCCCTCAGCGTAGGCAGGAGCCATTCTCCTCCCCATTTGCTTTCCAGCCCATGACGTTACTGACTGGCAGCCCTCAGAGAGAGCAATCACGGCTCACAAATGTGCACTTCTCTCATTCCTGCTTAATTTGCTCCTAGCTGCTTTACACAACCCCTCACCAATTAACCAATTAGTAGCTAATTTAGTTTGCTCTATCAGGTCTGCAGCCCACTGAGTGCCATGGTGGATGTACATAGTAAGCACTGGCTCCGCTTGCCAACCGCCAGCGCCGGGTGTAGCCCGCTGCAGAGCCACGCGCGGAAAGTGGGTCACGTTCAAAAGTGATGCAACCCAAATTCTAACCACCTTCCCCGTCCTTCCCCGAAAGGCTGAGACGAACGCTTGCCTTAGATCTCAGGCAAGACACTGAACACCTGTCTCCCAAATCCAGCACTTCCAGCCGCCCTTGCCTTGTATCTCAGGGAGATGCTGGAAGCAGAGACAATTCACAAATGTCTGTTAAGCAGCAAAACCTGGTCCAGCCTGAACAGGACTGGAAGACGGTTATTTCGGATTTTTTTTTTTTTTTTTAAGAGAGCTGGAAGTGGCATCATCTGCGTTTTTCATTTAATCTTGCACAGTGATAAAATATTTCATATAGGTATGATAAAACTTTTTACTTCGAGTAATTTTCCTTCATTTTCCTTCCTTCAGTTTTTAGGCTATGTTAAATTATTGATTTTGTTATATTTTATACAAGTTCTAGCTGCTGTCCATTTTAATCTAGGGGGGAAAAAAAAAGAAACGTTTTGGATTTTTCTTTCTGAGTAATACAGGATAGACAGGCAGAGAGACAGATACACACATCTGCGTGCAAACCATTGCACAAGTTTTCCAGAAAAAGTGTTTTCTGTTCTGGTTTGAATCTAACTGATGGTACAAAATACAGCTGTTCTTCAGCCACAGAGCTCTGCAGCCCCTCTGCATGAACATCAGTGACCAGACAAGGCTCAAAGCAGGGCTGGACTAGACCCTGAGGCGAGGAGCAGCCGCCGAGCCACCGGCTTAGCGCTTTGGATCAGCATCCTCTTCCTTCATCCCTCTGCCCAGCAGGAAACCCAAGTGTTGGAATTGAGCAACAGGGGTTGGAGGTTGGAGTAAGTCCACAAAACCTGGGAAATCCTCAGCGCCACCTGTGTCATTTGCATCAGCGAGACGGAGCTAGGATTCTCCCAGGAAGAAGCTCTTTTGTGAGATGCTACGAATCCTGCGTACGCTCCCTAAGCAGCACTACTGGGAATAGGAGCAGCCTTTTAATCGGGCTGCTGTTGTAGCACTCCCTGCCCAAGAGCCAGCCTCGGCTCTCGCCCGGGGAGGCGGGGGTGCGGGGACCGAAGCGTCACTGGTGAGCATCTGAGACAGGTCAGGAGGTTCCAGCCTCCTTCCCTCCTCCGGCTGCCAGGAAACACCAAGATCTTGGACACACAGTGGGACGGGGGAAGAGATGATGGGTGGGGAGGAAACAGACCATAATATTATGAAGCACCTGGTGGAAAAAACTACAAATGGATGGCTACATTTTCTGTCTACCAGGCTCTGCCTTGAAAGAGTTTTTCACTATAATTGTAATTGATGTTTTCCTTCGTCCTTGTAAAATGGTTTAGTGGTTTGGAAATGATTTAAAGGAGGAATAAATATGCAAAACCAGAGCAGGTTTCTGTCAGGCTGCAACTCCTTTCTTTGCAGATGGACTGCAAGGCACCTTGCACAGATCGATACCTTTAGGGAACAAATAATTTTGTCTAGCTTATGTGACATCCTCAGAACATTTCTGATCTAGCACTAACCTAGCCAAAGTATATTAAGTGTTGTGGGTGTTTCGTTAGATCAATTTTAGGCCACTGCTGCTGGAAACTCATATAGGGGAGAGTTGGATTCTGTCTGCTGGCTTCAAAAACAAAGCTGTCTTAATTTTCGCTACTATTTTTCAGTTAGTAGAGATAGCTAACGAATAAGTATGATTGCACACATCCACACTGACTCACAGGTTTCACCTATGTGTTTTAAAACCTGGTTAAAACATCCCACCCTCCTTGCTGATCCAAGGGAAAGGATCTTCCTGCAGAATAAACTGGAGGAAAATCTAACTACGGAGAATCTGGTTTACAGGGGATAAGGGGAACAGCGTAAGGAAAAGCTTACCCAGAAAGTACCTCTGACTGCCCGCAAACTTAGCTGCGGATGGCAAAAAACGTGCATGTTTCTAAAGGCGGCTATTTCCAGACTTTTAGCAGTCAAGATTACTGAAGTCCTCCAGCCCACGTTATGAGGAGTTCATGAGATAAGAGCAACAGTAGGCAATCCAGAGATCCCAGGTCCCACCAAAGGACCCCACGGAATGACTTGGGACCGGCCTTCCTGTGGGCATCCCCTCTCCCCATGCCATCCTACCATGACTGGCCATGCTTGGAAAGATCACATAGATGGGATCCCATGGGCAGATCCCTGGACATTTCCCTTGAGGTCTCCATGCTCCTGAAGTCTATTTCCCACTTGGTTAGAAACAACCTGGATTTGATGGCTTGTCGAATACGCTGCAAAAGACTGGAGAGAGTGTTTAGAAAGGCTGGAAAGCGAGCTTTCTAGATGACAGCAGGGTGGTGGCTTGCTGGCTGAGTGCCTATGGAAATGAGGATATTAATGAAGCAGAGTTTGTAATTGAATGGAATTTATTGTACAATTAACAACGTTAAGGCACCTAGAGCCTTGGATGGGTGTCTCTGTTATTTTAAATCTAAATAAATAACTAAATTAACGCTACCCTCACTAGTTGTTTTTTGTAGCATAGCCAAGGCCAAAGTAATTTACTAAAAATAATGAGCCTGGCTCACTGAAGACCAGCAAGACTCGTGAGACAGCTCAACGGGGTTATATTTACAAATGGATATCTTCCAGATGTCATGGTGATTGGTAGTGTACACGAAGCAGTATCTGGCCCCAACACAGCCTGTGCACACACATGACTGTACACAAAGCACGTTGCCTTTGCAAACTCCAGAGGCTGCCTAGAAATGCCCTCTAGACACACCACCTTTCTGTGAAATGACTTCTCAAAAAATCACAGATAGTCCTGAGATGTTGTTGTTATTGCTGTTATTATTATTATTATTATTCTTTTAAAAAGTTACTTCTGAAGACTGCTGTGCTGGTGACATTCCCTTCAAACTGCAATAACTAACCTGTCACAGCCTACAAACGCTGACAATACAGCACCGTGTGGGGTTGACTTAATAAACCTCATTTACATTCATTTTGATTCGCTCAGGCATTGAAAAACATTTCACGGGGAAAAAGAAATAAGTAGGAACCTCTTCAAGCTGACATGATGTTTGCTGATATGATACGAACGGACTTAATAGCAGCACGTATGAGAACATGCATTCCTTACAATATTTGCAAATGGGCTTCTTTTTATTTACTTGCAATTTTTTTTTTTCTTCTCCTCTTTTGTGCTGATGCCACTTGTGCTGTGGAAGCACTGCCATGACCGCATCTCCGTGCCACCAACATGCCTAAGTACTCATGGCCTCCCGGCCCCTCTGCTGAAACGGCCCACGGGGACAGGATGGGGAGCTCACCACACAGGAGATGGGTTGATTCTTGCTGCGGTTTTTATTTTCGTTGCTCCATAACCTGAGGCTCTAGTCCCCAGTTTCCCTTTTTAGAGTTAGCCTGTGAGTTGGTCTTCCTAAACTAGGACAGTCCAACATTTCCAGCAGTGAAGGCCTGTCTGGGTCCTGTCTTTGGGACCCATCGATTCACCTACATCGTGCTGAGCAGCGGAGCTCAGCGCCGGCAGAGCTGGCAGACCCTGCAGGTACGGCTAACAGCCAGCCCGCCACATCAGAGGTGGCAAGTGGCCTCTCAGGCTGCCTTGGATGAAATATATTCACTGAGCTCTGAGCCGTGGTTTTGAAATCTCCCCAACGTTGCATTTTTGTTATGCTTTGTATATCTCTTTCCTTAAACTTCTGGTATGCCTTGCACCCCTTTCCTCCCAGCCTGCATTACACCACCCAGCAGCACACACCAGTTGCTGTTGCAAATGTGTTACTGGGAGTTGCACTACAGCCTGCACAAGGTTGGAAAAACCCTCCAGGGAAAGTCAAGAGCATGAATCACAAATCGGGCTAAAAGTTTATCTTACCTTGAAGAGTGATAAACACACAAGGCATGGTGGTTTTGTTATTTCTGCTGAGCTTTTTCCTGCTGACATTGGTTTAAAATAAGTTCCTCTTGATTTACATCTGTCTAAGATCAGAGTGAAACAGAACGAGTTTTAGCAGAATAGGATTCTGCAGATGAACACATGGGGCTCATTTGGTTTCTCTTATCTGATTTGCATCACATAGAGAGACAGTTTAATTTCAAGCATTGGCCCTGAGCAATTGAGAACAGGAAAAAAAACCTAAAACCCCAAACCCTGAAAAAGTATCACAATCAAGCAAGTCAGAGAGGTATGTGGAGCTGGGAAACTATCCGGAAAGGGGAAAACAATACCACAAGATGAAAAACAATGCCAAGTGGCGAGGTATGGAGAAAAAGATTTTTTGCAATGCACGCAATCCAATGGCACCTAAGGAAAAACTCAGACCACTGAGCTATTGGGAGTAATGCTGAGTAGCTGCAGCTTCCCCCCATCACGTACCATATTTGTGTGCTGGAAGTTGGAATCCAGCGAGGATATGCCATACAAGATGGAAACCACGAATACTTCTGCATCACGGTGGCACAGTGTCACCATGCCACAAGGCGTGGGGTTTAAGGGACTCCCCCGAGCTGCATCCAGCCAGGGCCAGATTTCTTGTACTACCTCTGCTCCTTCCACACGAGGCACCCAGGAACCCTGCTGAGTGAGGCTCATCTCTCACCTGAGGTTTAGTTCCCTTTAGTTTAGGCTGTACCTTTCTACTTTAATCTACTGTCACTGCTTCAAAGGAGGAAACCCTCTGATTCTGTGCTCTGCACCTGCCTCACAAGGAGGCAAAAAAAGTGCAGAAAATGAAAACAAAGAAAACCCCACTCTGCCCTGTTCAAAATGACAGATCCATCAGACCTGTCCTCTTCAATGTTGCGATTTCTGCCTGCTCCCCGTAAGCGCACAGGTTGCAAACAAGTTATTACAGGCCTGTGACAGCCCCAGGGACAGGGTCCAGTGTCAGCAGACCGCAAGTAGAGCTGCTGCCCTGATGCAGCTCCTGGGTGGGCAAGGCCTGGCGGCGCAGGACAGCAGGCTCCGGGGGCAAGCCCCCGCCTGACTCGCCCTTCCCTGGCAAGGCTGCAGCGGCTGCCCGTTGCCTGACTAAATGGCACCAGATGTGATGGGTAAAAAGGCCTCAGAGTAAAGCAAGTGATGAGTCTTAGCAAAGAGCTGCTGCGCTGTCTGTGGGGTGGGTCTCTACACTACCGCTTCCAGGACAGAAACATGCACGGGCTTCTCTTCCGCTTCAAAATAAAACTTTGCAAGAAATCATGAACAAAATCAGAATTGAAGACCTCAGAACACAGAAAGATTCCGACAAGCTTCTGCCAGCCAGTGCTCCCAGCTCTGCCCGGCTCCTGCTGTCAGCAGCTGTCTGGCTGTAGCCTCAGAAACCGAGGAACAGCAGCAAACACTTTGTATCTGCAGCACAGACCATGATTAAGATTCAGATGTTCCAGCATCGTCCATCAAGGGCTGCTAGCAGGTCCTTTAAAGCCGACATGAGAGAGAGGAGAAACACGAGGAAGGCTGTCAGGGGGTCAGCAAAGAGATTTTTAACTGCTCGAGGGCCCAGAGCAACCCTGGAATTCTCAACGTCCCCACCATCAGCTTACTATTTTTAATAAGTGCATACAGTGTATGTGTGGATTTGTGCCACGCGATGTTTCCATGCTGGACTTGGTGCCAAGCAACACGCGGGCTGTTCGGCCCTTGCAGCCCGCTCAGCCACAGTACGATCTTCACCAACACAGGCTGTACAGAAGCTGCCCAGCGTGGATCCAGCCTCGCAGCCCGAGGCGAGCTGGCTGGGCACCCGGGCAGAGCCGCGCACGCTGAGCCTGCTCGTCCCCCTGCCCTGCCCCGGCACCCAGCCCGGCGCTAGCCTGCGGTTGGGTTGTGGCTAGCTGTTTTTCAGCCTCCGAGATGTTTTCAGTCAAACACTCGGATGTGTTGTTCCCTCTCCTCCCCCTCTCTCCTTGCTCCTGCAGCCACCACCTTCTCCAGACTTGGGCAAATTGACAAAGCAACAGGATAGGGAAAATTGAGTTGTATCATTCCCCCTTGGGGAGTCTCACTTTGCTGCCTGTATTTGAAAGCGCTCATTTCCTACATCTCTTGATGAGAGTTCCTATCGACCAGTGACCCCTAAATGCCTATGCCGATCAATAGTCCCCAGTATCTTATTGACAGGTCTATCGACAGCTCTCCCCGCGCAGGAGAGCCGGGGCGGCAGCCGGCCACGAGCCAGCGAGGGCTGCTTCAGGAACAGGGATGACTGAGCCAGTATTGACACCGTAAATGGAGACAGTTTACTTAGCAGGCAGGGAAGATGCATCTGTTAAGGCAGCCAATAGATTTCCCTATTGTTTAACAGCAGCTGCCTCGCCGAGGAGGGGGAGTTTCCTTTATGGGGTGACACTGCCCAACGCAACAAACACACAGCTGCTCCCCAGGCCCCAGCTCGGTGCTTTGGCAAGCAGGGGCTCCACAGCTCGGGTGAGTGGAGATGGGTGATCCCTTCCTGCCTCCCTTCACGGGCCTCTGCAATATGCTCCTGAAAGTAGCAACTATTTTTATCAAGATCTTGTCAATAATCCACCAAGAACTCTCTCCTTCTCCATCCCTGGCTCATCTGTGCTCTGGCCAAGCCATCTCTCCTTCACTCCCAAGTGCCTGCAAGCCCTTGGTCCTCCGTCACTCATGCAGTAAGAGGAGACACTGCTCACAAAGCAGGAGGAAAGCTTGAGAGCCCAGATTCACACCATCTCCCACAGACAACCACGGGGCCCACCCTAGAAGTATCATTGTCCCGGGCTCCTTCCCCGGTCAGCAGAGAGAGGCTGGCAGCCCGGGAGGCGCAGGGCCCCCAGCCTCCCTGAGCTCTCCCTGCCACCCCGCTCCGTTTGCTTTGCTCTCGCACACCTCGGTGCCAGCACCAGGTGCAGGAGCGCCACGTGGAGCAGAGCACGGTGTGTTTACAGTAAATCCTCCCGGCACATGCCTTCGTAGCCCACCACTCATCCAGGCGAGGAGCCGAGGGGAAAAAAATGAAAGAATATTGAACTTCTAATGCACTGTAATTACCAAATGATCCTATCTCAGAAGCAATGGGGCCCCATGGGATTTATTGCTGTATTAACAGTGGTTTTCCATTGCATTACTTAATGAATAATGTCTAGGCTAATAGCACACCAAAAAAAAAAAAAAAAAAAAAAAAAAAGAGAGAGAACACAACTCCAGTGTAATTATTATTTCTTCTAATGCAGCCACTTCTTACATAAATACCCATCTCTCTTTATTGGGTTGTTGTTTAAAAAATGTTTCCTATTAAATTGCCATCGGTGCGAGGCATATATTATCGTTATTATTTTTACTTTTGCTATACAAAGATATTTTCCCACTCCCTGCTGCTCCTCGCATACCCAGCTGACCACTCGGTTCCCATCCATGCCCCTGGTGCCTCCCTCAGCTTTGCTACCCAGGTTCTCAAAAAGCTGCAAAGATCTCAGCTGTGCAAACAGCCGAGCCTCTGTTTATTTTGGTAGCCTCACAAAATATTTATGGAGAGTTATTCGAGCAGAAAGGCTGAATGGAGATCATTGCAATGTGTCAAATTAAAGAGTGCTTAATGCTGCCTAATCTCCTGGTAATTACTGTTGTGGCAGCGGATGGCATTAGAGCTGGGTAAGAAAGCTAATGATAGTCAGATAGGAGCCTGGCCGGGTGTCAGTGCGAGGCGGGGTGGAGAGCAGGCTTCTGTCATCAGGTGGCTCCAACAAGTGGGTCTTTTTCTCTCTCTATATATATATTTATCAAAGGACCCCCTCACCATTTCAGCAGCATCCTCACTGGTGAATATGATTAGTTATTTGTACACTGGCAGCACACTGATGCCCCAAATACAGGTCCCAGTGCTGGGCACTGTGCGTGCCTTCAGAGGCAGGCAGCCCATGCCTCATGGAACTCATCAATTAAAACAAAGCAGACAAGGGAGCTTTATTATCTCCATCGTAGAGCTGGGGAATTAAAGTACCTAGAGACTAAGAGACCCAGCAAATAATAATAAATGCTACTTGGAACTGCTGATGCTTATCTGAACTTTGCAGAGTTTGTGTCACACTAATTACTGGGGCTGTGTCTGATTAGCTCTGCATTCACTTGAGGATTATTGTGCCTATCTGGGCATCCCACACTTAGATCACTGCTGCGGTTTGAGTGTCAAAACCGACCACCTGTGGGGCAAGAGGGACTTCAATCCTCACGGCTTGTCTAGTTTTTGTCCTTGATGAGGTCAGCAGCAAGTGGAAAAGAAGAAGGGAGACAACTGGCTTGATGGGGTTCAGAGCTGTGGCTGGACCAGTCTATTTAGAGATATGTATTGAGAGATATGTCTTTAGAAGTACCAAGTAGTTATTGGACACATTTCCAAGTAAACACTGATTTTGTTCCTTAAGGACTCTTCTTTCTCTGTTTAATCATAATCCTGGTTTTGCAACAGCAAACCCATTGCCCTGGCAACAAGCTGTGATGTCAGAAGAAGTTGGTTCTGACATCTACAGGGGAATGAGCAGGAGCAGCTGATGAACCCTGGAGCAAGAAAGATTCATATTTTGATGCCAGCTACCTTGTACCAGCACTGGGAAGAGAGCTCTCAGCTCTCCCAGATGCACAGCCCCAGACAGGGCACAGTTTCTGGGCAGAAAAATGTGATTCACCATCTTCCCCATCATCAGTAGCTCTACACAAGTACTATGGCAAGTCAACCGCTTGCAAATTCGGTCCTTGTGCAGATGTCTTCTCTCCCACCACTAACTGCATGCTGGAGTCCCAGCCCAAGATTGTGGCGAACATTGACCATCCCAGGAACTTACTGAGAGCCTTAGGGCTCTCCATCTCCCACCGCCTGTAGGACAGGACCTGGGGAGAAGCCCCGCAGTTCAGGGTGGAAGGCGGCGGGGAGGGATACGGGAAAGGGCTCGACAAGGGGAGGGAGGGATGAACCGGTCTGTTCCAGTTACAGAGCTCAGCAAGCAAGAGGTTCATCATTAACTGTCAAACAGCGGTTTTAATCAGCCCTGCTCCTCGGCGGAAGATAGATTTAATATCAAGGCACATTTTCAGAGCCATTAGTTTAATTATGACAGGTGTCTGCAAACTGGATGGCTCTGCTTTCAAGCTATGAATGACAGCGTTTAATTCTCTGGGCCCACAGGGGCCACTAGGGTACTTTACAAAAATGAGCTTCCATTAAAGCGTAAGTGTTTCTTTCTTTCTTCCTCCCTTTCTTCCCTTTTTTTTTTAATATATAAAAATATATATTTCTCTCCTTTTGCGCTCTCTCCTCTCTGCATGCTTCAAAATGAGAGTTGATGAGAAAATTGCCCTTTAGTAGAAGGCAAAATAATTTTCCTTGCCCATTAGGGCTTATATTACAGGTTAGAAAGGCTGTGCCCCATGTTCTCTGGCCAGGCAGAAGTGCAGCAATTCACTGCTTAACCTTTCCATTATCCATCTGTCTTCAGTGTTTTCCCAATAAATAGGTAAATAAACAATAATAACAAATAGTGGAAGCTCTGGATGCCTATAGGGTGCTGCTTACCCCAAGCAGAGACTAAAGCCAGGTTATTCTGAGCCCCTTCTGGTCTGCGGGTGGAAGGCTGCCTAGCTTCAGCATCCAGCTTGGGCTAGGATGCGTGCTGCCCATCTCCCGCCTCTGTAGCCAGCACCGTGTCAGATGAGCAAGGTACACGTAGTGTTCATCCTCCTTCAGCATTCAGCTTATACAGGCTTTCTAGAGTAGAGCACTTCAATATGCACCTATTTTAGGCATCAAAAAGCCTTCCCCCACCCTTGTTCCCTAAAAAAGGGCAGGTTTTACATGGGGCAGGGAGGGGTAAACCTATTGGGACTTTCAGACCTTTTGGGAAGTTTGGATTAACTTTGATAACGGCAATGTAGGGGGCCAGCAGAGCTACAGGCCTTGAAGATCATGAAGTTTTAATAAAAGTAACAGATGAGAAGACAGACAAGGTATGAATGTCCTGGCAGAAAGGGTAGCAGTGTGAGCCTGTGTATTAAGAGACGCCTTAGTGCTTTCACCCCAGCCCCGGCAGTTTATCAGCACACGGCTGACAGCGCTTGTCAAACACCCCGCTTTCCCTGGCAGAGCTACCCCTTTTGCTCACGCTTCCCCAGGGGACGGATGGACGTTGCCTCCGTAGCCAGCTCCCTTTGTCCCATCATATCCCACTGGGGATATGTCCCTGGGCAGCACCTGGGTGACGCGAGGCAGAACAGGAGCCGGACTGAGCCTTGCACGTTGCCCAGGGAAGGTCAGGTTGTACCCGGAGCAGCGCGGGGCCCCGCATGGCGCTGCTATCCTGGCTGTACAGTGACCTCTGCTGCAGAGCAAAGCAGCTACCAGCCAGCAGGCAGGCGGCTACGGCTGACATGCATCTCTGAAGGAAGGGAGCAGCTCACACCCTAGACACTACCTCAGACTCCTGCCAAGACTCTTCTGGCCGTTTTTTTAATGCCCTAAGTTCCTGTTGTGCCTGCCTGTAACCTCCTTGCCTTGTTCTTGGGTCCGGTGAGGGCAGACCCATCATATGTCAGCTCCCCAATTCCTGCTGGGAACCCCAGAGAGCAGAAAAGAAAATTAAAGGGTACAGTGATGATGCTCAGACTGCCTGGGAGATGCTGCATACAGGTTCTCAGCAAGAGAAACATCTCTCCAGCTCTCCCGAAGCAAAATTCATCTAGACCAGGTTACCTCAGAGTTTCACACCAGCGTCCCAGCCTTGCCCTGCTGCTCTGCCATCCGTTAGTGCCACCGCCTTCACTGTGCAGCTCTGCAATGAAACTAGCTTGAAATTTTCCCAGGAAACACTCCTCTGTAGGAAAATGCCAGCCTGGCACGCTGCAGTGCTCCCTGGGCTGGTTTCAGTGAAGTGCTGACACAGCAGCGGCGGCCAGGGCTCGAGCAGAGCCTGCCAGTTCTCCAGCCTGGCTTGGCTGCCCCAGGAGCCCGGGCCGCCTGGCTCCGAGGTCTCTCGGCAAGAGAGACTCTAGACCAGGGTCTGTCGGCACAAGGAGCCCCCAAGGCCCTTACTTCCAGCCTCTGTGCAGTCTGGAGTCTCTCAGAGTGTTTCTAAAAGGTCAAAAGGAAATATCACTTCTACTTTTCCCCAAGTCTGATTTTGAAACATTTAAGTCTCCAGCCAGCCCTAAATGCTGCTATTTCTTACTCCTAATTCACGGGGTCCCTTGTTATCCCCACATGTCCATGACCTTTCTGTCATGTGTTTAGGAGCTGATGAATGGTAGTTAAGACATGCCAAACTCATTCCACTTGTGAGACAAACCACACCAGTCTCAAAAGGCATCAGGGAAATCACTTCTCATCCAGCCCTTCCAGCCCCTGCTCCAAGCACAAGAGACATCATTTTAGGTCTCCCCTGGTATAAACCAGCAGAGCTCCAGGTAAAGCCCACTGAACTATGCTGATTTCTGCTAGCTCAGTATCTAGCAGAGACTCCTGGAGACCTGCCTTGAGCACTGACAGAATGTTAAAGTCTTTTGGAACTCTTTTTTTGCATCCATTTATACAATGAACTTGTTTAAGTGATGTTGCCAAACGCACGCATGCAAAACCAGTCTAGATAGACACTAGCATTCAACACTCAAAGAGGCTTATAGACTTGTAGAGGGATTTTAAAAAAGCATCTAGGTGGTAGAGGCACCCAGCATGAACTGTTTTTAAATGGAAATCAGATGCATAATATGTTTTGGCATTTCTGTATAGCCCTCTAGCATCCAGTCACCTCTTATGTCCACAACTGCTTTGTAAACATGGCCCGTGGGTGCTAAACTCCAGAAAGCCGCTGGGATTTCATGGGAAAGAGACATTTTCAAGATCTATGACCAAAGTTAACAGCAAAGTTGATTCAATTTCTGCATGACTTTCCAATTCCTTAAAAAAAAAAAAAAAAAAAAAAAAAAAAGAGAACAATGTGTTTCTCACGAACACAGTCCTCCCCCCCTTCCTTTTCATCCTGTTTGGAAGTGCCTCTGCCTTTGTTCCTCCCCAGAAGGGGTCTGGCAGGTTCTAGCACAGGAGGAATCTGGGAGAAACAGCAGAAGTTATTTAAGTCCAAACACACAAAATTACACATATTCAAAACAAAGAGCATGGGAACTTGGCAGAAGGAGAGGGTGTCTAAGTTACCAAAGCAGCCATAACTCAAGAGCTGACAAATGATGTGGGTTTGAAATGAGTATTTATTCTGGTATTTAATAATATATTTGTATTATGTATCCAGAGTGTGGAAACTACTATACTGCTACATCACATTGTCTTTAGTGCCTCCAAGTCATCGAGGGCTATAAGGACCAGGCACTGTTGTGGTTTATATAATTCAATGCCTTTCTTACAATGTTTTACTGCAGAAAAATCCATGATCAGCAGGGAAAGGGATTCCCCTGCTAGTTTCTAGGCTAGCATTGTTTCTGAAACTTTGAAGCTGAGAGAGGCATTGAATAGCCCAGGGGAACTTATGTCAGAGAAAGCCTACCAGCTCCCAATCAATCTTTCCATCTCCGTGTTGAAAGTTACATCTCCAAAACTTCTCGGCTTTAGAGTAAATCTGACTCAAGTTA